>NC_143398.1:39120394-39745394 GCF_052110815.1 Crocodylus siamensis
GCGGGCACTTGGTATGATGGGGCAATGAGTGCCATGAGCCTCCTGAATCCTGAATGCTCAACAAAGGAGAAGGGGTAGCCATCCAATGCTCTGGGTGACCTCACTTGCCTTCAGAATTTGATGCCTTTGTCTCCACCTTTCCCCCTCAACCCCTCCCCCCCACAGGGTGGCTTGCCTCTGCTTCTTGGAGCAAGAGGGGGACATCTTTTTGGGCATGCTCCCACTATTGCTAGGCTGAGGAGAAACAAGGGCAAGGGGGTGCTGCCTCCTGAGATGCAGAAGCAACACCGTGGTGGGGAAGTGTTTCACCTCCTTACTCTAGCTGATTTGCCTTTGGCAGTGCTGGCAGGTAGCATACCTGGGATCATCTGCCACTTCAAAATGATCCCATACTACACTACCCACACGCTTCTGGGTTGAGGTTGGGTATCCTGCCCTATCCTCCTCCTTACCAGGAAGAGGCACAACAAGAGGAGGAGCTGAGCCATTTGCCCCCAAGATCTCCTCTGAAATACCTTCCAGAGAAGGAGACCTGCCTCTAGGGGAACTTTAAGAGGACCAGAGTACAAACTCAGATTCTCCCTCCTTCCCCAGAATTTCCTTCACTATGGCTCTCAGCTCCTCTGCTTCCAGATCCAGCTCCTCCTCTGGCATTGGAAGGCTCACGCTGGGAACTAAAATTGGGGTGGAGAATGTCATGCTGCTGCTGGTTAGTGGTGGTGGTGCACGTGCAGGCAGTGCTACCACCTCCTTGCTTCCACTAGCAGCAGAAGATTCATTGCTGCCAGGAAAGAGGGTGTGTCTATGTTTTGGGCAGGGGGGAGGGAGGGGGAACTTGCAGCTCTCCCTCTGCCCCCTCTCCCTCCCTGGCCAGAAGATCTGGCACCTCCCTTTTCAGTATGCTTCATAATGTTTGGTGTGCTGCAAAATGTGTGTGTAATATATGTTGTGCTTTCCTGCACAGTGATGACATACTGTCAGAGAAACACAGATTCTTTTTGTTGGGGGAAAGAATCAAGACAGATTAACAAGAACAAATGAGAGGATTTTAGGGGAAGAATAAGTTGAAAGGAATGGACAGGGATAAGAATAAGGATTGCAGGGATTGTAAGTAGGAAAAGATTGGATACAACTTACAAGAAGAGAAACTAGCTAGCAAGCCAAAGCCTTTCAGACACTGCTGCTTCAGGAGAGAGACAGCTCATAAAAGGCACAGATCACTTCAGACACAGCTTTATATGTTGTTTCTACATCTCTCCCCCAGAGCACTGTGATTGGAAGGGAACTCAGAGAAAGATCACAGTGACTGGCCAGCTACAGATGTCAATATCAGAGCAGTCTTCCCCCCCACCCCGTTTTCCATATATGGAAGATTGCCCCAAACCCTTCCCTTTTCTCAGCTTCTGTTTGCTGCAAGCCTTCCGAATCTCCAAATCTCTCTGAAGCAATTTGGAGGCTTCTGATTCAATTTAGACCTTATAATAGGTCTCCCAATTTGATTCAGATTTGGAGATTCGGCTGCCAAATTGGGCTGAATCTCCTCCAAATCAAATCAGCTACTGAAGCTTCGCACAGCCCTAGTGTCTATAGACATGCTCCAGGGTAGAGGGGTGAGCACTTTAACTACAGCATCACCAAGAGCTGCTCTAATTCACGTGCCCACAGTGTCACATCTATTCAGCATCCTGCACTTCAAAATGGGGGCAGAGGCACCTGAATTAAAGCTCATCAAACATTCAATGAGCTTTAGTTCAAGAACCCCCACTGCCACTAAGAAGTGCAGGGAAGCTGAATAGACATGACATAGAGGCTGCTGGAGGCCGTTAATTAACACACTCCAGCAGATCAATTAATTGAGTCTGCTCCAATGCATGCTAATTAGCACGTGTTGAAGCAGATGTCCAGCATGTGTATAGGTGCCCTAAGTGTCTTAGTACTATCTAGCAGGAATACCATGCTCCTTTAAATTTGATCTTTCCATGACATGCATGCAGATGGAACTCAGGGAGAGGTTCTCTGCATTCTGTTGCTTGATTGGCTCTCAGCCCTTGGCCACCCACCATACTAAGTATAATTGTTTTGAAAGGTAAGGCATAAGTATTTTATCTAAATAGCCTCACTGCTGTTGGCACTCTGATGCTAGATAAAATGGAAAACAAATTGGAACCAGAGTTATTTTTCAGTCCGTAATATAAAGCTTTCTCTAATCATTTGGAGCTGATGCCCACTGATTTCAGTGGAGTTTGGATCAGGCCTTAATTCTTAGATTGTATTCAAACCAGCGACACAGAAGATGGAAGCTCTAGTCATTGCTAAAGTCCTGAGGCAGCCAGATTCCAGCTAACTAACCTCTGATTATCCACAAAAAAAATAAAAATAAAGTAGATGCCTCTCATTCAATAATACAGAGATTATGGAAAGAAATCAATCCTGGGAAAAGATTTAGATCATAGGTGTGCTTTACTGTAGTATAGAAAAGATAGCTCTGCTGCAGTCCACCAATATTATCATTCATTAATCTGTAAAACCTTTGCAAACTGCTCTTGTCATCTACAGAGGTTATTCTCTTCAGTCTGGTTGTGTAAATACTAAAGCAATCAACTGTGCTGAGGTACTGGCAGTCTGTTTAGTTAACTCCACTCCCCTTTTAAAGAAAGCATTGTATAAAGGCTGAAAGATAAGTCTTAAAACCTAGGCTAGCAGGAAGGTGTTTTTACTATTAGTATGTTGGGTGCTTTTAAAAAATCCAGGTACTGGGGTTTTGGTGCTCTAGAATCTTTGAAAGTTTTAGGTGATCTGAAATTCAGTAAGAGAAATTTCTTCACAGTTTTTACTCTGTTAATTTCTAAATAAATATATTAATTATAACATCACTGGTCATGATTAAAATCCAAGGATTCTTTGGTATGACCAAAAGTTCTAGAGTATTTTTTCCATCCTGGATTATGTTTATTTTGGGGTGTGATGGGTAGACTATTTCTTCAAGATTATGGTCACCCAGGTAGCCAGGTAGTGTCTTACTTTTCTCTTTATTAAATTAAGAAAAAAGTAAAAGCTACAATAATACAATACAAAGTTGCACTAAAGTCAAGAAATTAACTTCTCTATGTTATGCTTTTAGACAGTCACATTTTATTGAAGAGGAGGCTGGCAATAGAAAGGGGTTTAGGCAATTTGCATTCAATGCCAAGCTCTGTCACAGATTTACGGTGCCTTCTTGGATAAGTCTTTTACAGCTACATTTTCCAAAGTTGCTTCTGACCTTGAATGACTCATTTTCTGTGCACGCAATTTGAAACCACAGGGCTAATTATTAGTGATGCTGACCATTTCTTTAACTGACATGTGGTTGTAGATGATTATCTTCCTTAGAAATCACCTTAAGGTATCTAGTGTTGTGCACCGTGACAGAGTGGTCACATTTGAAAGAGTTGACCTTATCCTCTGGTCCTCAATTCCCTTACACATTGGAGGTAATAGTACTGTCCTGCCCATATTTGAGGCATCTGGGATGCTGGGGTCACTTAAGTACCCAGGGAGAAGCTATTACCATCTGGCTTCGTGTTGTTGTGGTGAGCATCACTTTTTAAATATTTTCTGAAGACTGTGGCTGTAAGTTCCCCATCTCATCATTTTGCTAACACTGATGCATGTTATTTACAAAATAAAAACCGTGGCCCAGTTTCAATAACTTGCTGTTTCAACTTCCTTAATTTTGTTACTCTAGTTTCACACAAACAACAACCTGCATCTTTTTATGAATGAACTGTAGCTCACAGTTAATTTAATGTCACAAACACAGCTATTATCTCACCATGGTGCAGGAGAAATAAGTCAAAGGCTGGATTTCTGGATATTGATTCCAAGTGGTGTGACAACAAGAACATGACATTTCTATTTTTAAACTGTTTTGCAGTCTGTACGTAGATTAAGGGCCAAATCCTGCAGTATGTATATAAGATAAACTCCTAAGAATCACAAGATGATATAAAATTAGGGTTGAAAGGGACCTTAGGAGGCCATCCAGTCCAACCCCTTGCTCAAAGAAGGACCATCCCCAACTAGATCATGCCAGCTAAGGCTTTGTTTAGTTGTGTCTTAAAAACCTCACAACCTCTCTGGATAAGAAGTGCAGTGTTCACTTTATTGCTGAAAGACCACAAAAATCTTGGCTATTCAAGGTGGATTTTTGTATGCTTTCTCCTCATCTGTCCTTGACAACACCACCTCCCTCCATCCTCCCCCTCCTTCTCACAAGACAAGAGGGATTTATGTCTTTGCCCAGAACATTATGGGTCCCCCATTAATTTACTAATGTGAATAGAGATTCCTTCACCTAAATAAGCCCTTGGATGCTGTGGGAAGGGGACTATCTTGCAAGTTTCTGAGTGTCTCCTGTTGGTTGTTTAACTCATTTGACTCATTGTGGTGTAATGTGTTTACTCTACAAGTCATGTCAGTCTCTTCCTGGTGGTGGGGGCTGAGGTGGGCCAGTCAGAAAATTGTGTGGGCTGCACCATACATCTTCTGGCCAAACATACTTATTTGGCTGGGGCAGGAGTGCCACACCTCTGTGCGCTGCAGGCAGGAGTGGGGTGGGCTCAGCTGCATAGAGTGGGCGGCAGTGGTGGTGGTAGGGGGCTTGGACAGGGGCAGTGCTGGGAGGGGTGGCTATGGGGGGGCTAAGGCAAATTTTGGGGTGGCTACGGCCCCTCCAAACCCCACCTAGTGCTGTCCCTGTCCACTCGATTGACTCTTCCCATTGAGAGAGGGCCTGAGTTTGAATCTTCCTAATGGAGATATTAATTGCCCTCTCTGCCACATGGAGGAACTGTTCTTAAATGGCATTTTGAATTATGATAATTTATGCTATTTAACATTAGATTTTGTATGCTCCTTTAAACAGGTCTCCTAATAATCCCAGATATATGACTTTTGTGACAGGGTGACACATGGTGTTGCTGGCCAAACACCGTGGGAGTGACCTGCTTCCCTGGGGCCATGTCACATCCAACCCACTCTCCTGCCACAATGTGACATTCCAAGAGGTCAACCTGTACTTGCCTGGAGGTGGAAAAGTGTTTCTCTATGGGCTAGGTGTGATCACAGTGGGGTGTCTTCTGCGGGGCTCATCCTCCCCTATACCCCACCTATTTCCACTCGGGTATTGTTGCCACTCTCATTGGGATGTCTTAGGTATTGCTGCTTGATCTTCTCTGCAGAAGGTCATTGAGGCTTGGATTTGTGTGGGTCCAACCAGTGCTTACAGTTTTGCAGAAAAGAAGGAAAACTAAATGGATAAGGTGAAAACAAATGACTGAGACCTGGTGGCCAGGCAGGGCACTGGTGCCTCACTACCCCAAGCTTCTCTCTCTTTCTGGGGGAGAAGTTACTTTACCGCTCTTGTGCACCCCTCCTACCCCACTATTGGGCCCTTTGTGCCTCTTTGCGATATGCCTTCTCTGGGCAGGCCCTTCTTGTTCTGGTACCGGGCCAGTCTGGCTTTGCCTCAGGGTAAACACTATCATGCTCCTGCAAGGCCAATGCTCCTCCTCAGCTGCCTGCTGGTGAGCTGTCAGTCAGCAGACACCCCTGGTAGCGGGCCCATGCAATACAAGTGCTTCTTCTGTTTCCCCCCTGCAGGTTTAGGGTCATCTGGTGTGGGCTCCTGAGTGAGTGCCTGGCCCCTGCTGTGACACAAATAGGGCACAGCTTGTCTCCAGCTGCCAGGAAGCCTTCTGGCGGTGTCTTTTGGGTGCTCCTGGCGAGTATAAAATTCATGGCTTCTCTGTGAGTCGCAGCTGGGAGAGAAGAAGCTGGTTCATCAGCTGCCCCATGGGGGGTGGCCAGCTTCCTACCTCCAGCAGGGAACATGTCTGGCACCTCTTCAGATTCTCCCACAGCAGGGAGAGCATCAAATTCTTCCGCATGGTCTGAAGCAGGGGGAACAATGGCCAAACCTGCTTCTTGTGTTCTGGCTCCTGCGCTTCCCCCCTACTCCAGTCTCTGGCATGCTTTTGAACTGCTGCCCTGGGACTCTGGTCCAATTGGGGGTGTGCTTCCAGTCAGCACAGTGCCAGCCAACTCAGGCACCACCCAGCCATCTGTGCCACTGCGGGCAGGTACATTAGGTGTGCACCTGCTACATTTGCCTCAGAGTCCTTTACTAGCATGGAGTCAGTAAGATAAATTTCTTGAATAGAGACTGCCTTTTCAGGCCAGGCCCTAAGAAAGCAACTTCAGCAGTGATTTAACTGTATTACTTCAGTAGAGATGACATATAAAGCATGTAATAATTTAATAGACAAAACTGGAATTTCAAAATTTATGTTCTAGAAGTGAAAAATTTAAGCATGATCAGAAAAAAGGTAAAAAGAGGTAATAAAAAAAATGTCATTAAATTTATTGAATTCCTGCCTAAAAAATAACCAGAAGGAAAATGCAAGAAATCACAAAAATATAAATTGCTTTGTATGACAGTAACACTTTCAAGAAGTTGCAAGCCCATGTTCTTTGCCTTTGGTTTGTGGAAGACAAGTCTCTAGATGCAGAAAAATGACTCAGCAGAAAAAGTTTCAGTCAGCAACTGTTCCTGTTTCTCAAGGGTTAGCATTAATAACATTAAAGTAAAATAAGCTAACATAATCCAAAACAGCAAATCCCCCAGCTTGGTGTTTAGCCAAGTCATATGAAAATGAGTGTACAGCTCATTCTTCCAAAGGCATTCATTCCCTTCATTCTTCTTCTTAAGGGGCAATTTTCATAGTCTTTTCTTTGACCACCTAACAAGGGGAGGGAGAAGCTAAGCTGGGGTTAATTTCTCTATTTGCAAAATCCTGTCACACTAATATTCCATGGCAAGTTAATTAAAGGGCATGACCTAGACCCAATTCCACCTTTAAGGACACTGAACATGACCCTATTTCAACTCACAAAGCTGCTGCAAAATCACTAAGGTGCCTACGTTCCTCCATTTTGGCCTGAAAAAATCCTTATGCATCTTGACCTGGGTGACTGCCTATGTTTAGAAATGATCTAAAGAGGCACATAATTGTGTAATTCTGCCACACCTCTGTTGTTATCCAATTCCAGTTTTACTGGGGAAATAGAAGTTGAGCCCTTCTCTTCTCTCTCCTCATCCTTCTCCTTTGTAAATTCTGTTGTCTGGCAGACACAATGGGCACTCTTACACATGCTCCTGGGGTGGAGGGGCAGTGGTCTAATTAAAGCACTGCTGCATCTCTTGTAACAGTGTCCTTACACTTAAAAATGGTTATGGTGGCACTTAAACTAAAGTTTGTTCGATGAGCTTTTGTTCAA
Source organism: Crocodylus siamensis (assembly GCF_052110815.1). Classification (NCBI taxonomy): domain Eukaryota; kingdom Metazoa; phylum Chordata; order Crocodylia; family Crocodylidae; genus Crocodylus; species Crocodylus siamensis. The sequence goes on from NC_143398.1 coordinate 39,127,715, forward strand.
GTGCCTCCACTGCCAATTTTAACTGTGGGGATACTGATACACAAGATGCAGGAGGCTACTGGAGCATGGCAATTTCCACACTCCAACAGACTGGATTAATCTGCTCTGACAGACTGGAATTCCAGTGCTTCGGAGCAGCCTCTGTGCTCATGTATAGCTGTCCACTGATTCACAGCATCCCTTCTTAGTGAGATGAATCCCAACAGGGAATCTCTCATTGGACTGAGCTAGATCCTAGCATGACAGAAGATTGCCAGAACTGGAAAGCTTTGCATTTCCATGGGCAGAACGCTATTGAACTTCAGAGGCAAGATGTGGGCTGGCAGCAGCAAAAGACTTGGGCATCTTAGAGGGAGACAGGATTGGGGTCCATTTATCTGAAGCCTGATTGCAAAAGCATCATATTCATGACATAGGCAGACAAGGTTCTTTCGGTGAATCTGGTATCTTTTATTAGACCAACTTAAATTGTTGCAAAAAATTTTTTAGCAAACTTTCGGGCTTAAAAACCCTTCGTTAGGCTGAGGAAGCCTCTGCAGTTGGTGTGTACTCTTCCTGGATGGAATAATAGTAAAGAAACCAGAGGCCGGGGTGGTATGCATGCAAGACAGGCAGTCAGTGATGATGTAAATTGAGGAGTTATCGGGTGAGAGACAGGCTGGACTGGGGAACAAGGAAAAGGGGATTGCCACCTCACCAATCTTAAAAAGGCTTTCACCCAACAAGGACACTCCTCCAGAGAGAGACTGCTCATTGGAAAGAGCCACCTGGATACCATGTGAAGAACTGCTGCAGTGCAGAAGAAAACCCCCCATGAATCGCACACTGCTGGTTATGACTTATCACCCCTTCTTCGAACCCATATGGGAAATCCTCAAACAATTGCAACCCATACTAGAAAGAGACCCTGTTCTTAAAGGGATCTTCCCCGAACCACCCATCCTAGCCTTCAAACAAGCACCAAACCTTGCTAACCTCCTCACCAGAAGCAAAATTCCTAAGGCACAGAACACACTGAATGGATCCAGACCATGCCATGACAAGAAATGCAAAACCTGCCAACACATCTCCACCACCACCACAAGTACTACACCCCACAATAGAGCCATCAGCATTCCCAGGTCTTACAGCTGCACCTCCAGAAATGTAATACATCTCATCTGTAACAGGGAACCCATGACCTTGCTACTGCAAACAGCTAAAGGAAAAGAAACTTACCCAATTGGTGGTGAGATGCTGGAGACGATGATGTCATCAGCTGGCACTGGGAATGTTTGCTGCACCTGAAGACTTGAAAATTAGTTATTGAAAATGACCGGGTTGAAAAACTGAGGATTACATTAGGACAACCCCCGGAAGAGGAATAGGGAGATCCGTGGTCCAGAGACAGAGAGTGATGGAGGTGAATTCTTGCGGAGGCATGAGAGGAACCAGGGAGTGATGTTTCCCCTGGAGACGAATACTGAGAAGTGCCTGAGGAAAGCCATGACTGGAGGTTGGTCTGTTATACCCAGAAATAGGTAGACTGATTTAAGTAGAGACTTTTTTTTTTGAATGAACTTCTGGCCAGCTGGCGGGATTATAAATAGACTGTGTCAAGTTGTTCTGCAGTGTAGAGGGCAGGGGGCGGAAGCCCAAGACCCCACATTGCAAAGGGACTTATTAGTGATTAGTCTCACATTTGTGGCTTGTTTTTGTTTTTTTTGTGGGTTTCCTATTAAGGACATGGTACCCTGAAGTCTTGTGTTGTTTAATAACCAGCCTTCGCTTTGCTTTTGGAGAGGAAGTGAACACCCAGATAAAGAGGCGCTTAGAGAAATAGAAGTGTAAGAAGACTGACTTTGACAGTAATTAATAGCACCAAGCTATCCATGTGTCATATTTCGAATTAAATCCCAACAAGTCATGGCAGGAAAGAAAAATACACGTGCGAAGCTCTAAGTTGAAGTTTTCCCTTTTTTATAATTGGTTTTAGAAGCACCCACTCACTTCATCCAATACAACAAATGCCCTAATGGAAAATATGTGGGAGAGACCAAATAACAACTGCGCACCAGAACGAATGCACACCAGAAATCTACCAAAGACAGGAATACCCAATTACCTGTGGGGGCACATTTCTCACAAGAAAACCACTCTCTCCCCAATCTCTCAGTCCTGATCCTCAAGGGAACTTATAAAACACTTCTCAGAGATGAGCCTATGAACTCCACTTCATCAACACCCTCCTGTATACAAAAAAACATGGACTAAACATGGACTTGGAATTATGACACATAATAAGTTGTAGCTGAAGCACACGGCAACTGCAGAGGCTTCCTCAGCCTGACAAAGGGTTTTTAATCCTGAAAGCTTGCTAAAATTTTTTTCCCCCCGCATTTAAGTTGGTCTAATGAAAGATATCAGATTCACCCAAAGAATCTGCCTATGTCTTTAGACCAACGCGGCTACAACCTACACCCTTATACTCATTATATTACTCTTTTATATAGCTTTGTAGTATCTCTGCATTTTACAGGCACAGAACCAAGAACATCTGCTGTCTCTAGGCAAAACAAACATACACAACATAAGATAAAGGAGGGCAGTTCAGTAAAGGGTATTATTGATGAGGGGAGGAGGAACTACTTGCAGAGGTTTGTTTTGGACAGATTTGAAGAGAGAGACAGCCTTAGGGGATGAGAACTGGGGAACTTTTCAAGGTGCAGGGGCATGAAACAGAATGGGAAAATAGGTGAAAAGAACAGAAAAGTCAAGGATCAAAGAGAGAAGATAAAGCAGGAAGGTGCAGAAAAATGGTGACATCAAGTTTATTTGGCTTAATGGCTGATTTGATGCAGTAAAACTATGGATCTACAGAAAGACTTAAGTAGGAGACAGTAAACTCTGCAGCGGTTTTTAGTAACTACCTCTTAAATTCAGCCAAATTCAATAACCTCTCAAGAAGAAAGGACACTTTAATTCAATATAATGAGATGCCTATTCATAAGAATCTGGATAGAGGTAGGCCAGTGTCAGCTAGGAATGAGTTTACTAGCAGAGTAGTGTGTAATGCATGCAGACAAGCTTTACTAGACCTTGCTCAGATTATTGATAAGTGACTCCTTTCAATTAAAATCATATTTTATCAGAAATATAAAAAGGAAACAAAATTACATTAATACAAAATCTTCTTTAAAGTGAAGAATATTTTTACACATATATTGTGGTTTGTTATATGGGACTGAAGTTACTCAGTTATTCAGACAACCAATCCAATATTATTAGCTACCACTATTTTAAATGTTGCTTCCATTTTAGATATGTGAATGGTCATATTTTCTTGCCAGCCACGTGCTCCAAAAAAGATATGCTCCTTGTTTTTGGGAAGGCAGAATAAAGCAAGACCCCAATAAAAAACTCACAACCCCCCTTCCCCCCCCCCAAACCAAACAAACAGATTTTCTCCAGAATTATGGCTGCAAAGAGCAGGAACAGAGACTAATTTTCCGCTCGCTCACCCTCCCCTTTTGTGCTCAGCCAGAAGCTCAAACGTGTTCAAGCTGCTGCTGAAGACTGGTGTCCATAGGAGGATCTATACATTTGAAAAGAGCTAAAAGTAGTCTACAAGGCTGTGAAATAGGAGAAGAGGGAACAGGAGTAGCTAGCAGACTGCCAAATTGTAACAAGAAAGTTTAGTTTGATTAGTGAAACATCAAGACTATTAAAAAGGAGTGACAGTTGTTAGCACCTGTGGAGTGATGAGGAATGAGCCATTGAACTGACACACTCAGTTGCCAAAATAGAAATGCCACCGCTACTGCCCAGAAGTTGGTTTTAAAGTTTAGGTGCAGAAGGAATCAAAGTATTTTTTTTTCTATTCTGGGCAGAAAATCAGTATCTTCATCTAAGATTAGCACCTCAATTTTGGAAGGTTTTTTTTTTTTTTGGAAAGTTGTGTGTAACTATTGTGTATGTGTACACCTACAGTACAGCATGATAGTACTTGATTTAAAGTGGTGCTGCAAAAGGCTCATTCTTTTGCCAATGTAGACATCTAAAGGGAAATACAGCATGATTACTGTCATAAACAGTGATATTTTGTAGATTACTGATCAATAGGATAATCGGAGAAAGATGAAGGAAAGCACAGGCCTGTTATAATAGATGACAGGAAGAAAAACTATTCAATGGCTTTTTTATTTCATTTTTTTACAAAACAAGTTTTAACTATGACTAGATCAATGATCCTTAACCTTTTTAGACACAAGGCACCCTTCCATAACTTTTCTGAATTTAGTGGCACTGATTGACAATCATAGTTGTTCTCTCTCAGAGCTTACTGATGAATTTTTTGAACATGCTCGATCTTATACCAATATGGACCCTTAACTTAAATGGTTCTTTTCTTTCTATAATATTCCTACACCAATATATTTGTGAGGAGTAATCATAGCCCCATAATATGATTTACCTAACAAATACTTGAAAAATGTTTTTCCAGGGTGCTGCCACCACCAAGATGAGCTGGCCCATGTCTGTTTCCAAGAGCTATGGACTGGGAAGTAGCTGTGACAGGAGCAGGCAGCACTGCTTGCATTATGTAAGCTTAAACCTAAAGGTAAATTAGCTGGGCTGGCCTAAAATGATGGCAGCAGAGTAACCCCCCTGGCCTGGATTTACAGAGCCTGTGTGAGGGTGGGGAGTATATAGGCCCTGCAACTCCCTTTGCCTGGAGTCTTGGGTTGGGGGTAGGGGCCAGCTGTGCCACACTGGTTTTACTGGTGATGTTTTGTGTGTGTGTGTGTGTGTGTGTGTGTGTGTGTGTGTGTAAGCTGTGACTGGAAGGGTTCTCCTTCTCCTCTGTTGGGACCCAGGGGCCTTCAGGCCTACCTTTGACTTTTGTGTTTAGCTCAAGCTCCATGCTTAGCTTGAATTGTGGTTGAGACATGTACCTAGTGAAAGGAGCAGATGGAAAAATACTATCTCTGGCTTAAAAGGAATTGGGAAATTGGCTAACTATATTGAATAAATATAGTCTGGGCAAAAGAGGAACAATCAGAGCAAATCCTACTACCACCTAAGAATGAAAGATTATCTTAGAATAGAAAATTCCAGTTAAAGGTAACCAAATTTAGCAAATAGAAGCAAGATTATTACTATGTATTGGAGAAATGCTTAAGCTAATTTTATGTATTAATAAATGCAAGCTATATAGTATCGTTATAGGACACCTTGCTGGTCTTTAGTAGTCCTGCCAGCTGCTGTCTCTGTTTTGGACTCACCTGGCATGCCTTGATGGGAGAAAAGAAGAAAAGAATGTACCAAAAAGGGAACAGTTGGCCCATGTATGAATGTATGATGATAGGTACCTGGCGTGCTGACCTGCATTGCAGGGCTCCACCACCCCTCATACCCTACCAATGTCCAACTAACTCAAGTCTCAGATGTTGCTCTTCTGGTGGCCATGAAACTTTTACTCAGCTTGCAGTTTCAATGGGTTTGTTCTCCTGTGAGTTCCCTGTGACCTCAGCAGGAAAGCAAGTCACTCCCATGTCCCAGAATGACCTGTAACTGGGTCCTCAGGAATTCTTAGAGGGACCCCTGCCCCCCAGTCATTAACGTCTCTCCCCACTACTGCAGCCCTTTTTGTAGCAGGGCTCAAAAGGGCATTTTTCTACCATCTTCATTCCCTTTCCCTTTGGTTGCCCTGTTCCTGGTGCCTCACTGTCAGTCATCTTGCTAGCGCTTGGCCACATTGTGTATACCTCCATAAAACTTGTTTCACTTTAGTCCATAAGCTCTGTGCCTCTGCATAGACTGTTTGCACCTGGTTGCCCAGCTGTCTTTTCACTGGGACAATGATGCTGTCCAGTCTTACCTCGTTTAGGCCAGGGACAGACATTACACATAAACCAGTTTAAGTGATCAGAAACTGGTTTAAACCTGTAACAGAACAGACATTTAGTTCACATAAACCAGTTTCAAAATGGCGGAAACCAAGCAGGGACCGGCACAGGTCTGGCCAGAGAGGAGTTTAATTTCCACTCCCTGTGCCACCAGCAGGGACCTGAGCTGGGTCTTCCCGCGGTCCCCGCTTGACGCTGCAGCAGGGTAGCACCATGGTCTTAGAGGCAGAAGGGGTCAGGACACAGAGTTAGTTTCCCCACTGGCAGCTAGGTGGCTCTCTGCCCAGAATAGGCCCCCAGCTGTCCCCTCTGCTGGAGGTATAACCCTGTCCCTGCCCCCCCAGCAGCCCTGCCTGGCTGTGCCCCCTCCCCACCGCTGCAGCAGGAAGGGGAGAGCCCTTACTAGAGGAAGCAGCCCCTGTCACACTGTGGGGGAGAGCAAGCCCCTTCCTGGCAAGGGGCTGAGCTGCAGGCTTGGACTGCATGTGGCAATGGCAGGGTGTGAAGTGGACCAGAGACCTGCAAGCCCCTGAAATGCTGCCGGACTCCACAGTGGTCTGCTGGATCCACAGTGGGTTCCTGCTGGGAGGCTGTGGTGGGCTCCTGCCTGTCAGGCACCCTTTGTTTGCCACTCCAGCTGCTGGGTGGGGGTAGGGCCCAGCCCCCACTGCTCATTCTGTGCCAGGGCAAGCCACTGAGGGGGCTTATTCAGTCCCCATTATTCCCTCTTGAGCTTCAGTTGAGGCCTGGCTAGGCAGACCCCAGGGCCAGCAGCTGAATAAGTCCCTTCCCACCAGGAGGGGGCTTGCCCCAAGCACAAAGGGGCCACTCGCACTGAAGCCAGGTCTGCCCAGCCAGGTCTGTGCTCAGAGGCAGCAGCTGAATAAGGCCATTTTTGCTGGCAGAGACCTGTCTCCGAGCACAGGGCAGCAGTGGCTGGGCTGGACAGACCCAGCTGGGCAGACCTAGCTGCATTGCGAGTGGTCACCAGCTGAATAAGCCCCTTTCTGCTGGGAGGGGCTTGCTCCAAGCACAGAGGGGCCACTCACACTGTAGCCAGGTCTGCTCCCTCTGTCTCTGCCCCTGTCCCTTGCCCCCTTCCCCCCCCGCTTTCTCTCTCTCTCTCTCTCTCCTTCTCCCTCTCCCTCTCCCTCTCCCTCTCCCTCTCCCTCCCCCCTTGTGGTTTCCACAGCTGCTTCTTGTTTCCCTACTGGTGCTCTCAGCGGCCAATCCAGCAGCTTCTCTGCCAGATGACCCTCCGGTGCCACTGCAGTAAGTGTCATGTGTCCCCACCCTGGGCTTCTATGAATTCCACTACAGGCCAGGATTTTTCTCCATCCCAACAGCCAGAAATCTCTACATTCCTTGTAGTACTGTGGGGAGCAGATGGGGCTAAGGAAGGGGTGCATCGTCTTGCTCTTTTCTGTCACTCTGCTACATTCTTTTTCTTCTTTTTCTTCTTTTGCCATAAACTATGTTTTTTCCAGAATTATGCACAACCAATGGTTCTTTCCATTGCTGCAGTGATGCCCTTCTTTATACAGGTCTCATCAAGTAGTCAGCAAATAAGCAGGTGCTCCATAGGCTGCATTTCACTGTATTCGCATATATGTGTGTCATTAGAGTAGCCCCATTTGATCATGTTTTTTTTTGATCTTCCAGTTTGCATGTGTAGGTGATTTAGGCATTTCTATGTTGACCAGTCTAGATCAGCCCCTCTGAAAAGGTCCTCCAAGGTCCTCCTGAGGTTCCAGGTCTATTTCAGAGCACCTGACTCTGCGTTATCTCAGTCACTCCCTGTCAGCCATTACTTCCAATGGCACTGTGTAGCATTAATCACAAAACTCTTTTGTGCTTTAATCCATTTCATTACTTCTGTGTGACCACAGAGTGGATACCTGGTGTCTTCCATCTACCATGATCTTTCTTTTCTGGTTGCTACCTTTCTTCAACTAGCAGGTGGTGCAATGCCAGCCAGTAAGTACAGGCTATCCCTTGGTGTTGGCTTTAGACATCCTATTATTTCACAACAGCTGTTCTTTAGAAATGGGTCTAGTTTCTTGTCATGTGCATACTCTGCAGTGGAGTAACATGAGGCAATAACAGTCAATAACATGAGGCAATAACAGATTTGTAATATATCTGGGTTTGCTCCCCACTTTGAGGTGACCAACTTTCAAAGTATTTTGTTGTGGGTGCTGACTTTCTCTTTTGTCTTCTCTACACGTGCTTTGAAGATAAGTGTTCAGTCCAATGTAATCCCCAAGTACACGGGGTTTGGGTGAAATTAATCAGTGGGATTCCATCTCAGGTGATGTTTAATTTCTGCTTGGCTTCTCTATGGTATGGGTGAAAAACTGTACCTGCATCTTGGTTGAGTTGGCACTAAGATGGTTTTTATTATAGTAATCTGAGAGGTTGCTCAGTTCCTGTCAGTCTGTTCTCAACAGTGGTAAAGTCCTGTTCTTGCTATGTGATGCATAAATCATCAGCATATATGAAGCTCCTCATATACTTTGTATGGGCTGGTGTCACAGGGCACTAAGGTGCTTGCTCCTTTAAGGGCAAAAACTGCCTAGAGAGAGGGCCTTAGGAGCCAGGGAGAAACCCCACAGGTGCAGGTTACTGTGTGTGTCTGCCTGGTCTTTAATATCCATTCACATGCCTCCTTGGCATGTGTGCCTGGTGCTGGGCGCTGTGTTGGCTCCTGTGACCTCTGGAGGGGTCCTTGATTGCCCTGGAGAAAGCCCAAAAACTCACCTGCCACAACTTTGATTGAACCCTCAATGGTGGGTTCCCCTGTTGAGGGCTCTCCCAAGTTGGTCACGCCTCTTGATGGGTATCCGTGGGGCTCCACATCCCCTACTCCCCTTCCATATGCCAGCCTCCAGGATGAGCCACTTGGTCTTTGTGTGGCTTGTCCTCCGGTCACACTGATCCCTGCTCTTCATGCCACCTGAACTATGATTGACTCTTCCTCATCACAATGGCCAGCCAGCCACTTGCCATGGTTCCAAGGCTAATCCCATTTCTGGAGTGTTGCCTGTGCCCCTGGCCAAAAAAAAGAAAAAGAAAAAAAGAGAAGGGTAAGAAAGGAACCAAAAGAGGGAATACAGGCACTTAAAAGGAAAATGAGGCTAAGGGGTTAGGCTAGTAGCCCTTCCTCCCTTACAGCCCCAGTGCCTGAGATTTGGGTTGTTCCCCGATGCCGCTCCAGGTCTTCTCTCCTGCTGAGGACCTCTCTTGCTCCCCCTGGAGTCGGATTCACCATTGCACACTGGTACTGCCTGTGTCTGGTGTGGAGAGCACCTTCCCTGTCAGCTGCCTCCTCCACTCTCTGCCTCTGTCTTGGTGCCGGCTTTTATCCCGGTCAGTCAGCGTTCTGCAATGATGCAATCTGCTCATGCCAGCTCCAACTGGAAATAAGCACGGCTTACGAACTGTGTGGGCATTTCTTCCCAGCATGACTTGTCCTGTGCTCGGCAGCCTGAAATCAGTAAGTAAGTCCTGGTTTCAGAGCTTTTCTTGTGGGGGGGGGTCACCCCTGTCCCCAGTACCACTGCAGGAAGGGTTTCCTGTCCCCCTGGGACACTATGGCAGCAGACTAGTGAGGGAATTGGCCTGCACATGCACCCAGTCACCTGACTGGAAGAAGGTAGGGCCTTGGGGCCCATATAAGCCCCAGGATTGGGACTGAAGGCTGTTAGGGCCCTGGCAGCTGCCAGAGGGAGTGGAGTTTTTGCTGAAAAGCTCCACGGAGATACCTGGGTGCCTGTGCTGCTGTTGGTGAGATTAACAAGGTGTAGGAGCTCCTAAAGTATCCAGGGCTAGGAGTCACACATTTTGAGGGAGAAACTAACCCTCTTAAAGTGAAAGAGTGTGATCTCCACTGTTACAGTTGCTGTTATGTTATAGCCCAGGGACTCATATTTATGTTGTTGTTTTTAATTTGGTGAACCGGACTGAGGCTATTGGGGAGGAGGAGGTCTCATTGGGGCACACTACCATGCAGAGCCCCAGTACCAGAGAGTGCAGTTACTGAGGCTAAGGGTCCTGTGACAACAAGAGGCCGAACTAAACTGAGGCCTCATCACTAGAGACAATATCTACATACCATTTGCAAGGCATTGGGCATGGTAAAGGGGCAGTTTCGGAACCATGCACCTAGCCCATAAAGCTAGGGGTGTCCCATGAGGCACTTACTTAGAACGGGACCCTGCAGGGAGTCTAAGAATCCAACACAGTTTCGTGAGGTCCATCAGGACCATCACTGCATAGCAACTTGAGGGCAGCCTCCCTATCTACCATCTATTATCTTAACTATCAAAATATGGCAGGTGAGAATAGAAGGCACCCATAGGGCAAAGCTGGCACAGTCACAGGGCACTAGGGCCATCATGGCCATCCCTAGGGACCCCACCCCATGACAGTTGGTCATTGGTATATATGTTAAAAATGATCAGTGCTCCCCACTCTGAGGGTTTTTCTGCTTTACCCTGGGCTCACTGGGGATGTTTTGCACGTGTGTGTGTGGAGGTTGTGGTTGTGACTGGGAGCTGGGTGGGCGGGGGCACTGAACTAAGCTGAACCAAGTTTCACATGTACATTGGGTAAATCTGCTCCTGTTCCTGCTCCAGACACTTCCCAGACCATATGTACCTCTTGGAAAGAGGGTGCATGGGCCAGTTTAATCTGACTGCAGCAGCACCCATGCTGTGACATTTTTGAAATGGTCTTGTGGCCCCCCAGCTGAAAGCCACAGGATAGATGCTTAGCATGATTAAAATTAAAAATAAAGAATACACATATAGGCTAGAATAAGGAAATAAAAGTGGAAAAAATATTTAGGTAAACTAGGCTCTGTCTACATTTTACAGGTAAGGTCCATTTTAAGAGCATCCTTAGTCCATGCTCACCAACCATCTATACAAGGGGAGGCTAACTTTTTTGGCAGGCATGTCACAAATGAGTTGTATGCCCTCCCTGAGTGCCACTCCAGTCCCTTTTCCCTGCCTGATCTGCTGCTCTGCTTTCTGCTTTCCACCCTTTCTGCTGCTATAATGCCTGTCCCCTTCCCAGTCTGTCGCATGCTACACACAGAGGCTGCCATTGTGGCACGAATGCTGCAGGTTGGCTTCCCTTGATCTGTACTATAAGTCCCTGATTTCAGTTCCTGGTGGCAGTCCACCCAAAGCTTGGCAGCTCTATTGAATTGTGGGTATAAGTTTGATTCTGTTGCTTATCTGCTTTGATCTTTTCTCCAGTTTCTTTGGCATTTTCCCTGGCATGCAGGCCTAGAGCATGAGAAACATGAGAGCTATGAGAGCTATCTTATAGCTCTTTTGTACCCTACTTCCTCTCTGTGCTGCCCATAAGCACAAAAAAAGTCTGGAAGGAAACAGAAGTAATCCACAGGTTGCTTCCTGGAAGGACTTTGCTTTTTATGATGCAAGGGAATAAAGAATATACCTCAGTTCTGTGCTCAAGAAATATGACTTTGAGGAAGGACAAAGGGAGCTTACATTGGAAGGATGGTTGGGAAAAACCTTAAGTCAATTCTGAATCAGTGTTGACATGCCCTTGGGTATATTCAAGTCACAGGGTCCAAAGGAATTTGTTTCTAAGTGCTTAAAAAACCCTGTCTAAGGGAATCTCCATACTTTTAGTGATTATCTTCAAGAGCTCCTGCAGGAGGGGTAGGTTCATACAGGTCTGGAGAAGGACAAACATAATACCCTTCTTTGTAAAAGGAGGACCCAGTTAGCCTATCTTTGACATCTAGAAGGATATTGGAATGAATTATTAATCCACTTGCAAACATTTGGAGCATAGTAAGATCATAGGAAACAGCCAACATAGGTTTGTCAAGAATAAATCATGTCAAGCTAATCTGAATTCCTTCTTTGACAGGGTAACTGACCCAGTGGATAAGAGAGGGAGCACTAGATGTGATATACTTTGACTTTAGTAAGGCTTTAGATATGCTCGTACACAAAATGTCATGAACCAACTAGAAACATTTGCTCTAGATGAAATTATTATAAGATGGGTGTCTGCTAATTATGTGTCTGTGCACTTTCTGTCACCTTAGTTATAGTCACTGTAGATGTCTTATTAGAAAGCTACTGGTGCCTCTGTTCCATATTCGAGTGTAATTGCTGTGTGTTAAATACCAAATTTTAGGCCTTGGTATTCTGCATTTCACCTACGCAAGAGCAGAGACTGGATTACACCCCTCTGTGCATCAAGCATGGTGAATTCATCAGCTTGCACTTTTTTCCCTTTGGGCATGTGACAGTGATTGATTCAAGTACCTAAAACATTTTTTTCAAAATAAAACACAAGGGAGTATAGATCACTAGAAAATACAGCGGAATGGTCCCTTACTTTAGCTCACCTATCTCTTAGGACAGAGTCAACAAGCAACCCATGAGGGGTTATGTGTGGCCCCCAGGATTCTGCCTGGATGCGGCTTCCCATATTGCTCTGCTGCAGTACCAGCTACAATCTCCAGGTTCTTCCTCCTCCTATGGCTGCAGCTTCCTGCCTCCACCCTGGACAGTGAAGCAGTGATCAGCTGCCTTCAGCTGACTGCAAAATCAGTGAGGTGAATTCTCTGCCGAGGTGATCCTGTTCCTTCAGCAACTTTCAGCAGCCTCCTCCAACAACCCATTTTTATTCAATAGGAGTTAGTTTGTTGTCTCAGACAATGATATTTCAATTGTTTTGGACAAGCTGATTATCATCTATTGTTAGCCCTGTGCCACTTGGGGATTTTAGGTTAAGATGGTGACTAAAAGTTGCTAAGAAAGCAAAGACCAATCTTTCAATCAAAAGTTTGAAGTCTGTTACAGACATATAGATTTCATGATCTCAAGCAGAATGTCCAAGCTGTACAGAGTTTTTCTGACTCCAAGAATTCACATACAGGTCTCAGGGGATGTGTAGCTCTAAGTAATAACCGAGAGCCTTTTTTAGTGTAGCTATTGTTGTATTTAAAGGCCACCACTGATGTCCTTTTTCATCACCAGAACAGACTTTATTGCTCAATTTCACTTCTTGATAAATGCAGTGGGGATACGTATATCCAGTTCACTTGTTTAGCCTCTATAAGCAATACAGAAGCAGTGAACTTCAGACTGTCTCATTTGATAGAATTCCCAGTCTGGTATAAAAGAAAAACACCCACAAAACCTTGTTTATTGCAATTTATAACACATGTAGCTGCTTTTTATTGTGAAATATTGTGACACCTATCAAGAGAGGTTAGTGCAAGCAATTTCTTGGAAGTGTTTGTGACCGGTGTGAAATATGCTGTTAAATATGAGGGGGTCTGTTGGCTGAATAATAGGTTCCTAGGAGAAGCCGCACTCCATAATTCTTTGTAGGGAAACTATTGACAAAATAATGAAGAGTATAGGTTTCCTGTTTCTTTTCTCTATTCATGCACAAATAATGTATCATGCGTATGTTTTTTTTTTAATATAACTTAATTGTAGCTTATACACTGTAAAGTATAGTGCAATTCTTTGTTAAAACATGACTCCTCCCAACGGTGGTCTTCACTTAGATAGACTCCAACCCTCTTTGCGAACTTTACAGAGTGGTTGTGGGAGCTGTTCTCCAAGTATGTGCACTTTGCCCACTGTGATGGGAAGCCAGTTAATAATGTGCAGGGATTCTGTACAACAGTTTAGAACAACACACAGCCAAATGAAATTACAGCGGGAGTTCCAGGCAGGCAGACTGTAATTACCCAGTTTGGAATTTGACCACGATGAAGTACAATTTTTGCCTACCAATAAACACACTTGAAATAACATGTTTTAAAGCGTTTTTTTTTAAAATGAGGAAGCATGGTCAATAGTGAAAGCATAGGAGTGGGAACCACAACATCTGGGTGCTGTCTCTTGCTCTGGCATAATATAGTATGCTATTACAAATTTTTTTTTACAATCTAACTTTCATTCTCTGTCTAGGTAACAAACAAAACACAATATTAATGAATATTTGTGTGTTGAGGTGGCCAGCAACAATTAAAGAAGGGAGTGTTCTTACAACGTGAGAAGCTACCCTCCTGGACTTTTGTGGCAGTATGTCAGAAGGAAATTTTGTATAGTTTCCAGCTTAAATCAGAGCATGCTTTGAGGAAAATTATAAAATATTTTGATACAAACCTGAACGAATTTCTGGTCCAGATCCTAAGCTGTTGCTAAAGGCAAGTTACTACATCCAGGGCCAGACTTACGGGTGGGTGCTTCAGGCGACTGCTCCAGATGCTGTGGTCAGGGGATGCCGCACACATGACCACACATGTGCAGCCCCTGCTCCCCACCCAGCTCCAGCTGATCCCCACGTCAGGGAGGAGGAGTGGTACCCAGCCCAACTTGTCCCTTGCCTCCAGCCATACAGGAGGAGCCAGGCTAAACATGTGCAGGCAGAGTGGGGCCTGTTCTAGTCCACCTGCCCTACTCCTGCACAGCAGCAGTAATGTCTGTCTGCCTGTCACACCATGCTGCTCCACCTCTCTGCCAGACTGCATCCTGTGGCCCTGCCCACCAGCCTCTGCCTGCAGCAGCACCACTGACTTTGGGGGTGCCAAAATACAAGTTCCCCCAGGGCAACATTTTCCCTAAGGCCGGTCTTGGCTCTAACTCAGAAGGGCTATTTGTACCCTTCTGTACTCCTAAACTGTTTTGTACTTTTATGACGTTGGGCCTTGTTAGGTCAGGTCATCCAGCTAACCTTAACAGAGCCAGAAGGAGTGGTGAAGATAAAGGAAGAATTATAGTACTTCCACACTCCTAGCTCTTCCCTTGCATGGGAATCCCCCTGGGGCTGGAAGTTTGGAAGCACTTTGGAAGTGCTTCTGAGTCTATGGTCATTTGTTTCTCAAGCAAATGTAAGGGCAAGATATTATTAAGAGCTAGCAGTGAAGGCTGAAATAGATTACAGTACTTCAGGGCTCCCACCACTGCATTCACTCTGTTACGTCATGTCTGGCTATGATCTTGTCTGCTAGATCTGATGCCAGTGTTGGATGGAAAGAACAATTTCAATTCGGCAGTTTTTAAAATGTGTGCCTGTCCAGACTGTTTTAGAATCTCATCATGAAGATGAGTTTTTCTAATTCCTACCTTCTATCACGATATGTTTGTAGCAAGTTTCCATGTCCTGCCTCATATCTTCCAGTTAGATCCCATGTTAGATGCCATGTCTCTTCCACTGCTATCTCCTTTTGTCCACTAAACTGGCTCTGTGGCTCTGAAAGCGCCTTCTAGAATTTCCCCCTCTTTCTACACCTAAATACATCAGTTTTGGATTAATATGCCTTTCTAATGCTGTTCAGTCATTTAACACATTTTAGTTCCTCCTCATTTTTAAAGACAGGTATACTTTTTCATTGCAGTTGGTTCAATGCTAAATGAAGTCATTTAAATAAAAAACATATTTTCTTCTCAAATAAAAAATAATTCTTATGTCTATATTTATGCATTTATTTAAAACTAGTCAATTGCCCATCATGAATGATGGAGCATTTCAAGGAGAGCTTACATGTCACCCTGCCCACTCACCCTTTGGGGCCGGCCATGTAAACCAGGAGCGGGCAATTATTTTGGATGGAGGGCCACATGGGTAGCTCCACCCCTTGGCGGGTGCCCTACCTCCTGGTTGCCATCTTGTGACCCAAATTCCCACCCCCTGACCCCTGACTTTTGCCACCAGAAGTATTCCTTTAAATGGAATGGTTTTGCCATCTTGGAACCAGAAAAGTACCAAATTATATTCTAAAAAGGAAACATCTACAGCATTCATTAATTTGATTTTAAAAAATATTTTTGTCCAATTTACATGTATTTGTGTATTGTATATAGAGGTGATCACACAACAGCTTAAAATGAAATCTTTCTCTTATGTATTGTGGGGGGTGGATATGGGTTTGTGGGGGGCGGTGGGTGTGTGGGGTGAGGGAGCATGTGGGTGTGTGTGGGGATATGTGGGGTGTGGGTGGGTATGGGTTTTGTGATGATCTGTGTGTATGGCAGTGGAGGGGAGTGTGGGTGCATGTGTATAGTGGGGTGTGTGTGTGGGACTCATCCTATGAACACCCCCTTTACACACACATACCCTACCCTGCCTGCACACACACCCACCCACCCACTCTGCCCCTGGCTGCACAACCACACCCACCCACCCACTCTGCCTCAGTTGCGCACACATGCACACACATACACACACACACACACACACACACACTCTGCCCCAGCTGCATACACCCCCCCGCACCCACACCCACACCCACACCCACACCCACACCCTGTCCAGCCCCCCACACCCAAAACCACAACCATACATATATGCACACACACCCTACCAAGGTGGCTCCATCGTCCCTGCTCCTGTGATGCAGCCGAGCCACATGGTGCGTGCCTCTCTGGGGCACATGCACAGTTGGCCCCCAGCATTAGGGACAGACTGACACACAGATGGAAGTACTAAGCCTTTTATTATGTTAGAATAATCACAGTAAGGAAACCTTAACTAAAATAAAAAAAAGAAATCTTCCCCCACCCGCAAGATGGCTGAAAAACCTACTCTACACACATCCAAGAAAGATCCCAGGGAGTCTTAGAAAGGGAGAAAAGGGCAGGACTTATTTTTAGAGCCACGTTGTTAGCTTGAAGAAAAAGGAGAACTCCTGTAATATCATGGTGCAGAGTATGGAAAACTCTAAAAACTATAGGGTGATGGAAAGCAAAGTTTATTCAAATTCATTAGATCTAGGCTTAAGAACAATCCTTCTGTGGTTTGTTTTTCCTCACTGAAAAGATGTTACCTTTCACTCTTGGTAATTTTTGTTTAAATTTCTGGAAAAAAACATCTCTTTCATATAAAGACAAAAAAAGACTGTGTCTTTCCAAGGGACTTTAGTGTTTTTTATACAGCCTCTACTGTGAGGCCAGGAGCACCTGGAGAAATAAGCCCCATTCACTGTGTGTGCCACTTTAGTGCTGCACTTTGGGTCTCCTTCCAATGGTGCAGCGCACGCTCAGTGCTGCTGTTATTGTTTATGGTGCCTGATTTGTGGGTTTAGGTGGGCCTCAATTGAGAGTGAGCGAGCTTACTTTTCAGACCTGATGAATAATTAAAAAACATGTCTAATTTTATTCCAACCATACAGTTGGTCCAATAAAAGATCTCACCCTAAAAAAGCTCCTTGCCTCTTGCTTATATCTTAATGGACTCTGGGTCTCTAGGATGGTCCCCAACCTACTTACTTTTTGGGCAGTGTGTAGCAGAGTTGTGGAGATGGGAGAAGGAAGTACTGCATTATTATAGCCTACGTTGATGGTTGTTAAAAGGTTTTTGTGCAGCTGAGCCTCAAAAACATTATTTATTGTTCAATTCCCCATCTTTTCCTCCTCCACACATTGCTCAGCTACTCTACCCTGACATTAAACTCCCCTCTGTTGCTATTCAACCATCATTTTCTTTTTGTTATTTGACCTGCCTATCTTTATCCCTACACTTTCATTTAATTTGTACCGTTTCTACTTGTACCATCTCTTCCTCACAGGTGCTTTATTCTTTAAAATACTTTTCTTCATGTTTTTAAATAATTTGATTATTATTTAAAACACTTTGCTTAGTCCAGGTGTCAAAGATACAGCCCATGGTGCCCTATTATCTGGCCCCTGTACTGCCCCTGGGTCCGGAGTGGACCCACATGCAGTATGTGGGGTACGCTGGACAAGCCTCACGTTAAGCACCTGGGATGTGTGCTTCATGAGGCACTCCCCCGCTCCCTTCTGGGATGTATGCTGCATGCAGCACCTGCTCCAGCCAATATGGGACCTATGCTTCACACAGTGTCCACCCCAGAGCAGCCAGGGATGGGCGGGGGGCAGTGGGGCAGGGGAGTGAGCACTACATGTAGCACAGGTTTTGGACTGGCCAGAGTGGGTGCCATGTGTGGCACATATCCCAGACCAGCTGGGGTAAGCACTGCATGTGGTATGAGTTCCAGAGCAGCCAGGCAGGTGTAAAATGTGTTGGATCCAGTGTGGGGAATGGGATGGGGGGGGAGGCTGGAGGGAGAAGTGGGGATCTGGCTTATGGAGCTGACCACATACCATTCATCTGACTTGTGGACTGGCCCTGCACCACTTGTCTGGATGATTTTAACACCACTGGCTTAGTCTGTTTGTTGAGGTTTTTTTGCTTTTTTCTGATTGAGTAATATCTTTTGCCTTGAAATTTCCAATTATTGGCAGTCTTTTATTTATGGCGTTCTTTCTCCCTTTTAGAAAAAAACTAGTGTCTATTTTTGGTGATGAAAGGTAGTATATACTAAATTGTGTTAGTTATATTATTGTGTTCAGACATGTTTGCAAGAAGGTCAGGAGTTTTCTAACACTGTGCTGAATATAACTGACTGGACAGTGTACTCCAAGGTTAACAAAGTTCAACATTATGTCAGTTTTATCCTGATTAAATCTACTTAACTATCCTTAACTTGACTTTCTGTAATCATGTTAGAACATGATTACATGCAAGACAGAATTTTGTTACATGCAAGATAGAATCAGTATAAACATGTCAGTATGACAATGCTAGGAAATAAAGCTTGCTATTATCCATGCAACAGCAATGTTCAGCTGTACCAACATTCCCTACCCCTGACCTGGAGGGTATTTCATTCTCTTTTCAGTCCCCATTTTATGAATGACCTTCAGTTGCCCAATATGTGCTTTATAGTGTGTTTGGCCATGTTTGCAAAGAGCTGTGTCTAGCTGACACCTAGAAGTAGCAAATGTCTTGAGACTACTCATTTTGTTTGATATGAACAGCTGAGAAGCCTCTCAAAGTAACAGCATTCATCCACTAACAACCATGAAAGACAAAATGGTAACTTGGAAGACAGAAGGTCCGTATCACAGTTAAGTATTTCAAAATAGTATTAGTGGAAAGACTGAGAAACCAGCAGCGTACACCTTTCAGTTGCTCACGAGTCAATTTTTAAAAAATCCCAAACAAATCCTGCGCCCCAAAGATCCTGGGCTAGATCCTATTCTGTGTATTTATTAGGTGTCTAAACAGGGCTTTGGCATTTAAGGCCCTGATCCTAACCTACTTGTCAGATGTGTAAGTGGCACTTACTGCCACTTATGTAGATTCTAGATCCTACTCTACTTTACTCAACAGGAGGAGGGTAAAGGAGGACCTACCCACCATTTACATCATAGCCTAAAGGCTCTTGACCTTGGCTAGAAGAGCAAAGCAGACAGAATCAGGCTCTGGCCCAGGGAGGTGGGTATTGCCCTGAGTGGGAGGCAGTCACAGCTCTTCCTCTCGATGCTACTTATATATTCATCCAGTGGAAACATCAGTGGAAAGCTTCTCTCCAAGAGTATGGTCTATCTCACCACAGACACAGGCTCCCCCTTACCAGCTTTTCTTCTGGCTCCATATATCTTTAGCTCCCTCTTTCTTATCCACTCTGTGGATGTGTCTACACGTGCACAGTTACTGTGCAATAACTGAACATTACAGCACAGTACAGGCATGTGTCTACATCTGTGTGCCCATACTGTGTAGTAACTATGGCGACTTATGCTGATATGGGTGTAAATGTGCTACCTACATGATGAAGGTAGCAAATTTACGCCCAAGCAGTTACTGCACAGTAAGGCATGTGTAAACGCCTTACTGCATGGTAGCCCTGTGTGTGTGGGCTGGCTTGGGACTAACTTGAATTCCAAGTCAGTCCACACACAGTGTTATTGCACTGTAATGCCTGTACTTGTAGAGGCTGGTGTAAAAACATGTGTAGATATGCCCCGAATGTCTTTCAGTCATTGCTGCCTAATAGCCAAATTCTGGAACAAGTGAGATTGTGTTTAGCCCTGCCTAGCATACAGCCTAGTGGTTAAACTCATGTTCTAAATGTGGGAGTTATAACTTCAATCCTCACCCTTAGGGGGAGGGGGACTCAGAGCCCTGGACAAGTCTTAGCCACTAGGTTATCGGGCAAGTGGTGAATACCACTGTCTGGCAGCACTGAACAGTCATTAGATATACCTTATCTCCAAGTAAAGCTTTGGGGACTATGTGAGATTTACATGGAATTTAAGCATTTATCCACGCAGATTAGGACTGTAACAGAACTTGAGTTAGATGGCAAGGTGGCCATACTGGATCATTGCTGACCATGTGTATCAGGCAAATTCTAGTCAGGCAGAATGGATTAAAACTTAAAATCTGTGTAAGTGGCAGTTAATACCACTTGCATGCATCTAGAAAGTATATAATAGGATCTGGGTGCCTAGTAAGTACATTAGGATCTAAACCCTATATTTTAAGTTGTAGCTTTTCCCCCTTGAACTATGGAATAGTAATGTTCTTATCCTAAGGCTGTACTTGAAATAAACACTTTTGTGGTTACAGGAGCAGAGAAATAGAAAACCAATTTACCAATTTACCATGCTTGCAACTGAAAGAAATAAAACCAGGTATAAGTAGTCTGGAAATCTAGCAGATGATTACCATTTGAAGCCCAGAGGAACTCAAAACCCTTATAAAGTCTCTGCCAATGTGCCCCTAGGAAAACTTGTACATTTGGCTTCAGAACTGTTAGTTGAACTCCATGCATGCAAGCACAAAACTGCCATAAAAGCATTTAGCGTCATTAGTTTTACTTGGTAGATCACTGTATTGATTCTAATCCACCTCCCCCACTCCAAAAGGTTGCTATTTAATGATAGAAAAAGAAAGACAATAAAACAGTTGTCTTGCTGTGTGATTAATATATTTGCTGAACACCCATTAGAATTTTCTCAGGATTCATGAAATAATGTGGTCTGGAAAGCACACAACACAATTGTAGCAGGCTTACCTTTCGGAGCTTGGGTGAGTCCCAGGCTTGAGATTCTGCTGTTTTGATTGGTGGAGCCCATCCACCAATAGGGAGGCAGCAAGAGGAGTGAAGTCATACCCATTTCCTGAGGTTGTAGACTGCAACACTGTCAGGTCCAGAAGACTTCAGGGGCAAGAGTGTAAAAGGAGCTGCGTGTCCAGCATGAGGGAGATGCGAGTGGGATGGAGAAGAGAGAAGAGCAGGGCTTAGAAGAGCTGAGGATTGCTGCTCAGCAGTAGCCTGGAAGTGCCACTGAAGACTTCAATCAGCAGGGAACGGTGGATGGCTCCAGTGGCTAGGCTCTTGGTGCACAACATGGTGCACAGCGTCCAGACCCTGGGAGCTGTGTGAGGCAGCTCGGGTCTGCAACTTCTGACATGCCAGAGATACGGTGCACAGGCCGGTGCATGGAGCAGGATCTTTGGAGTGCTTTAGGCAGCTCAGGACCCCAACCCCCAGCACAAGGCCAGGAGCTCAGTGCAGAAGGTGCTGTGCAAAGGGTCTGGGAGTGGACCGAGCCTCGGTGCTGCACAAAGTGGCCCAGGTCTCCTACCCATAGCAAAAGGTTGAGTCCAGGGAACCAGATGGTGCTTGGGCTACTGAGCCAGCAGGCATAGCCAAGCCAGAGGCCCCAGAAGCCCTGCATAGTGGAGCACGTTGCAGGGCTCAATGAACCCCAAAGCCCACTGCAGGTGAGAGAGCAACATGGCACAGAGGATGAGGGCCACCCTCCAGGCCTGGGAGCGTGAGTTGCAGGGAAAACAGATTCCCACAGGGGAGGGGGATTCCCCCCTGGTTAGTTAAGGGCTCCTGAAAGTGGAGGTCCCACTGGGAGGCCCCACCTGAAGTTACCAGCTTCCTTGAAGGTGTTGGGAGAAGGCTCAAGGGCATTGGGGTTTCCTCTTGGGATTAAGTTTATTTTTGAGGTTCTTGCACTGTAAGTGGTGTGATGTCATGCCTTATATTTTGTGAACTCTCATGTTTATAAATTAGTAGATTAGTAGCTCTGCTGGGACCCACTTTTGCTATTATTCACCTGTTATTTGTATTTATTTGTGGCTATTTAGTGTTCACCTATACTTACCTATAGTTTATCTGTTGGTTATCTATGTTTATTTTGGAGTTTATCTGTTTCAGATCAGATACTTACCTGTGACTTACCTGTACCTGGAGTACTGGTATAAGGTTTTATAGCATTACCCAGAGGGTATTGTATATGTTATTTGTTTGGATATCATATATACATATATTGTACATATGTTTATATCTATGTTTATTTTCCTTGTGATAAGTTAATGTAAATAAATTCGTATATAGTTAAGTCCCCTGACTATCGTGGCCTGGTTTTATAGGAACAGAGGGAAACTGAGTGGTCTGCAGTTCCCCACAGCACACCTGCCAGCTAACAGTTCCCTTCAATTGGAGAAGGGGAGTATATACCTGAGTACACCTGGGCTGCACAATAAATAAATAGAGTAGTGTCCAGTAACTGGACAGGCTTCCTTTGAATTTTAATGGGATGAATTCCTCTATTATACTTTTTTGTCAGGGAATGTTTTGTGTCAACTATCATCTGGGAGGAGGGGAAGGCTCCTTTTTAACCCTTTTGGCACATTTAGAAACAATGTGCTAGAACTGCTTTTGAATCAAGAATTCACAGTGTCCAATCAAGAACTTTGGTCGTAGAAACCTCTACTAGCTTGGAAACTCCTGTATGTTTGTTCTTGCATCTAGCCAGCCAATAGCATATCAGCTATCTCATTCAACCACCACTGGTCAGATGTGTCCTAACAAGCTTTTTCCTTCCCTGGTGAAGTGGTACAACCTCCCTGTTTGTAAATATGTAAATGCAGATTAGGCAGGTATTTAGCTTGGGATGTATAAAATAGAAATGATCTTGCTTGGAGGTTGGATTAGATGGACTCCCAAGGTCTCTGCTCTATTTGTAATGCTCCCTGGCTACCCTCCTCTTACTTCTGCTTCTGCTTCCCAAGTTCTAGTTACTGGTACTCTCATTCCTCCAATAAGTCTCCTTTCCAGCCACCTCCCTAGGCTACCCCAATCAGCACTCACCATGATGCAGCTCACATAAATGAACTCCATTTCACATAAATGTAGTTCACATAACTGAACTCCATTTTACTTTTATTGTGTTAGCTTAACTTTCCCCACTGATTTGAACATGTCCAGCCCCTCCAGAAGTTCTCTAACTCAGTCCGCCCTGACCCTAGGCCTGGCGGAGTCTCTCCTGAGTCTATCATCCAGCTTGTCCTCTTTTCCTCAGCAACACGTCTCTCTTTATCATTAAACATCCAGTTTCATTTCTCCTTTCTTCACTGTGAAACAAAGAAAAAGGCGTTAAGGGGTTAACAACTGTAGCTTTTTCTTGTTCATTTTTGCTTGGATCCATATGTTCTTCATTTCCTTTGTCCAAGCATTCCTTTGTCTTAAGCATTTCCACAATGCTGTGCCTCATCAATAAAATCACCAACTAAAGCCATTTATTGTCCTGCTTAATTGTTTGCCATTGATACAATTCTGTAAACAGACCTTCCACTAGTATTCTATCTCCTTTCCGCCTGTTACACTGACCTGCAGGGAGCTGCTACCCAGATGTCCCGTGCAGCCCCACAGATGGAGAGGGCCAGCTGGGCTGGTCTGGTCAAGAGCACTGCACTGGGAGTGTCGCACCAGGGCACTGGGAAGGGTGGCTGTAGGGGAGCAGTGCAGTGCAGTGCAGTGCCGTGCAGCGCTCCTGGCCTGGCCCAGCCCCAACTGTCCCCCCCACACCAGGCACTGCAGGTAAACTTTTTAGCATGGGTACTGTTCTGAGGGCACCTGGTTGGTGCTTTCTGAGGGCACCTGCATGGAACATACAGTATCTGATCCTGTAACTGAAAACATGAAGATAGACTACTTTGCCTGTATAAAGCTCCATTTTGTCTATTGATCTTAGAAATGGATATGCCTGTCTTTTCATAGTGCCTCACAAACCATAATTTATTTATCCTTACAAAAGCCTTTTGAGGTACAGAAGTGTGAGAGAAACTAAGTGATTTGTCCAAGGTCACACAAAAGCATGTGGTAGAATTGTGATCGAAACTGAGTTCTCCCAAGTTTCAAGCTAATGTCCTAAGACTTAGACCGAGAGTTCTCAATGTTTATGTGCCTAAGGGCACATTTAAATTTAAAAGAAAAAGCAGTGGGAGGCAATATGACAGCATTTTTTGTTGGAATAATGATTTTTACTGATCGTGAAAATATGCGCAGGCACGTGAATAAACCTTGGGGGGTGCCATGGTGCCCACAGGCACTGCATTGGGAACTTCTGACTTGGATCTTGTTTCCTCTCTGACATCACATATAGGACCACACATAGGACTACACATAGGTGAAGTAGTCTGCTCAAGAGCTATCACTCATTGGATCAAGGGGCATAGAAAATAAAATATATCTGTGAATCAAATTTGTACTTGGGGTCAGTAGGGTAACTTGGGGGTGGGTAAACGGGGCATCAGTTCCCAGCATCAACTTAGGAGGGGTGCCACCACTACAAAATCAGTGTCCCAGCAGCAAGAGCAGTGTTGCTTTTACATCATCAGCAGCTGGTGCACAGACACTGGGCTGCTGCTGTAGAAGTAGCAGCCAGGCAGGCAGATCACGCTGAGGCTGTGAGGGTGGTAGTAACTGCAGTAGCAGCTGCTGGGGACTGTTATTAAGTCCTTTGCAGAGGTAAGGCTCCTGCCCACACCCTACTTTCAGAACTCCTGCCCCTCAACAACCCCTTCCCGCTCCCCGCCTCTTTGCAGGTTTTGTTCAGGGCACAAATCCTGCTTGTTAGGCCTCTGCCTGGCATAAGAAGGTGCAAGTGTAGCCCAAGTGTGGCTGTAGATCTTAACATAGTTTCAACACATTAACTTTGATTCCTCTGTCTGATAAAAAAAGAATCACTTTGTCCTAATCTGTACTAACTTTCATTCAGTCAGTTAAACTCAGTATCTGTGCATGCTTGCAACTTCCTCCATGGTGGCAGAACCTTTCTTTCTGTTGGCATTTATTCTACCTGTACCAAGTGAAGTGAAGGTCTGCCATCACCTGGTGAAGACATGTAAAGACACTTCCACACCTTCAGTCCACTGGCCCATGTACATTTAGTAGCTGGTAACTTAATGTTGTGGAAGTACATCAGATATAATGGATTTCTGGAGCTGTCTGAAGCGCGCAGGTGTTGGTGTCTGGCACCTTGTCAGCAGTGGCCATTTGCTGTCAGAAGTCCTGGTGTCAGAGGCAACCTAAAGTGGGCAAGACCTTGGTATATTTTGAAGATTTGCATTCTACCAACTCTTACTATGTGGAACCACTTAAAAAAAAAAAGAACAAACCTGCAGAAATGAGAGAGAGATTTAAGTCAGAAAGAGAGTTTTTTAAGGGCCATCAACAGTGGACAAATCTTGTTAGGAACAAAAACAACGTTTGTTTTTACAGTTATGAAGAGTAAGGGACTTCTAAGGCAAAGGTTCTCAACTTTTTTTGGTAAGCAAGAAATCCAGTGCTTGAACTGGGGAGGAGGTTGTCAGGAAGGAGGTGATGGGAGGAGGGGGAAGGAAGAGAAATGATGCTATGTGTTACAAGTGCAACATCCTAAAGTCCCTTAGGGACTCAGCCAAAATGAATTCTCAGAGCAGATATGGTACAGCACTTAAGGGAGCACACAATGTGACAACATATTGGTTAATGTAAAAGGCTACAGAATACAGTCAGATCAGAACCACACCACACATTGGTAGGTCCACTGGGGACACAGTCAGGTCATACATATCACACATCTTAACTTTACGCTCACACTGGTTATATGTAACCAACAGTGGCCCAGTTATGTAACCACTCTTACATGCACAAATCTTGTCATATTCACTGTAGTTTTTTGCTTAGCAACATCTTAACAATACAGAATTGTAACAATACTTACAATTTACAATAATAGCCTTCCCAAATGGTGATAAGTTGCCATTGGTGCCACAGCCTAGTGCTACGGGTGCATCTATTGGGTGTAGGATGTTCAGGATCCTTCAGCCCTGTGACAACCTCCACCTTTTTGCTCATTTTCTGTGCAACCAGGAGGATGAAGCTAACATTAGGCAATTCAGTAGATTACTGTTATTTGCAAAGCTTTTTCCTCCAATTCTCCTAAAAAAATTAAGCAAATCAGTGCAGTAGGGTAATAAGCAGAACAGGGGAGGAAGGGGGTGGAAATGGGTAGTGTAATGCCTCATGAAAATTTTGCATTTCACTTCAAGTTCCTCCACACATTTTTGTCACTATTTTAAAGCAGTGTTTCTCAACTGGGATGCCATGGCACCCTGGGATGTTGCAAGATACTTTGACGGATACAAGGAGGTCAGCACCCCTGCCTGGGGTTCCAGGACCTCCTCCCCCATATCACTGTCCAGCCATTGTGAGAGGTTGTAAGTACAGATTTGTCTCTGCCTGGGTGCACCTCCTGCCTCCCCACAATGCATCCTCTGTGTGAGGATGTAGGCACTGTAATAAATACATTAGTATTTGAAATAGGATGCTGTTAAATTCACAAAGGGCAGGGTGGGATGACTGAGGTTGGGAACCATTGTCTTTTTGGCAAATACATAACAAAAATGTTAATTGCTATTTGATCACATTTTGTACTCTATTGTGCTCTTATACTTATCCATTACTAAAAGAAAATTGTACGTGTGTGGCAGGCTTGCCTGGCTTGACAGCTTGAGCCAGATAGCTCAGGCCAATTGTTGGGGGCATTCCCTTTCCCCGCCAGTCAGAATAAGGTAGGGGAGAAGCTAGCCCTGCCCTGACTTAGAGGCAAGGTGAAGAAGAGGACCTGAGAGGGAACTAAACCCTGAGGCTTTCCATTGGTCCATTCCCAATCTGGAGGCGGAGTCTCCAGAAGGAATAAAAGCCTGCATGCCCAGCACACAGGTGGCTTTGGTGAGGGACAACAAAGATGGGCTTCAGAAGAGCTGGTACAGCTGACCAGTGGGGCAGAGCAGTTGCTATAGAAGTGCCCTGAAGACACCTTTGCCAAGTGGGAAGCAGCAGCCAGCTATGTCCCAGCCGCGCCATGGAGAGAGCTGCAGTGTTGGTGCACAGGTCACTGCACAGAGGATCTGGAGGGTGGAGGGGGCCTCCGAAGCTGCACGAGGAGCGTGGGTCCCCAACCTTGCATGAGGCAAGAGCCAGTGGTCCACAGGGCTGGCGGAGCTGTGGCTGTAGGAGGCAGCATGAGTCCCCATCTCTGCCCGAGGCAGGAGCCCTTGGTGAACGGGGTGGTGCACGGGGCTGGTACAGCTGAAGGGAGGCAGTGCAGCACCCCAACACTGCATGAGGCAGGCCCCCACTCAGTGCACAGGGGGGCTGAGAGAACTGAGCAGAGCTGATAGGATGCTGCGGCTGCATGAGGCAGTGTTGGTCCTCAACCCTGGAGATGCAGGTGCCACATCCCCTCCCCACCTCCCAGTGCACAGCGTGGTGCATGGGACCAGCAGAAGGGAATGACTGGCCAGGTAGATGCATGAAGCAATTCAGGCCTTCTGGAGGCAAATGGCTGCAGGACAGGGCGACCACCCCAGTGAGGGCGGGGGAGAGCCTCAGCCTCTGCAGCAACCCGAGAGAGAGAGAGGCGAGTCAAGTCTTCCTGACTTCTGGGAGCCATGAGTGATCCAAAAAAGGGGGTTTCAGTCCCAAAGAGGGGAGGAGATGAAAATTTCCACATGGGAAGAGGCCCCCCAATTTTGCTGTCACTGGGCCAGGCTAGGTACGTGGCCTTGATGAGAGAGATAGTGTGTTGATATGGTAACCTGCTCTTTTCCCCTGGTATTATTCCTGTTTGCAGGGCCGGCCTGTCCTATACTGCAAAACCTGTGGCTGCAGGGGTCTCCACAGCCAAGGCAATCCCCCTCCCCCCCTGCCTATGCCACTGGCTTCTTTGGCTGCTCACCACCCCCCGCCCCCGCCCCTGCCACCGGCTCTCCAGGGAGGGGCTCCCAAAACTATTTCTTGCAGGGGGCCCCAAAAATTCATGGGCTGGCCCTGCCTGTTGGGCATCATTGTTATATTATTGTTGTTGTCTTTGTTCTTTATATTGTTGGGGCCTTTGCTGTAAACTTGCGTACCCATTGTTGTATTGTGAAATAGTTATGAACTGTCTCATTCAGCCTGCTAAGGGTTTAGTGCTTGAGGGCCACTGTGAGGGCACCCCCTTATTCAACATTTGCTTTTATGGTATTCATTGTCTTTATGTATTGAATCCTAATAATGTAATTTCACTTATGTATGCTTAGACTATTGTTTCATCCCTGCCAGGTGGTATCTATTGATCTATTGTCTAGCCTGTGTTTTACCATCAGGTGTTCCCTTGCTAGCCTCCTGGAAGGTCTCCTGTGAGTAGGGGCTGTACACCAATGGGAAGGCCAAAGAGGGTCAAGGCCTAAGCGGATATAGTGCCTTCATCTGCCATACTCAGCTGAGATTGCCTGGGTATATGTTCAACAAGAGTAATTGTTTTGTGAACTAATATTTGTAAATAGTATGTATATGTGTGTGTGCATATATATATGTGTGTATGAACACATAAATGTGTACATATACACATATATGTGTATGTGTGTGTATGTATGTATATGTTTTTATATGTTTATGGACATTGTATTGTACAATTAAACCTGTAAATCGTTAAATATCCTTGGGCGTACTTGGTCTCTGCTCTGTAGAGGAGGGAGGTGAGCTGGCCTAAAGCTAGGTGGTCATGCTCCCACAGCATGCTCACACCCTGCTAATGTCCCTTCAATTGAAAAGGGGTGCTAACTGCATACTACCTGGCCTACACATGTAATGTGTAATAAATCAGCTTTTATAAGATATGTCTCTGAATGAATCATTTAATATTAGCTGATATAGTGGGGTATGGCACAAACACATGTTAAATATACCTCCAGAAAGGGTTTAAATTAATCTTTATTAATTTAAAATAACAATTCATATGTAATCATTTGCAAAATTGCAAAAAGATTTAATATTTTGGACTTTTAGGATACCATGTGTTACAAGCAGTAATCGCTTTCTGTGTATGACTCAGTCATTGCATCATTTAATTAACTTATCCTTGACTTCTTTTTTCTGGTTTTGGCTTAAGTAATAAACCAAAATATACCAGTTCTAAAACCTAATAGGCAAACGATATGGCAAAATGTTATAGAATAGATAGCAAATATTTTGGTTATTTTTACAGGAACATATGCAGATAATCAATATCTATGAATAACCTATATCTAATAAAATGAAATTGATTATACCTGTACCACTTTCCCCCCAAACTCTGATCTCTTCAAGAACTTCAGTCTCTAACACATCTAATAGCTTCACACAACCAGCAACAATTCTTAACACAATTATTAGTACAAGTTGGACAGAAGCTGGTACCCAGATGCAATACCAAGTTTCGTATGTCTAGTGCCATGGTCATGCACTTCAAAAACACTTCTCACCGAGTGTTGAGTATCTGACAAAAGTTGTTTGCTAGTCCTGATGATCTGCTTCCCATTGGGCATGTCTACATGAGATGCTTAATTGCACAGTAGCCTAGTTTACTCTGCAGTAAAAATGGCTTAAAATGGCTAATCGCTAATTTACTCATGATTAGTTACTACACAGTTATGCACATGTAGATGTGACTTAGGAGCAAATTTGCTCCCAGGTCATTTCTGCCACTAGGGGGCTGGCCAGAGGCTAGCCCCAGGGCTCCAGGCTGAGAGACTGTCCTGCCCCAGGGCTGGGCTACCTCAATGGCAGCCCCTGCTGCAGACCTTTAAATGCCTCCAGGCATTTTGAGCCCTAGAGCATACCAGCAGGTGGCCTGAGGTCACTCCAGGCCCTGTGTCCCCTTGGGCAGACCGTAGGTTAGTTTCACCAGCCTGCCTGGCACTGCTGCCTAGTACTGCAGTGCTGTGTGGCTGCCCGGCCTATGCCATCTAGGCCTGCAGGCTGTTGCAGGCTGCTGTAGCCTCCTGCCAGGCCTGCTGGCCCCCAGGCGCAGCTGCAGGCAGCTTCTGGATGGTAGGGTCAACTACCATCTGCCTGCAGACCACCCCCAGCTGCCTGCCTGGGCTCTGCAGGTGTTGTAGGGCAGAGCCTGTGCCATACAGATGCCAGTCCCATGCAGGGCCCCTGTGCTGGGTGCTGCAGGAAGCTGGCCAGGCCTGGCAGCTCAGGGACAGCTGTACAGAAGCCCAGAGAAATGGCACAAGATCCCCAATGGTGTCCTCCTTGCTGATGCCCATGCCCACACCTGTGCCTGTTACCTGGGGCCCCAACTGGTCCAAGGAGGAGACTGATGACCTCATGATCCTGTGGATGAGGCAGAGGTGCAGTGCCAGTTTGTGCAGGGTAGGCACTCCAACGCCCATGCCTATGAGGAGCTGTCAGGTCGGATGCAGGAGTGTGGGTGTAACTAGTTGGCGAGGCAGTGCTGGGCTCTGCCAAAAGGTCAAGGCCTTGTAGGCACATTGGGTCATCATGACCAATCACAAATGCCAGTCTGGAAGTGCCTATAAGTCCATGCCCTTTATGAGGCAACTGATGGAGATCCTCGTGCCCTGGAACCCAGGCCATAGCCATGCTGTCTACAGCAGCATGGGTGGCCTGCCCAAGCCCCCCACAGTCTGGCACCCACAGTGACATGCCATCCTGCTGAGCTCTCCAGCTGCAGTCTCCACCAGCAACTTGGGGAGCCCGGGCCAGGGCCTGCCTCACCAGCTCTGGGGAGCCCTAGGCCCATCCATGAGGTATGGCTGACTATGATACCACTGGCCACCAACAATACCAGGTCTTCCCCGAGGCAGTCCCCAGCTGGGCACCTGCACACCATGCCTTGCCATCTGAGGACACCACCCAGAGCCATATGCCATCACCACTAGCTAGGACCAAGTGGAGCTGCTGGCTACACTAGCCCCAGTCAAGTGTTAAGGCCCACACTAGAAGGAGGGCCCTTTCCTCCCCTGCCCCTGCCTCTGCCCCCAGCCCCTGTATTTTCCTTGCTCCTGCCCAGCCCACCTGCACTCCCTTGGCCCTGGGTTCCTCCTACACAACATGCAGAAAAGTACAGGATGGAGTAAAACTTTATCTAGCAGCCTGTGCTCCCACAGCTAGGTGGGCATAGGCCTCTCACATGCCAAGGAATGCATTGATGCCAGCAGCAATGTCCTCCTTGGCTGTAGAGACCAGGGACATGTAGTACAGCCACAGGTAGCCCTCCACGTGGCAGTGGAGGTTGAAGAACAGCGCAGGCTTGCCCCTTCTCACCATCAAAGGTAAGGGTCCCATGCTAGCTGTGCAGGAAACCTGGGGCAACAAAGTGATCAGCAGCAGCAGGGTGGGGTACCCCTTGGTTTGTGCAAACAGCTCCTCGTGCACTGCTTATTACACTTGCAGAAGGGGCACACTCAGGGCACAGTACTGGTGAGGCAGGGGGCTGGCCCCAGGGCAGCTTCGTGGAGAAGCCTCCTGCAGGGCAGGTGGGGGCATAGGCAGCTCTTCATCCCAGTCATCTGGGAGCCCCATGACCCCCAAGTCTGGGTGCTGTGTGCTGGGCGGCATCATAGGAAAGTGGCTGAGTGGCTGGCATAGAGGAGAAGAGCTGAGGGGAGCGGGGTCTGGAGCCATGGCAGCAGGTGCTGCCAGGACCCTGGCCTGTCCTCTTCTGAGAGTGGGGATGGGGGAGGCTGGCTGCCTGCAGCCAGCACCCAGAGATCTGCTGGCTCCAGGGAAGCAAACAGGGACAGAGAGCTTGGACGGTGGCTGCCTGAGCCAGGGCCTGCTCAATTGGGGATTGGGGGCTGGGAGATCCTTATCTCCCAGCACCAACTCTGAAATTGCAGGGCCAGCACTGGGACATCCTTCTCTCCCATTCCAAGTCCTGCGGTCATGGGATCTGGACTGGGAGATCGTTATGTCTCAGTGCCAGTTCTATGACTGTGGTGCTCGAGCTGGGAGATAAGGATCCCCCAGCCCCACAAATGAAGAGGGGAGTCTGGGAGCTCCCTGCTGCCCGGGCAGGGGTATATTGTCCCTGTGTCCCAGCGGCAGGCAGCTCTTGGGATCAGGGAGCAATCTCCTGTTCTCTGCTGCCTGACTGACCGGGAGCACATTTGCACATGCACTACTGTGAATTTACTAATCATGAGTAAATTTGCTACTTGCATTTGCAGGTAGGAAAGTTACCTGCAATTAGAGCCAATTACTAGGCAGGAAGTATCTGCATTTGTAGATGTGGATGCTTATTGCTCAATAATTAGCTCTACTGCGCAGTAAAGCATCTCATGTAGATGCAACCCAGTGACATTTACACACTTGAAAATTGTCATTGTGCTTTTCTTATACCAAGTGACATTACACTAAATGCTGATTTAGGAGTCCCATAGTACCCAAACTCTCAATGAACCATGATGGTGGAATAGTAAAGTGTGGCTGAACTAGCTTCAGGAGGAACTGAGCATATTCCATTGGCTCCTACTAAAACTATAAGCACCAGTTTGTAGTAAGAAGGCTCCTTATAGGAGTTGTGGTGGCTTCCCAGCGGCCAGTCTAATCTTGCCCATTCTGACTCCCTTGGGTACCCTCTTACTGCTTCGCCTGCCATGCCTTGATCATGCCTTGATGTAGTTGTTATATTACTTCAGGAAGCTGTCCCAAAGTTCTGAAGTGATCCTGGTAGTGCTGCATGTATCCTAAACTAACTCCCTTAGCTTGACCCTTGGTCCTACTCATACCACTAGACCCTAGTCTATTACCTAAAATATGCTGCACCTTCCTAGCATGCTAGCATTGCCTGTGCCTTGCTAGCATTAATCTTGTCATTCTATCCCTAAGCATGGCCTCCAGCCTCCCCTATAGCCACAAGCTTGCCTCACAGGTCTTACTCTATTTCTATCCACTAGGTTCTCTGGTGTTATACTGCCTTCAGCCCACCAGGTCTTTTACCCATGCAGAGTTCAATGAAGAGTTCCTCTCAGGCACACCTGGCTGCCTTGTATCACCCCTATAGCCACTCTCAAGACTCTTGTTAACAGAAACTCAAAGCAGAAACAAAACATAGAATTTATTTCCATAAAGTACTCCCTGTAGAGCTTCTCCTCTGAAGGGGATATGGACCAGACTGCTGAGGCTCAGGAACTGCGCGTATCTTTTTCTGAGCTCTTTCCAATCACTTGTTTTTGTTTTTGCTTATTCTTTGAACCAGGCACAGGGGTTTTTCCTTTACTAATAAGGCTGCTCCCCCTCTGCTGCAGCCAACCCAGCTGTTCTACAGTCCTTATTTATCTTGCTGAGGAAAGTTCTGCCCCTTTGCAGTCGACTGTAGGGCAGTAACCTCTAGGACAGCCACTCCCAGTTTTGTAACTCTAAAGCTGTAGCCTCTGAGCTGCTTACTTCCCTGCAGGTAACCTTTTCTCAGATGCCTGTACCTCATTGCAGGCTTTGCTGCTGCTCCTTTTCCCTTAAAATAACAGGGTCCTTGACCCTTGTTATATAGGGGAAAGCTATCCCCTTTAAGGGGTTTTAGTTGCCTTTGGTGGTGCCACTTCATCTGTTGATCTTTGGTACATCTGCATACTTGATATACAACAAAACGAATTTATTAGTAATTACACAGGTCTCTCTCAAAAATCTGGCCAAGGCCACCTGTTATGGACATCAATGTCCTTGTTATCAAAGCTTTTTCATGAAACAATATGCTTCCTTCCTTTTCATAACCAGCTTCCAACTTGGGGAGTCCCACCATAGATTTAATAGATTTCATTGACATTAGGGCTGGAAGGGATCTCAGAAGATCACTGAGTCCAGCCCCCTGCCCTGGGGCAGGAAGTCAGCTGGGGTCATAGGATCTCAGCAAGAAAAACATCCAGGTTTCTCTTGAAGGCATTCAAAGTAGGTGCTTGAACTACCTCTGGCCACCGGCCATTCCAGATCTTGGGGTTTCGGACAATTAAGAAGTTCTTCCTTATGTCCACCTGAAACGGTCTTGCAGGAGTTTAAAACTGTTGAACCTTGTCATCCCTTGGGGCGCTCTGGTGAACAAACGTTCCTCCAGGTCCTGGTGAATCACCCCTGAGCCTGTGCTTTTCCAGGCTGAAGAGTCCCATAGCTCTCAGCCTCTCATCATAAGGTCTGTTTTCCTGACCTCTGATCATGCACATGGCTCTCCTCTGCACTCCCTCAAGCTTTTCCACATCCTTTTTGAGTTGTGGAGCCCAAAACTGGATGCAATATGTAACAGGGTTCTCCTTGGGACCTTATTGTTAAGGAAAAGAGGGCAGCTGGAAATAATGAGACAATGAGGAGGGCGGCCCCTGGCCCTCAGGTGCCAATGGCAGCTAAACCCCAAGAATAAAAAAGAGAGGAAGATAAGGAAAGGTGCCTTTGGGCACTATAAGAGGAAAGAGAGAGAGAGGAGCTGCAAGAGGGACCTGGGTGCTGGATTGGAGGGATCTCAGGATCCAGATCTCATCGGACCTTACCTGGAATCCACGGGAGTGGCGGTGAGTGCCGGGAGAAGTGGAGCTGGGCCGTGGGCCCTAACGACACTGGGGGACTTCAGGAACTCCAGGAGAAGGGACACTAAGGGCTGAGAGAGCAAGCCCCAACAGCAGGAGAGCCACGGACCCATTCCCTGAAGCCGCACTAAACGGAGACAGGCGGCAATGGTAACAAGCTGCTAATTAGTCAATTAGCAGCTTAAGAGAACAAACAGAAACTTTTCTCTGTCAATTATGGGGGGTGGCTAAGACTCAGGCTCGACTGAGAAGCCTGGAGACTCCCTTTTGCAGGACTGGTACTTTCAGCAGAAAGTTCCTTTGGTAATAACCACTTTCTCCCAATTTAATTTCTTTAAGATCTAAGTCGTGGCAGGCAGGAACAAGAGGATAGAGGAGGTATTCCACACATGCTGACACAGTACTCCAGCTGCGGCCTCACCAAGGCCGAGAACAATGGGAGAATGACAGGTGCTTCATCTGTACCCACCATGATAGTCTGCTCCACCACCACTGCCACTGGGAGAGGGAGGGGGCAGGCAGCTACACTGCATTTGCAGCCCACCTGCTAACTGTGGCTTCTGCCTGGGGCTGGAAGTGGGAGGTGGTGGGTCATACATCTTGACTTTTAAAAAGCCTTAGAACTGTTATATTTTGGTTTATTACTTAAGCCAAAACCAGACAAAAGAAGTCAAGGATAAGTTAATTAAATGATGCAATGATTGAGTTGTACACAGAAAGCTATTTCTGCTTGTAACAGAAGTGGGAGGTGGTGGGTCCTGACCCCCATACTCTGAGGCTGCCCCAGCCTGGGCCATGCTTCTGCAGCAGGAGGCAGTGGTGAGTTGGGCTCCATAACTAGCCCTAGATCCCTCATCCTGCATCCAGGTCACATCCTCTCTCCCTGCCCCATTGTCACAGCTGGCTGGCCATCTCTCAGAGGGACAGGGCCCAGGCTGCCATGTTAATACCCCCCACTGATGCTGCCTGCAATGGGGGGATGAAACCCCTCTTCCCTCAGGCTACTGGCATCTGGCCACTGTGGCCCCGGGTACACGGTCCCAGGTGCACGAGCAGAGCTTATCAGTGCTTTTGCTGCCCTCTCCTGCAATGGGAGGATGGAACCCCTGCTTCCACTCTGGCTATGAGGGTCTACCCCCCCAACTCTTGCCACCAGCCACTGAGTGAGTGGGGGTGGGGAGGCTGGGGACCCCTGACAGGGGCTGCTTTCTCCCTCTGCCTCCAGGAAGACCCTGTCTGGGGTCCCTGCAGGCCAGGGTCAGGGTTTAAACCCCTTCCCACTCATACTTAGGTCTGTCTGGGCCTGGCTATGACCCTTCCCTCAGTTTAGTTTCCCTCCAGCTGAGGGATTGCTCTAGCACCCCCTGGCTTCTGGCCTGAGCCATTGCAGGCATGTGCCTGCATTTCCGGAGTCAAAAGTGAACGTCTATACACTTGAAAATTGGTTCAGTCTACACAGGTTAGACTAATCTGCAAAGACTAAATCAATTCAGGCCCCGGCTTTTCGAATGTCTGTCCCTAGCCTCAGAGCTGACACCCACAAGAAGTGCAACTCTATCCTAAGTCTAGGATGGACTCTAACAAACAACATCTGCTTATATCAGTGGTATTCAACCTTTTGGCTTTGGGGCCCAGATGAGTGGAGTGGGGATAGATTGAGCCCAGCAGAATTGGGCTCTGGGTCCTGGTGCCACCCCCGATCACCTTGACAGGGCAAGCTAGGAGTCACAGCCAAGTTTGGGTACACTAGAACCAGAATTGTAATCAGGGTATGCCAAGGTTCAGAGCTGGAGTTGAAGTATACCAGAAGCAGAAAAAGAGTCAAGTCAGGGTGAGACAATTCAGGACTAGAGATATGAGAAATAAGCACAGGGCAACCAGCAGCAAGCACCTAAGTCTTTGCCCAGAGTATTGCAGGCTGGATTTAACTTTTAAGGGCTAGAGTGGGTGGAGCCTATTCCTTGTGGCCTCAAGTGATTGCCCACCCTGATTACCCCACTAGGACCAGGTGGGCTCAAGACACCAATCTGGGCCTGCTTCATCTAGCATCTGTTTCCCTGCAACTTCAGGGGATGAAGTACTCTGGTCCTCTGATTGGGATTGGCTGGGCCGAGAGCTCTCATCTGGCCTCATTACAGTCACCATATGAACTATTGTTTTTATAGTCATGAGTTGGTGGCTACAAATTCCTATAATCTATATCTAAGACAAAAGACAGATTATTAGCTCTGGCTCCTCTTTGGATCTGCATCTGGACTTGTAACATGGCAATAGTTTGCCAGCAGGAAGCATGAGAGGCTGCTCTCTTCTAGCCTCTTTTTTCCTGAACCATAGCCAGGACGGAAACTCAGGCAACCTCCAATTCTCTCCCTGTTTCCCTGCTCTTTCCCCTAACTAGCATTTCTCCAAAAATATCTCTTTGTCATAGTCCTCAGTCCCACTGAGCATGATGTTGCTGCCTGTGCTGCCCTTAGGTTTATTTCTTGTACTTGTCCAGTTTGTTGCTCTATTTTCAGCTTCACCTTCAGTCACAGGCAGTTTGACAATTTTAAAAAGGGGGGTGCAGATGGTGAAATGCATCATTACATATAAAAAGAAACATATTTTTCTCCAGGTCAAAATGAAGTAGAAGCTTTATTAATATGCTAGGGACTTAGGGCTATGTTATTCAGTTTAAGAATGAAGCAAAAACAAATATAATTTCCTTAGAATGAGTTAAAAACAATCTGCAAGGATGTGAAATGGAAGCTTCATTTCCAGGAGCAGTGAATAGATAGCAGTACTGCAGAGCAAAGGATAGCTTGATTGGTAGAACATCAAGACCACAAAAAAGAAGAGAGGGGTGTTAACACTGTGAAATGAAGAGCTTAGAAGGAATCAGGTAGATTATAATGAGCTGTCATTTAACTCTATCAGCACTGTCTGACTATAAATACTGCTGTTACTGCCAGTCAGTTGGTTTTAAAATTTGGGTGAAGCAGGAATCAAAGTGGGGTAGAAGTGTACCAGTGTACCCCCCTGGATCTACCCCTGATTGCAGTACACTGGATTTGTTCCAACAGTTAATGCATTTCCTGCCCTGCTTTCCAGCAATTCTAGAGCAATGCCTCTTTCCTTGTGGCCTTGACAGATTAGTTTCCATACATTTTTCCCAGGAGTCCATGAATACCTCGATCCTGGGCAAGCTTTTTGAGAGAATTATTTTGGCACATATCCATGAGAGGCCAGCAGGGGAGATCATGCTTAGGGGCAATCAACACGGGTTCATTAGTGGCAGGTCCTGTCAGACCAACTTGGTGGCCTTCTATGATCAGATCACCAAATCATTAGATGCAGGGGTAGCAGTGGACATAGACTTCCTGGACTTTCGGAAGGCATTCGACACTGTCTCTCACCCTGTTCTCATTAAGAAACTGGGGGACTGTGGTGTCGACACCTACACAGTCAATTGGGTCACCAACTGGCTGGAGGGCTGCACCCAGAGAGTGGTAGTGGATGTGTCATTTTCGACCTGGAGGGATGTGGGCAGTGGGGTGCCCCAGAGCTCAGTCCTTGGGCCCCCACTGTTCAACATCTTCATCAGTGACTTGGATGAGGGGGTAAAAAGCACCCTGTTCAAATTTGCTGATGACACTAAGATGTGGGGGGATGTGGGCATTCTAGAAGGGAGGAATAGGCTGCAATTGGACCCAGACAGGTTTCAAGGGTGGGCGGATGAAAATAGGATGGGATTCAACACCGATAAGTGCAAGGTGATGCACCTGGGGAGGAACAACCAGCACCATACCTACAGGTTGGGGAACTCCGTTCTTGTCAGTACATAGGCAGAAAAGGATCTCGGAGTCATTATTGACTCCAAGATGAACATGGGCCGGCAGTGTGGGGAGGCAGTCAGGAAGGCCAACCGCACCTTGTCATGCATCCACAGATGCATCTCAAGCAGGTCCAAAGAGGTGATCCTCCCCCTCTATGTGGCACTGGTCTGGCCGCAGCTGGAGTACTGCATCCAGTTCTGGGCGCCACACTTCAAGAGGGATGTGGACAACATGGAGAGGGTCCAGAGGAGGGCCACTCACATGATCAGGGGGCAGCAGGGCAGGCCTTATGAGAGGCTATGGGACTTGAACCTGTTCAGCCTCCAAAAGAGAAGGCTGAGGGGGGATCTAGTGGCCTGTTACAAACTAGTCAGGGAGGATCAGGAGGCACTGGGGAAGTCTCTGTTCCCCTGAGCACTACCACGAGTGACCAGGAATAATGGTCACAAGCTGGCAGAGGGTAGATTTAGGCTAGATATCAGAAGGCGCTACTTCACAGTCAGGGCAGCTAGGATCTGGAACCAACTTCCAAGAGAAGTGGTGCTGCCTTCTACCCTGGGGGTGTTTAAGAGGAGGCTAGATGTACACCTTGCTGGGGTCGTTTGACCCCAGTACTCTTTCCTGCCATGGCAGGGGATCGGACTAGATGATATACTCAGGTACCTTCTGACCCTAGAAACTATGAAACTATGAATACTTCCCAAGGCAATGAAGGGTCAGCCATGAAAACAGAATGGGCCCAATAAAGGATGCCATTGGAGAAGATTTTTTTTCATACACTTTACCATGATATTTACTGTAGGGGGATGATTTTTATAGTCCACTGATAAGGAGTTTTCCCCTTGCTTGGCTTTTCCCCACCTGGAATGTAGGCTCATCAGCTCTAGTTGCAGGCATTCTAAGCTGTCAGTCAAAGGGACTGAACCAGTACAGGTCATGTTGGGCATAATCTGCCTTACCAAGGGGAGAGGACTTGGTCAAAATAAGTTCTCAGGATAGGCCTGGTACAACAAAGTTATATCTTTGTACTGATAAAAAACACAATATAAACACAATGTATTGGTTTGAAGGAGAAGCACCAGGCATAGAGGAGGTCTGGGGGATCACAATCACCCCATACTTACCTCAGTTAGAGGAGAACAGCTGGAGCCAGGAGTGCTCCACTGCGTTCTTGCAGTTGAGTGCTCTGTCCAGATTGATAGTGAGGGAGCCTGGAGCAGTACTTCCAGCCCCAGAGAGGGGTAGCTGGGGAGAGAATGCAGAGTCCAAGGAGGGAAGATGCTGCAGGACTCTCTTGTCTGCGCCATTCTGCAGCAAGCTGTGGTAAAGAGGTGCACAAGTAGTCAGAGGACCACAAACAAACATGAGGATTGCCAACAGAATGCTGGAGCCACTCACCTGAAGAAGGGTTGAATCTCCGGGCTGAGGTAGGTACCCAAAGAGACAGGTAGTGTGTGGCATGGGAGCCCAAGCCTTCCATCACTGGGGCAGTAGAGCCAGCCAGATGTGAATTTGTCTCTTGACCTTATTTTTCATTTGGGAGGCTAAATGAATTGATAGAGGGGGGATAAACCCTGAATGAATATTTGGACTTGAGTTGACTTCCAGTTGGGACTGAAAATGAACTGTTAGAGGGGGATAAACCATGAATGAATTTTTGGATTTAACTTGATTTTCTGTCTGGGACTGCTAAGGTATTGATAGAGTGGGCTGTAACGGGGGTCTTCTCAGAACTGATGTGCCTTTGGCTTGCCCACCTGTTTCTGGGCCAACTTCCCACCTTCTTTCCTGCCACCCCTTGTTATTAATTAATTAACAATCTTAATTAGGTGGGAGGCTGCCCATTTCTTGCCCCGATGCCAGGTGGGTGCTATCTGTAGCTTTGTACCTCCCCTACACTGCAGCCCATGCCTTGCAGATGGCATTCATAGTTCTTACAATCACTGGCCCTTCACTGGGTCCCATAATCATCCAGTTCAGACCCCAACTGGATCCCCCCACTCAGGTGGCCTACCTTGCCCTCATTCAGGGCTGCCTAGCTCCCTGAACCATTTCCCCTCTCAGGTGTGGTCCCCCCTGGGACCTTTGTCCACACAGGCCCTGGCCTCACCTCCAAGGCCAGTCCGAAACCCCAGACCCTCCTAGCTCTGGGTGTCCCTCGTTGTGGGCCCCTGGCCCTTTTGACCATTTTGGTCCTGGCCCCAACCTTGACCAGTTGAACATACTCAAAAATCAGGCCTCTGAGCCTCTAGCTCCACTCCCTCTTGTGGGTCCGTCTTCTGGCCCTATTAGTGGGTGAACCACCCGGTTGTGTAGGGGTTAAGGCGCCCTGACTCGCCTTTCACTGGGGTGGTAACTGGGCTGGCATTTCCTGGGGGCTCCCACGCCACTGAGACCCCCACCAGGCCACCCACTCCTGGCAGGGTGCAGTTTTAGGTCATGCCCAGGACCAGGAGCCTCCAATCCATTCCCTATAGCTCCTGCCCTTAACTCCAGGATGATACAGCCAGGAGATGCTTATATAGGCAGCCCTGAATCTAAAATGGTTGTCGCAATCAGGCACCTGCTGGCTTAGGTCTTAACGTGGCAGGCACAAACAGTGCCCTGCCACAGGGGCGTATACCCTGAATGAAGAAAGGGACTTTAACTGATGCATTGTTTGAGCCAGCTAAGGAATTAAGGTAATTGACTTAAGTTGATTTACTTTTGAAGGCTGTTAGCCAATGACTAGCAGGGAATGAACCCTGAACGAGCGGTAGACTGAATAGGATTGAGCTGCTGATGGACTGAATTGAATTGATTACAAGAGCCTGACCAGGATCCTAGTGGCATGGGAAAGACTGCCATACTTGTGACAAGGGGTCATGGCCCAAAAGAATAAATTGGATAACATCTAGGACATGTTAAGGGTGGGATGTAAAAGGAGGTGTAGTCCCATGAAGCAATGCCTCTGAGGGACAGGTCTGGATTTAACAGCCAGCATAACTAGCTCCCAACTTTAAAGATCAAAGATGTGGCAGGAGAGAAAGATGACACCGGAGAGTGGCTGTGATAGCATTGATCCCCATCCTGATGTCATCCTCTGGTAAGATGTTGGGTTGGAGACGGCCTAGGCCATACAGCACCTACCTCTGATAATTGGTCAGTGTTATACACTGTAAGAGTGGATGCCAACATTTCTGGCAGATGTGCTGCAAGGTAAGCCCCACGCTCCTCCCAGAGAGCTACCCCAATCCCCTTCCTTTGCCTGATCCATTACTCTGCTCTCTCCTACCTGCCTTATTTGCTGTTGTTTTGCCTGGTTCCTGCTGTATATGGTACTTAGCAAACAAGTGACTGCATGTGCCACTTGTGTCACGTGCTACAGGTTGGCCACCCCTGCGTTATGGCATATGAAGGAGTCTGGCAATAGCCTTACCACCCATTTGGAGGTTTAGTGAAGACATACTGGTCAAGTCTTTCCTATCAGTCATTCTACAAAGAACATAGACACCTCAGATTCACCTTAGCACTGGCCTTGTTATGTAATTAACACTGACCCTCCCTCATGTGCACTTCTTGTCATAGTCAGTGTGTTTTTCTGCTTAGCAACATTAACTTATCAATGTTCCAACAATATAAAACTACTTCCAAATAATGACTGAACGTGCCTTCCTAACATGCTTCTAATTTGCCATTTGATACCTTTTTGAAGGCACTTTGCCTAAATGCTGCAGAAATCTCTGTTGGGTGCAATCTGCTCAGGGCTTTGTGGCTCTGTGATATATAGCTTTGTACAAAATACAATTCAGCTGCACTGCACTTGATATTAACTCACATATAATGCAAGATGGGAAAAGAGGTCTGAATTAGCTGAGATTTTTGCACAGATGAGATCAACTTGATTAGGAAGAAGAAGAAACCAAACCATTCTTTTGCTAAGGTACTCTTTAATCAAATTGTCCTGAAACTTTTAAATACAAAGTACATTTAAACATATTTGAAACAATTTAGTTGGCTGGGACTAAATGTACTTAGACTCATTCTTAACTTTCTCCAACCTTCCTGTGCTCATTACCACATTGTTAGCCTCCCAGCTGGTGATACTAATAGATATCCTGTTACAGGACAAGGGAAGAATATTCATATGAGTTTCATTCTAGGGCAGTGCCTGGGAGTACTGTTCTTGCACTAGCCTCTGGGACAGGAAGTGAAACTGGCTATTAGTAGACTGGTATCAAATGTAAAATATAGCTGGAAAAAGAGAAATATATAGCTTCTTTTTCATCTATAGTGATGTTGGACATAACTGGTAACAAACTTCAACAATAGAAAGATTACTTTCAAGTCTATGGTATACCTTACAAGCTGACTTCCTTCCTTCAGATGCCCTTTAATCTCTCCTTATGGGGTTTCTTAAAATATATTTTTCATTCTCAAATATGGGTCATGCATATAACATCTTTTAAAATAGATTCAGAAAACCAAGCAGATTTTTTAATGGAATGTGTACTATATTACACTTTTCCCTATTTTGTTTCTATAAATAAAGAGTAAAACACAGCTAAAGTGCTGTGAAGATCACAAAAGATTCATGTTTATGAGCTAATAAGGGGAATCAACTCTGACACACTCTAGCATCAAAGCAGAAGTGTTTTCAAATGTGTTTGTGATGCACTAATTATCTGACTGTAAGAACTGCAAATCAGTATCTGGTGTAATTTAAAGCATTTCAACTTCAACAATTAAATAATTACTTCCTTTGCAAAGAGAAAAAAAAAGTGTCAGAAATATCTCTGAAAATCTTTGGCTGTGTTTATTTCATTATCAGATTAACAAATGTACAGAAACTTGCTCCGTTTAACTTTTTTATAAGACAAGAAATGAGGTTCAACTTTCCTTTACTGGCATCTTCTGCTATACACTAAAGGGTGAAATGTCTACCAGGAAAAGAGGAAACACCATGGTCAGCAAAAACAGTAAGGCTAAAAACTCTCACGGGTGTGGTGCGGGAGGGGCAGTGGGGTAACTCCTAGTAAGATCAGATGCAACTTGAATTTGCATTCTGTCTTCCACAACCTTTTGAGACTTGTTCTAACATGAATATTTTCTATAAGACAACTGGGCTATTAATGCCTCTGTCTAAAGTGTCACTTGCCTGGTTTACGGTTATAGGTGCAAAGTCATGCACTTTATAATCGAGTCATGGAGAGGGATAACCATGTTAGCCACTGATCTTGCATGAGTGAGAATTTAAGAATCCTTAACAACTGGCATCCTGTATTACTGAGATGAGATTGTAGCCACCCCCAGTGGGTGTTATATTAAACACAACTCATTTAGCCTAATCTTTTACACATTTTGTTTCACCTTGCCTGTCAGGATAGGTAGCAAAAGGCTTGGCTGAACGTATTAAGTGATATTATGATTGAAATGTGCATGAAAGGAGACATAAGTTTCAATTGTGTCTAGGCTTTGTAACAACAAATACTTAAAGGTTTCATTTAATTGATGTAACTGTTATTTTAGAAACAAGTTCTGAGCTATGCCTATGAAATATTCCCTTAGAAACAGTGTGGGAGGTACTTAGCATCTTGCAGGACTGGCCTTTATAATGGAGAATCTGCTTGACATAAACTGGCCAGGAGAATATCTGAAAATCCCAACTATTCACTTAACTGTTCAGTATCCTAGAAAATAATGGTTTTGTTCAGGGTTTCTGGGCTTTTACAAATGCTTTAGCAAATACTGAATAACAGCTTTAAGCTGCTTGCCCAGAATAACCAAATAGCCGGCACAATGATTCTTGTAACAGTGAAAAATATTGTACTACCTTATTAAGTTATCATTTCAGATAATGAAATCATGCCCTGTTTACAGTAAATAACAGCATAGCAGGAAAAGGAATCAGCACAAGAACATCTGAAAGAATAAGTATCATTAGCTTATTCTAATCCCAAGAAGACGAACGTTATAGAACATTATGAACCGCACAGTTAAATGGGCTGAAGAAAACGTGACAGCGGCTAAAACAACCAGAAGTAATAGCAATTTGAAAAAAAAGACAAATTAAGAATGTTTTGGGGGTCCTGAAGCAAGCTGTCCCTATGGAGTGAGCTGTTACAGAATGTGTATGGAAAGGCAAGCATTCTAGGCAAGCCTGAAACATATATTTTTTTAAAGTGTGACACTGATCAAAGAGAGAAGCATAATGAAGAAATTAGAAGAAATATTATAAATTGAATCTAGTGGGAATTTGGCATGAAGTGTGAAGAAAAATAATTGTCAGAACTTCTGTTTTTCAGACACTGAAGCTGGAAAACAAGCTCTTTTCCATGTCTTGATGAGTTTAAGGACTGCATGTAGTGTGCAAAATTCAGGAGAGAGAGAAAAGGGCCTGTAGGTTCTTTGGTGATTACAGCTTCATGTGTTGTGTTAACAGCAAGAGCACCCTGTTTGGCCCAATTAAAGGAGAGAAGTAGGGGACTTGGATACTTTAATCTCTGCATGAGTGCAGTA
Organism: Crocodylus siamensis; assembly: GCF_052110815.1. Taxonomy (NCBI): domain Eukaryota; kingdom Metazoa; phylum Chordata; order Crocodylia; family Crocodylidae; genus Crocodylus; species Crocodylus siamensis. Next base: position 39,172,428 of record NC_143398.1, read on the forward strand.
TGCAGCTCAGTTAGAACCAGAAATACAGTGGGACAATTACTAGAAATGTTTAGCAGCTATTTCTGAGAATCTGTCCGAACCTCTGAATTGCTGCTACAGACCCTGTGCTGCTGGAATAGCTGTACTGGCAGATCCCACTAGTGATTGCACTGTGACAATGGGTGGGTGAGTGGCACATGAGCCCCAGCAGCATGCATAAAGGGATGGGTTCCACGATGGAGTTAGGGGGAATCGTCTCCCCACTGTTGCCCCTGCATCCTGAATCTGCCCTGCAGCAGTCATGCCTCTGCCTAGTGAGATGCAACATATGCAAAAAGAAGGGATTCTTTCACTGGCAAAGCTATACCACTTCCTGGAGTGAATTATTAACTATACTACAGCTGTCCAACTGGTGGCCCGTGGGCTCTGCCTCCTCCCATTGCACCTGCTGCAAAGGCTCCTGGAAGCTCTGAGCTACCCCTTTCTGTTCTGGCTTCTTCTCCTTGTCCTGCTCCTGGGGGCAGGACAGTGCTGGGTTGGGGGGTGGGGGAGGTGGAACCAAGCTGCACATGTTATAGAGGGGGAGCAGGCTGCATGCATGGCAGGGGGTTTGGGTGGGGGTGAGGGGGAGAGGGCTCTATGCTGCCCACACTCTGTGCATATCTAGGGAAACCCTGTGGGCTGGATAAAGACCCTGTATACTAGATCACGCCACCATGGGGTCAGTTCAATGTGCAGCCAGAATTGAATGCATTGGATTGCACCTGTATTGGACTGGACTATTGGTTTGCACCTGTCGATGAACAAAATCAACAAAACCATGATTTAAGTAGGTCCCATATTTACTCAAATACAAGACAAGGCTTTTTCTCCAATTGTCATGAAGGGAAAAACCACTATTTTATAATTGCATACAAGGATATCTCACTAAATGCATTGTCTGTCATTACATAGCTGCCAAAAGCAGCATGTGTTTAGCAACAGAAACTGTGAAGTTGATTAACTTCAGCCAAAACTGAGCATGAGCATAGAACACATGGCCCATATTGGGCAAACATGCCTTGGAATACTGCAATACCAGGCTGGCACTGGGAGTACCATGCCTAGCCAGCCCTGCCTTGGTACCAAAAGTGCTTGATCATAGCCAAAGGGCTGAAATGCTTATTGGGGTCGTTTCTTTTCTTTTCCTTTTGAAAAATAAATAAATAAATATGATGCTGATGGGGGTCTTTTTTTTAAAGAATTTTTTCATGTTCCAAGCCAAATCAGCCAAATCAAGGCCAAATCCATGAGTTAGTTGACAACCATAAGTGCCCCACAACTGGCAAATATCCTCCACCCCCACCAGGGGATTCAGATACTTCCAAAGTCTTTTTGCAGGCATTGTACATGTGAGCTCAAGCCTGGAGGCTTGGGGTTCAGATTTCATAGATTTCATAAACATTAGGGCTGGAAGGGACTTCAGAAGATTGAGTCCTGCCCAAGGGGCAGGAAGTCAGCTGGGTTCAAAGGATCCCAGCAAGATAAAAGTCCAAATGTCTCTTAAAGGAGTCCAGAGTAGGTGCTTCCACCACCTCTGAAGGCAGTCTGTTCCAGGCCTTGGGGGCTTGGACAGTAAATAAGTTCTTCATTATGTCCAGCCTAAAATGGTTTTGGAGGAGTTTATGATCGTTTGACCTTGTCATCCCTTGGGGCGCTCTGGTGAACAGGTGTTCCCCCAGATCCTGATCTACACCCCTTATATACTTATAGGCAGTCACTAGGTTCCCCCTGAGCCTGCACTTTTCCAGGCTGAAGAGTCCCATGGCTCTCGGCCTCTCATCATAAGGCCTATTCTCTTGCCCTCTTATCATGTTTGTGGCTCTCTTCTGGACTCTCCCAAGCTTCTTCACATCCTTTTTAAATTCTGGAGCCCAGTATTGGATGCAGTACTCCAGCTGCAGCCTCACCAAGGCCAAGTACAGCAGGAAGATGGCATCCTGGGATTTGTTTGAGAAGCATCTATGGATACAGCCAGAGTTTTGCTTGCTTTACTAGCTGCGACATTGCATTGGTGGCTCATATTCATCTTGGGGTCAATCATGATCCCCAAGTCCCTTTTGGCTGTGGTGCTAGCAAGTGTAGCACTGCTGAGCTTATAAGCGTGCTGTGGGGTATTTTTCCCAAGGTGGAGTACCTTGCATTTTTCGGTGTTGAATGCCATCAGGTTTTCATCTGCCCATTTTCTGAGCCTGTCTAGGTTGGCCTGGATGCCCTCAAGTTTTGCCTGCCCTCAGCCATATGGCCGCAGGAACAAGCTAGGAAAGAGGCTCCCATTTCCATAAAGTGGGCTTTAAACCCCAACACCGGGGTGGGTACTAAACTATGCCAGAAGAACAGTTATCCCCAGGAATGCTTAAGAGAAGCTGCCTTCATTGACTCAGAACGTGGTGCTTCCCATGATGATGGGGGTCTACCACAAGGATATGTAACATGGTCAGTACTCCAAGAGGTACCCCTTCTCCAATTGAAGGGATCAAAGCAGGTGGACAAGCACTGTGGGAGGTGTAGGGACTCTCCTCCCCCTATAGAGCAAAGCCAGACCACCAATGGGGACTTAACCATATACCTGTTAATACTGGGAACATAACAGGCATAAATCAGAGGGTATAGTGGACACAACAATGCCCCAAGGGGGCAGGATTCAACAAAGGTTAGACACTTACAGTCATTGACAAAAGACAGGGTTAACAAAATATAAAACACAAATAGCAGAACAAACAATATGGGTTGGTGAAATATAAAAAGGCACAAAATACAAAATGTCAAACAACAAGGAAATATAGGGCCTTGGTACCTGGAGGGGGAGAAAACACAAGGGGGCCCCTTTCCACTACAAGAAGATTTGCTTCTTATTAGCTTACTCACCCCAGCTAGGACTTGAACTCAGCTCTCCCACCTGGTAAGCAGAAACACTGCCACACAGCCACCAGTTGTAGTACTATACTAGGCTGCTAGGGGTCTTGACCTTCCAGGAGCCCCGGCCTCATGTCAAGCTGCCTGGCCTCTGATTGGAGGAGCTGAAGCAGAGCTGAGAACCTGTCAGGTTGCTGCTCAGATCCTTGCTGGAGCTGGGGAGCCTCTCCTGCTGGCTGTAGCCTCTCATAGAGGATCCTAGAGCACAGTGGGGAGCCTCTCTTGCCAGCTGCATGCCATGCTGCTGAAGGTCCAACTGCTGCCTGCGGGTCCTACTCCTTCAGGCTCTTCTGTGGCAATTGCTCCTGCCCTACTGGCTCAGCTCTTGCCAGGTCTTTGAAGCTCTTTCTTTGTGGTCCCTCCTGAGTCAGCTGCACTACCCTTTTTATCCCCCTCCAGGTGACCCAAGGGGCTAATTAGGGGACACGGGGGGTGAGCCTCTGGGGCCTGATTGGTACAGAAAGGGAATCCCAAGTCCTCCAATCATCTTTTGTCCTTTCAAAATCCCTGGGTTAGCTTAGTGCAGCCAACCTGAAAAAAACTTATAGTAGTGTCCATTAAACGCAGCCCCCTTACTGCCGATTCTTTTATAGTCATGGTGAGCCACTACATATAATACATTTTATTTCCTCTTTATTTCCATAGGTGAGCTGCTCTTTCTTTCTAATTTTCAATGTTTCCTGTTTCTTTATCAACCTTAAATGCCTGGCAAACATCATGAAATGGGGCCCAAAACAGTTCATCCAGAATCATTCTGTCACTCCCATTCTGCCTGTTACATATGATTAGTTAGACCCTGTCATCCATAAGGTGCAGCCAGCCCAGGTTGCCTTGCACCTTGTCTGCATATACGTTTTTGACATCCTATTCTGACAATATCACCCAGCTGCAGCCATAAGTGAGGGCTAATTAATGCAAGGATCCTTTGTGGGGGTATCTTGAGTATACACATATACTGAACAGTGCTGAGGCATGGGGTCACCATGTCTTGAAATGCTGTCGACTCTGCTGGAACCCAGCCCAATGAACTATGGGGTAATTAACAGGTCTTTGGTTTTGGACTAATATTATATAGCATTTATACTACATATAAGTGGGTGTGTCTACATGTGCTAGACAAGGTTCTTTGGGTAAATGTGACATCTTTTATTAGACCAACTAAATAGTTGGAAAAATTGTTCTTTGCAAGGTTTCAGGCACAAATACTTTTTTTCAGGCATAGGGAGAGTCTACACATGCTATTAAGGTGAAGCAATAAACTCTGGCATGTATTGCACTGGAGTTTATTGCTCCTGAGCACTGAGTTTACATGTGCACCTGGCAATGCAGCACATTGAGATAGGTCAGAGCAGCCCTGGCTGGCAGGGGACCCAGAGGGTCAGCCAGCTAGACCAGGGCTGCTCCATGTGCCATGGAGGTGCTGCCTAAGGCACAAGGGCGCTCCAGTGTGGCGCTAGCTGGCAGGTAGCCCTGATGTTGAAGCAACCTTTTGTCCTAGGCATCAGCATCTATATGCGTGGTGCTGCAAAGTAAATACAAGTACTATCCTGCTGTTGAGTTAATTAGTTTCCTGCAGGCTAATAGAGCTGGATGTGTAGAAGTGAGGCATATACTGTGGAGCCAAATAGTCTACTCTGTAGTAAATGTCTCATGTAGCTATGTTGCACTTACAAACTCGATTTTTAAACCTTGTGCTTTAAGAATTGACACAGCACTCAGTTGATCAATAGCAGAAAGTCTTGCTTGAATAACTCCTAACAAACTATAAAATTAAATGACAGAAAAAGACTCTCTCTTAATATTCAATAAAGGAGCTATTACAGTCCTTGTATTATTTTAGCTGCAAGAGATTTTTACCCAAGCAGGCAGGAAGCTGTTTTTATCTTTACAGCTTTTACAGAGCGTCAGTCCTTTACTTGAGAGCTGGGTTCAGGGTGGCTTCTTAATCTTCCCTGGACTTCACATCTTGGTTGCAGTTCTGTTTTGCTTTTCATACTGTTTTAATTGTATAGCTTCAAAGCATTTCTTCTTGATACTTGGTTAATCAAAGTCGGAACAAAGCAGGCAAGGACGGAATCAACATATTACAATTGTATCCTGTTTGTGGGTTTGTTTTGCTTCTGCAAGCTTTTGATCAGTTTGGAATCAAATGGAATGGGTATTGATTGAATGAGATACCTTTAGGAAGTTAATCACACAATACTATCTTTTGGTAGATGTTTTAACAATAGAACCTAATGTACATGTGATATCTTTTGTTAAAATGTAAATGGAGATAGTGAAGTTCAGAGGCCGTTGGATACAATAGGTGTGAGTTTCAGGAGAATGCACTGGTTTAGCATAATAAACACTTAGACATTTTTAAAACTTTAGACAGATATCGAATATATGCGTTGGGAAGTATGTCTGAATCAAAGCGAGAATGTGTCAACCAGCATATATTTACAGTCATGTTTTCATCAGTCCTCCTCTCTTACAGGCTTTTCTTTGAAGTGGATATTTTAGTTCCTTTCTTCCATTAGTGCCACTTCGCTCATTAGAAATGTATATTTGGTTTGTAGTTTCCCTCCTAGGCCACTGGCTTTCTAGCTTGCTCTCTGAGTCTTGTTATATACGTGGAATGAATATGTCAGGCCTCTGCCAATAATTTTTACCATCGTTTTTATTTTTTAGGCTGGGGTATGGTAGATGGTTAAGGACTTTTATCATGACTGTTATCATCTTATGGCATGGGTTTTGTATTGGGTACCATATGCTTTACTTTCTCTATGCCTAATGTGTTGCAGCCATTAGGGAAGTTTAGTTTTCTTTGTGGCAGACTTGTCTCCACAACCCAGTCTTACCCCAGCCACTGTCTTTTATTTTTGTACAAGGGACTTGTTATTTTAATCTGATATTTCATGTCCAAGCTTTCACAGATTTCATAGTCATCAGATGTGCCCAGTAGGTGTCAAAGCACTGCTCAGAAGTGTATTTGTGGAATAACAGTGCTAAAACTTGCAGCAGTTTCAAAAAAAAGGTAGCAAGCATCAATTCTGGATGATCTAAGTATATGGATACTATATGCAAATTACTAAAACCATGTTTAATTTCAAGGTTATTGTTCTAAAATTTGCCCTTTATGTCTATGAGCTCAGGGAGAGCATAGTCTGATAGTAAGGAGAGGGACAAGGGACTGCCAGGGAAAAAAGATGGAGGATAGCAGAGAGCAAAGGGGCTAACTAACCCTCCCAGATTTATTTTCCCTGTTGTAGCAGTGGGATGCAGACAAATTCAAGATCATCCTCCAATAATTAGGTTCTATACCTGGAAAATGATAATGCATGTATATATTTTCCATAGAATCATAGAAAATTAGTTTTCAGGGATCTTAGGAAATCATCTAGTCCAACCCCCTGCTCAAAGCAGGACCATCCCCAACTAGATCATCCCAACCAAGGCTTAGTCTAGCCAGGTCTTAACAACCTCCAAGGATGCAGAGTCCACAACATCTCTGAGTATCCTGTTCCAGTGCTCTACTACCCTCCTAGTGAGAAACATTTTTTTGATATTTAAACTAAACTTCCCCTATTGCAACTAGAGACCATTACTCCATGTTCTGTCATCTGCCACCACTGAGAACAGTCTAGCTCAATCCTCTTTGGCACCACCCTTCAGGTAGTTGAAGGCTGCTATTAAATCCCCACTCAGTCTTTACTTTTCCAAGCTAAATAAGCTCAGTTCCCTCAATGTCTCCTCACAAGTTATGTGCCCCAGACCTCTACGTACTTTTGTTGCCCTCCATTGCACTCTTTCCAATTTGTTCCCATCCTTTCTGTAGTGGGAGGCCCAAAACTGGACCTAGTACTCCAGATGTGGCCTCACTAATGCTGAATAGAGGGGAATAATTATTTCCCTTGATTTGCTGGCAATGCTCTTACTAATGCAGCCCAGTATGCTGTCAGCCTTCTTGGCAACAATGGCACACTGTTGGCTCATATTCAGCTTACTGTCCATTGTAACTCCCAGATCCTTTTCTGCAGAGCGGTTGCTTAGCTAGTTGGTCCCCAGCCTGTACCAGTGCATGGGATTGTTCTGTCCTAAATTCAGAACTTTGCACTTTTCCTTATTGGAGCTCATGAGATTTCTTTTGGTTCAATCCTCCAATTTGTTGAGGTCTCTCTGAATCCTAGCTCTACTCTCCAGAATATCTACTACTTCCCCCCACTTGGTGTCATCTGCAAATTTGCTAGGGGTGCATGCCAACCCATCTTGCAGGTCACTGATGAAGATACTGAATAAAACCTGCTCCAGGACCAACCCTTGGGGCATTCCACTTGATACCAGGTGCCAAGTAGACATTGAGGCATTGATTATTACACTTTGAGCCTGACAATCCATCCAGTTTCCTATTCATCTTACACTCTATTCATTTAACCCATACTTCCATAGCTTGCTTGTGAGAATATTTATTGTTGGAGACCATATTAAAAGCCTTGCTAAATTCAAAGCATATCATGTCCACTGCTCTTTCTGCATTTACAGAACTAGTCATCTCATAGAAGGAATCAGGTTGGTCAGGCATTACTTGCTCTTAATGCATCCATGCTGACTGTTCCTAATCACTTTCTTTTCCTTCAAGTGCTTAGGAATAGATTCCTTGAGGATCTGCTTCATCACAGAGGTGAGACTGACTGGTCTGTTGTTCCCTGGATCCTCCTTCTTCCCTTTCTTAAAGAAGGGAACAATATTTGCCCTTTTCCAATCATTTGGGTCCTCTCCCAATCACCACGAGCTTTCAATGATGATGGCCAGTGGCTCTGCATCCCATCAGTCAATCAACCTCAGCACCCTTAGGTGCATCACATCCAGTCCCATAGACTTGTACACATCCAGTTTTTCTAAATAGTCTCTAACCTGTTATTTTGCCACTATTAGCTACTCGCCTCCTTCCAAAACTGTGCTGCCAGGTGGAGTAGTTTGGGAGCTGACCTTGCCTGTGAAGAATGAGGTGAAAAATACATTGAGCACTTCAGCCTTTTCCACATCATCTGTCACTAGGTTGCCTCCCCCATTTAGTAAAGGACCCACACTTTCCACGACCTTTCTCTTGTTCCTGATATATTTGTAGAAACCTTTCTTGTTACCCTTCATGTCCCTTGCTAGTTGCAACTCCAGTTGCTTTTCTGTCTTCCTAATTTTATCCCTGCATGCCCAACCAATGCTCTTATACTCTTCCCTAGTTGTTTCATATACGCATTCTAATTATTGAAGGGTCATATTATAATCAAGGTCATCTTCTATTTGAGTAAATATGGTAATGCTTTTTATGCATTTTTATGGTAACTCTTCAGAAGACAGAACTCTGGCCTTTGTTTCAGCAGAGTTAAACTGAGGAACATGAAGAATGGGAGTGTAATGGTGTGCATAATATCACGTCAGCATCCCACTACCCAATTACAATTAAAGAGTTGCAAATGCATACAGTATTTGACCTTAGAATAGGTTATTATTCAGAGGCCAGAATCTTATTTGGGCATTTATTATTATTACTGTATTCTCAGAAAGAGAGAGAGAGAGGAAAAAAGCACACCTAGAAGTTCAAAGCCTAGAGCTAGTTAGCAAAGCTGGGGAATCCTTTACAATCCACACATCTTTTTAGTTACTAATTGGTTTGTTTCAGAAATGCACTAAATGTGGGATCTCACAAGACTGCTTTAAAAATAACACTTTAATGACAACCACATCTAAAATGGATTTCTCTTAACCATGCTGTTTTAAAGCCTTCTCTGTGTGCTTGAGATGCCTAAAATGAAAATAGGCTGACAGACAAAATATACTGTAGCTGTTCAGACTTACATTAAACAGATATTTTCAGGAAGCAGTGAACTATAAAATCTTTCTGATTAAAGTGTGATTCTGTGAGGAAAAGTGAGTATATAAAGATGACACCTGCTTACTCAACAGATCAGTTTACTCCTATGATAAAAAATTTTCACTATCATCTTACTCCTGTTTGTACAGCAGGGCAAACTCAGCTACTGCAGAGTAATCTGAATTTTATTTTGGTTCCTGTATCATCACAATTATTAACTTCATTCTAAATGCATGGCCTTGTTTTGTCTTTCATAGTCATCATGGTTGTTATATACATGATGCTGCTTTGTATTGAGAAAGCAGCTAGATCAGTCATTATCAATCTTGTTAGATTCAAAGCATCCCTTGGCAAATGCCAGCATTTAGCTTTCGTTCATTTCTTGACAATGGAAAAAGAATAGAAACATACTTCCATCGCAAATAACTCAGAGAGGTGCAACAGTTCTGCGTGTTTTTGACACTATAGATTCCTATGTGCAATTTCTGTGAATCATGTGTATGTGTTTGAACACCTAACCATGCCAATATTGTACCTCACCCTTGAATAATCTCATAGTAATCCCAGATGTCCTGACACCCTGGTTAAGAAGCACTGATCTAGATTTTCTAATCAGAGTCAGGGCAAGTTCCCATTGTGAAGACCTGATAATACAAAATAGACAATACCAACAAAGGTTGAGAGAGGAAGCAGAGACATCGGTAGATCAAGTTATTTGTCCAAGGTCACATAATTATTCAGCAGCAGACAGGGAATTTAAATCCAATCTCCTAGCTTTCAGTCTAGTGACTTACTCACAGGAAACAAAGCCTTTTGTATATGTATAATAGTAAAAGAGTCTTTGCTCTAGACTGTTTACAATATAAGCGTAAGATGAGAGAAGAGAGGTGAGGTTTGGGAAGATAAGATAACAAGGACAGTTGTCTGGGTCTTGGGACACAGGTTAGCTAGCCATTGTCAGTGAAGATAATGGCATTGCAGAGACGAAAGGCCCCATTTAAGTAGAGTCTTTAGGAATGTGCTTAAAACCATCCTTGTTCTATACAGTACTTAAGCATGTGCTTAAGCATGAGGATGCCTTCCTGAAATAGGGATTTAAAAAGGAATTATTGTTCCAAGAATTATTATTAATAGTTATGATGTATGAGAATGAAAAGAGACCAATTTTGTGTTCGTGTTGCCGATGAATCTACAAAGGTGGCAGTTTATGAAACCATCTTGTTAGAGGAGAAGTTTTGGTCTGGATATCATTGAGATTGGTGCCATTGAACCCACAATACCATGTATATAACCACTTTTCAGAGTATACTTAGATTCTGAAACATATCCTCTTTAGCTGAAAGGCAATCTGCTTGGAGAGCCAGAGCTCTCAGAATCAAGATAAATGGCCAGTGGTCAGTGAAAAGAAATTTCTATATTTTCCTTGTCCTTGGGTTTACCTCGATGCTTAATGAAGTGAGAGCATAAAAACAGAGCAGGTAAGGCAGCAAGTGGGAAACTTTTTTTAAGTGACAAATTATGTGACAGCTGAGGAAATAGTTTTTTTTCATACAGAGGGAAACAAGCATCAAACCAGAAACTACACAAGGCTTATTAAACTCATGTTGAGTGTTGGCAGTGAATGAGTGCAGATGGCTTTTTGAAATCTGCTTCCTTATAGTTAAGGGAGTGGAAGGTTAAGGTCCATCTCCACAACAATTAACAAACTAATGTGACTATTCAGAGGTGGACAAATAGACCACAGTGAATGTCAGGACAGATTTGCTAGGAGACAATTATATTGCTTCAGCAAAGGATGATTCAGGCAATACATTTTAACAAATTTGCATTTTTTAAGGTCTCCATTGCCAGTGATTAGAAATACAAATAGCACACGCATGGCTAATAATCTACATTTTGTTTTGTTTTTTATTGGACTATTAGTAGTGTTGCATATTGTGAGTACTAAGCCATTGAGCAGCTTTCATAAGACACAGAACAAATTTCCATATGAGAAGTCTTATTCATTGTGTTTTTATTTATTTTCTGCAGAGCTCTTTCTGCATCCTCCTTGACCCTTCAAGTAGTATTGTGGCTCCGTCTGGACAGCTTCAGTGGATATATCTGAAGCAGTGAAGCACTTTCTTTATTCCCCAAAGATTCTGCCCCTTAACAGAAGCTTACATTAAATCTCCCACAACCCACGTAAGCTAGAAACCACCCCAACAGATACAGAAATTCCCTGTGTATCTCAGCAATAAAGCTTCTATTTCAAAAGAATAAACTTTCCCAATGTTCAGTTCTACATTCCCCTTTACCATCTTACACTCCCAATAGATAGACAGATTCTTGATACTTCCCCTCTTTATTAACTGCACTGTGCTGTTGCTCCTCTATAGAACTGCAGTGTGTTCAAACAACTTGATTCACTCCCACTTCCATGAAGACTTCTTCCCTAACCTTGTTCTCCCCGAGCCTAAACAGAACCTCCATAGTTTCAAGCCTATATTGTACGATCTGACTGCAAATGCTGGGGACAGCAAGTTGACCATCTCAGATGTTGACCATGCAGTTACTCATTTATCTACCAACCAATATTTTTTTCTTTCATAGGACCACAAATTTGCTATTTACTTAATTCCATTACGACAAAACACTTTAATGAGTTGAAAGTTAAGCAGTATTACTGTTGTTGGGTTAGAGCCAACGGTGCTTCTATTTCAGTTGGGAAAGGAAAATGAAATCCAAGTACAACAAATGTGTCTTTGCTTCATTTCTCTGTGCCAGTCACAGCTGTTGCATTTATAATGTAGTGGTTCTACTTTCCAAAGCAGTCAGAACTGCAGTGCCCAAATTTGTCATAGCTGCCCAATAAGGGGCTCCATAGTAGCATCAGAGCTCATGAAAAGTGAAGGCACAGCAGAGGAAAGGAGCTTTTCACTAGCGTATTTAATTAATGAGAGCTTTGTGGACAAGGAGGGTCAGAGCAAAGACTTGCTTTTAATATAACTAGATAGTATGTAGCACAGCCTTGCCTTCAACACAATACAAGTTAAATAAGTAATGACATGTCTCCACTGAAAATATTGACCTTTAAAGGTGGCTCTGGTGAACTGTGCTCATCTTAAGTTCACACTCAGCTGATGCAGAATGAAAATATCTTTATTAAAATATGAATTACTTACCCAAGGTGGCTTATCCAGCGCTGCAAAGCCTGCAGTCTCTTGGGTTCCCAGCTTAATAGTAGGTGCGTCTACATGTCACCATATGGTGATATTGCTATGATGCTGTGCTTTAGTATTTCCTTTTGCAAGTACTAAAGCATGGTGCAGTAACTGCCTATAGTGTGCAGAGCATGCAGCACACAGTTAGATTTTGTCGCTATGTTGCCATAGCAGGGTGCTAAAATGGGGCAGTGTGCTACTATGGCAATGTAGCTGCCAATCATGTGTAGATTGGCGTGATGGCTACATCTCTGTAGTGCGCTGTACAGCAATGTAGTACATCACTACACTGCTGTGGGGCTAAGTGTAGATGTGCCCAGTGTCCCTGCTATTTGGTATTGGTATAAAAAGGAAGAGAGCAAAGTCAAGCATTCAAGATATTCTGCATATATAGAGTCCACATACAAAGTTCTTCTTGAAAGTAGAGTTCTCTTTCCTTTATGCATTCACATTATCCTTCCATTTTTCTGAAAATCATCTATTGTAATACTGTATTTGTTGTACTTACCTGAGATAGCAAGAATGAACAAGACTGCCATAAATTGCTTTTGTACTCAATATTCTATTATTTTCCATGAAGTCCAAATCATCATAAATGGGTGCATCTACATGAAAAACATTAATGACCATTAGTTTAATTTAATGCACACTATGGGCACACGTCTCCAAGTGCATGCCCTTAATGCACATTAAAGATGGTGAAATTAGGCTAATCACACCTAAATTTGATACCTGTCAATGCAGGTATCAAATTTAAGCATGATTAGTTAAACACATTAACTCACATGTAGATGCGACCCAGCACTAATTTTAGTGCCAGGTCTGCCCAGCCACTACGGGCACATGGCAGGGCTGCAGGGACTAACTTTAGTGCCAATTAATGAGCATTAAATTTAGTTGTGTTTAAATTCAAGTGTAGACACACCCAAAATAACACCAAGTGACCACAATTTCTTCTAAGCTGAGGGGTTTCTTTCTGGGCTAGAGAGGATTGTTCATAAATTAGTGGTAAAGACTTGTGAGGGTGTGATGTTGGATTAGGCTCTGGTATTTATTGATTGTTTCTAATCCTGAGTTCCTTCTGTGTCATACTGATCAAGTTCCAGTAGATTGCCTATTTCATCATTCTTCACATCTGTTTATACCCTATGTTCCTAATAGGTGAATGTATTAGTGATTTCAGTGAACTAGCAGCCCATTCATTATTTGAATAAGGATTTGTCTATTTGTCACTTGTATCTTGTTTCCAAGTGTATGACTTGTCCTGAGGAAACAGTGTGATCTGGACAAAATTTCCTGGCTATAGTTCTGAAAGGTCTCCAGCTTGGCTCTTTTTGTGGCAGAAATACAAGGATGTGGTTACGATCGTCCAGAATCCACTTGCCCATATACCAGAATGTCATCAGTAATCTCAGGAAATCCTGTTAGTACATCTTATGGGTGGCATTGATATTGTTTCACTGTATGTGAATTTCAAACAGTATTCTTAACTGTCTCTACCTATCTGCTGCCTATACCTTTGCTCTGAGTTGGTTGGGTCTAGTGAAATGCAGTTTACCATGACTTTGTTTTTCTTCTTCTGGGCTCTGTGATGTTAGTTTATTTTGATTTCTTCCTCCCAACAATTTCCCCTAGTTTCATAGTTTCTAGGGTTGGAAGGGACCTCAGTAGATCATCTAGTCCAACCCCGTGCCATGGCAGGAAAGAATAGTGGGGTCAAATGACTCCAGCAAGGTGTACATCTAGCCTCCTCTTAAACACCCCCAGGGTAGGAGCCAGCACCACTTCTCTTGGAAGTTGGTTCCGGATCTTAGCCGCCCTGACCGTAAAGTAGCACCTCCTGATATCTGGCCTAACTCTACCCTCTGCCAGCTTGTGACTGTTATTCCTGGTCACTCCTGGTAGTGCTCGGGGGGGAACAGGGACTCCCCCAGTGCCTGCTGGTCCCCCCTGACTAGTTTGTAACAGGCCACTAGATCCCCCCTCAGCCTTCTCTTTTGGAGGCTGAACAGGTTCAAGTCCCATAGCCTCTCATAAGGCTTGCCCTGCTGCCCCCTGATCATACGAGTGGCCCTCCTCTGGACCCTCTCCATGTTGTCCACATCCCTCTTGAAGTGCAGAGCCCAGAACTGGATGCAGTACTCCAGCTGCGGCCTGACCAGTGCCGCATAGAGGGGGAGGATCACCTCCTTGGGCTTGCTCGAGATGCATCTGTGGATGCATGACAAGGTACAGTTGGCCTTCCTGACTGCATCCCTACACTGCCGGCCCATGTTCATCTTGGAGTCAATGATGACTCCAAGATCTTTTTCCGCCTCTGTACTGACAAGAATGGCGTTCCCCAGCCTGTAGTTATGGTGCTGGTTGTTCTTCCTCAGGTGCATCACTTTGTACTTGTTGGTGTTGAATCCCATCCTATTTTCATCCACCCACCCTTGTAACCTGTCTGGGTCCGATTGCAGCCTATTCCTCCCTTCTAGCATGCCCACATCCCCCCATATCTTAGTGTCATCAGCAAATTTGAACAGGGTGCTTTTTACCCCCTCATCCAAGTCACTGATGAAGATGTTGAACAGTGGGGGCCCAAGGACTGAGCTCTGGGGCACCCCACTGCCCACATCCCTCCAGGTCGAAAATGACACATCCACTACCACTCTCTGGATGCGGCCTTCCAGCCAGTTGGCGACTCAATTGACTGTGTGGGTGTCGACACCACAGTCCCCCAGTTTCTTAATGAGAACAGGGTGAGAGACAGTGTCGAATGCCTTCCGGAAGTCCCGGAAGTCTATGTCCACTGCTACCCCTGCATCTAATGATCTGGTGATCTGATCATAGAAGGCCACCAAGTTGGTCTGACAGGACCTGCCACTAATGAACCTGTGTTGATTGCCCCTAAGCATGATCTCCCCTGCTGGCCTCTCATGAATATGTGCCAGAAATATTTTCTCAAACAGCTTGCCCAGGACCGAAGTAAGGCTGACTGGCATATAGTTTCCCGGGTCCTCCTTCTTCCGCTTTTTGAAGATGGGAACAATGTTGGCCCTCTTCTAGTCCTCTGGCACCACACCAGAGCACCACGAGTGCTCGTAAAGCCGTGCCAGGGGTTCCGCAATGACCTCAGCTAATTCCCTCAGTACTCTAGGGTGGAGATCATCCAGACCAGCTGACTTGAATACGTCCAGTCCCTCCAGCAATTCCCTAACTAGTTCCTCACTATCCCTTGGCCTAGGTGCGCCTCCCCTGGGGCTTGAGGGGGGCCCAGTGGGGGCATGACTGTTCTGGTCCCTGCTTAGGAAAATGAAGGCAAAGAGATAGTTAAACCCTGATTCACTGAGTACTCTGCAAGACAGATATAATACTGATACTTCATATGTCTTTCATATCTGACATGTTTTAAGAGCTGAAAGTCCTTTTGGATCATTTCTATAAACTGAAATCTGGACTGGTCTCTTTGGTCTACTACTTTCCAGGTTCTGTTACAGTATGAGACAGCCTTTGCTCATTACAGTTAATAGCATGGTTGTTCTTATTACATCTTCCTTTATATCTGGGTCTTTGACAATTTCATATTTTTTATGATGTAAAGAATGTAAAAGGCATCTTTCTAGCCCATTTGCTTAATGACAGGAATACGATCAGATGCTGAGATTTGTTTTCTCTATCTATTGTGTCATTACTCTTGTTTTGTTTCTGATTTGGTTTTGCAATAGTTTGAGTTTCTGATTTCACATACCTGCAAGATTTGCCTCAGTTCTGACACTCTAATCAGTGTTTAAGCATTAAGAAGGAGAGAACTAAACCAATGCAACATTCAGGTTTATTTCTCCACACACGTTTCCCAATCAAATTATTTCTGATATAAAATTATAATATAACACCCCTCACTGAGAAGCTATCTATTGCACCAGCCTACTATATCCTGTACTAGGTACTGCAAAGTACAGGTTACTTAGTATGTTAGAATACCTAGGATTTGAACCTGAACCTTGTGGGCCCACAAGTGGAAGCCCTGTCTATTATAACACAAAGCAGCAGACCAAACACCAACTTCAACTGAGCCTGGGCACTTTCATGAGGTTCCCAGTGAGGGATCATGTGATCTGGGTGGACCAATAGGAGCCACAAGCCCCTGATGGGAGTGCTACAAAACCCTCCCACTTGTTGTAGGATCTTGTCCTAGCAATAGCATGGTTAGTACTGCTATTTTGGAGGCTCCTGCTTTATTTTCATTACCTTCACAATCCCTGGTCTTGACTGACTGTTTGCTCTGACCATGTCTCATTTTGACTTCCAGCAACTGGCCTGATATCTGGCTTTGTCTTCAGCTGATTATCTTCTGGTAAACCCCAGATTCTGGTCCTACTGTTCCAGTTCCTGTTCATTATGGCTCATTTCCTGGGGCCTGCTTATTGGCTTCCTGGCTTCATCTTTGTTCCTGGTTTCTGCTTGTTGGCCCTCTGTGGCAGGCTGCCTTACCAGCACTTGGCTCCTGGCTTAGCTTGATGATTGCCTGGTACAGCTATGTCTGCATGCTCTGGACTGCCTGGTTGGGGCCTCCAGTCTGAATACCCATCTTCTGTTTCTGACCCTTTCCTTCACTCTCTTGGCTTGGGGAGTCAACCCAGGGTGACTACATCCTAGTCCTTTTATACAGCTCTGCTTCCTGACCTGCCTACTCCTCATCCCCTGACTTTGCTTATTCCTGATCTCCAGATTATAACACTCTTAAGGCAGTGATTTTTCAACCTCTTCAGACTCCAGGTACACCTCCTGGAGTACTTTTCTAAATTTAGTAGAACCCCATTTTAAAAATGAATGCAACTTTTTTTTTAATACAGAAAATAATGGAGCAATTATTCAGTTGCAAAAACTCAAGAAGATCACAGCAGGCGAGAAGGTTTTTTTACTATGGATTTCTATCTGAAATGCCTGAGTTTATTCTGTGAATCACATATAGGTGTTTGCACACTTAACAGTACTAATATTACACAACATCCTGTAGCACCCTTAAAATCATCTTGTGGTACCTTGGCTGAAAATCACTGTTTTAGGGTCAAGCCCCAACTGCTTATGTCCTGGCGATAGGCATGAAATAATGTTCCTAAAGAAATAAGGTTACATCTTGAATCCTTTAGTGAATTAGTGAGGCAAGTCCCTTAGCAAAAACAAAATGGAAACCTTCACTTTTCCTATGAAAAAAGAAACCTCCATTCATTATTATGTAGCTGCTTTTTCCTTTTACCAGAAATGAAGAAATTTTCCTCCCTTCCTTTTTAATATAGAAGTTTGGGCCAGGCTGAGAAGATCATGCAGAAACTTAGACATTGCAGAAAGGGGTCAGACAGTATGAACAAGTTTTCAGTGTACCCTTAATTTGCTTGAACCAATTATATCATAAAAAATTCAATATATGCAGTGATAGACAATGACTGCCTAAAATTCATAAGAAATAATCCCTTCTCTAAGGATATTGTCTTTAAAACAGAAAAGTTTTAAATCAGATTGTTAGTTGCATGAAGGCTTTCCATAAAAATGCATATTTTAACTTTTAGGACCAATGTGATCAATTTCACTTAAAATGTTCCTACTTGTTATAGCCGGCAGCACATATCCTAGCAAAGTTAATCAATAAGCATTAACACACAGAGTGATACCATCCTGTGTCAGGCAGTTAGGAATCCAATGTGTTTGCAGAACAGAGCTCTGGGAATACAAAATAAAAGAAAAAAAAATAGGTTTATTGACTTTGCTCCTGTGACCCATTCACTGTGCATTTTTACTTAATTTTTCACAGTGCAGCTGAGATAACAAGACAAGCAGCACTCCAAATGGACCAAAAATTCCATACTTACTATACTCGGAATTGACCAAAATGTCATTCTCTTTCTCTAATCAGATGTCAGTACTTACTGGAAAATTCAAGGACACTTTTCTTAAGAAGGCATTCAAATGGCCAAATTTAAACATTCTGCCTTCAGCTGTGGCTGTGTCAGGCCTGTTTAATTACAGATTGTAAGATTTTTTTTTTTAAAGTTATGCTTCTCTCCCGCTCTCACACTTCAAAAAAAGTAAAATACTTTTGCTAAAATTAAAATACCTGGAACTTCGGGCAGTTAACTTTTCCGGTGTTGAAAAATTTTAACCCCAGAAGCACTAA
Source organism: Crocodylus siamensis (assembly GCF_052110815.1). Lineage (NCBI taxonomy): Eukaryota > Metazoa > Chordata > Crocodylia > Crocodylidae > Crocodylus > Crocodylus siamensis. The sequence goes on from NC_143398.1 coordinate 39,190,576, forward strand.
GTTACAAGCACTAAAAACAGGAGTTTTCAGTAGAAACATCTTTATCATCACATTATAATAGTTGTGGTGTTGTGAATGTTATTTTAAGTGACTCATTTTGGAGATGAAGTCTAGAGAAGGGCTGCAGAAACCCATGATCTGTTCTGTACTCAAATTAGAACCAATCTCTGAATAGAGATTAAGAGCATCTTTCAAGCATCCCAGAATTATCCCTGAACAATGTATGTGATCAGGATTAAAAAAGAATAAAACCAATACCTGGAGTAGAAGACAAGACTGCTAAACAAGCATCTATACAAGTATCTGAAGTAGTATAGCTGCAGTACCATGTAGTTTGAGCATGGAAATTAGTTCACCTGGAGCCTTGTGTTTACCTGTCACAGGTCTGCTATTTCTGGCACCCCAGTAAACTCATTAAAAAGAACAAGAGAAAGGTATGACAAGGTTCAGTTAAGTTCTTGAAAGAGAAAGAACTGCTGGTCTAAAGCTAACCACATAAAAATGTAAACTCCTTGCCACAGAAATAGCAGTCTTGGAAACTTGCTACTCAAACCAGCATCCTAAGACTTCTGCTGTGCAAAGATGCCCAACTGATATTGGATGCAAACCTTCATAAAGACTTAAAAAAAACCTAAAAGAGTTAATTAAAGCTACCTCAATACCAAAAATCGGTGACAGTAAGAACAAAAATGATGCACAAACACCTCCAAAGGCAATACTGGTTCAATCCTGTAAGAACAGTGATCAAAACTAGAAACCAATGGCTTACAGTGGGAAAACTGCAAAACCAGGAAGTCAGTACATTCATATAGAAAATGAAACATTGACCTTAGCCTATAGATATAAGAAAAATCATGCCTTTATATTTATGAAAGGTCAGTGCTTGCTGAAACCAACCACAAATCATATCTTCTCATTATTCCTTATGCTCTAAAGCATTTGACAAAAGTAAAATAGACACAAGCTGAAAGCTCCACACTGATTGTGACAATTCTTTAGGAAACAAAAGCCTGTTTAGTCACTGGCTAATTATGAACTGTGATTGTCAGAACAATAGAATGAGAGCCTGCAGAAAGTGATTAGGGTTATTAAGACACATTGTTTTGGATAGCATAGTCCCTAAGAATACCTCCAATTCAGGGCAGACTCCTCAGTCTTGCATGGGATTTTGTTTAAAGACATCGGGTTGGTGATCCCCAGGGTGTCAGGGAGAAATGTGTGTAAAAGGATACATGAAGGTTATTTGGAGGTTGAAAAAGCTAAGATAAGGACTAGAGAGATTTTATATTGGACTCAAAGGCCCAGTAACAGTTAAGCTTCTCACATGTCAAAAATCCAAGTCAAGTGAAAAGGTAAGAAGACCTGTCCTTTACAGACAAGTAGGTTTGTGTTGACTTGAAAAAATAATCTAGATTAGAATTCTCTCTTCCCTGAGATAGTCATACCAGTATATAATGCAACTAAGCAGGTGACCGAGCATATCAAATCTATTTTCCTAGACATGCTATACCTTTCATGGCACCATCTGACAATAAGATGACGTTTAAGCAGTCTGCTGTGATCTTTTTGGTTCAGACAGGTAATGCCAAATCCTAGTTCCTCTTTGCACACCTCAGTAGCACTTACACAGTTGTGTAACTGTAGTTTTTGGCACTTACTTGTAGCTTGGGCTTCTGCATACCTATGCTCACACTCCATGTTTCCCTAGTGAGTGAGCTCCGTAGGCTATGCTCTGTTTGTGCAGCTGCCTGAGGGGAACAGAATCACCTAGACAAACATGCAAGTCCTCAACTTTAGCCACCATGACTAGTTGGTGCTGGGCAGAAGCATACAGCCTTTCTACTTTCTGGACCAGTAGCACAGTGGTAAAGTACATGCTCATGCCACAGGACACTTGTCTACTGTTTTCCAGAAAAGTACTCCCACATGCTAGGCATTGCCCAGGCCTCTCTCCTGTTCTTTCCTCAGAAACTAGCCACTGCACCTTGCATTTAATATTCAATGGATAAACAGCATTGAGATGATTGTGTCCTATAGGGAACAGGGACCCAGGGTAGAAGTCAGGGCCTCCTTTTCAGGATACCATCCATCTCATTGAGCTGCTCTCCCTGGCTACTTCACTTGCCCCACTCAATTTTCTTTTTAAGTTATCACCTTCAATAAAGTGGGTGGAGTGTGCTTTAGCCAGTAGCCTGATAACTAGAGCACCTTGTTGGGAAGCAAAAGACACCCAGGGAATGGGCACCTAGAATCTAGGTTTTTCACTCTTTGGGCAAATGCTATAGCTATAGTCCAAGAGCTATAGCATTGGAAGGTTTCCATTCCCTCAGGCCTGCGTGAATGGTAAAGAGGAATTCGCCTGTAACCACAAATCTGCATTCCTGTCAGTATAATATGGTGGTTGAAAAAGACATAAAAATAACAAAGAAAATATTGAAAAAGGAGGTGGATTCAATCTCTGTTCTATATTTAGCAGTGCTAAATTACAGGGTGACAAAACATGGTTTGTTCCGTGCAGATATTTTGTTTAATGGAAAATAGTACTAGGATCTTTGTTAGAAGCTGACTGCAGAGAAAATTGGGGGATATTTAAGGCTAACCAGAATGTCACCATTTTATGAAAATGACAGTGTAAATCTATGATAGAATCAATAGTCATAAACAGCAGAGGTGTTGCATGAGCTTGCCCTATGGTCTTGTCATCCCTAATGAATATATACTGACAATGACTAGGCAACACTTTCTCCACCTGCCAAAACAGACTGCAATAAAAAGTACTGGCTTGCTAGTTTGCCAGAATAGGTTCTAGTTAGGCAACTGCAGGCAGAACAGATTTCAGACAATAGGAACTCAGGACATAATGCTCCCAAGACAAATTGCTTCCTGTCAACACCAGTAATGATAATTTATACAAGATTATCAAGTCCAGTGGCGACGCATAGGAGGTGCACAGGGGTGCATGTGCACCCCCTGAAAGTGCTGGTGCTGCCTCTGAGAGCACTGGCTGGGGAGTGGGGGTGCCAGGAGAAGTGATCCCCATGGTCTCCCCATGGCCGATTTGCGCCGATCCATAAATACCAGTGGATCCCTCCCCCTGGGTCAGCGTGATCAGCTGTGGTGGGACACCCCCCCCAGTTGCTGACTTGTCCCCCCAACTCAGGAGGCACCAGTTGCCCATGATCAAGTCCTAACAGAGCAAAGAACTTCAGGGCTTAATTGAGTATTATTAATAAGTTCAGTTAATAAGTATTTGGAAATGTATGTTATAAAGATCATGGTTGTTAAATGTTGTTATTGCTAAGTTTTGGCTGGGAAGGTGTTAGCAAATAAAAACCTTGGATTCCAGACTACCATAAGGGATTTAGGCTTATTTACTACAAGTATTCAAAGTCAAATGAGCCCAAACCAAAGGCCAGTAATTAGCTATAAGGCAATGCTTTCTCACCAAACAGGTGATGAAAAGGTAGTCTGTTTCTCTTCAACTTCCTGAGTAAGGAGCAGCAGTAGTTGGTGTCAGAGAGATTTCTTATTCTTGAAGCATGTTCTGTTAGCTGTTTCACTTCTTTCTTATACCCTTAGTCCAACATCTTCAAAGCATTCTTTTAGTTGTATAAATCAAGAGAGAATCCCAAGAAAATCCTGTTAACCAAACTGCTTATTATTGGTTATCAGAAAATTCCAATTTGAATGAATTACCTTCCTCAGTGACAAGAGACTATCCATTTCTACTAAGTTTGGAACATATCAAGAAGCTGATTACCAGGTAGGAAAAACCCAATTGTCCTTGGAAGATCAAGGGAACCACTAGGCAAAACAAGGTAAATCAGGAGGAAAAAGCAAAACAAAAGTAAATTAGGAGGAGACATCTATTCCATATGGGGAATGTCTCTTCCTGCAAATAAACATGAGTTAATTGCAAAAGAAATATTTACCATACTAATTAATCAAGGAGAGACATTTCACATAGTTATATATCATACAGCTAGGAGCCTACTTGAAATCATCAATAATATAGTAAGATAAGCTAGAAGGGATATCTCATTTTTTCTTCTGAGATGGCCTAGTCATGAACTTGCATCTTCTTGCAATATACAGTTAGCATCATTATTTTCTGTTTTAACTTTTGTAAGCAGGCACCAGCTTAGCATGAGTTTCAGAGTCATCAGAAAGAAGAGGTGATATTGGAACTGTTTCTTTAAGTGGTTTAGTTTTGGAGACAGGGGACATGTCTACATGTCTACAGTTAGGACTGCACACCCGCCAGTGGGGACCAGAACACTGGATGTGAGAAACACTGGCTGACCACCTCCACCTCCACTCCCCTCTGTAGCCTGCCTGGACCTCTGCCCATGGATTTATTTCCCATTCCACCCCCAGCACCATGCTCATTGCAGACAGTTATCAGTAAAACACTTTACTGCCTTCACACAAACTACGCACCCTTCCCCACGCCCTCTCCAGCAACAGAGCTCCTGCACCAGGGTTACCATATTTCCAGTTTCAAAAAAAAGAACACCGGGGGTGGGGGGGTGGGGGAATGATATGCCCCTGCCCTGCCCCTCACTCCCAAGCCACAGTCCCCCAAACTTGCCGGTGCCCCTCACTCCTGATCTGCAGCCCCTGCAGCCCTGCCGGTACCCCTCACTCCTGACTTGCAGCCTTGTGCCCCCCTGGCAGCCCTGCTGCCCATGCCCTAGAGAACTGAAGGAGCTGGCAGGTGTCATAGCCCAACCATTGGCAAAAATATTCACAAACCCGTGGCGCTCTGATGAAATACCTGAAGACTAGAAGAAGGCTAATGTGGTACCCATCTTCAAGAAAGGGCAGAAAGTAGATCCCGGGAATTACAGGCCAATCAACTTGACCTCAATCCCTGGTAAGATTCCGGGGGAAATTATCAAGGAGACCCTTCTGGATAAGCTGGCTGAGGACAACAACCCGAGGAGCAGCCAGCATGGCTTTGTCGTGGGTAGGTCTTGCCTGACTAATCTCATCTTCTATGACCAGGTGACATATTACCTGGAAAAAGGAGAAGAGATTGACAGCATATATCTGGACTTTAAAACATCCTTTGATCTGGTGCTCCATGACCTTCTCATGGAAAAATTGGCCAACTGTGGCTTCAGCTCCGCCACAGTCTGATAGCCAGGAAATTGGCTCGAGATCAGACCTAGAAAGTAGTGGTAGATAGTAGAGAATCATTATGGTGCTCTGTGACCAGTGGCATCCCCCAAGGCTCTGTCCTTGGACCAGTTCTCTTTAACATCTTTATCAACAATGTGGACATTGGTGTCAGAAGCACACCAATGGGATGAATGGTAACCCTGGTGGCAGCAGGCAGTTGCTAGGGGCCAAGAAGGAGCTATGGTTGGAGGCAGGGCAGTGCATGGCATGAAGGTGAACCCCAGGGCCATGATGGTGTCCAGCACCCAATGATCCTCCTCCATGGCCTCCATTGCCCTGGCCATGAGTGCAGCCTGCTGCTGTTGGGCCTCCATGTGTTATTCTTCTAGGGACATGAGCTATGCCCTAAACTCCCAGTCTGTCTGGTCCCATGCCTCCTAACTTCAGTCCCATGCCTCCTTGCACCCATCCTGCACATCCTTACAGGTGACATCCTCTGCCTGCCACCTGTGCTGGTGAGTGAGGTCCTCTGCCTCCACCTGTCCTGGTGGGCAACATTCTCCACCTGCCATGCCTGCACATCCACAAGCCGGTCCTCTGACGCCATTGGTCTAGAAGGAGGGTCTGTCCTGGGTCATCTTCCTGTAGAGCTGGCACATCTGCAGGGCTGTGGGCAGTGGTGACCCTGATGGTGCATCCTGGTGGCCAAGTGTGGCACTTCCCCTGTGTGCAGCTGAAGCACCTTCAGATCCATGAGAAAGAAGCTATTGGTGAGAGTTTGCACCATTTCTGAGATCAGATGCTTTGTACCAGGGGGCCATGCACTGCCTGGCCTCAGATCATGGGTACCCAGAGACCATGGTAAGTCAGCTAGGCAGGCCTGGGCCTAGGCAGCTTCTGGCTGAGCCCCCCATCCCCACTCACTCCCTAGGGGCAGTGGGCTGCTCAGTGCTGGCCTCAGGCAACCTGCCTCCCCTGTCCTGTTCTCAGGCTGGAACAGACCTGGCTCCTGGAAGAACGTACTGCCGCAGCTCCAGAGCCACTCCTTCTTCCTTCTCCTCCTGCAACCCAGCATGTCTCCTGCGCTGCCACGAAGCCTATGGTGCCTGGGCTTGGTGGGGGGGGGAGGTGGGATGGACAGACTCCTGGACAACTGGGATGTGGAGCTGCCCATGCTCCCACCCTTACTGCAGGGGGCCTCTCCAGGGAGGCACCCTGGGGCCAGCCCTGCCCCCCCTCCCCATGCCTGCTCTGTGCCTCTGCTGCTTGTGACCCAGGCACAGCATGAGGAGCTGTTTTCACAGACCAAGGGGTGCCTGAGCCACTACACTCTGCTGCTGCTGCTGCTGCTGTTGCCTGTGGTGCCGTGGGCACACCTGTGCACCTGGCATGGGACCCTGAGTTTTGATGGTGTGGTGGGAAAGGCTACACTGCCTCGCAACCTCCACTGCTGCCTGGACAGCTACCTGTGACTGCTACACATCTCTACACCCAACAGCTGAGGAGGACATCACCGCCAACACTGGCACATTCCTCAGCATGTAGAAGCCTCTGCTCACCTAGCTGTGGGGGCACAGGCTGCTCATTTAAGTTTTACATTGTTTTCTGCCTCCTTGCATGCTGTGAGGAGGGAACCTGGGGGCCAGGGAAGCATGGCCAGGCTGGGTGGAGGGGAGTGGGCAGGGGCCAGGTGCCAGGAGCAAGGGCTCAGGGCAGGGGCCAGGGCATGGAGCCACCCCCCCAGTATGGGGCTTACCATGTGGGTGGGGCTGGTATTCCTGGCAGCTCCAGTATGCCCCAGTTGGTTGTGATGGCATGAAGCTCCAGGCAGACTCATTGGTCAGAGGGGTGTGGCATATGGCTGCCCAGAAAGGGGCCCCCCAGGGAGAAGCTGGTGCTGCTGGTGACTGGTAGTGATGTGCCTCGTGGCTGGGGCTGAGCCCATGGAGCTGTTGGGGCAGGTGCTGGTCTGGGCTTCCTAAGCTGCTGAAGGAAGCTGGGGGGAGGGGTGCTCAATGGGGTGGGCTGCTGGTGGGCTGAGGCGCCTTCCCCTGGCAACATATCACTAAAGTTGTCAGGCCATAGCAGGGGCTTGGGCAGGCTGCCAGTGTTGTAGTACACAGCATAGCTGCGGCCTGGGTCCCAGGGCACAAGGATGGCATCCAGTTGCTGCCACAATGTCGTCAGTCTTCTGCATCAATCAGCCGGGGCCCTGGGAGATGGAGTGTGGCTTTGGCGATGATGCCATGGTAGCTCCTATGCTAGTTGTCTGGGTCTCTGTGCAGCTGTCCTGGTGCTGATGGGCCTGGGCAGCTGCCTGCAGTGTCCAGCACAGGGGCATGGCATGGGATAGCAGCCATACGGCAAGGTGATGCCCCACAGCACTTGCAAGATCTGGGCAGACTGCTGGGGTTTGGCTGTGACCCCAGTGGCCAGGAGCTGGCTGCAGCTGGGCCCAGGTGCTGGCAGGCCTGGCAGGAGCATGTAGCACCCTGTGGGGCTGGACAGCATGGCCCTGGCAACTGTGTGCCACTGTGGTGGCAGGGAGTGGTGCCAGAGTGCAAGCAGGCTGGCATAGCTGGCCTGTGGCTTGTGCAGGGGGAGCAGTGGGCAGCAGTTGTCCCAGGCTCCCTGCATATGTCCCTGCAGGCTTTTCAGTGCCTGGGGCTAGGGAAGGGATAGAGCCATGGGGAACTGAATATGAGCCATGGGGAACTGAGTATCCTACAGTCCTGCTGGCCTGCATTCTACAATGCATCATGCTGGTGGCTGCTGCAACCCTGAGGCAATGCTCTTCCAGGGAACACTTTGAGCTTTACTAGCTCAGCTGCTGCAAATGGGGATCATAAATATGGAGAAGTGAACACACTTCAGTGGCTTAGAGGTAGTGGCTCTGTGTAGAGACAAATCTGGGAAAACTTAATTTTAGATAAGGCCTAAGTCTATCAGTTTGCTCCCACTGAAAAATATTGTGCAGAGCCAGTTTTTACCTTGACTTCCATAGAAAGGTGGAAAATAATAATATTAATTGAAAACAAAATTACACAATCTTATTTCTGAATGTTTCCCAGAATCCTCTGTAGGCTTAATCAGTCCTGAAACTGTCAATGAAACAGGATTAGTTAACCGATTAGACATTATCTTCATGACTTCCTTGGCTTAGGAGCACTCCAATAGGCAGTGCCTCCAGGAAAAAAAAAACATTCCTGAGACATGTCCTTTCTTGCTTTGAAATGTTCTTCACTGCTAACTTTGTGTCTCTGAATCTTCATGTAGAACATAAGTGATAAAAGTTTTTCAAGTAAGTGTGGAAGAGGCTTATGTTGAGATCCTCAGCTGCTTCTGAGGAGCACACAGACATTTTATGGGAAGTCTGTGCAAATGTGGCTTTAAATGTGCAACACGTCCATTGATTTGAGTAGGTGCTGTCTAGTCTAGGATTTGAAGTGTGACATCAGCTGACATAATATCATAGAGATAGTTAGCCATTTTAGTCTGAAGTCAGGCACATTAGCTATGCTATTCTGAAAAAGGGATATAATAAGATATAATAATACTGTATAATATATAACAATATCTAATAACAATAATAATAACAACAATATCATACCTAGACTAGACAGGGCCTCAGAGAAGAATGTGAGACTTTTTATATTATTGTGTTGCTAAGCAAATCTATTGTAGACATTCTCAGCCAACTGTAAATGTTTTTAGTGACATCAAGACTATTGGAGAATATGGTCTAGTGCAAACAACAAAGGATTGCTGCCACAAGATGTCAAAGTTCTTTTGTTATTTTTACTCTTCTATGAATTACCCTGATTTTCCTAAGTTGTTTCCTCAGAAATAGGGGTATCTATGTATCCACCCACCCATCAGATCTAAAAAAAAAGTTTTAGTCCACAGTTATGCAAACCTGACTCATATTGTGGTTTTGCAGTTATGATTCAAGGTCACAGTTTAATCATTTTTTCATGTAATTTCTGTCTTTTGAAGTTTAACCAAGCACCACAACAAGAAATGCTTCTTTATACTGTAGACCTGCTGAAACAGCAGGAAGAAAATAGGTTTTCTTTCAGATCCTGTTAAAAACTAGCTCTCACCAGAAAATGTTTTGATAGAAAATATGGGATTAGTTTAAAATTAAATCCTCACATATCTAGGAAGAGACTTCCTGACATATTTCATGAGGACAATTTTGCAAGAGTGAACAGAGTATTTTAAAATTATTACTCTGTTTCACCTCTATTTATTATTCTTGCAAAGAAAAAAAATATATATATATGCTCTCCTTGCTTTAATATAGACTGGGCAGTATAATTGAAAACCAAAAATAATATAAAAAAAGATGCAAAAGTGGTAACTATATTCAGGTTTTTACTCATCTTGTTAGCAGGTTCTCAAATTCTTCAGACAGCAAATGAGATGTATAATGGAAATGAAATTAGTTTTTTAGAGAGGAAGTTATTGTCTGGGATAGCTAGGTCCTAAGGGAGGAATTCTAGGGCAGCCAGCCTTAGAGTTTATGTTTAGTTTGAGTTATTTTTTATAATTAATCAAAATCCCGAAGTATTGATTAAATCATGTGCCCTTTTGATATATCAGGAAGGAGACACTGAGATAATGAATTAGATCTAGAACTCATTGAAACAAATGTGTTTTTTTCCTCACTGATTTCAGTGGAATGTAGAATCAGAGCTATAGGCAGCTTTATTCTGGATTATCAGCATCAGCCTTGTAAGCTCTCATTTACAATCTTGTTCATTAGTTATGTTAATTGATAACCAAGGTAAAGGCCTACAAGGGTATAATAGAGTGACTGTCCTCTTTAAGAGCAGGGGTTGGCTAAACCTTGTGTAAGGTTCTTAGGCTAGGGACAGACATTATACATAAACCTGTTTAAGTGATCAGAAACTGGTTTAAACCTGTAACAGAACAGATGTTCAGTGCACATAAACCAGTTTGAAAAATGGTGAAACCAGTTTGAGATAAACCTGGTTGAATGTAGTATCAGTCTTAACTGATTTGGCTCAAACCGGTTTATGCAATGTCTGTCCCAGACCCTTTGCTGGTTTAATATAAACTGGACTCCCCCAGCATCTTGGCATGCTGTCTGGGCTGGGTGGGGCTCTCTGCTCCACAGCAGGGCTGGCCCCTCCCCACTTCTCCCTGGCTGCAGCTCCAGAGACTGCGGGCTGCTTCCCCTTTCCCCTCACCACTCCCTGCTAAACATGAATTCCCTGCTTCTCTCTGCCTTGCTGAGGAGGTGTCTGTGTATTAGTTAGCAGACCACATGCTGGCTACTATCCATGCTGAATCAACAGGTAGAATCAACAAGTAGCTGGTAATGTCCTTCTGTTGTTTTCCTAATTGGGTGATAAACACTGTTATCAATTCCCTGCTGATAATCAGATCAATTCCCTGCTGATCAATCAGAGCTCATGCCTGAGCCTGGCCACACTCCACGCAGCTCCAGGCTGTGGAAGACAGGGAAGGCTGCTCTAGTGCCCCCCAGCTTCTAGCCTGAGCCACTGCAGGTATGTGCCCGCATTTCTGGGATGTCTGTCTGGTTACAAAACTCATTTAGCCTAGCCAGGTTAGACTACCCTGCAAAAATTGAACCAATTCAGGTTCAGAATTTTTGAATGACTGTCCCTACCTCTAGCTTTTGGAAGTGGATGAAGACTGAGATAACAGCGTAGGCACATCTCAGTTAGTGTGTTGGGATACAAATACTGAAAACCATACTAATATATTTTCAAGGGCCTGGGACCTGGAAGTACCTTATAAAATGAGGTGGTTTGGTGGGTTAAAAGTTGCCTTGTCTTCCAGCTAGCATGGACAAGCCTTTGAAAGAAGAGCAATAAATACATTTTCTACTTCTTTGTTTTACGATGGGACATCTTCTCTAGCCAAATCAGGACTGAATTAGAAAGTGGGCCAGCTAGATGAAGCTGGGTTTAAGGCCAAAGGGCACACGTAACAGTCCAGACAAGAAGGTCTGATGATGACCACTCAGGATTAATATTCCAATTTTTTTCTCTCATCAAAGGCATGGCAGGAAAGTCACTGAGCGAGGTGGGGAAGGACAACATCCCTGTAGCACTCAATATCAGCCCAAACCAAGATGGATTATTGTCTACAAATGGCTAGGAAATTGTGCATATGGCACAAAGAGCTTTAGGGCTTGGTGTTGCAATCCCCCATTCACATGAATAGTTAACGGTCATCTACCCAAGGGTGAGAGTCTCTCTATGTCCCCTTTCTTGGCCCCTTGACTTTGTAGACAAGGAATTATCAGGGTAGAGATGCCTTTGTATCTATCTACTGCACATTTTTATCTAAACATGACAATTCTCAGCTGGCCATATATGTGATTACTGGGCTTTTTTGTACTGGCAAAGATATACAAAAGGATTGCAACAGAAAGGAGAATCACCCCCAACTTCTGTCTCCCTCAGCAACAATTGAAGGTTCTAGGAAAATTAAATGAAACGTTAACACTGGAAAGTGCTAAGAGAATGCTGATGTGTTATACACATGCAGGAGACTTTTACAGAGGTTGACTGATAACAGTATGAGAAAAGAGTCCTTATTTAATGATAACACAGCCACGGCATGAACCAAGACTCATGTCTTGACAGCATAGCTACCCACTGCTTATCTTCTCTCCTGATGTTTTTTAATAAACCATTCCTAGGATGTTTAAGGCAAAACAAGTGAGGGCTTGATGTATCAGTAAGAATTTCTTTTTGTATGTTCCAGTAACCTGCTGCAAAGCAAATGTTTATCTCAAAGCACTAAACAAGAACAAATAGCTCCCCCTCAACACCTTCCTCTCCCCATACTCCTTTATTGCTCACCATTCTGCCCATTCTTCAGTCAGGCAATATATTTTTACATTTACAGACTAACCTCTCCCCCTCTGATTGAAATGAAAGAATTAAATGACAATAGGATTGAACCCATATTAATCTAAATGTTTCCCTTATAAACTGCATTCTTGTGCTGCCACAGTATGTGATGGGAAATGTTCTAGCAGAGAGCACATGGAACATGTGCCAATTGTCTGTATTTGTCGAACATAGAATTACCTCATGTCTCTTGGCAGTTGTTCATACAGCCATTGCCTGGAGAAACTATATAGATGCTACTCTTTTGGTTTTAATAAAACTTTGAGAAAAATGACTTAGTAAAACTCCCAGCTAGAGCCCTGAGAAAGTGTCAGTTCTTCTAAGCCCATTGCAGAGTGAGGGCAATGACCCTAATCCCCGTTTTCTGTTAAAAAAAAAAAAAAAGAAAAAAAAATTGAACAAAATCACTTCCAAGTCTCTTTTCTTCAAAGACAATAGACTTCTCCTAGCTGTCCAATACACTCCCCAACAGCACAACCCCACTCTGGGGGTTAGCTTCTACTTATTATTTATTTTCCTTTGGGTTATTTTCTGCCAGGTCTAATAAAGCAAGAATGCCTGTAGTGTAATTGATCAGATGTGGCTTCAATGTTTATACATCTTTGTGGGATTTTTAATGGTAATAACATGTTTTGCTTTTTAAATAATATTAAAGCCAAATGTCCTTAGTTCACAGCTGGAAGACATTGTTTCAGAGAGAGTTTTGGGTAATCATTTTAGTCCATTTGAATTTCTGAAAAAATCACCAGTTCATAAGGAATAAGAACATACAAGACCTATACAGAGTAAATTCTAAATTACAGTCATTTAGTGATGGGTTGATAAGTTGAATGGTGGTACCACAAATATTCACCTGCACTGTTCTGACTGGACAGAACACCCATTCTTATGAGGTCTCTCTCTCTTTATTGATCACAGCTACCAAACCTAAGAGGAAACTTACTGGCCTCCCATAGTACCAGAGGTTTAACTCTCCAATTATTTCTTAACTTTGGAGTTGAAATTATAGCCCAGATTCCATTGTCCCTGGTGGTGGAAAGGCACCTAGCTCTTTTTTGGCAGGAAGCATGTGACAAAAGTGAGACTCAGAATTTGTGTTGGGGTGACTGGAAGTGGTTCCAGAGAGTCATGTTGATACATGCCATGCTGGGCAATATGTCTCAACTTGGTACTCCCTAGCACTATGGGAATATTTTTGGCTGACTGTCCTGAACCTCAGTGTGTCTCCCAGTAATAGGAGGTGGCATCAGAAATCTAAACTGACTCTTGTAAAACTGAAGTTCAGGTTTCAGAAACTCTCTATTGTCAGTGATACTTTTGGGACTGGCTGTCTGCCATCAAATACTGCTGAAGTTTTGGGAATTATAAATAGCTGCTGTTTTCTAACTTGAGATCTCAAAAGACTTCAACCGTAGGTGCAAGCGTTTCTGCTGGGATGTAAATAGGAAGATCACTTTCAGAGGAGCTGCTGTGTCTGAGAATCACTGCAACAGGCGCCGGGTGCACCTGTTACTTTGAGAAAGGAACAGGCTCTGGAAAGAGCCGAGTCTGCTGGCAGGGAGCACCTGACCAGAAAGGGGCAGGCTTAACCAGGAGATAAGCCCAGGGCCAGAGCTGGGACAGGCAGGCTTACCTTGGCCGTTAACATGGAAGGAGCTCCTGAGCAAGCAGCAGACAGAGGGAGAGTCTGTGCCCCTAGGGGTTAAGAGAAGGCAACCTTAGGGCTGAGGTAGGGTCTTGTGGTTTAGGGATTGAGACCGGGGGTGGTGGCAGTCTCAACTGACTCAGGAGCAAGGGGAAGATAGGAGCTAGGAAGGCAGAGTGAGCATCGTGGCCACTCCTGGGACCAGCGCCTGCTACAACAACAAATCACTGTCTTGTTTGTTGTTGGAAACTGCAGCCCTTACTCCAATGTAGACAACAGAAGAGTAAAGTTAGAAAGCACTGACTTGAATGATGCTTCCTTTGATTATTCCTGGCACTATAATAATTCTGTGTGTGAACCCTCTGTTACATTAATATCACGTTGGGAAAATGTATGTTGAGGATTCACTTCCGTGAACATGGAGAAATGCTGGATCCATCATAAATCCATCAGAATATAACTTTCTTCTCTATAAGATAGACTGAGAGAAGAGATGGTAAACACTTAAAAAAATTAACTGTCATGAACATCTGTTGTCAGTCAAGCAAATGTTAACAGTCAGCAGATATTTTTTCACCTTTTTCTGAGGCTCAGTCATAACACAGCTTGAAGTTCATATGCAAAGTCACACTGAGAAAGTGATGTTCATAAGAATTCTACAATAAAATTCTAAAAATATTCAAGGTTATGCCTCTGAGCTTTTCTCCCAATCATCATTTTAATCTGTAACCTGGAGAGATGTGATGTTTGCAATGTACCCATAAAGTGTAAGCATGGCAAGAGAAATATAACAAAGTTTGAATAATGCTTGTTTTTGTGGTAGAGGAGAATAACAGAAGGTATGTGAATTCTACTAGAAGAAAATAATGTAGTGATTGAAGTTCCAAATCTTGGTTGGTTGGACATGGTTTGAATAAAGATTCTTATATTTTAGATGTCCAGCTCAACCCAAAGCTTTGAAAGGTCCCTGAAGTTTTCCTTCTTTATCCTCAGCGGTTTAATCAAAATGTAAGATTATATATATTAAAATATTCAAGCCCTTAAGGCACCTATAAATGAGTGTCGAGACTGCTCCAATGCACTCTAATTGTAGTGTGTCAGAGCAGGCTCAATCAACTGAGTCTGCTGGAGCGTGGTAATTACTATGCTCCAGCAGACACCAGTATATCATGGACCAGCATCCCTATGTGTAAAAATGGCCGCAGGAGTGCTTTAAAGCTTGTCAAACTAGCTTTAGTTAAAGCAACCCTGCTGTCATTTTTAAATGCAAGAATGCTGGTACATGAGATGCTCCAGGTGTTTTAATAAAGAGACTCTTGGAGCCGCTGTAATTAAAGTTGTTCCTTCCCCCCACTCTCAGAGCACATGTATAAATGCCATTATTTTTGCAGAGAAAAAAACCTCTAAAATATGAACTGAATGTGACTGATGCTATAATAGTGATGTTTGAAGAGTGAGACACTGAAAAATAGCTATCTAATGCAATCTAGCTTTGAACTTGTACTACACTTTTTAATGTTGTATCCAAGTGCCTTAAAAATTCTAGAAGTCTTCACAAAGCAGCCATTGTTTTCTCTCTTCACAGCTCTCAAGGTCGATGCAGAAGTTTACTTTACTTGCTTTGAATTCTTCTTTGTGTCTTGTTGTGTGAAGACTAGGCCAAAGGACTGTTTTATATTTTGTTCTGCAGAAACTGAAGTTCATAATGATTCTAATAAGCTCCATGAGCAGGTCCCACAGCCCTGGACCTCTACCAAGAAATCTTGGTCTCATGCATAGTCCTACTCCTGAGATTGACATCCATTGTTTTAGATGAGTATGGCTGCCATGCAGGGTCATAATCTTGAAGACTGAGAATGCCTTTCTGGTACTTGAAGATCTGAGGCTAGGTTTTCAAAGAGAAAGACTACTTCTAGCTGTTACCATTTTTCAAGAGGCTAAGGGATGCAGAATTGGGCCTGGAGAGCTAATTTCATGGTAGTGACACTGACGTACTTACCAGTTTGCTTTTAAGTAAGCTTGAGCAGCTTCACTATTTAGGGATTGAAACCTCCTGGGGTCCTTTCCAACCTTAATTTTCTATGATTCTATGACTTCTTTTTGTTTTTCTCTTGGGAATACCCTGAATGCCCTGAATCAGCAAGTTCATTACATTATATTACTCTTAAATTCTTCTGCCAATGTAAATGTTAAATAAGTTCAGTCTCATTCACAATCATTGAAGAACTGCATATTAATCCCCTTGCTGTGTGGTGTTTCCTCTTTCAGTGCTAGTCTTTTTAATTACTTGCATGTCTTTAGTAATTATTTTCTTAAAAAAAAAAAGTAAAAGTACCACATCTTATTGAGGTGAGATTAATGGTCTTGTAGCTAACCAGACCATTTTTTTCACTTTCTGAAATATAAGCATGACATTTAGGTTTTTCCAGTTATATAGACCAACCACTATTTACTGGATTTGTTAAAGATGCTTGCTACTGGACCTATGATTTTATATACCAGTTTTTTCAGAACTTTGGTATAGAGATTATTGAGTCCTTCTGATCTGAGTACATTAAGTGTTTTGTTTTATGCTTCCACCTCAGTTGTCATAACTTTCACTTACATACTCATTCTGGGGATGTGCGAAGCAGGCCCTATTTGATTCAGATTTGGATTTGGCCCAAATCAGGGGCAGTGATTCAATTCATTGATTTGGATCACTGTCCCTGATTTGATTCGGCTGAATCTGAAGATTTGATGCTGATCTGGAGAATCAGAAATTCAGCCATAGACACAGCTTTAAAGTTTTTTCTATATAACTTGAGGTAGCAGGCACAGCTTGTGAACACTGTGATGCTGGGGTGCCTGGAGCATCCCACAGGACTAAGTGGGGCCCTCTGTGTGTTTGGCAGTGAACACAGAAGTGGGCCAGAAGTACTTCTGGTCCACTTCTGGGTCTTCTGGGGAGTGCGCAGCCCCCCCAACCTTGGCAATCAGCCATAGGGAGACCCCAGGTGCCTTCCCCAGACCCAGGAGGCATCGGTCACTGAGACAGGGGGTATGGGGAGTCCCCTCCATGTGCTCCCTGGTGGACCCAGAAGTGGACTGGAAGTGCTTCTGGTCTACTTCCAGGTCTGCTGCTGAGTGCGTTGGAGAGTCCCCTGTGCTCCTGTAAGACACTCCATGTGTCCCAGCATCACAGCACTCATGAGCCCCTGCTACCTAGAGGTATGTAGAAAAAACATTTAAACCTGTCTCTCTGACTCTCTGATCTTTCCAAGTATCTCCAAATCAGTTCAGAGGTTTCTAGCTGAGTTACAGGACCTCCACCTAACCCAGGAGGTGCACAGTTCCACCGGGGGAAATGCCTTGTTGGACCTGATCCTGGCCACAGGCGATGACCTGGTGAGGGGACTGCAGATTGTCTACCACCTGGGCTATAGTGATCATTGCCTACTGGAATTCACTATCCAGTACAGCAGTCTTGGGCTTC
This sequence comes from Crocodylus siamensis, assembly GCF_052110815.1. Taxonomy (NCBI): domain Eukaryota; kingdom Metazoa; phylum Chordata; order Crocodylia; family Crocodylidae; genus Crocodylus; species Crocodylus siamensis. Next base: position 39,207,734 of record NC_143398.1, read on the forward strand.
AGGAGGACAGATTTCAATGAAGTAAGAAGACTAGTCGGGGAGGCACCGAGGTCCCGGAGGGGAGGGGAGTTGGGACTCCAAAAAGAGTGGTCGTTCCTCAAGAATGATCCTCTAACCCCAAAGGGTGACAGTCCCAATGCAGATCAAAGGGGGCAAGAGTGCTCAAAGGCCCCCATGGCTCACCAAAAGCATCCAGGAATGTCTTAAAGCTAAGAAGGAGGCGTACACCCAATGGAAGGGAGGGGCCATCACCAAGGAGGATTATACCTCCTTGGCTTGAGATTGTAGGGGGGCTGTTAGGCAGGCTAAGGCAGAGACAGAACTGGGAGTAGTGACCCAGATCAAAGTTATCAAGAAGTCCTTTTTTAAATACATAGGGGGTAAAAAGAAGGTACTGGGTAATGTGGGGCCTCTGCAGGACACACTTGGAAATTGGTAGTCGCACTAGATGACAAAGCTAACCTCTTTAACAAATTCTTTGCCTCCATTTTTCTGAGCAAGGACTGGGACATCCCCCCACTGGGATCCCAGACGGACATAGAGGAGGTGCAGCCAGGCCCAGCGTCAGTAAGGACATAGTCAGGAAACTTCTGGAGGGACTAGATGTGTTCAAATCAGCAGGTCCTGATGATCTCCACCCCAGAGTGCTGAGGGAATTCGCAGAGGTCATTGCAGGACTCCTGGCACAGCTTTATAAGCACTCATGGTGCTCTGGCAAGGTGCCAGAGGACTGGAAAAGGGCCAATGTGATCCCCATCTTCAAAAAAGGGAGGAAGGAGGACCCAGGAAACTATAGGCCCATTAATCTTACCTTAGTTCTGGGAAAGCTCTTTAAGAAAATTATCCGGGAGCACATTTGCGAGGGATCAGCAGGGAAATTATGCCTATGGGCAATCAAGATGGGTTCATTTGAGGCAGGTCCTGTCAGACCAACCTGGTGGCCTTCTACGACCAGGTCACAGAATCCTTGGACGCAGGGGTCACGGTGGACATAGTCTTTCTGGACTTTAGGAAGGCCTTCAGCACTGTCATCCCATTCTCATAAAAAATGAGGCAACTGTGGTGTTGATGCCTACACAGTCAGATGGGTCACAAGTTGGCTGGAGGGCTGCACCCAGAAAGTAGTTGTGGATGGGTCATTTTCGACCTGGAGGGATGTGGGCAGTGGGGTTCCCAAGGGTTCTGTCCTCGGGCTGTTCAACATCTTCATCAGCAACTTGGACGAGGGGATGAAAAGCACCTTGTTCAAATTCGCAGATGTGGGGAGAAGTGGGCATGCTAGAAGCGAGGGAAAGTTTACACCTAGATCTGGACAGGTTACAGGGGTGGGTGGATGATAATAGGATGGGTTTCAATACTGCCAAGTGCAAGGTACTGCAGCTGAGGAGGAAGAACTAGCAGCATACCTACAGGCTGGGGAACTTGCTTCTCATCAGCACAGAGGCAGAACAGGATCTCAGAGTCACTATTGATTCCAAGATGAATGTGAGCTGCCAATGAAGGGACACTGTCAGGAAGGCTAACTGCACCTTGTCATGCATCCACAGATGCATCACAAGCAGGTCTAAAGAGGTGATCTTCCCCCTCTATAAAACATTGGTCAGGCCGCAGCGGGAGTACTGCATCCAGTTCTGGGGACTGCACTTCAGGAGGGATGTGGACAGCATTGAGAAGGTCCAAAGGAGGGCCACTCGCATGATCCAGGGACAGCAGGGCAGACCCTATGAGGAGAGGCTACGAGACCTGAACCTGTTCAGTCTCCACAAGAGAAGGCTGAGAGAGGATGTGGTGCCTGTCTATAAACTTGCCAAGGGGGATGAGCAGGCAATGGGAGAGTCCCCGTTGCCCTGAGCACTACCAGGAGTAACAAGGAATAATGGCCATAAGTTGACTAAGAGTAGATTCAGCCTAGACATCAGGATGCACTACTTCAAGTCAGGGTGGCTAGGAACTGGAACCAACTTCCAAGGGAAGTGATGCTTGTTCCTACCAGGGTGTCTTCAAAAGGAGGTTAGATAATCACCTAGCCAGAGTCGTTTCACCCCAGTACTCTTTCCTGCCATGGTAGGGGGACGGACTTGATGATCTGCTCAGGTCCCTTCTGACCTTACCAACTATGAAACTATGATTCTATTTGAAGAGATTAAAGGGTCCTCTGATTTGATTTGGAGATTCAGCCACTGAATCGGGCCAAGTCTCCGCTGAAGCGAATCAGGGACCAAACCTTTCCACAGCCCTAACTCACTCCTATTAGCTATCCATTGTCCCCATGGTCTGTGTCAGAGGCTGGCAATCTAGAGCCTATAAACTGGATCTGGCCCACAGAACCATTTTATCTGACCCATAGAATGGGGGGGCTTCTGCTATATTTTGGCAGGGGGATGGGGATTGCTCAAGTGGTAGGGAGAATTGGTGGTAGCAGCACTGTGGTGGGGAGCAGTGATTACAGCTGAAGCAGCACAGGTCAGGTGGAAGTGGCCCACACTTAAAGCTAAGTCCCCTGATGGAAAAGTTGCTGACTCTGCTCTCTATCATTGCCCTTATTAAAAACAAAGTATTTATTTGGCTTTTGGACCATACCTAGATTTTTTCTAATTACTACAGTGTCCTCACTGCATAGTGGTCTCACTTTTTTTCTTGTTTTCCTTTTATTCTTATGGCTGAATGTATTTGCTAAGTCTTTCTCCAGTTTTTCTCCCTTCATGACCTCAAACATAGCTGACTTGTTGATGAGTCCCTATTTCTATTTCTTGAAGGATTTATACTTTTTCATCCACTTAAGTCTGGAACACTTATCTAGCAGTTTTTCTCCTTTGCCTGGAATACAAATTCTGACTACATTTACCCTACAGAAATTCCAGGCCTTCTTTACATTCAAGTCCTGAGTAACTCAGACCAGTTGATTTCATTACCAAAGTATATCAAAGCTTGCACTTGTGAAATCAAGGGCCATAATTATGAGAGAGCTTTTGCTTTAATTTAAACTGAATCAACTTTTTAATCACTTGATAAAAGGTTATTTCCTATGACTAGCTCTTGTATAACATCCACACTGCTTACCAACTCCAAGTTTGCGGTTTTATTGCCTCTTGTTTTGGGGAGCATTTGGTGCAAAAAAAATGTTGGTTACAGTGCCCAGCAATCATTAAGCTGTAGCATTATTATTGAAGTGTATTTTCCAATGTATATGTGGTACATTAAAGTATGCCATATTGATACAATCTCCAGTATCAGCTCTGAGCTTTTTAGCCATAGCCAAATAAGACTTTCTGGGGAAGTAGGTCTGTGGCAGACTCCCACCTCTATTTCAATAAATGCCTATTTATCATCTTTCCCCAAAAAGTATTTTCATACAAATATATTTCATTGGATCTATGCCTTCCCTTTATAATCTTTCAAATGTATTGAATTGTTAAGGTTAATACTGCACCATCTTTATTTTTCTTTCCATGTTCCAGTCATGATTGCTATTCCCTGTGTTTCTGTTATCATTATAATATCTGAACACGCATTCTGCACCAGCTGTTCATGCTTCTCCTTTTAATTTTAGATTTTTAGGGGTTTCTTATCTTGACAATCCATTTCCTATCCAGATTAGGCAAGGACGGTAGTATTTTTTTCTGACTACTATCAACATCAGTTTTAACACTTTCTATCCTTGCGCTCAATATGCCCATTGCTGAATCTTCATTTACCAGATTTTCAATTTTCCTGTGTACCAAAATCAGGTGTAGAAATTAAACAGGTCTCCCTTCCTTTCTTAATTTAAATTTACTCTGATTGGTCATGCCAGCCTCAATCCGAGAAGGCTCTTACTTCAGGAGAATCCGTTCGTTGAGATGAGCCCGTTTTCTATGAATTCCAATACTCCCAAACTCAAAATCTTCTTCAGAGCACCAGTCTTCAGCTCATACATTGCTTTCCTTTACCTTGTCACACATTTGCCCTTTAGAGGCTTCAAGACTTCTACCACAGATCACCTGAGCCTCCACCTTAAGCATCTGCCCCAGCTGCTCCCTGTTCCAGTAGGAGAGTGCAAGATCACTTGTTTCAATGTGAAGGATTCTTTTCACCTCAGGTTTGTATCTTGTATCCTTGCTTCTGACAAAGCAAAGACAGCACACTTTTACATACTCTGGATCTACTCTGATGATAGACCTGTCCATTGTTTTTGAGGAGGGGACTCCAGTCATATAGACCTGTCTCTTCCTGGTATTGGTGTGGATCTCTTGTCTTCTCTCTTCAGTTCTTCCTTCTGCTTGAGGATCATAGGAAAACAGGAACATAGGACTGGGTTTAAGCACAGTCTCCTGGGTTTGCAGGCAATGATTTACCCAAATTACCACTTCAAACCCAGAGGCAAATGATTTTGTGGGCAATATATTTTATTGGACTAACTGTATAGATGAGAGAGACATAGGTAAGTTTTCAGATACCTTCAAACTAAAATTGCAACTTCAAGCCCACTCACAGAATGACAGGGTAAAAAGCTGAAAACACAAAGGCTACATTACAATCTGCCACTGCTATTAGCACTACTACTGAGGGCACTGCTAATGCCCTGAAGGTGCAGTTCCAAGGCAGAAGTGAGTTAATACAGGGCTGTCCAACTTATGGCCTGCATGGAGCCCGTAGGCCCTAGGAGGAGTTTCTTCTGCTGCTGCACAGCAGGAAGACGCCTTCAGGTTCACATTCCTCCTTTGCAGCCTTTATGGTGGGAGCACACAGCAGGGTATGTGGGGGGGACCACGTCACTAGTGGAGCCCAGCGAGTGTTGGGGGGAAATCACAGGGGAGCATGGCTGTAACAGGGGACCAAAACCCTGTTACTTGGGTACAGTGGAAAGGGAGGAGAGGGACTGTAACAAGGAGCCAGGAGGTTCCTGTCCCTCTATGAGGATCTGTGAATAACGTAACAGTGCTTCAGAGGTGAAAAAGAGATGTGGGGTGACCAGAAAAGCCCCAAGTTATGAGATTACCAGAAATTTACAGGCAAAAGTTGCCTACTAGGGGTCACAAATATTTGATCCCATATATCTCACCTGCTGATTGTTGAACCAAGAATTCCCCAGTTCATCACACTGTCCCTTCCATAAATTTCTCAAATTCAATCCCTGTAATTCAGTTCTTTGCTTTTACTACTTGGCTTAGAAGATCTTTTAAAACTCCATTCCTCTGGTAGGTATAGATCTTCTTCTACTTTCTAATCTATATCTGCTCATAGCCAGTTTGTACCAACCTGATCTTGTGGAGGTGTTGTTTTCCATCCACAAATGTGTTTGTAAAAAGTAATCCTATTCCCTTCCAATCTAAGTTTTATTAAGGAAAACAAGCGAAACTCCTTTAGCTTCTTTCATAAGAAAAAAATCCCACACCCCTAATCATTTTAATGGCCCTTTTTTGTATTTGTTTCAGTTTAAATTAATATTTTTTTCAACACTGGTAACTAGAATTTCTTGGGTACTATACCCTAGAATTGAATTAGCTTTTTACATTCTAATCACATTGTCAGATCTTGGGTCATTCTGTGATCAAACAGTATATCTGGGTCTTTCACAAAAAGGAGTTTCTGTCCACCACACATCTCTAGTGTGCATATGTGAATTTGTACGTGAGGCTGTATGTATGTTTAAAATCATGGGATGTAGTGCTCACAAGGCATTTGTGTGTGCAGGGCAGATATGATGGAGGATTACATTGTATGCATTCATGAATATGCATGAGCATATTTGTGGGCTGGACTGTGCATGCTTACCTGTATGAGGAACCAAAGTCTGTATCTGTATTTTCTTGCAATGTTCTGAACATTTTCTTTGTTTGTCCTCAGATTCCAATCTCTGGCTCTCTTTATTGTCGCTTCCTCTCTTTTTGGGGGTCCAGTTACTCTTGTCTTCTTCCTGTTACACCAGGATGTCTCTGGGGGATTATATTTTATCTAGAGAAGTACAAGAGACACCAAAGCAAGCTCCTCCAAACTAGACACTCATTTATTGGGATGTTATCCATCAGGCAATACTAATGAGAGCAGCCACATATAGCAGAGAAAACACAAACATGCTCACTATGGGATGGCGAGTTCTCAGGGCTCTCACAATCTGTCCTCGTTGTTTGAGGTACGTTCCCGACTCCCACACCTCTGCCTTTGTGTGGGGCAATTGTATACAGTTTAGGTTCAGATCTCTGTATGCCCACCCATCTCTTGGCCAATTCAGTAGGGAAAAGAAACTAAGACATGGCCTGTGACCATTGTTCTTTCATAGGGTCTGCTTATTAGAATTGGGTGTGATCACTGGCCTCTGCATCTCAGTTCCCTTGAAACTGTCCCTCACAGTCAGCTTCCCATGTGTTAATCATTGCGATTCAGACTGAACTGCTTCTGGGAGCACAGTGCCGGGGAGGGGAAATGTAGTGACACACCCAGCACAGCAAACTTACTCAGTCCTATTTCTCCTCCATTAAATGGTTTCTTCAGTCACCTGCTTTCATGGTCATATGCTTTCATGTCATCCTCTTTATTTAGGGGCTCTGCCTCCAGGTGCTTTTATTCTGCAGGTATCAGCAAATTGTGAACTGTGTTTGCAACCTCTCCCCTCTTTCCTCTATCACATCTTCAGATGCTTTTCTGAAATCCACCATTGCCTCTAGCTCCATCAAGTGATACCTTCTGAATTAGTAACTTTTCATAGGTACCTGTTCAAGAGAAGTGTTCACTCCTAACTTCTGCATATAGTAGTCATGTTCTTTGGTTCTGCAGTTCTTCAGGTCTTCTCTGCTACTGCCTCAGTGACCCGCCCTTCTCATTATCATTATGCAAACAAAACAAAATGAATACTTCCCCACACCCCAGGTTTTCCTAACAAGCTCTCATGCTTCCCTGTATAGGTTTCCTTGTTGGCTTTCCGGCTTTTTAAATCATTTAACTAAATCAGGCCCATTACCTCATTTAAATTAAACAACCAGAAGAGAAGATTGCCAAGGACTTCAAACAAATCACCTGAAATGGACAAAGGCTAGTGCCTGGAAACAAATCAGAACAAGCAAGATTCCTTTTCAGAATGTACTTCTTGTTACATTAAAATAAATATTTAAAAACAAAGAAAGTAGGGGCTTTATTTCTTTAAATATAACTTTCATAAATCATTGTAGAGAGATGATTTGATGGTGCTTAAGTATATTTTTTTCCCTTTCTGGCAAACAATTTTGTTTTCATAAAGAATGTTTTTCCTTTCCCTTAAGATAATAAATTAAACTCCAGTTCTCACATGATTTCTGCTTTTAGATTGGGTATCCAGTGGTTTGAAAGCCTGGCTTTTCACTTAGAAAATGAACCTTTGGTTGCATCTCAATGATTACTGCTTCCCTGTATTATTAGATAACCTGTAATTTACTTTTTCATAAATATGCAGTGATTTAAATACTAGTCCTACCTACTCCAGTTGCAAGATATTTGCTCCCCTACTGGGTTGGCCTACACTCCTTTCAGGATATAGCATGAAAACCCACTGTCTCCCAATTTTTGGAGGTCCTATTTTCTCTGCCTACCTTATCAGGGGATACTGAGCAAGCCCCTTTTTGTTTTAGAGAATCCGCACAGGCCTCCTTCCTATTGGACATTTTCAGTTCAGTTATTTTCCTCTCTCTCAAGTCTGTTCCTTTTACTTCACCTCTGTAGGCAGTCTGTGGTCCCATAATCCAGTTTCTGAGGATGGCTAGAGATACTTAAAGACAAGTTTTCTTGAAATGTGCTGATGCTTCTGTTTGCAGTCCAGGTGTGCAAATAGAATTTACCTGTTCCTTTCACAACCTTTCTTCCTGTGCAAATAGAGTCCTCAAACTCAGTAAAAACACTAGCACTCTTAGTAGATATCCTTACTTCTATATAAATCAGCTTACCTGTCTCTAGTTTACACAACTCCAGCAACAGACTTAACAACAATGAATACTTTCACAATACCTTTTCAGGACAAAAGCCTTCCGAGATTCCTTTACTGCTATTTACTATTTTCATGTTGCAGCCAGACAATCTTGCAGGACTTTCAAAATTGTGGCAGTCCAGCATTCACTGAAGTACAGTGAATGGAGCTCTTGTAGATACTTTGTATTTTGACTCCATAAATAACAGTAATGAATTATGAGCAAGCCTCCAGGAAATGATCGAAGAAAAGGGGCCGTATCCTCAGCTGGTGTCCTTTGGCATATCTCCAATTAACATAGCTCCAATTCAACGGAACTGTGCCAATTCCCTCTAATTGAAGAGTTGATCCATTATATGTAGGAGTCTACTTAAAATCTTGGTTTCACAGATTCGCTAAAACTGTGAAATCCAGAATTGTATTAAACAATCAACAACAACAACAAACTTAATATAAATAAACTGCTTGCTCCTCAGTGGAAGCCAGTGGTCCACACTGCTGCTGTGGCCCAGCCCCACAGCCTGCCTAGGAGGGGAAGGTGCTGAATGGTGGGGTGGCACAGTGGGCAGCAGAAAAGATGGCCACTACCCACTCATCTCTACTCCCAACCTCCCCTGCCCTGAGGGTGGCGGGGTGGTGCTCTCTGCCAATTAGAGCTGAGGGGCAGATCTGCAGGAGCACAATCAGGGAATTTGCTCTTCATACTGTTAGAAATGGAGTATTGTTAGAAATGCACAGCTTGCATCTTGCACCTGATAAGAAAGAAACACTGCCAAGGACTTTTTTCCTTGCCCAGCCTTGCCACAGCTTTTCTTATACTAAATCGCAGACTCTCCCCCAGCTTCTCCTAGCCTTTCTCATACAGATTACAGAAGCTGGAATTCAACTGACTGTGTCCTTGAAAGGGGGGGGGGTTGAACTCTTGGTGACCTATAGTAGTCTCTGAGCATGCTTAATTAGCTGATGCATATTTACCTCTCCGCCCTGCATACTTAAGTAGTTAATTATACTATACATGCGATGTATGTAGTGATGTAACCACATGTATGCTTGTATGAAACGGAAGTGAGCTGTAAGAGTTCCTGTTTCTGCACACGTGCCCAGGAGGAAAAAGATAAATACAGCCTGCAAAATTCCTTTGTGGGTTCAGAGTAATCTGAGTTTTTGACTATGCTCTGACCCTATTTGCAAATACACCTTTTGTGCCATCTAATGAGTGTGTGTCTGTGATTTTGGCGGCCTCCAGAGAAACAAACCGCTTTAAGCATCAATACTGTGGCCAACATGTGAAATTGGTAAGTCCAGCTGCAATTTAAGTAGAGCCCTAATTATATCCCCTCTCAAACACCAGCTTAATAGCACTGGCCTATATCTCTAACATTTCCCAAACAGATTAGAGTGAGAAAGATGAACCAGAGCCATGGTATCCAATCTTTTTGTTTGCAAATAGTGGAATCCCAACAGGACTTGGGGACATAATGATAGATTACTTTGTTCAGGGCCCATTGGTGGTGCTTGTGTTTAGAAGTAAGAACAATGGGAAGGGCAGAATGAGCAGCAGTAGCTGCCATCTAGACAGGCTGCAAAATAATACTGCATATTCTTCTGGTCCTTCTTGATATTGAAAGGGGCTGATCTACTGTTAAAGCACCAACTTTCTGAGAGGGAGATGCAATACTTTTTTTCTCTTTTTCTGGTGCTTTGCTCAAACAAACATACAGGGCTTATCCATGATGAATGGCACATGCTAAAGGAAGGCACAAAGCTAGAAAGTGGATTTTGGAAGTTCCAGACAGTCACAGATTGGCATATGCTGGGTGACAAGAAGGATTCTGACCTGCCTGAAGAGCAAGCAGTGCTGCAGAGTAAAAGAGTGTGATGAAGTGGGGCTGGAGGATGTATAGTCTCAATGCACTGATTTGACTACTTGAGTGCATTGATTTGACTACTTCAAAGCAGGGGCAGCAGGGCTTTTTGGTACCTTTCAGTGGGGATTTTTGGCACCTCGACAACAAGTTAAAATTGCCTACTCTTTAGGGTGCTGATAGGAATCTACCAGTAGTGAATTCCCAGCAGCATAGCCTCAACTGGTATCAGAAATCAGAGTTTCCAAGTCTGTACCAGCTGGTATTGTGAAGTTAAACAGGGACCATACTCAGCCTGAAGCATGTGGGTGCACCTCCCTTCATTTCAGATGAGTGAAGACCATTTATTTTGAGCTGAATTAAGCCCTAAGTATTCAGGGAAAATATCAGGTAAAGCACTAGAGAGGATGAAATTCTACCATCCGAGGTCTTTATATGGAGGCTCCAGATACCAAGTTTCTGGCTTTGTTAGCTCCTTGGAATTGTCTTATTATGTTTGATAAGCTACAGATGGTCACCAGATGGCTGTGTGTGAATATGTGGAAGTGCTGCACCAGACAGAGGGAGACATCAAAGAGTAAGTCTACAAATATCTTTTTCACCCATAACTTCTATTAATGACAGTGAACATTGCTAGATAGTAGCCCTACTGCTAAGTGGTAACAAACTGCAGTTTTTTTCAGGTCAGCTCCCTTTTGGAGGAGAAATCTGTGACACGGAGTCTAGATATTTTCTTAGTGTACCTTGTTTACTTACTTGATGTGTTGCATTTATAGACTAGGGTAATTTTAAAATGGGAATTTTAATTTAATAATATTAAAAAACCTTGAGTCCTAGCATATTTCCTTTTGTGATGCATTGAATGCTGCTGAAGTCATTCTGTTCTCCTGGGTTGTTTCCTCCCACCTCCATAACAGACCTCCAATTCTAAAATTACCAAATAGTAGTGTAACTAGGGGTGGGTCATCAATACACCAACTCTGATTGCTGATTTGGGAGGGAGGAGGGGGCAAGAATGGCCCCCACTACTGCTGCCCTTCCACCCATTGCTTCCAACTCAGCTGGCTCTGCTGTCCAAAGCATAGAAACTGCTTATTATGCCTGTGGGACTCAGACACAGGTAATACCTTGACATTCCTTTATGAGTGCTTCATACAAGTTCCCTAGTAGGGACAATTTTCTTTTCTTCTTCTCTCATGTACTTCATTTCCTCCTCTACAGATCATGAATGTGGTGGAGCCACATTAAAGCGATGATAATGCTTTACTGTTGATGCTTACCAGGTTGTCATCCTGGGTCCATGGGTGTGCTGCACACATGAGGAGGTGGTCAGTAATCTGTGGTGCATCACCACACACATAATGGACTGTCCTTTAAGCCAACCTTACTGAGTGTGGCATTTAAATGTCCAGCTCCAGAGCGAATCCTGTTTAGTTTAATACATAAATTGTGGGGGAGCTCGAACCTGGTTGGGTTGCTAATGAAGCACTAGCCATGAGAATTAGTCTCATTCCACTTTTTGTGGTGTCGTTCAAGTGTCCATAGGGTGTTGCTCCCACCTCCATACTGTTGCAACCCATTTAAATGAGTTTCTCAACTTCAGTTGCTTATATACTTTCAAACTATCAACTTACCTTTATACCATGGTAAACCTATCATCGAGCAGGGGCAATGACAAAATGGCACACAGCAAACTTCTTTTCCAGGAACCTTACCCCATATTCCAATGTCTGATTCTCAGGAATCAGTTCTGTTCAAGAACTGACTTTACCACCATCTTCATCTTGCTCAGTGAAAACTGTTTGACAAGGTTTTGTAGAAAAACAGGAAGAAGAACAAGAAACTAAAAAAACCTAACAATACAACATTTATTTGTAAATTGTTAGACACAGTTTTATAAGTTTGCATTCTTGGCCTTTGAGTAGTGCACAATGTTATGCTATGAGTCACACTATGGCAATATTTTCCATTTGCATTTAAAGAACAGGTGCTGATTCAGCTGCTCATTCCAGTCACCCTTACTGGGAATTTGTGGTTTTGCTAGAACCCAGTTCTATTTTGTTGTTGTTGCAGTTACTCAGTTCATCAACCAATAACCAGGCATTTTTCTATATGTAAAAAGCCTCTTAGAAGGCTCTGATGGTGATTTAGCATAAATCTGTAGCAGCAGGCCTGTTCCTACTTCTTTTCTTCCATGTACCCTTGTGTAGATTGCAATTATTTGAAAACATAGTGAAAACAGTTTCAGTTGGGAGTAGGAGGAGAGTGGGGCTGCTAGTATTTATGTATCTGTAGCTTAATATTATGACCGTGGCATTCTTTAGAAGTTAACATTTTCCAGTCCTTAGTTGTGAGGAGTTACCTCCTCAGTAGATGTGTCTGCACATGCATTAAGGCACTTTTCCTAATGTTCATTAAGGTAACCTAATGCACATTTGGTACCAAATTTAATGTGTAGTAATGAATGTGCATAGTTTAAAAATGATACTTAATGTGCAATAGCCTGTTTTATTGCACATTAGAGTAATTACATGTTTTTTACGTGACACTTTAATGCACAGTAAAATAGGTTACTGAGCATAGGTGCCCAGTGAGTTCATGAAAACTGGTGTGACTCCAGATGGATTATATCATTTCGCTTTATAAATATTTCCTAACCTTGTTCAGGATTTTACTATAACATTCCTGGATCACCTTCATTTAGACGGTCATCAATACTGTGATTTAAAATACAGTTAAATACCTTCACAAAGATATCAAACATCAAAAATATCAGCATAACTAAAGTTATCTCTTCTTTTGTACAATGTTTGTTCTGCTAGTCATAAACAAAACCATTTAAGTTATATATACAAAGGCCATGTTTTGTGTGCTTACAGTTATGCACATCTGCTACTTATCAGGGTCATAAAACAGTTCCCATAGGCTTGTGTACATAGATTCATAGATTCATAGATTCATAGATGCTAGGGTCGGAAGGGACCTCAATAGATCATCGAATCCGACCCCCTGCATAAGCAGGAAAGAGTGCCGGGCCTACATTACCCCAGCTAGATACACATCCAACCTTCTCTTGAATACCCCCAGGGTAGGGGAGAGCACCACCTCCCTTGGGAGCCCGTTCCACACCTTGGCCACTCGAACTGTGAAGAAGTTCCTCCTAATATCTAATCTAAATCTGCTCTCCTCCAGCTTGTGGCCATTATTTCTTGTAACCCCCGGGGGCGCCTTGGTGAATAAATACTCACCAATTCCCTTCTGTGCCCCCCTGACGAACTTATAGGCAGCCACCAGGTCGCCTCTCAACCTTCTCTTGCGGAGGCTGAAAAGGTCCAGTTTCTCTAATCTCTCCTCATAGGGCTTGGCCTGCAGGCCCTTAACCATACGAGTGGCCCTTCTCTGGACCCTCTCCAGGTTATCCGCATCTTTCTTGAAGTGCGGCGCCCAGAATTGCACGCAGTACTCCAGCTGCGGTCTGACCAGCGCCCGATAGAGGGGAAGTATCACCTCCTTGGACCTATTTGTCATGCATCTGCTGATGCACGATAAAGTGCCATTGGCTTTTCTGATGGTTTCGTCACACTGCCGACTCATGTTCATCTTGGAGTCTACTAGGACTCCAAGATCCCTTTCCACTTCCGTGCCACCCAGCAGGTCATTTCCTAGGCTGTAGGTGTGCTGGACATTTTTCCTCCCTAGATGCAGCACTTTGCATTTCTCCTTGTTGAACTGCATTCTGTTGTTTTCTGCCCACTTGTCTAACCTGTCCAGGTCTGCTTGCAGCTGTTCCCTGCCCTCCGGCGTGTCCACTTCGCCCCATAGCTTAGTGTCATCTGCAAACTTGGACAGAGTACATTTCACCCCCTCGTCCAAGTCGCTGATGAAGACATTAAAGAGTATCGGTCCAAGCACCGAGCCCTGCGGGACCCCACTGCCCACACTCTTCCAGGTCGAAACCGACCCATCCACCACAACTCTCTGGGTGCGACCCTCCAGCCAATTCTCCACCCACCGGACTGTGCAGTCATCCAAGTCACAGCCCCTTAACTTGTTCACCAGTATGGGGTGGGATACCGTGTCAAAGGCCTTCCTGAAGTCCAAGTATACGACATCCACCCCTCCTCCTGCGTCGAGGCGTTTTGTGACCTGGTCATAAAAAGAGACTAGATTGGTCAGGCACGATCTACCTGCCACGAACCCGTGCTGATTTCCCCTCAGCATAATTTGTCCTGCCGGGCTCTCACAAATGTGAGCCTTGATAATTTTCTCAAAGATTTTGCCAAGGATGGAGGTGAGACTGACTGGCCTATAGTTACCCGGGTCCTCCTTCCTCCCCTTCTTGAAAATGGGAACCACATTGGCCCTTTTCCAGTCCTCCGGGACTTGACCCGTGCGCCACGAGCGTTCAAATATTCCCGCCAGTGGCTCTGCAATGATGTCGGCCAGTGCCTTCAGTACCCTCGGATGGAGCTCATCCGGGCCTGCCGACTTAAAGGCATCCAGTTCCTCCAAGTGACCCTGCACCACCTCAGGGTCCACGCATGGAAGTCTGGTGCCTTGCTGCTTCCTCCCTACACTCCCAGTGAGAGACTTGTCATGCCTCTCGCTTAGGAACACTGAGGCGAAGAACTCGTTGAGGAGTTCAGCCTTGTCCCCTCTGTCCGTCACCAATTGTTTCTGCCCATTTAGCAGGGGTCCTATTCCTCCCTGGGCCTTCTTTTTACTCCCTATATATCTAAAAAACAATTTCTTATTGTCTTTTACTTGGGTTGCCATCCTCAGCTCCATGGTAGCTTTGGCCTGTCTAACTGCCTCCCTACAAGCACGAGCAGAAGAGGTATATTCCTCTTTGGTGATCTCTCCCTGTTTCCACTTTTTATGTGCTCCCCTTTTGGCCCTTAGTCTGCCCTGGATTTCTCTGGTCAGCCAGGGAAGCCTCCTGGCCCCTTTCCCTCTTTTACCTCGCACGGGGATCGTCTCGCTTTGTGCGAGAAGGATAGCTTCCTTAAGGCACAGCCACCCTTCTTGGGCTCCCATCGTTTCAAAACTACTACTCTGCAGTGCATCCTTCACTAATCGCCTGAGTTTGCTGAAATCAGCTTTCCTAAAGTCCAGCACGTTCACCCTACTGGTTACCTTACCCACTCGACGCCTTATGTTGAATTGTACTTTTAGGTGATCACTGTCCCCCAGATGGCTACCGATCTGTAGGTCCCCTACTATGTCATCCCCCGTTGCCAATACCAGATCCAGTAAGGCATTCCCCCTAGTGGGACCATGTACCTCCTGCGTCAGGTGGAGGTCCTGTACACAGGTTAGAAACCTGCGTGAGCGGTGGGACTTTGCTGTCTATGTCTCCCAGCAGATGTCCGGGTAGTTTAGGTCCCCCATGACCACCGCCTCTTTAGCTTTTATGGTCTCTGAGAGTTGCCTCAGGAGCCCCAAATCTATTTCTTCCCCTTGATGTGGGGGTCTGTAGCAGACCCCTACCACCAAATCCTTTTCTCCTTGCCCCCCATGTAGCCTAACCCACAGTCCTTCTACTTCCTCATCCTTTGATTCTGTCTTGATGAGGGTTGATGTATATTGCTCCTTAACATAGAGCGCAACCCCTCCCCCCCTTTTTTGCATAAATAGCATGCATAAGTGTAATTGGGATGTGCAGGTAGAAGACGTGGAATAGAAGAAAGACATTTTACAGAGTGGTCATTAAATTTAGACCATTTAAACACCAGGCAGTCTGGATCCAAGCCTGAATGGAACATGGTTTTAAATAATACCATTTATGTAATTTTAGGAGAAAAAAGTCCACATAGAAATATAATCCTGAAACTTATGGCTTTTCTGAGAATTCATTAAGATCTGTTAAAATCTAATATTTTTAAATCAGATATTAAATTTTTTTTCCATTCTGTTTATGAAACTTTGACAAAAGGTTCATTACTTAGTCATACTGCTTTTAATATTGCATGTTTTAATGATTTTTGCCCTCTTTTTGAACACTTGGCCTATGGGTGTTTTTCAAAGCAACTTGTTGGGAATTTTGATTTTGATATGATTTTAAATAGTCAGACATTAAAAATGTAATAAAGTAGTGAATGCAAAAGGTCTAACATAGCGGTGGAAAGGTGGAAGTTCTTTTTTGCTGTTTCCACACTGCCATCTAGAGTAAAACTATCAAAACTACATTTACTAAAAATATTTGGGTCTAGTTCTTCACTGACCTATTCCTAGTGTAGTCACTTTACACTTGGGCAAAGTAGATCTAAAATACTATCCAATCAAAACAGAAACGCTTTATACACACAAGTATAAATGATGGCACAGGATGTAGTGGGGGGGAGAATCAGGCCACTTATTATTTGTTACTACTAGATGATGAGAAAAGGGTTATTAATTTTTCACAGGGCAAAATTCAATCTTCAAAAGATATGCAGAGTGCCATTTAGCATTTGCTTTGAGAACAGACTAGACATCACAGGCTGGATACACAGCTGACTTTCAGTTAGTACGAGTTGACTGTCTTCACTGGAACTATATTGATTTACAGTTGGCTCTGTCAGATCTGCATTTGTTCAAACATGTACTAAAAGCCTTCAGAGATAAATATGTCTTTTGCCAGAAACAAGGGAAACATCTGAAATGAAATCACTGTTCTGGTTTGTTTTTCCACTTCCCACAAGAACTCCCCTTCTTTTTTAAAGAGATCTGGGTAAGGGCTGCCTAGCCTGGGAAACAACCAAGAAAGGTTTGTTCTTTGCCCTTGAGACTCTAAATTGATTCATTGGGGAAGCAACCCAGAGGGGTTTATTTTTTGTCTTCATAAGACTACAAATCAGTTGATGAAAGGAGCTACCCCTAGGCATTTTTTAAAATTTGGACTCTGTGTTCCTATTTTCATTGTACATGGTCTTTGGTGGGACCAGTTTACTCATGATTAGCCAATTTACTTGTGAAGTTACTGCGAAGTTAGAGGTGTGTAGGTGTGACATGGGAGCAAATTTGCTCCCAGGTCAGCCCTGCCACTAGAGGGCCGGCCTAAGGCCAGCCCCAGGACTCTGGGCATGGAGCCCCTCTTGCCCCAGGGCTGGGTTGCTTCTATGGCAGCCCCTGCTTCAGGCATTTAAAAGCCTGCAGGCATTTTAATCCCTGGAGCAAACCGGCAGGCAGCCTGAGGCCACTCCAGGCCCTGTGTATCCCTGGGCAGGCTGCAGGCTAGCTTGCTGCCTGGCACAGCAGTGCTGCACAGTTATCAGGAGCAGGCCGTCTAGACCTCCAGAGTGCTGCAGGCTGCTGTAGCCTCCTGCCAGGTGTGCTAGTCCCCAAGTCTAGCTGCAGGCAGCTTCTGGCTGGTAGGGTCTGCTCCACTTGCCCGCAGCCCACCCTCAGCAGCCTGTTTGGAGCCTGCAGGTGCTGCAGGCAGCTGCTCAGGCCTGGCAGCACAGGGACAACTTCACAGAGGCCCAGACAGATGGTGTGGGAACCTGATGGCATCCTCCTCACTGACACCTGTGACCACCACCTGGTCACAGAAGGAGACTGGCAACTATTGTGGCGCTATGGGGTGAGGCAGAGGTGCAGCACCAGTTCACATGGGGCAAGCGCTTGAATGCCTATGTCTATGAGGGGCTGTCAGGCCAGATGTGGGAGTGGGGGCACAACCAGTTGGTGCAGCAGCGCCACATAAAGGTTAAGGCTTTGCAGGCACAGTGGATCATTATGATCATTCAACCACAATCGTTGGTTCAGGAGTGCCTGCGAGTCCATCCCCTTTATGCAGCAACTGACAGAGATCCTCAGACCCTGGACCCAGGCCAAAGCCATGCTGTGTACAGCATCATGGGCAACCTGCCCAAGCCCCCACCCTAGCCTGGTACCCATGGTAACACTTTACTGCGGGAGGGTCCCTCAGGCATCCAGCTGCCTGGTAACACTGAGCTCCCTGGCTGCAGTCACCACCAACAACTCAGGGAGTCAGGGCTAGTGCCTGCCTTGCCACCTCTGCAGTCCCAGGTCCAGCCACAAGACATGGCCAGCCATGACGCTGCCAGCACTGCCAGCACTTCCCTACGGTGCTCCTGGCCAGGTGCCTGCATGCTGTTCCCCACTGTCCAAGGACACTGCCCGGAGCCGCCAGCCAGCCAGGACCAAACACAATCACCAGACACACCAGCCCCAGACATGTGGTAAATCCTACACTGGGGGGAAGGCCCTCCTGACCCCTACCCCTGCCCCAACCTTCCTACCTGGCCTGGCCGCGCTCCCCTGCCCCTGGTTTCTCCCTTGCCAGTAAAAAAAATTGATTGAGAAACCTGTGTTCCTGCAGCTAGGTGGTCATTGGCCTCTTACATGCTGAGGAATCCAACAATACTGGCAGCAACGTCCTCCTCAGCTGTGAGGGACAGGGATGTGTAGCATAGCCATAGGTAGCCCCCAGGTGGCAGTGGAGGTGTGGGCTATCCGGGGCTTGCCTCCTGCACCACTGAAAATCAGGGTCATGTGCCAGTGCACAGGTGTGCCCATGACACCATAGTGATCATCATCAGCAGGGTATAGTGGGTTGGGCACTCCTTAGTCCATCCAAACAGCTCCTCACACAGTTCTGTGGTGCACAACAGGGACATGCTCGGGGTGCTGTCCTGGCATGGTGGGGGACTGGCCCCAGAGTGCTTCTCTGGAGAGCCCCCTGCAGGGAGGATAGGGCATGGGCAGACTGGGAGCTCTGGGCACAGCTCCTAACCCTGGATTGTGAGTGGGTGGAGGTGCTGTGGGAGCAGAACACCTGGCACAGACAGTGGAGATCATGGATGACAACTGCTGGGTGCTGGATGCCATCCTGGCCCTGGCAGTTGCCTTTGTGTTGCTTGCTGCCCAGCTCCCAACCCTAGCAAATGTCCACTGCCCAGCAGCAGGCCTCTCCATGGTGCCTGACCTCCACTGGAACGTGTGTGGCTCACCCAGGGCCTCAGTTGGTGGGGAGGAGGCATCACTGTCATTGCCATTACAGGTGGTACTCCCATTGCCAGGAGCCTATTATGCCTTCTCTGCCCAAGCATGAAGGTGCCTAGATGGTCCACAATGGACAGGAGCACCATGGAGTGAGAGCCTCAGTGGCTGTAGTAGGGCCAGTCCCCATGGGGTGGGCAAAGGATGGGGATATGGGTCCCATTTAGGGCCCTGATGCACTGGGGGAGTCTCAGGGCATGGAATTCAACTACCACTGGCAGGGAGTGATGCACATGGGGCACTGTTTGCCCTATCATGTCCGCATACCTCCAGGATGGCTTCTCCAGTGGTGGCCTTGCCCACCCCAAAGAGATGGCCCATATAGCAGAGGCTGGCAAGTGTGGCCAGCTTGAGCAGGTCAAGGTTTAGCTAGGTTTCTATGGAGAGAGATGGTTGCATGGCGGTGTCCTGCCATTCCAGGTGTGGCTGGAGCTGATCCAGGAGGTCCAGGAAGGTGGCCCAGGTCATCCAGAATGCCTCCAGCCACTGCTCATTGTCCCTGGTCTGCTGGATGATATGTAGCCACCAGTCCTGGCTGGCCCAGTGGGCCCAGAAGCAGTGAGGCTGGAGGCCCAGGAGGGCTTCAAGGGTAGTCCCAGCTGTGGTCTCCAGGAGCCTGTTATCAGCATCCCTGCCTGGGTCCAGCCAGCTAGATGGGGTCCAGGTGGCAGCTGCATGGTGGTGGCAGCACTGGGGCTGAGCAGCTGGTTGCTGCATGTGAGGGAGCTGGGAGGGGCCAGACAGCTGTGGGCCAGCTGGGCCAACATGGTGGCCAGCTAGAGCCCAGGGCAGTGGTTATTGCTGCCAGGAGCAGGGACTGGAGCACCCATGGTGGAGGGTGCCAGAAGCAGTGAGGAGAGAGCTGCTGCATGTTGCCCGTGTACTATTCAGGCTTCTCTTAGCCAGGGAAGTGGCTGGCCAGGCCGCAGAGAGCGGGGATGGGTTTTCAGGAGGGGTGCTGGCAGCTGTAGCCAGAACATGGAGCTCCCCACACTGGTGGCAGGGGCCCATTTCAGGGCTGCAAGAAGTTTGGTGCTAAGAGCAGCAAATCTTCTCCCTAGTCCCTGAATGTATAGACACCTGCCCAGGAGCATTTATTTGTGAACAGTTTACTTGCAAGTAAATTGATCTTGGATCAAATGCATGTATAGATGCACCCAGTGTGTGACAGGTTAGGCAACTGAGGACCATTGTGATGACCCCTATAGGCCACCTCATCCTTGCCAGGCTCCCTCTCTCACCTTGCTTTCTCAGCCTGCCGTGTCTTGCTGGAAACTTCACAAAAGGGAGGCTGCCCTCAGAGACTGGTGAGCCTAAGGTGCTCCCTCTTCTTCAGTGGTCAACTCTCTCAACCTTGCTTGCCTTAAGGGTTTAAGTCATGGCTTCCACAGTCACGTTCATGCCTTGCAGATGTTATGTATTATCATTCAGGTGGGACGTGACCCCAAAAGCCACCAGGCTACCTGAGGCCTTTACTCCCTTGTTGGAGCCTTCCTAGCTTCTGCCCCTCTACTCTGGATGGTCCCTTAGCCAAGGCCACTGTTCCAGACCTGGCTTCTGGGCTCCAGTCCCTGGGGTCTTTATCTCTGCCCATCTCAGGCTCTGAGTCCTTTGCACCAAGCTCTGCCCCTCTCTGGGCTATCAGTGCCCCTTCTTGCACTCTGAACCTTCTGTCTGTGCCTGAGTCTGACCCCTGGCAGGGCTCAAGCTGGTCACCTACCCCTTGGGCACTAATGAGACCTCCAAGCTACCCCTTTCTAGTTCTATCCAAACCACTGGTTACAAGCTGATCACAAATTGGAGCTCTTTGGCAACGACACAAATACCCAGCCCACTGGCTGCCTTCCACACTTCTTTCAGGCTCTGAATCAGGTCCCTCAGGTTGTATTCCCAAAGCTCCCTGCCAAACAGTCATCTCACAGCAAGGCCTCCTCACTCTCTGTCATCCCAGGTCTAACTCCTTGCTCTGCCATATATACTACTAAAGCCCTGTCCCTTTCTGGTCATGTGAGTCTCCTGTCAGCTGACTTGACCTAAGGGCTGTTCCTTAACCCCCCACTTTACTGGTTGCCTGTGCCACAAAAATCCTACTCTTAAAGGATGTCACGCCAGTTCCCAGTAACAGGGCAAGGTTCCCCTGTTGTACCATATTAAAAAACACTCCAAAAACAGCTGTCTAAAAATCCATTAAAAATTTTGGCTTTAAATAAGAACACAGAGCCACCACAGCTCTAAGCTCTGTGGCAGGAAAAAAGCTGGAGGCTGCCTTGAAAGGCAGATGGAGCATGGTAGCACTACTTGCTGCCTGAGTGGGAATGCAACACCTGGCATGGAACTCTTGTCAGGGTTTTGCAGTTGTCTGGACCATGCCAGACCACTCACCGGTTGCTAGCCATGTGTTGTCACAGGGTCTTTTTCTGTTCCCTGCCTCTAACAGCAGCTTGCATTGAAGCTGTGTATATGGCGGGGGCGGGGACAAGGGAGGAGAGGGGGATGGTGTGGCCAGGATGGAGCTGTGAGCCAGGAGGGGGAGAGGCAGTAGGTGTGAGTCTGTGCCAGAACAGGCTTGTAGGGTCAGTAACTTAACTAGGTGGGGTAAATGGGGAACCAGCCCTGGGTACTAGGGCTTTGCGAAACACCATCATTTCGTTTTGATGTCCATTTCACTGTTTCAAAGGGACAGTGTTTCATTTAATTGTTTCATTTTGTTTTGAAGCACTGTCCCATCTCATTTAATCGAAACTGTTTCTCTGTTTTGACTCGTTTCAATGTTTTGCCCATAGGCTATAATGGGGAATCATGAAAATGCCTAAGGTGCAGAGGTTTCTCAGAAACTGGACCTCAAAGTCTTGAAAGCAAAACTTGCCAGCGGTGGCAGCCTTCTGTCATCTGGCATGCAGATCCAGGGGCTTTCACCCCTGGGAGGGCTATGGGGCTTGTACCCCCCTTCTGGGGGTACAGGCCCCCAGATCTGTTCCAGATTACAGGGGGCTGCCACTGCTTCCTGGGACTGGTGTTGGGCACAGCCTGCACCCAGCATTGGGGAAGACAGATGCTGCCACTGGTCCCAGGCAGCAGTGGCATCCTCCAGTCATCTGGGCATAGATCTGGGGGTCTGCACCCTTGAGAGGAGTCCAGCACAGCCTCACAGCCCTCCTAGGGGTGCAAGCCCCCAGATCTGCACCGAATGACAGAAGGCTCCCCCTGCTGTCTGGGATTGGCACTGGGCACAGTCCATGCCCAGCGCAGCTCCATGGAGCTCAGCCTGGCAGTGGGAGGTGGAGCGCAGCCCTAGCTCTCCCCACGTCCCACTGCCAGGCTGAGCTCCACGGGGCTGGCAGAGCCAATTGGACTGCAGACTGGCAGTGGAAGGTGGACAAAGTTGGGGCTGCACTCCAATTAGCTCTGCCAGCCCCATGAAGTGCAGCCCACTGGTGGGAGGTGGGGAAAGCCAGGGCTGCGCTCCTCACTGGGCTGAGCTCTTTGGGGCTGCGGAGCTGCTAGAAGCACAGACTGGATCTCCTGTGCCTCCCACCTCTGGGCTGCTTTGAAACTTGAAATGGTTTGAAACTTTTGAAATTTTTTCAAGTGCCTTCATTTCATTTCAAAGCTGTTTCAATGCCTTTTTCATTTTGATTTTGCTATTTCAAGCTCAAAATGCATCAAAATAGCTTCAAAACAAAGCACTCGGTGACATTTCGCACAGCCCTACTGGGCACCAGTATGGTCCCCTGCCCCCAGAAATCTTTTCCATGGCAGCAGTGGCAGCCCTGCATAGCCCCTAGTCAGTCTTAGAAGTCCTCCCCTTCCCCTCCTAGCCAGCCCTCCCCCTTGCTCTTCACTAGTCAGCACCCCACTTTCCCCCCCATCATCAACCCAGGCACTGAAAAAACTTCTCGTGTTTCTGCTGTGGGGTAGAGGTAGCTCTGTACAGGGTGCAGGTAGGGATGTCAGCATCAGGGCTTCTAACCCAATACATTTTTTTAACTTACAATCTGCAAACTTTTTATTGAGAACCGACCTTTTTTTTTTACTATGACTAGTGTTAAGCCCCCTAAATGTGATGCTTGCCCCTGTCACTGCCATCCAGGGTTTGGCAGAAAGGTTGTTATTTACATTATGCAAAACAGATGTCAGTAAAAACATCTGGTTGCCAGCAAAAAGAATGTAGACTGTGAGTAAAAATACATTTCTTGTGTCGGCAGTCCTGCTCTGTCTCTTTGATAGAACAACGCATTCTCTCTCTTAAAGAGAATACATATTCTTCACAGCAGTGACAGCCCTGCTGTCCTGTGAATCAAAAGACTTTACTTTGGGGCAGCTCATGATTGTTTTAATTATCAGTGACAAACTGGTCATTTATAGAGAGTCAAGACTTTCAACAACAGGGATCATTAAGGAGAAACTATTAGAAAAGGACGACATTCTATACGCTAGTAAGAAACCAGACTTGCTTTAACAAAAAGGCTCAACTTCTCAATCAGAGAGCTATTCAAGGAAATCTGTTCATGTTCATATAACCACTAGAGGACAAGAGAAAACCAAGAAAGAAAGCCAGAACTTTAACAGACTGCTCAATTACCATAGTTCATGCAAGAGGCATCATACAGAATATTTACTTAGTTAGAGACGAGAGCAATTAAGGCATATTCAGAGTGATAAAAACTGAGGGTAAGGTTAATCTATCTTCTAATCCATCTTCCCTACAATTTTCTCAGCCATAAATAAGTGGAAGCTTCCAGTGAATGAAAGAAATGTGTAAACCATGATTTCCATACCACCGCGGGTATATCTTTATTGCTATTTAGACGTGACCTTTGCTGCAGCTGCATACTAAGCATAGGAGAAAAGAAAGAGTGGGCAGACTGAATTCTAAAAGAGCTGTACTTGAAGGAAGCTTCTAGGAATCAATCTGTTCACTTTTCTTATTTTGTACTTGGTTCCTTTCTTTACTTCTGGGCAGTAGAGACAGAAAATAGGGTATAACAGGGCTGGACATCAGGTACAGGAAGTTGTATTATTGGTCTTGTCAGACTTACTGTATTTTCAGTCTAAAGCATATTCCAAGGTGGAGCAGGAAAGAGTTGATATCGGGCCCTTGAGTTCAGGAGAAGATTTGATTGTTCCCATCAGATGAACTAGGGGACTTTCAATAACAGTGGGAACAGGTTTGGGCTAGGTGAGGGGATGTGCTAGTAGGCTGTCCTAAAAAGAGGTGCAGAAATACTCTTTGTAAAGCCTCAAGATTTTCAGACCCATCTCTCTTTTCTTAAGAAATGTAGGAACAGTTCTGTAGAACCCAAACAATTTTCTTGCTTGGCTACTTGCTTGGCTACTTTACCTGTGGCTGTGCTTCAGGCAGGAGCAACCATCTTAACTGGACTTTACACAGCAACCAGTGTAAAAGCAGAGCTTGAGTAGAAACCTTGCAGGAAAGCCTAACAGGTTACATGATTAAAGTGTCCATATCAACAATCTGTCAGAAAACTGACAGCCTGACTGACAGTACTGTGCATTGCAATGGCTTCCAAGAAGTTAACTCATGTTCTGTTCAAATCTAAGATGCCAAATTTAGGGAGGAATGGGAGTGGGTCATGTAAAGTTTCAGTCTACCTCAGTATCTGCAGCATGGATGTGAAGTACAACTGCCTTTTAATAATCTCTAGTCCTCTTTTCTCTTTTAAACCGGTACTTCTCCAGGCTTCATCTCTTGTATAAATAAAGCCTCCTTTCTAGGAGGCACATACTAAGAAGAAACACTCCATCCCAGCATGCTTCACGTATTACCGTAAACCTCACATTGAAGTTTATGACAGCTTTTTGATAAGAAGTATTTGCCTGAGAGTTGCCTACAAAGGGCATTGAAGCTGGAATTTATCCTTGTTAGTTTCACATGCGACTCCTCTGCAATGTCAAATGCTGCTCCGCAGGACAGGTCTTCATTGCTGCGTGGTACCTAAAAGGAGCAGTGGGCTCTCTTAGCTATGTTCTGAAATAGACTTGTGTAGCAGACAGTCTTCAGGGACTTTATATTTTAAATTAGGGCCGGGGGAAGCTGTCTCAGAGGCTTTATTCCATCATAAAACTTTTTGTGGTTCTTTTTAGATTTCCTTTTTAACTGTACAAGCAAAAATGAGATTAGTGCAAGTCATAAACAGGTACTTAATGCCAAAATAGTTCTGACCATGACTGTGGAAGAAGCAGACTATAACAGAAATCTGTCAGTCACTTATTCATATGTTAAGGGATTCTTTTCCAAAAAAACAGTTCTGTATTACTCAGATAGGAAATAATATAAACGATTTAAGGTGTGGGTATGTGCATGCCTGTATCTGTATTTGTATGAATGGCTAAACTTCAAAGAACTAATTTATTCTTTTGATAGGTAAATGAAGGGGCTAGATTTTCAAGTGGTATATTCCCACTAACTCCCATTGTCATTACCACGTGTTGAGTATTTATGAAAATGTGACCACTTTTCAGGTGCACACAATGGGAGCTGCTGAACAGTAAGCCCATCATTTCCAATTGCAACTGCCATTTCACTTACTTTCTCTCATTTATTGATGAAGATTTCTGGCTGTCATGTTGACTGATTTTTGTCTCATCATTCCCAGACTGTCTGCATCTACCTGCTGTCTCTTGCTGTATACTAAGTTTGCAAGCTTCTGTGTTCATTAGGTGCCTACAACAATGTGACTTCCAAGCACTACAATAAGCAGATTGTTACAGAAATCAGTCTGAGCTTTTTGGACCCATTTTATATGGGGATAAATTATAGTAATGTTAAAAGATATTCTTTGCATTATAAGCAGGGACCAGCACCTCCTCCAATTGAAGCAATATCCTCCCTCAGTAAGGACTTCTCTCCAAAATCCTCACATCCTTCACTTGCCACACTTTGCTGTTCCTTCAGTAGTCACAACCCTGGTAGAGGAACTGGCTCTTCAGGATGAGGCACATCCACCAACCAGGACTTAGGGGGTGCTTAAACATGTGACACTTTTTTGCTATTTAAAACATTTTAAAACTGTCTCTTAATGCATATGGGCAATACTACTGCTTTTAAAATGGTGGAAGTCCCCTTAATTAGACCTTGTTCTATATTCATGGCAGGGCATGGGGGTGCACCTGTCTATTTCAGAGGGAAAGCAGCCTGAGAGGTGTGCTACAGGCCAGCTGGACACTGTGAGTGTATCAGTTTAGTTGCAGGCTAACTGGGTGCTGCAACTGTACCAGCCACTGGGCTGTTTGGTCTGGGATAGAGGAGCCAGAGTTGGGAGTGAAGCAAAAGGAACTTTATTATAGCACGCGCGCACACACACACACACACACACACAGATAAATGTGATAAGCAGGTAATGCAGTATTGAAGAGCTAATAGTAAATAATAACAACAGATAGATGGATCAATTCTGTCTCAGGCCAACTGGGCACTGCGAGGGTATCAGCCACTGGGCTGTTCAAAACAACAGACAGACAGACATGGGTTGGCAACTTAACAATAGTCCCTTGATGCCAGGTGCACGGCAAATGATTCCAGCGAAGTCAGGTGTCCCCGATCGATGCTGTTGGAGGGATTACCAGGGAAGGTCCCTTGATCAGGACCCGATCCTTGCACTGGGAGTTTGGAGTCTGGGCTTGGAATAGAGATGATTGTTCTGTTCCCTCCTTCCTACTGGTTACCTGATGCATGTGCTTTTTATACCTAGTTTTATGTTAATCTGTTGGCTTTAGAGCCACTCACAGTCTTGCCCTATAGCTGTTACCCTATGGGATTGAAAGGTGTTAAAAATTATCATAAAAGGTTACTACCCAGAGTTGGTTTTATCCAATAAGCAAATTGCAATGCAGCACCTTTAGGCTTGAAATTGACATCACTCTGTCTAAGCCCAACCCCTTTTAGGTTTCTCTGAATATGCTTTCTTGGGACATGGTTTCCTGGAATGGGTTGGATCCAGTTCTTAGGGTGATGGCTGAACCCTGAGCAAAAACCGTTAGGTCAGCTAATCGTGCAGCTACAGCTTTGCCTATGGGGCCTAGTCAGTTCCACAAACAATTAGTTTTATCATTTTGGTTAAACTCATGACAGACAAGTTACATTTGTGGGTTATGAACTTACAAGCTTTATATCAGGCAAAAATTTCAAATGCCTCCAAGAAGCACATATTTATTGCTTATTAATCTCTCTGGTTCTGGCCATCATAGAGGTGGCTTGCAGGTGTTGAAGGGGGGTGATTAAATACTCACCTGATGGGAAGAGAGCTGGGCCCAGTGCTTGAGTTGGTCAGGTAGTTCAGCTTGGAGAACCTTGCAGGTAGGAGCTCCTGGCAGAAAAGCAGTGGGGCTCCTGAGCAGATGGTAAAACTTGGTAAGAAACTCTGCTGGCTTGGGAACAAGGGAAATTGCCTGGGGCAGAGAGAAAGTCTGAAGTTCTCCCGTGGCTACTCCGGCTGTGCCTGCCTCACTAGGCAGGGGGAGCCTCAGGAGAAGCCCCTATGGCTGCCCTGCCGGCCCTATCCCTCACCCAGCCCAACCTCCTGATACTTTAAAAAAATTTTTAAAAAGCCCCTCATAAACTGGCTGCAGCATGGGTACCAAGTGAGGGGGGCCTCTGGGTGCTGATGACAGAGCCCCCCACTATAGTGTGGGACAGCAGGGATTGTCCCCCCACTTGGAACCTGCTCAGCAGCTGCCCCATGGCATGGGTGCAGCATGGCTTGGCAGGGCTCTGGGTGGTGTCTGAGAGCTGGGGCCACTGGGGCTGAGTGCTGATGGGCACCAGCTGACACGTGGAGCTGCCTCAGCTCCCAGGTGAATTGAACTGGGAGCTGGGAAATTGAGCTGAGGGCTGGGAAATCAAGCTGGTTCAATTCCCAGCCCCCAATTCCATCACCTGAGTCCCCAACGGGCCTTCTTGTTTTGCTCCTGGGAGTTCTGCCCTCCTGGTTGGTGGCTACTCCCCGTCCGGACCTGTTTGTCACCATGGGTGTTCATTCTCCCGCGTCGCCAACCCCGCTCTCATCTGCCATGACTTGTTGTTTCCCCAGTGGGGTGGGGCTAGTTCACGGGTCCCTCGGTGGCCTGGGCTTGGCCCTCCGGTTGCACATGGGGCTCCGCCACCCCTACACCCCAGCCTCATGCCACCTATGGGCTCCACTTCCCCGTGCCTGCTCCGTGCTGCTTCTGTAGGCTTCTAACACAGCTTTCGTCCTCGATTCCACAATCTGTGGGATACTCCTACCTTAATGTCAACCGCTTCACAGTAGCCTGCACCGGTGCCTCAGTCGCACCCTCTACAGACCCCATGCCACAAGCCCTTCACCCAGTGTGACACTCCCCACTTTGAGTTACTGACATCCTAACTACCTCGCTGACCCTCCACCAGATCCCTATTAGCCTGAACGGGGGGGGGAAGGGATTCTCCTTAGTTGCTCTCTGGCTGTCCCGCTTGTGTTCCTTTAACTGATGTCCACTGGTCTTGGCGGCGATCCTGCCCCAATCTCCCTTCAGCCAGGTGGTCCTCGGTCCTTTGCCCCTCTTTGGCGTGGCCTGCACCCACTGTCTCAGAACTTACTTCAGGGTCCTTGGAATCCTCCTGGGTCATCCCAATCTTCAGTCACTCACCTGATCCATCACTTCTGGGTCAATCCGCCAGTGTCCCCATCGTCAGGCTTCCCTTCTGGGTCACTGCTCCCTCCGGCATGCCGGCTCATAGTTGCCCATCTCGGGGATCCCGCGCCGTTGCTGGTCCTAACCGCCGCTTGATCTCCAGGCTATCTGCTGCCTCTGGAGCAGCAGCCGCCATTTTTAAATCTCCCGGCCAGCATATGACACTGCCGTCAGCTGCTGGTCGCAGTTGTACGAAGATGCGGCTAATGAGCCATGCTGGTTCTCCCTCCAGGTCTGCAACTCTCCTGTCCTGGGCTTCAGGTAAGTGTCCCTTGTTACCTTGGCCCCTGGGACAGCCTGGGACCTGGGGTGGCTCCACATGTCAGCCAGAGCCCGGCAGCACTCAGCCCCAGTGGTCCCCAGCTCCCAGACAGCATGCGGCACCAGGTGAGGGGGTGCCACTGCCCTGACCTGCATGGGGTGGCAGGGGATGAGGCCAGGCAGGGCAGCCATGGAGCTCCTTTGGGTGTGTCTGGCTTTCCCCAGCAGGGGGAGCCACAGGGGCTCTGCCCTGCTACTGCTTGCCCAGCCAGCATGGGGGGGCATGCGATGCAGGCACGGCTTGCTCTGGGTGGCAGCAGGGCATAACTCCTGCTGCCAGAGCCACCACACCTGCATCAGTGTGTTGTTTCTTGCTTACAACAATTTGAAAACTGGCAGCCTTTTTGTTAATTTTTCCAGGAACAGTATTTGATACTTAGAAGAAATTCAGTATAACCTTATGTATTTTCTTACTTTCCAAATATGCTAGGGAATTAACTCAGTAGCTGCAATTTTGTGGTGAAAAGCCAATTTCATATAAATATTGTCCAATATGTATGGGAATTTTGGACTATCATGAGTATGTACATTGACGTCTAGATTTACCATGAATTTTTACCTAACTGGTAAAGAGAAAAATTGAATCTGTAGCCAAGCAGAACTAAACAATGGAGATCCATTCTAAGGAAAGCCTACAAAGGATGGAGGATGGGATTCACCTCCAAGGAGGATTACTCTGCGCTGGTCCGGTCCTGCAGGGAGCAAACCAGGAAAGCCAAGGCTGCAACTGAACTCCAACTAGCTTCAGGCATCAAGGACAACAAAAAGTCCTTTTTCAGATATGTGGGGAGCCGGAGGAAAAGCAAGGGCAATGTTGGACCCCTGCTAAACCAGATGGGGCAACTGACAACTGACGCCCAGGAAAAAGCCAACCTATTAAATAGGTACTTTGCGTCAGTCTTTCATCAGTCACATGGGATGCCCATGCCTGCTATGGGACAGGGAAATCTGGGTGAGGGGGATCCCCTACCCTCCATAAATGCTGACCTCGTGAAGGAACACCTTGAGAAGCTGCATACCTTCAAGTCAGCTGGCCCTGACAATCTGTACCCCAGGGTACTCAAGGAGCTGGCGAGCGTCATAGCCCAGCCCCTGGCACGGATCTTTGAAAACTCCTGGCGCTCTGGTGTAGTGCCTGAAGACTGGAAGAAGGCCAATGTGGTGCCGATCTTCAAAAAAGGGAGGAGAGTGGATCCGGCTAACTACAGGCCCATTAGCCTGACTTCTATCCTGGGGAAGATCCTAGAAAAGTTTATTAAGGAGGCCATCCTTGAGGGACTGGCCCAGGCTAACATTCTAAGGGATAGTCAGCACGGGTTTGTTGCGGGTAGGTCTTGTTTGACCAATCTCATTTCCTTCTATGACCAGGTGACCTATCACCTGGACAAGGGAGAAGAGGTTGATGTCATATATCTTGACTTCAAAAAAGCTTTTGATCTGGTATCCCATGATCACCTCTTGGCCAAACTGCCCAGTTGTGGCCTTGACTCCACCACGATCCGCTGGCTGGGAAATTGGCTCCGTGGTCGGACCCAGAGGGTTGTGATTGATGGCAGTCACTCATCATGGTGCCCTGTGACTAGTGGGGTCCCTCAAGGCTCTGTCCTGGGACCCATACTGTTCAACATCTTCATTAACGATGTGGACATTGGAGTCAGGAGTGGACTGGCCAAGTTCGCCGATGACACCAAACTTTGGGGCAAAGCATCCACGCCAGAGGACAGGTGGGTGATCCAGGCTGACCTGGACAAGCTCAGCAAATGGGCAGATGAGAACTTCATGGTGTTTAACACCGAAAAATGCAAGGTTCTCCACCTTGGGAGGAAAAACCTGCAGCACCCTTATAGGCTCGGCAGTGCTATGTTGGATAGCACTACAGAAGAAAGAGACTTGGGGGTCATCATTGACCACAAGATGAACATGAGCCTGCAGTGCGATGCTGCAGCTAGTAAAGCGACCAAGACGCTGGCATGCATCCATAGATGCTTCTCGAGCAAATCCCGGGACGTCATTCTCCCCTTGTACTCGGCCTTGGTGAGGCCGCAGCTGGAGTACTGCGTCCAGTTTTGGGCTCCACAATTCAAAAAGGATGTGGAGAAGCTTGAGAGAGTCCAGAGGAGAGCCACGCGCATGATCAGGGGTCAGGAAAACAGATCTTACGATGATGAAGAGCCATGGACTCTTTTTAGCCTGGAAAAGCGTAGGCTCAGGGGTGATCTGATGGCCACCTATAAATTTATTAAGGGTGACCACCAGGATCTGGGGGAACATTTGTTCACCAGAGCACCCCATGGGATGACGAGGTCGAACGGTCACAAACTCCTGCAAGACCGTTTCAGGCTGGACATAAGGAAGAATTTCTTTACTGTCCGAGCCCCCAAGGTCTGGAACAGTCTGCCAGCAGAGGTGGTTCAAGCACCTACATTGAACACCTTCAAGAGTAAATTGGATGCTTATGTTGCTGGCATCCTATGACCCCAGCTGACTTCCTGCCCTTTGGGCAGGGGGCTGGACTCGATGATCTCCCGAGGTCCCTTCCAGCCCTAATGCCTATGAAATCTATGAAATCTATGAAAATAGGGAATGCTAGACAACACTGTTCAGTGACCTCCCTAGCTGTGCTAGTTAGAGGCCACTAGATGGTAACATTGTGTGACTTCCTTTAAGGCATAAACCTGAAAGCAGCAGCAACCAGGCCAATTCTTTACAGCTGAAATATTAAGTATGCATCCACTTGAGTGACCCTTCAGATAACCACCAGTGGACTGTTTTTTTTGGTTAGGTATTGCCCTGACTACCAGACAGCATGTAGCTTAGCTAAAAATCTAAGAGTAAAAATGCATGCACATAACATATATTTTCTCATAAACCATTTAGGGCCAGCGTTGTGGCATATACAGTGAAGCCACACTTTTATGTGGGTAGGACTTTCTGTGGTTTGTCTCCAGTGGTCTAAATTTTGGATCATCCCCAAGTTTTGTTACGTCATCTGCCGTTTGCTAATCACCATTCCTCATGGGTATTTCACTACAACTCTTTCTTTGAGTAGGTTATATTGTTCTCTTCTCCCAGTTTGAACTCTTTCTCTGCCATTAGTAATCTTTCTACTGAGATGTGTTGGCAAATGCATGGCAAAATAGTCTCTGAATCTGAAGCTGTGTGGAGGAAGCTACACTTACATTTCAAAGTAGAACCTGTAAGGGGCGAGAGACTGGAATACCTGAGATGAGGCAAGAAACAGAGATGTTGAATGTGTGAAAGATGTTAGAGGCATGGAATATGTGATGGATATGAAAAGCATTTCATTGTCAAGGCACTGAATGGGGAAAAGAGGATGCAGACTACCTGTAAAAACCCAGGCAAAAATGAGGCCAGTGGGACCACCCTCACCAATTAAGAAGACCTGCAGATCCCCTAGAGAAACTTCTGAATACCTGGCAACAAGGAAAAACTGTTGCCATGGCACATCTCCACATGCATTAATGTGTCACAGTTACTACTATTAAACTAGTACCTATAGTAACAGGTATTAACTCAAAGCTCAGTAGCCAGTGCGGTTAGTGCTGGCACATACCTTTTCAGTGATGCTAATTCACAGTAGACTAATTCTACTGCACATTAGCACAGTTTTTGCTGTGATGTGCTAATGCACAGTTGAATTAGTCTAGTGCACATTTTGTGCCTCATATAGACATGCCCACTCTGTCTTCAGGACTACATAAGACTTATACAAAGTTTCTGTTGTGTCTCTTGAATTAGGCTAAATTGTGTATTGTTACTGCATCTGATTTTTGCTGTGTTTAATTCAGGTGAAGTTTTTATTTGCTTTTGTCTTATGCTTGAAAGAGAAAATTGCTGTGCTTAAGAAACACTCTTTTCTGAGAACAGACTGTTCTTGTCCAAGCATTTTATTACTTCAGTGCCACTACCTGAAGTCTAATATTACATCCAGTATCAGATGAGTGTTATTAGATTGTCTGTCTGATTCTGACAAGCCCAGTATGACAGGAGGACTTTGGCTGGCTGTCCCCCCACTTCTCCCCCATTATATACTGAATCTTATTGGGGGGGATAATATATATATATATATATATATATATAATTAATATGGATTATGATAGGTACTTTTGAATACCAGCTAGTATCTCATTACTGTTTCATATCCGAATATTCTGGGGAATAAACTCAGTAGCAGGAATTTTGAAGAAAAAATTCAGATTGATATGAGAAGTACATTTGAGATAGTAGCTGATATTTAAGAGAGAAATGTGACAGTAGCTGTTTTTCAAGAGTACTTATCATAATTCCAGGATTTTTTAGGCCTAGTAAAACTTGCTGCTGTTCAATATAAATTGCTTCCTTGTGTAGCTCTTAACACTCACTCTTCTTATATGCTTCTTTCCTCATTGTGTTCCAGGAGTGGGTTATGGTACAAAGTAGGGAAGAATATGGAACTTGCTTCTCTTTCCTGCTGTGTGGATGTCCAGTGTCACAGCTTGTCACAGTCCTCTTGTACATGGATTCCACATGGATTTTAGATCCTTTTAGTTGACTGGCCACTCTGTGTAGGTTGGTGTCTCTGGGTGACTCTCAAGGAAAACAATTCGGTAGTATGGTTACAGCTGCTTATTCATGCCTACTTACCATTCCAGGCTCACTGTGGACATGCTGATCTTTTCAATTTAAACCTTTCAGCGACAGTGTGACAGGCAAGCAAATAATACAGACTTGCAAAGAAATTTCTTAACTACGGGCACTTTGATTTCATACAGGATTGTACATCTACAAGGTCTTTGTGGAGAACCTGGGAATGCCCCAAAGGACACCTGAGAGAGCTTGAGTGTGGCTCTGGGTATGTGCTCATGGATACACTATTCTGTCTAACTTCTAGACTATCCTGGGTATGTCTACATGAGACACTTTAATGCTCAGGAGACTAATTCTACTGGGCATTAGTGTGCCTGGCAGAAAAAAAAAACATGCTAATGTGCAGTAGGTTCAGTCTAATGCACATTAGCATCACATAAAAAGCATTCATCTGTGCTAATGCTCAACAGTGCTGATTATGGTACGTTAAGTTAATACCTGTGATTACAAGTACTAACTTAATGCACTGTAATTACAGCACATTAATGAATGTGTAGACACACTCCCTGAGAAAGAGCAGAAGAGCTGTGCTTGTGTTCCCAGGTTCACCACAGAGGAAAAGACATGGCCAGACATTATAGATTTCATAGACATTAGGGCTGGAAGGGACCTTGGAAAATCATTGAGTCCCGCCCCCTGCCCCAGGAGCAGGAAGTCAGCTGGGGTCACAGGATCCCAGCAAGATAAACATCCAATTTTCACTTGAAGGCGTTCAGAGTAGGTGCTTGATGGCAGGCTATTCCAGACCTTGGAGGCCTCAGACAATAAAGAAATTCTTCCTTATGTCCAGCCAGAAATGGTCTTGCAGGAGTTTATACCTGTTCAACCTTGTTTATCCCTTGCGGGGCTCTGGTGAACAATCGTTCCCCCAGATCCTGGTGATCACCCCTGATAAATTTATAGGTAGCCATCAGATCATCTCTGACCCTGCACTTTTCCAGGCTGAAGAGTCCCATACCTCTAAACCTGTTGTCGTAAGGTCTGTTTTCATTACTGCTGATCATGTGCGTGGCTGTTCTTTCTAATCTCTCAAGCTTCTCCACATCCTTTTTGAATTGTGGAGCCCAAAACTGGATGCAGTACTCCAGCTGCGGCCTCACCAAGGCTGAGTACAATGGGAGAATGATGTCCTGAGATTTGCTTGAGAAGCATCTATGGATGCAAGCCAGCGTTTTGCTCACTTTACTAGCTGCAGCATCACACTGCAGGCTCATGTTCATCTTGTGGTCAATGATGACCCCCAAGTCCCTTTCATCTATAGTGCTAGCCAGCGTAGCACTGCCGAACTTATAAGGATGCTGCAGGTTTTTCCTCCCCAGGTGGAGAACCTTGCATTTTTCAGTGTTAAACACCATCAGGTTCTCATCCTCCCATTTCCTGAGCCTGTCAAGGCCAGCCTGGATCATCCTCCTGTCCTCAGGGTGGATACTTTACCCCAAAGTTTGGTATCATCAGTGAACTTGGCCAGTCTACCTCTGACTCCAGTGTCCACATCTGAATATGTTGAACAATAGAGGCCCAAGGACAGAGCCTTGAGGGACCCCACTAGTCACAGGGCACCACGATGATTGACTTCCATCAACCACCACCCTCTGGGTCTGACCACGGGACCAATTCCCCAGCCAGCAGATCATGGTGGACCCAAGGCCACAGTTGGCCAGTTTTGCCAAGAGGTGATCATGGGATACCAGATCGAAGGCTTTTTTTGAAGTCAAGATATACAACATTGTGCCCGTCTGACCTCGAACATCCAATCACATGCTGCTCAGGCCTGGATGTTCAGTGGTGTTCACCTGTCTGCCCCTGATGTTCCGCTGAGTGGGTGTTTCCCTCCAGTGTAGTCCCCCCCAATCTCTCCTGCCATGACTTTGGATCTTGTTTCAGTGGTGGGTGTCCGACCACTGGGAGTCTCTTGACGACAGGACGCCTGTCTGGTGGTCTTCTGTGAGGCTCCACCTCCCCTCTACCTCACCCTTACACCCTGCCTTGATGGGTCCCAGATGTCCTTCTGGCCCGGTCCCCAACTGTTGAGTCCCTGAGTGTGCTTGCAGAGAAGGTCCTATTGGCCTACAGAGCCTAACCCACAATATACTATCCGCGCCTCACAGCCACCTATCATTCCATGAGGCTATCAATCACCTTTAGGTTTAAACCACACTCAGGCTCCACACATCCTGCACTGCAAGCCTTCCACTAGTGAGAAACATAAAATACAAACAAAGAAAACACTGAGACATATAGGGAGGCCCACTGCCCCTTATTACCAGCTCTTCTGGCCTAACCACCAATGCCAGCCCCCCGGTACCATAGATCCCTACTCGGCCCTATATGGGTCAGGGGTAGTATGCAGGCTACTTCGTACCCCTATTCCCTCATTGCCCGGCCTGTGGATTTGCTGTAGTCCTTTGCCAGATACTTGTCTCCACGTCACCTGTCGGGTTGGCTCTATGCCAATGGGGCACATATTTGGCAGCCCCTCATGCTGCATGTGCCACCTGTCTCCCACCTGGTGCGTCTCCTTGGGTCTTCCAGAGCCCTCAACAGTCCCACCTGGTCTGGTGTCTTGGTGTATGCTGGATTTTCCAGCTCCCCGGCTGTAGCCCCTGGTGTAAGACTCTTCCTGCTCCTCTCTGCCTTTTAATCCAGGTCTCCAGTCATGAGGAGCTGTCTCTGGCTCCTGGCTCCTTTTGCTGCCCCTGGAAGTACCTTTCCTGCAGTGGGCTTTACTGTGCTCTCCCCTGTTAGGAGAAGCAGCTTCCAACACCTTTTCCCCCCTTAGGGGCTCGGAGAGAACCTTCCCTGCTGGAGCTCCCACTGGTCTCCAGCCACCCCTCCCTTCCTTGCTGGCAGGGGCCCATTTTATCTCTGCTGGCCGGCTCTTGTGGCTGACATCATCAGCCACCTGCAACTGTAGAAAGACGTGGCTAATGAGCCGTGCAGGTCCTGCCTCCAGCTCTGGCATCGCCGTGGATCCTACTGCAGGTAAGAAGTTTCCAGTTTCTTTACTTATACTTTTGTTTTCCTTTGAGGGTTCCTGACCCTAGGGCTCCCCCCTGGCCCTTTGGGGTCTTCCCTTCTGTTCCTCCCTGTAACAAACATCAATCTTCTCTCCCTTGTCCAGGTGATAGTAGGCAGGTCACCTGGTCATAAATGGAAATGAGATTGGTCAAGCAAGACCTACCCACAACAAACCCATGCTGGCTATCCCTCCGGATGTTGCCATCAGCCAGTCCATTGAGAATGGCATCTTTGATTTTTTTTTTTTTTTAAACCTTCCCAAGAATAGAGGTCAGGCTGTAGTTTGCCGGATCCACTTTCCTCCCTTTCTTGAAGATAGGCACCACATCAGCCTTCTTTTAATCTTTGGGCACTTCACCAGAGCACCAGGAGTTCTCAGAGATCCATGCCAGGGGCTGAGCTATGATGCTTGGCAGCTCCTTGAGTACCCTGGGGTGTAGACCATCAGGGCCGTCTGACTTGAAGGTGTCCAGCCTCTTACAAACGTCCATGTTGCCTACAGTTGTCTACAGTCCTTAATATTTAGGTAAATGATTATTAAAAAGAAATTTCAAGATTATACAAAATGTTTCAAAGCCCATAATTGTACTTATTGTCTCATCCTGCTGAATGTCCTTATTTATTTATTTTTATTTTTAACAGCCATAAGCTAGGCAGTAGGGCTGTGCAAAGCTTTGGTTCCTGATTCAATTTGGCGGAGATTCGGCCCAATTTGTGGCTGAATCTCCTAATCTGAATTGAATCAGAGGACCCTTTAATCTCTCCAAATCGAATTGGAATCCTCTGAATCAATTTGGAAAGATTTGGTGATTTGGACATAGACACAGCTTTAAATGTTTTGTCTATATACCTTTAGATAGCAGGCAGCTCATGAATGCTGCAATGGTGGAGCTCATGGAGTGTCCCACAGGAGTGCGGGGGTTCCCCAGTGTGCTCCCTGGGGCACCCAGAAGTGGACTGGAAGTACTTCTGGTCCACTTCTGGATTCGCTGCCAAGCATGTGCGGGGCCCCCTCCACACTCCCTTGGGACGCCTCCATCCAGCCCAACATCGCAGTGTTTACAAGCCACACTGGTACCTCGAGGTATGTAGAAAAACATTTAAAGCTGTGCCGAATAGCTGATTCTCTGAATCACCATTGAATCTTTAGACTTGGATTTGGCCAAATCGAATCAGGGACAGTGTTCCGAATCAAATCCTTTTTCCTGATTCAGGCTGAATCTGAATCTGAATCAAATAGGGCCCGCTTCACACACTCCTGCTAGGCAGTCCTTTCTTGACTTTCCTCCTTAACCTATCTTTCTGGCAAGATGAAGCCTCTCTGCAGACGATATTTTCATTTACATGTGACCCCTTTGGGCAAGACCCCAGAATGAGGAACCTGAGTCTCTTCTCATCACCAGGCTTCCATAGAATTTTTTTTTTGTTTTTTCTTATAAATGGGCTGATCAGTGACAGATGGTCACAGATGATGGTCCTAGAGGTCTCTCTCAGCTTTTCAGAAACAATTATTCAACTGGGTATCAAACCCTCACTACTAATGTATTCTTTAATCCTCAATGGAGACTGCAATGTGTATTGGCAGTTACGAAGGGAAAATGGAATTCATAACATAAAACAATTTTTTTTACATGTGCTGCACTGTCATACCCAGCACTTATACTGGGCAAAAAGTGCAGCTTCATCTTTTATATTGGGGAAAAGTGTCCTATCTTTTTGGCCTTTTGACAACATCTTTGTTTTGGTGTCTGCTTTGGAGGGTGTGATGTCTTGCTTGTCTTATCTCTGAGGCATTGTGAGTTGGAATCTGTGGAGTTTGACTCCTGGGGATTGATTACCTGAGCAGCCAAGGTAGCCCACTCCAAACTTATAATTGTCTGGGAGCATGGAAATAATTAGGAAAAGTGAAGTGGTGCCTTCATAAGTACACAGGAATTTTCATATACCTGTATTTTGGTTTCTAGCTTGGGCAATAAACATTAATGAATACTTCAGAAGAAAGTATGAAGAAATTCTTTGCCTGTGTGGGACTATTTCATGGAAGGGAAACAGAATTCCAAGCTGTATTTGTTTTAAGGCCCTTTCCTCAGTGTTTGTGACCCTGCTGTAGATAATAAAACCAAAGCAAGCCCCCTGAACATACCCAACAGTCACCTCTAGAAGTGTTATCTATTTCAACCTACCAGGAAGGAAGAGCACATACAACCTTCCCTTTGACACAGCTTCCCTTTTCTTTTAAAATATACCCACAAGCAGCCAACTGACTGGGTGGAAACTGTTAACCCCATGGAGCCATACTGCCTATAGAAGCTTCTTGGGTGCTTGTACACTAGGGGTGTGCGAAGCAGGCCCTATTTAATTCAGATTTGGATTCGGCCTGAATCAGAGACAGAGATATGATTAATTGATTCAGATCACTGTCCCTGATTTGATTTGGCCAAATCTGAATTTGAAGATTTGATGCTGATTTGGAGAATCAGTGATTTGGACACAAACACAGCTTTAAATATTTTTTCTACATACCTCGAGGTACCAGCACGGCTTGTGAACGCTGCAGTGCTGGGGCACATGTTGCATCCCACAGGACTGCGGTGGGGGTGGCCCTCTACATGCTTGGCGGCAAACCTGGAAGTGGACTGGAAGTACTCCTGATCCCCTTCCAGGTGTGCTGGGGAAACCTGGGGCCAACCATCAGCCATGGGGGGGGACCCTGGGTGGCTCTCCCCAGACCCAAAAGGCACCAGTCAGTGAGCTGGGAGGGCATGGGGGGCATGGTGTGCTTCTGGTCCACTCCCAAGTCTGTTGCTGAGCACACTGGGGACCCTCCTGGCCTGCACTCCTGTGGGACACCCCAAGTTCCCCAGCATCACAACATTCACAAGCTGCCTGCTATCTACAGGTATGTAAAAAAACATTTAGAGCTGTGTCTATGTCTGATTCACCAAATCTTTCCAAATATCTCTGAATTAATTCAGAGGGTTCCAATTTGATTTGGAGAGATTAAAGCATCCTTTGATTCAATTCAGATTCAGCAATTTGGCCACCAAATTGGGCCAAATCTCTGCCAAGTCAAATCAGGGACCGAAGCTTTGCACAGCCCTATTCTACACATGAGGCGGGTTTAGTTCCTCTAAACTGAAACAGTGGTTTCTTAATTTGTGGGTTTTTAATTGTGACCCACGATTTCAATTTAGGGGCTTCTATCACTGTTACAGAACAGTGATGGCCCACCGGCAGCTCACCTCCCCTCTTTTTATTTCCCAGCAAAACTTGTGACATAGGTGCTTCTGCAACTGTGTCTGTCTTGGGGCGGGGGGGGGGGTAGGGGGTAGGGGTAGGGACTACTGCAGACCTGGCTGCTAAGCTACTGTGTTACCAGTTACCAATCAATCATGATTCACTCAGGGACCAGCTCACTATACAGTAGCTAGCTAATGTAACCAGTTAATTGACATCAATTAACACCTACAAAACTAGAGCCTAAGGAGAGGAGATAATCAATACAGACAATCAACTGCCCCAAGATGGACACAGTCAATTGCACAAGTACCCATGTCATGAGTTTTGTCTGTCAGCAGCTAGAGGTGCAGAACCCCAGAACCCAAAACCCTCTCCACCTGTCTCCTTGACAGATGGCAGGCTTTGTGGCCTCAGCAAGGGCTGCCATCCCTGCAGCTTTCACCCTGCTGCACCTTAACACACGCACTGTCACCCATGTCTTGAGTTTTGCTTGTCTGCAGCTTGAGGTGCAGTTCCCCCAAACCCCTGTACTGATCTTCCTGAAACTTGGTAGGGCTTCATGCTCTCAGCGGAGGCTACCTGCCCTGCAAGTTTCATCCAAACCAGACTTAAAACAACAAAGTTATAGATATTTTATTGATTCCCCATTATACCCTATGGCTGGATCTCTGAGGCAGCTCCGAAGCTTCAGAGCCACTTTGGCCAGAACGAAGCAGAAACCTGGTCCAGAGCTCCAGATCAGATCCCTGGCATCCAAAGCAGCCAGATCTGAAGCTGGATCGAATAGCTGCCTACTTGCACAAGCCTATTACCCACCTCTGGTTTCAGGGCTATAAAACACAAATAACCATGAACATTCATGAAACAAAAAGGACTGTATAATTTTCCAGTTCTTTATTGATAAAGATTTATGTGGCCTCAAAGATCTTTACATGCAAGAGTGTGTTTAAATCTTGCCAACTTGTAGGAAAACCCTCAACCAAGAAAGCTTTCAACACTTCAGTGTAGCAACTACATTTCAAATCCATTTTTCCTGAAAATGTATTTTCACACTTTCAGAAACTCTAAAAAGAACTTAAAGGCTTTTAAAGTCTTTGTATAATTTTAATCACTTATATATAAATTATCCAATAATCACAATAAATATATATTAAAAAAATCATTACACTTATATGCCAAAATATCTGAAAATAATTAACTCTTAATTTAAATATTCCTTCCCCTCTCTGCTCCAGGATTTACCCTCTGTGCCGGGCTCCAATCTACTTTCCCTAATTCTCTGCCTTCTCTTTCTCCTGCCAAGTACTTCTCTTCCCTCCAAATCCCAGACAGAAAAGAAAGTAGGCAGCAAGGGAAGTCTTTCTGCTGAGTCTGGGTTCATACCTGTCATACAAAAATCCATCTGGTTGTCCAGCCCTGGACAACCAGATCACTGCAAGAGTTTAAAGCATTGCCTTCCCCTGGCTGCTGGGAAGAGATTTCTCTTTCTTTACACTCCCTGTGACCAGAAGCTGCCTCCCAAATTTCTTCAGCCCTCACCTAGCTTATGATCCTTTGTACCTCTTCAGTCTTCCCTTACCACCCAGAGCGTTCAACCACCATATCTTCCAAACTTACCCCAGTGCCTTGCTCCCCTCTCATGAGCTTTTCTTAGTGCCTATACTACTCCTTACAGTTGCTGTCCTGATGGTGTCCTAGTTAGCTCCTGAACTCCTAAACTCTTTTGCCTGTTGGTACAATTTCAGTATTGCTGAAAACAATGGAAAGTTTATTGAAGGGCAGTTTCATTGTCACATGCAGATAAAGTAAGAGGAATTAGTAGTTATCATTCTGGCTTGAAATCTCATTGACAGTAATGGGATATGGCAGCCATTTTATTTAAAGGAATATTCTGGGGGTGGCAGCCTTTATACATATTATTACAAAATAGGTAAAACCCCCCTATTTTTATGCTCTAAGGATAGAATTTCAGAAGTGTCTAGTGGTGGCCTAGATGCTAAAGTTGATGGGATTGTCACCACTGAATTCATCTGAAGAGGTATTCAGATCATTGCTGAGTGCCTTTTAAATATTATTATAAATATATTAGCACTGTTCTGAGAGACTGCCTTTCTCCTTGTGTCATATGCTTACAGTAGCATTAAAAAATGTTGCCTGTATCTCTAAAGAAGAACATTTTTCTGTGGAGGACTTCAAGTCTTGTATTCAGTTCCCCTGATCTGAAAAATCTGGAAAAGTAATCATTTTTCCTATGTTTTTATTTAATGGAAATGGGCTGGATGTACAGATACTGGTACTGAAAACAAAGCTTTTGCAGCTCTTATAAAATGAGCAGTTCTAGATAAATATCACATTGCATGACATTGAACTAGGCCACCACTCAAGTCATATTCTGTCATATAACTTCCCTGATCTATCATGTATACAAATTATCACTGGCTTTCCTGAGATATGAATTGAACAACTATATGGCATTGGCTAGCCATTTTGGAAGTATAAGGTCCCCTGGGGATGGAGTTAGAAGCACAGAGGTAAGTAAAGAGCTAGGGGCCTAAATAGTAACCTAGTGGGGGGATGCAATAGTGAAAGCCTTAGCAGTATTTTCAAGCAGAAAAAAAGTACAATCAATGTATTTGAAATGTTTATATACTAATGCAAGAAATATGGGAAATCAACAGAAAGATTTGATCATCCTAGTACAATCAAGGAATTATAATGAAGTTAGGATTATGGAGATGTGGTGGGAGAGTTTACATGACTGGACAATAGCAGTCCTTCAGTATGAGGATGACAGTCTTCCAGTAAATAGAAAGTCATTTGTGAATCTGAAGATTACTGGGGAGGCCAATCCAAGATCTGCATGTTCAACTGCAGACCTGGCGAATAGTTCCACAAGGAAGGAATAGATCCTGGTGATGTTGGGTCACTGCTCATTTCCTTTGTCTTTCTCATTTATCTTCCTCCTTAGTGAGGCAAGTTGACTCAAAATGATCAATGCCGTCATACATTACAGTGCCATTGGGAATGATTCTGTGCTTGAGCCTTTTAGGTATTGGTGTTAACATTATATTTCTAGGACTTTAAGGTGTCCTTGAATCTTTTCTTTTATCTGCCTCTGAAGTGATTACTGTAAGTAATTTGGGGGTATAAGACCTGTTTCAGGACCCAGTTGTCAAGTATCCTTATAACCTATTCTGTCCAGCAGAACTGGGGCTGTATAAACTTGGCTTCAGTGCTGGTGGTGTTTACTTGATCCAGAACACTGATGTTCATTCTTCCATCTTTCCAGTCGATATGGAGGATTTTTCAAAGACATTGCTGGTGGCAACCTTGCAAATCTTCCAGGTGTTTCTGATATATCATTCAAATTTCACACTCATACAACAGGGCAGGGATGACAACATCCTGGTAGAAGAAAAGTTTGGTTTGGGTCTTGTTATCCTAGTCATCAAACACATGGTATTGGAGATATCCAAAGATAGCATTGGCATATTTTATTCAGCAATAAATATCATAATCTATGATTACTTTTTGGGGAAGACTAAGGGAAACCCAGATAGGGGAAATAGATTCATAGATTCATAGATTCATAGATGCTAGGGTCGGAAGGGACCTCAATAGATCATCGAGTCCAACCCCCTGCATAAGCAGGAAAGAGTCAACATTATCCAAGGACTGCCCTCAAACTGTAAAATGTGGAGGAGCAGCTGGTTGGTTTGTGGTGGATTGGTAAAGTATCTTGGTCTTCAGTAAGTTGACAGTGAAGCCAATCATGAAATTCTTGCACATCACAGGAGTGTGGTCATGGGTAGATATAGCTTGTTTAGGAAGGATAGGCAGGGGAAAAAGGAGGAAGTGCTCCCTTATATATAAAGGAGATATACATGTATTCTGAGGGGCTGCATGAAGTGAAACGTGGGCTTGTTGTAAGCCTTTGGATAAAGTTCAGAGGGGAGAGCAGTAGAGGGATGGCACGATGGGCATCTGGTGTATGCCACAAAACAAGGAGAAGGTAGGTAAGGCTTTCTTTACATCGATAGACGTTTCCAAATCACAAGACCTAGTTCCAATGGATGACATTAATTACAGTGATATCTGGGTCATGTTGGGAGAGTGTGTGGGCCAGGAATGCTCCTGGTGCTCTGGAAGGGTTCCTGTTGCAGGAAAATGGACTGCCCCCACCAGAGTGGGGTAAAGCATTCTTCCTGGAATGAATCCGAGGGGGCTGGAATGGATGTATGCAGCAACTCCCAAACTATTTTTTAGTGCTAAAAAATTCACAGAATTTCTGGAATGCCTGTCTATGGCCTTAGAGAAGCTAGATGCTTTCAAGTAGGTAGGCAGAGCTGGATATGATGCACCCTAAGGTACTAAAGGAATTATCTGAGATAATGTCAGAGCCATTGGCTATCCTCTTTGACAATTCATGTACATGAGGTGAGGTCCCAGATGATTGGAAAAGGGCAAATATTTCAAAAAAGGAAGAAGGATCCAAGGAAATACAGACCAGTAAGCCTGACCTCAATACTTGGAAAGCAGGTGTTTAGGGAATCTATTTTTAAGCAAGGTAATCAGGAGCAACCAGCATGGATTCGGCAAGAACAATACATGTCATACCTGAGCAACTTGATTTTCCTTCTGTGATAAGGTGACAGGTTCAGTGGATGAGCGGAGAGCTGTGGATGAGACGTGTACCTTGAGTTTAGCAAAGCTTTAGACACTTTCCCATTACATTCTCATTAATAAGCTAAGGAAATACAGACTAGATGGAAGTACTGTAAAGTGAATATGTAAGTGGTTGAAACATCATGTTCAATGAGTACTCATCAATGGCTCAATTTCCAGTTGGGAGGAGGTATGACCTGATTCTGGTATTGTTTAATATCTTTATTAATGATTTGGATGATAGGATCGAGTGAACACTTA
This sequence comes from Crocodylus siamensis, assembly GCF_052110815.1. Lineage (NCBI taxonomy): Eukaryota > Metazoa > Chordata > Crocodylia > Crocodylidae > Crocodylus > Crocodylus siamensis. The sequence goes on from NC_143398.1 coordinate 39,252,341, forward strand.
GCAAATTTGCAGATGACACCAAGTTAGGTGAAGCTGCAGGCACTCTGGAGAGTAGAGCTAGGATCCAGAATGACCTGGATAGACTGGAAAAATGGTCCACAATTGACCAGATGAGATTCAACTAAGACAAGTACAAAGTTCTGCACTTAGGATGGAATAATTGCATGTACAAATAAAGAATGGGGAATGATTGGCTAGGCTGCAATACCACAGAGAAAAAACCTGGGGGGTTTATTAGACCATAAGCTGAATATAAGCCAACAGTGTGTTCTTGCTGCAAAAAAAGCCAAGAGCATACTGGGTTGTATTAACAGGACTCTCATTTGCAAATCAGGGAAGTGATTCTTCTGCTCTGTTTGCCATTGGTGAGGCCTCATCTGGAATACTGTGTCCAGTTCTGGATTCCACACTTCAGGAACAATGTAGACAGATGGGAAAGAGTCCTGCAAAGGGTGACAATAATGATTAGAGTTCTTGAAGACACAGTTTATGGGGAAGACCTGAAAAAACTAGGATTGTGTAGTGTGAAGAAGAGATGGGGAAAAGGGGAACTGGGATTTGATAACAGTCTTCAAATATCTGAGGGGTGATTATAAAGAGGATGGGGAGAGACCCTTCTTATGACTGTTGGGGACAGAACAAGGGCTATGGCCTCTATCTGCAACAGAAGAAATTTTGGTTGGATTATATGGAAGAACTTTCTGACTACGCAAATGGTCAAGCGTTGGAACAGGCCGCTAGAGAAGTTGTGGAATTTCCATTCCTGGAAACTTTCAAGAGCAGATAGACAAGAGTTAGAGAGAGACTTGTCTGGGATGTTTTTGTCAGGTAGAATCCTACCTTGAACAGCAGGCAGGACTAAATAATCTCATAAGGTTCCTTCCAGCCCTGCTTTCCTAAGGTCCTATAAGACAAACAATATGGCAAAGCATTCAGCAGGAAGTATACAAGGACAGGAAGTATTTTATGAATCTTATACCTCCAGGATTAGGTGTCAGCTGAGAGGGGGATTCAAGGATCCTAGTTTTGGATTTAGGTGTCTTGATTGAATTTAGTTAGGTGAAACTTAGACATCAAGGTCTTTGTGGGTCTAGTCTTTAGGACTTATTCTGCAGACTCCTATCCTTACTGTCATGAGTATTGTTAATTGGTTGTAATAAAATTAAACACGTGCATAACAATATTTAAAATCAAGACCCAATTTGGAAGGAATTAAAACAAACAAACAAACAAAACCCCAATGAGAGTGCCTCAATTTTATATTTCCCTTAGTTTGAAACCACTTGTGTGAAGTGAACCACTTGTAATGGTTTTTAATGCTTAGAACGTTGTAGTAATGCAATAACTCATTTGTGTTTGATTGAGAAACAACCAAAAGAAATGTTATTGAAATTGCATTCTTGTATACTTGTTTTACAGAAAAGAACAGACTCTTATGTGAGGTTTCACTGTGGCCTTTGTAAAAACTTCTGCAGAGAACTGATACAAAAGTAAGAAAGACAAAGAACAGCAGGGCACCCACCACGAACATCTATTTATGACTGGTTTTAACTATTGATAAATGCCCAGTGCCTGCCTTTATTCCCACTTGTCACATAGAGGAGTATTTAAAGATTCTACATTTTTAAAAATTAATTCATACAGTATACACGCACACCATTATATTCCAAATTGCAAATATGTCACTTATCTGTTATAAAAAACTTATTGTTTAAAATCTTAATTTTATTTTATTTTAACTCCTTTTTCCCTTTTGTCTCCAAACTCTCACACACAAAATAACATTGCTGTAACTGAAAGAAATGTCAGTGTGAAGGTGCACTGGACATACATGTTTTAAATAATACTAAGGGTATTAAAATTTTTTTTCAAGGCCATTTTTCATAGTATAAGCTATTTCTGCCATAGCAGAATTACTCCAGTGTGACAGAGTATTTATGGCTTCAATAAATTAGGACAGTACAAAGCATTTTATTTTATGAAGTGGAAAAGATTTTGAGCAATATTTGGGAGACTTATTTAGTACTACTCAGAAAGGCCAAACTCGATTGGAAATGGTTAACAAAAGCTTTAGCTGGTTTCCTCTTATAACAAGTAACTTTAATATCTGCTGCAGCTGCTCAGCTTTTCAGCATGTCTCTTTTGCCTGATGTGTCCTTTAAGAGGCAATGGCACATATTGCTTCACACATTGGGTTGCTCTACCTTTGTGCAGCAGTTCTTTACTCTGTAAAATGTTCTTCTCAGTACACAAAAGCAGCTGCTGAAGAAACAGCTTCAGACTGAGAGTGAGAGAACCGACGGCAGCGCCGCTAAGCAACCTCCAGTGGAGACAGAGAAGGGAGACGGATAACTGTGCACAGACGCCCACAGGAGTTTCTGTAAGAGACAAAATTATCAGCTTGGCTCACCTCAGCTTTATTTCCTATTTCCAGACCCCCAGGTGAGATTGGAAAAAAGCCATAGAGCCAATTTGGCTGTAGAAAGATGGACCTGTATTTTGCTTAACTTTTAGAGAATTCCCCTTGAATTTTGAAATAGGGTATTTTACAAAGATGGTGCCAGCAGCCCTTTTTTTCCTTTGTCTTACTGAACTTTTTTTTTTTCAATAGTGACTAACATATACCCTAAGGAAAAAGTCCTGTACCTATCTGAAGTTTTTTTGGAAAATGTAGTTAATTCATTAAAAATTCCACAGTACATAGACTTCAGAAATGTCTATAGCTGACTAGGTTCCCCATGCAATGCATCAAACAGCTTCCTGAAAATGGTGGCAGAAAGCCAAACATGCAAAAAAGCTGATGCTTGGTACTTAGTTTTTGGGCTTGTATTTAAATATGTTTCATTCTAATAATTTGTAATAGGAGAGTTACCCTGAAAGAGCCCCAAAAGCTCCGCATAAAACATGCAGAGCTATTTCTCTCTATGCTCAAGCTTTATTTCAGGGGGGTTTTGGGTTTTTTTTTTGCACTGCTCTTGCTATGCAGTGATCTGTAAAGGGAACCTAGTCTGATACAGTTTGAAAAGTGCATTTTGTACTTGGCTCTCCCTTTGATCGAATTAATCTGGGCTTTTTTGTAGTTCTAAATGAGGCCTATGGGCTGACAATGTAGCTGTTTAAAGGGGATTTTAGGGGATAATAGCCAATGCAAATAGTGCCATGAGAATGGCAACTTGCTTTTTCACTTTCAATCACATAATAACAGCAAAGAAAGCTTTTAAAATGAATTGAAATTTTGTGGCATGCCATCTGGGATTATTTGGGGAAACAGTTCTGAATACTGTGGTTGTGCAGAAGAATGGTACTATGGACTGCTCTTAAGCTGACATGTTTCAGATGGCAACCTTATGCTAACTGCTGCAAAGTTGGCTAGCATTTTTTTATTATTTTCTTTCTCTTGGATTATCTGCAAAAAATTCTCTTTGCTGGTATTTGGGCCTGAAAAACTTTTCTATTGTTAAAGAATTCAATTCAAACCCCTTGCAGCTGCTGATCCCTTTATTGTTCCAATCGTTATGTATACGCATCTCAGATGAATGTAGCCAAGCCTTTTAGTGCCTTAATAGGTGTCTGTATAAAGGTCATTTATTCTGCAGTACTTGTTTTAACAAAAGTTTATACACAAACAACAACTACAGCTAAAACATTCACATTAATCAATGCTCCTTGCAGTGTAAAATGCCAAAGGGGGAAAAACGGTAAAAGAAAACCCTAACTAGAAGAATGTCAAAAGCATGAGAATATTTTCTGTGTAATACTATGAAAAAGCACATCTATTATGCACCACCATCATCAAAAGCTGTATGAAGAAAATATTTTAAAGCTGTTTCTAACTAGGACAAATGATTCCAGCTTTTTAAATAAGGTGCATTTTAGATGATACTGTTGAGAAGTTTAATACATAAGAACAAATGGAAACTAGAAAATAGTGATTTCTCTGGGACCTCCAATTATCACAGCTAGGCTGTGCTCTAGAAAGCACCTTGACCTCTTGGTTGACATATCTGCCTTCCTTTTCCTTCTCCCTCTCTCTTTGCAGCAGTTCCAACTGATTAGCTTTTACAAACATTCTTGAAGAAAATAGGGTGTATGCAAGTCAGATACATGAGATGTGAAGATTTGAGTGACCCATCTACTGAGCTAGCTCTACTTCTTAAAAGGAATTATAAAATATACAGCTGGCCCCTACAGACCTAAGTCAAGTATATGAAGAATTGAAAAGTGAAGTGGGTAAAATGATGAAGAAAACTATAACCCAAATCTGAATTGTGGTTCCGGCAGTGAAACTGTAGAGCAGCTCTGCTGACTTCAGAGGAGTTACTTGTATTTATATGCATGTAACCTGAGATCAGAATTTGACATTCTAATTACAGATTCTAGGTCAATAGAAAATAAGTCCAGAGAAGCCAAATGCCAGCTATCAGTGATGTGAGGATGGGACTTGTCAGGAATAGTGAATGTAATATGTGAGCTATAATGAAAGAACATGGGGAGGGGACCAGGGGGGCCCCCATCTACTTACTCTATCTCTAATAGAAGAGCAAATGTAGGCAGAAAAGGCTGTGCGCATTTTCAGCTTAATATTTTTGTCATTCTTTCTTGTAACTGTTCCTTCTTCCACCCCTAATTGCTACCTGAATTATAAATGTATTATAATGAAGCTATTACCACTAGGGGCATTTCGACACATGAACTCTCACATCTCAAGTTAAGCAATATATGTAGATCACAACTGCCTTGTATACAAAGCCCAGCAATTGTTTCAGCAAAGGTCTGAGAAAACTAATCTTCATTCCATTGTGCCATAGTGATCAAAAGGCATTGGCTCTTTTAGACTGGAGATGATCTTTTAGATGAGGATTACATGGAGACTGGCCATATACTGAGATTGCTAACATGAGCAATTCAGCTGATCTAAAATGTTAGTTGCTAACTGGCAGTGATGCCAGTTCAGATGGAGTTGTTGCATTCATCACATCACTTGCAAGTGGAGATCTTACTATATCTGTACACAAGCTCTTCAATACTACTTACTGGTAGCTCTGATATCAGACTCTTTGAGATCAGCATGTTAAGTGCCTTACACAAGACATGTCTTTATCCCTACCGCAGGCGGGAGACCTGAAGCATAATAAAGTAATGTGAGTTGCTTAGTATCATGCAGCAGCAGAGATAAAATGAGAATTTTCATCTCTTGAACTTAGGCCCGACTGCTGGACTGTACTGCCTCCCATAAAGGGACAAGCAACATGTCTGCCATACTCTGCGGATGCTTCTCATCCTCTCCTTCTCCACCCTGTCACCACTGTTTCTTTTGGAACCTCATATACCTTTTTCAGACACACGGATTTAGCACAGACTAGTTTAAAAACTAGTTCCTGCTCCTGCTGAAATCAGTTGTACAAGTCATACTTTTTTTTTAGCAAGCCCTGTATGAGTGATCCTATGGACCATTTCCCTTTATGTAGCACTTCCCAGAATCTCTATTGTATATACTACCAGGGATAGCTAGTATCTACGTGATACTCCAGCCTGTGGCAATATGTGCTTAAAGACTACAAAACAAGCTGATTTATTATTATAAAATTACATCAATTATTACATCAATCTTGGTGTACAGTCATGCTTAGAGGGGCCACGTTAGAGGTCATAATCTTCCACTGTGCTACATTTCATGTCTGGTACCATGGACTGTGATTTAAGTTAATTTGGATTTTAGCCAACCCTCTTGGCATTGAACTGGCCTCCATAAGGGCTGCTCTAACTTATGTTAGCTACACCAATATTATACATAAGGACTATTCCATTGGCAAGGGATCAGGAGTGGGGAATAAACAAAAACCCTTCTGACTCTTGTTTCATCTTTTCTCTGCCCCTTACTGTTCCAACCTTCTTGTTTTTTGGACTAAGAAGTTGGAGAAAGCAAGTGGAACATCTGGCAGTACCCACAACCATGAGTAACTCAATTCAAAAGATTCCTCAGCAGTTCACATAGGGTCACTTTAAGGTCATTTTATCATGCTTTGCAGATGCAAAGTGACCCTACTGGGGCTGAGAATTTGGCCTGGCTTGCTTTGTTATAGGGAGGTGAGAGGCAAAATTCACTACATTCTATTTTCTATAGTGGAGAGCAGTGCTAGTTAAGCTTGGTGTTGAGCCTGAATTTCAACACGAGACCTTTATTGCCAGAGTTGACTAATTAGCTCCGCAGTGAATGTTGCACATCTACATGTGCGGCCCTATTAGGACTAAACTAATAATCTCTGCAGCAGGGTAGTACTTATAAATACAAGTCCTATCCTCTTGTGGAGTTTTGTACTCTGCAGCAGCATACATGTAGATGCTGCCCTAGCTGGCTGGAGCACAAGGGTGCTTCAGTGTGGGTGCTGCCAGTTGGGGCCTGCTGCCAGCTGGGGCTGCTCCAACCTGGCTCAATGTGCTGCAGTCTCAGGCACACATTCAAAAGTTGCACTCAGAAACAATAAACTCTATAACTTATTGCATGTGCAGGCACACCCAGCAAATATCAACCAGAAGGCCTGTCAGACGTGATACTATCTTTAAAATGGGAGGCCTAAAAGTATTTGCATGTCGTGGATGTGTGCACAATATGACTGATCATAAAGCACCTTCACAAGTTTGCACAAGAGGTTGCCCACAAGGTGTCCTCTAATGGCATATGCGCTTCTAATTCTAGGGACGAACCATAGACCACCTGCTGAAGGTACAGCAATCAGGTCTTCAGTATACCAGCCAAGGTGCTGGGACAAGTTTCTCCTTAGTTAAGAGTTTTGCCTAAACTTTCATTTATGTCTCATTTGCTTTTATGAACTCTTTCTCTGTAAGTTATCCTGTTTTCAATGCCAAAAGAATACTAGCAACACTCTTTAAGAGACTTAGTGAGGCAATCACCAATTAGGTGTAGCAGAAGATGCCACAAGATGATGCTGTAAAGTAGTGGTTACCAACCTGAAGCTCACAGGTAACATATTGCCTGAGAAACTCTTGACATTGCTTATGGCCATGAGAAATTAAAAAGTGAAAACAGAGACCACTGGAACTACAGCCCAGGTTGACAGCAGGAGAGCTAAATCTGATATTGATGCATCAAATTATTTGTTCAGTATTGTTCCCTTCAGGCAAATGAAGGTTGTGAGCCACTGCTATTACTGCAGACTTGCAAAGTTGTTACGACAGTTTAGCTCAAAATCTATGCATTTTTACCAGGCAACTAGTAAAGAAAAACAGCATATGATGTTACTTGCCCATAAGCATACACAGTTTATACCTCCCCCCCGGTGTGTGAATGGAATTCTGCAGATATAACAGGTTAACGTCAGTGCTCAAGTGAGTTTTATTGTTCATCAGTATCATACGCACCTGGTCATTGTTCATGCTGAATATATCAAGATGCATAAATTTAAAATGAAGAATGAAACTACCAGGTGAATAGTGATTACTTTATTTACCTGAATTTCATTTACTGCATTGAACATTCACTGCCAATGGAGAGGTTGTATAATGCTTGAAATCATAAGATAGCCATACTATTTATAAAAAAAAATTGGGTTCAGTCCCTAATTATTTTTTTTTAGTTTAGGGTGTGTTAGTTTTAAGATGAGAAATGGTTTTTGTAGCACTGTCTACACCTTTCTTGTGATGGGTAAGGCCATAATGGTGGTACATACCCTCTGTAAAGGATGACACGCTCCATTGTAATCTAAGATTTACATTTTGTCACCATTTAAAAGTATTGTTTTTAAGCCAAAGAGGACATCAGTGTCAGAGCTGAAATTAGAGCACAGAAGTTCTTTTCTCCCAAATTATTCTAAGCCCGCGCTTTTCTGTACTTCTGAACTACAGCTTATTTGAGATGTATGTAGAGGAAAATAAAAGTTTAAATGCTCCTACCTACATGCATTATCCTGAAGCCAATCAATTACATTTAGATTAAGTGGGGATGCAAACACAGGAATCCTGTTTTCTTCCCTGGTTGTTACTCATCAGTCAAGCTGCTATACAGTCACTGTTGTACCCCTGAAGCTAGAAAATTTCTACTGTTGTATCTAACCTGTTCCCTAGCAAGCAATAATTGTTAAGGTTAATAGACTGGCAGCTTCACCAGACCTGGCTCACCCTGTGAAGCTGAGCTGTCCTTCCCTACCATAAAGCAGAACTCTATCTGGGACCTTTTCTGGCACAGAAGAAGGGGTAAGATTGACGCCTTTATGAATAATACAGCTAATTTAGAAGATCAAAATGGCACAGGATATGTAAGGCACATTGTAATATTAGGGAAACTTTAAAAAACAGTTCTATCCTGCTTGTCCTTATTTGAAGTTAGTCCTCTTCACTTGGAGTAGCAAGATTTTGCTCAAGGATATCTTTTCATGTATGTACAAATGGGATTTTTGTGTCTCTTGCCTTGGGGACATCTCCAAAAACTGGTGGCATCAGTTTAGGTTGCACAGTACTGGCATTTTTTTAAAGATTGCTGACTTATTTCAAGTTAGACAATTCTTGACCAGCATTGGCAGTTCTAGTAATTGCTATCCGTGATTTGACTAATGTAACAACATACAGGTGACTCTCGCCATTTGTGGGGGATATGTTCTTGAGATCCCCATGAATGGCGAAATCCACGAATACAGCACTGCGTTCATGAACATCATGAATGCAGTGCCCCCGGTGGCTGGGGGGGGCACAGCTGTGCTAGCAATGGTGGGAGCCTGGCGGCGGCAGTGGAAGCCTGGTGGTGGCAAGTGCAGAGCTCCGGAGGAGCTCCTATAAGTGTATTTAAGATGTGGCTTTGGCATTTGTGAATATTTGAAACTGTGAATACCAAACCCACAAATAGCGAGGGTTTCCTGTGTCACAAATATATTGTATCCATCTTTTGATCTTTTAATTGAGATGTGCTTTTCATAAGCAGCCAGATGTTGTTTCTTGTTTTATGTTCACAGAAGACTTTGGTTCATAAGAAGCCAATCAAATCACTAAATAGTTTTTGGGTATCTAAAAACAAGTGGCTTTTACAGTGCACCTACAGCCAATTACTTATTTTTATGAAAACTGTTTACATTATCTCCTTTTTCTATCATGAATCTATGTCAGAATATTTACACAAATATTATATTTTATCTTTTGTCTCTTTTGTGATTGCTTTCCCCTCTACATTCATTAGTATTAATTTCTAAAATTGTCATGAATTCAAATTAAGCAGTTGTATCAAATTAAGTTTCTAATTCAACAGATGCAAGTGTAATATACATCTTTATTACTGTCCCCAGGCATTACCTACTGTGTGCTTATTTCCTACCATGAAAATCAGAATCAGCCATGGGTGACTGCATAACAGACTGAATAATATGAAACATTTATTTTACATTCTGAAGTACTTGTTCAAAGGTAAATGTAGGAGAGCTTAGTAATTCAGAACTGACTTGGGTCACAAAGATTCATGATCTGAACAAAAGCTTTAAAAAAAGCAAGGTTAAAAATGCAGATAAATATTCAGAGAGACAAAAGTTTACTGATCTGTGATGCATTTTTTATTTCTATGCTACTAATTTTTAAGAACATTACATTCTTCTGAGAGTACTGAAGCTGGTAATTACAACACATAAAAATAGCTAAATAACCAGATAAACTATAATTATTTTGTCACACACAAATCAATTATTTTTGTTCAGTATGATATATACATATTGCCCCTAACATAATACTTTCCTTACTTAAAAAAATGCAGAAGAATTTTGTGTTTAAAACAATGTATGTAAAGCAGGGCTGTCCAGCTTCTAACGGGCAGGAAGCCATATGATGCATGGACCACACTAGTGGGGGCTACATGCACTGAGGGTCATACATGTGTGAGCCACAGCCCCTGGGCTCTACTTCCCCTCTCCCCACTTTGGTGCACTGTGTGCACAGATAGCTCCCACCTCAGCTCTCTTACTGCCCTGCACAATGGGCTTCCCTGGCACCATAGGCTGCACCGCTGTGCCCCCTGGGGCAGAAGCAGAAAGTGAAAATTTTACAATTTCTATTACCCAGATGGCTGGAAGGCTTAACTGGAATGAGGCAAAACCCTGTGGATGCACATGCTTCATAAATATGTAACAATATGTGGCCTGAAGAACTTAAGACCCTGCTACAAATGGCAAGATTCTTTGCTTGTCCTACCATGTTAGCCAGCTAATATTTGTCCCTTGGCTACTTATTTTCCTTTTAGAATTGTTCATGTATAACTAGCTATCTCAGTGATGGCAGGAATACCACTGCATAGCCAAATCCATCTGCCTCTAGGCAGTGAGTATATACTGAATGATTTTATTTATTTATTTATTTATTTAAAAACAAGACATACAGTTTGTGAACTCTGTCCTGAGTATGAGGAATGTAGAAATTCTGTTGGCAGTAGCTAGGATAGGGGTGGGCAAAATATGGCCTATGGCAGGGGTGGGCAAAATGTGGCCCATGGGCTGGATGCAGCCTGCCAGGCCATTCTATCCAGCCCACAGGCCCCTAAAAAATTTAGAAAATTAAGATTTATCTTCCCCGGCTGCCTGTCATGTGGCCCTTGATGGGTTGCCAAAACTCAGTAAGTGGCCCTCCGCCCAAAATAAATAACTGCCTGCCTCTGGCTTATGGGCTGGATCTGGCCCACCAAGCAATTGCATCCAGCCCATGGGCACCTATCAATTAATTATACCCACTCAGCCCAAGCACCTCACTCCCACCCTCATGCATGGGAGGGTCCTGGTCTGGCCAGGATGCACAGCTTCCAAGAAGGGCTGCTGCTGCCACTGCTGCAGCTACCAGGAGACCTGCTCAGCTTCCCTGGCCTCCAGTGGCTCCTCCTTGTGTCCCTGCTGCAGCAGTCACTCCAGGCAGCAGGTAGGGAAGTGGTGGCAGTGGTGGGGAGCTGCAGCTGGGTAGGACATGGAGCGTGACGCTGGGGCTGCAGGGAGCATGGAGCCTGTGTCCAGAGGGGCAGTGGGAGCAGGGAGCTTGGGTGGGCAGGGTGTATGTGTGAGTGTGTGGGATGTGAGGGAGGGTGGGCGGCTGTGGGGACCCCCCACACTCCCCCTTCCCCATGATGCACAGCACCTGCCGCTGGTGGCAGAAGCAGGAGGTAGGACCTCAGGGTGCTTATGGGCTGTGCAGGTGCAGGTGCAGCTGCCTGGCAGCACCCAGCTTGCCCTGAGGGCCCACCACCTGGTGCTGCCACCGCTAGTGGCATGTGGGGGGAGGGAGGGTGTAGAGTGGTCCCCATACTCCCCACCCTCTCTCACATCCCAAAAACCCACACCCTGCCCTCAGTGATCTTATAAAGTCCCTCTCAACCCCTAACATCTATGAATCTATGAACATACCCTACACCCCGCCAACACCCCGCCACCATACACCCCCTCAGACACTATACAAGAGTAAGACTTTATTTCTGAGCTATTATGCAATTACTTCTATATACACTATGCAAACACAAAACAATTGGGACATTTTAAAAAAAATAAAATTAAAATACATTATTGTGGATAATTGGCTTATTATGTGATTAGTTTTTTTTCTGGTTCCAAGATGACAGCCCCCTCCCTCCCCAAAAGAAATACTTCTGGGGGCAAGGGGATGGACTTCCAGTGGCAAAAGTCAGGGGTTAGGGGTGGGATTTCTGGTCCCAAGATGGCAACCAGGGGGAAGGACACCTGTCAAGGGAGGGGGCTACCCTTGTGGCCATGGGTGACTGGTGCCACCTTAGTCTGGGGGGGCATGTGCCCCCCCCCAGCAACCAGTCAGTGACTGGGCACTTCCGCCTGCCCCCCCGTCATTCGCCTAAGTGGCGACTGCAGCCAGTCAGGTGGTGCACTAGCGCTCTTAGGGGGTCCATGTGCATCCCCTATGCATCGTCATTGCTTGTGGTCTTCAACAACTCCGAAAAACTCATTAAGCAGCCCTCCAGCTGAAATAATTGCTCATCCCCGAGTTAGGGTTAAGAACAGAGAAGCCATGGCCATTTGTGAAAAGAAAGCTTGACTTAAAATTTATAGTTAGTTTTTCTGAATTATGAGTGAAGCTTGGCCCCCAAGAAAGGATTAAATTTGGACTAAACATAGTCTGGCTAGTCACCACCACATGAGGGAATGAGGGCCACACATGAGCCAGAAGAGGATGAAGGAGGATTTCCCTAACAGAGTAGAGATGTAAGGAGCCCTGTGCTGCTCCCTCTAGCAATCTATGGCACGAGCAGTGGTATGGGAAAAAGTTGATCCGGGGGTTGATTGTTGTGGGAAGGGCCATATTTATAACACTATGAGGGTTCTGGGGTGCAAAAACAGCTAAGAGGTAGCCATGGAAGAGCTGTGCTATAATTCATACCAGAGTTAATGTAATTCCTTGCAACAGCCTATGATCTGGAGCGCACAGTATGGGCTAAAGAACTTCTGGCTCCCTTTCTTTTTGTGTGGCACCTTACAGCTCCTAAAACATGAGATAGCACTCCTGTTTGGAAAAGTGTGGAATCCTCCTCTTTAGAACTGTAGACCTCAAGATCATGGCTGTAATATTTATTCACAGACAGGTATAGACCATATTTGACTTGCTGTCATGAAAAATGCACTAGTTCATTAATCTATTGCTATCAACTATAGCCTTAAGTGAGGAATGCTGGGAAATACAACAGAGCTCTATGCAAACTTCCACCTCTCAAAGTGAATGACAGCAGCAGGTTGATGCTAGAGCTGCCAGTGACTGAGGTCTCAGCAGGTTCTATCCAGAAGCTCCCTTGTGCAAGGAAGGAGGAGATACAGGTAGTGTTGTGCTGAAGAGGTTTGTGGGAGGAAGAAGGGGGCCAGGGGTAGGGGATGGAGTTCTAAGAAGTAGGTGGCAATGGGAAATATCTTTGTGGTGAAGAGTAGAGTGAACATTTTAGCTGCAATGGACTGGCCCTTCATTATATTTGGGTTTGAGGGTGGAACTGTGGTAGAAGGAAAGCACAACAGTGCCACTTTGAGGTTTTGTGCTCATGTCCCAAGATGAAGACAAGTAGACACCTGCACCCAAGGAAAGAAGCTCACACAGATTGAGCTTGACTTGGGCTATGGAGATGACTTGGAACTAAGTCAAGACTTTCTGTTTGAAGTTTTCTAGATCTGTACCCTAGAACAGATGGCATTTTTTCTAATTTGTCCAGGAAACTGAATTAAATTGTTTGGTTAGAAGAATAGATTAACCTATTGAGCCAGTAAAAGAGAGAACACCAGTTGTCAGGAAAGCTAAGATATGGCCATTTGAGCTATTTCAGTTCTTGGTAGTAGTCAATTGGTTCTTCTCTAAGCCACTAGAATGGGAATGTGATATATCATTATGCTGGTTTACTGAAAGGACATACTACAGTGTTTTACTCAGTAGCTGGCTTTGCCCCACAGTTACTTGTGTCCCTTTTAAAATTATTCACGTAGAACTATGTCTATCAGTAATGGGAGAAGCACCACTGCATAGCCTTATACTTCAAATTTTCCAGCCAAATCCAACTATACTCTTTTTCTTCATGTTTGTTGCCTGGCAAGCTAGCAAATAGAGGAAAGGACACTGCTAATCCTGTGTTAAATGACTCTCGTATGTGCTGCTGTCAGCCTAGCCCCTCGTACTTAATTTTCAGTTTCACTTTACAGTTAGAGCTGGCATGAGTATATCCAATGGTGCTTTTGTGGACTGGGGCTGTATTGTTACTGAAATGCTAAACTAAGTACTTAGAAATAAAGAGTTCCTGTGCCTGGAATATACCTCAGTTTGTTCTTGTTGATTGACTTTACTTATAAAACTAGGTTATGGATCTAAACTTCATGAAATTTTAGGAAATCCGATCCAGTAGTTTGATTCTAGCTTATAGCTGGGGTTTTCTCAAAATGACGAGGGACACAGGTGTGTAGATAAAAGGTAATTTAGAGATTTTACTGCAAAAAGTGAAGTTGTCCAGAGGCTATTCAAGATCAGCACACTTCCAGCCGACAGGTGTCAGTCTTGCAGTACATTTCAGATTTTGAGGATTTGCTCCTTCTGTGCTTTGCTATAAAATTCTGCTTTAAATTAATGAATATTACAAAATGTACAGAGATAAATTAGAATTAGCTCATTTCCCTGCTGGAGAATTGCCTCAAAGTAAAGAACATTTTTTTTGCCTGTGGTCTTGGGGATGAAACAAATTAGAATCATTTTTCAATAATACAGCTTCGCTACAAATGGAAAAATGAACAAACCTCATCTGGTGCAAAAAGTATGTAATAATGAAAATGTGAATGGAAAGAAGAAATACAGTTATAGAAGATTTTTAGTTACACGGAACAATATTTGTGTGTTGATATTACCTTTTGCTAAGAATAGACCAGGCAGTTCCCTTATAGGTTTCAGTCTTGGCCTTTCAAAGGAGACTAGTGAAATACGTCTTGTATTTTAGACCCTAATGGTGAGAACTACAGTCTTTTTGGGGGTTTGAAGCATTTGAAATATTAACCATACCTCTATTTATAAAAATACCTTTTAACATGTCTATCAGACCAGGTTTTTATGAATCGTTCATAAAATATCAACATTTTTAAACCCATTCTTCAAAGTTGGACCCCTAAGTCCATATTTATGCATCTGAATGAAAGTGGTATGATTCGTTTTCAATGCTGCTGATAACCTTCAGCTTCATTTGAACATGATTTTTGTGTAGTGAAAAACCGGTGAAAAATCACTTATATTCAAATGTTTAAATATGGTTTGAGGAGCCACTCTTAGGTTTAAAAAGATTTTGCCCAGCCCCCTCTTATATCCTAAATATAGGCTGACTACAGGATGGAAATAAAAAATTATCTTGTTGCATAATATTTAGCATGATTGACTGAGCTGATAGGGTCATATATAGTTTTGCCCAATAATTGACACAAAACTCTGCCTTCAGTAGCTTATAAATTTGCCAAACTCTATTTGGACTGTAATTTTTCATCCTGCACGTGCTTCTCAGATGATTATTTTTTAAAGTTTTGGCAAAAAGGATTTAAGCATGTTTTGTTTTGATTTCTAAACAACTAGTTTGGGGAAATGTCACCACTCATATTGGTGTGCTTTTTGACTATTTCTGCAGAAACATTAATATTTAGTGATGTTATAAGCCTTGAAGCATCTCGGTTTGCACACATACTGTAGAGAATTGTTAGGATTGGTAGCTAAATTCTTCAGAGAGTCCACATGAGCTATGCATGTTCCATCACAGGATTATAGAGATGCAGAAAAACTTTCTGAGTGATTGTTTCTTCTAATTGTTGTGTACCACCATGGAACCAGAACTGCATTGCTCTCCTCACTGATATCCATGTCGGGTATTTGTTGAAGCTATCTGACCTGAATATAGGAAAGAGGTAGAGGGAGAGGGAAGCCAATGGTGGCAAAGGGAGCAGACTGGGACAAAGAGCAGATTGAAGGGAGCAACCTGAGGCAAGCTGAGGAGATTCTGCGGCTAATTACTTGAAGACAATGGAATTAGGATAAGGAGAGGAGTGGTAAGGGAATGGATGGCAATATGAAGGGGAATTCAATGGGAGAGGAGAAAGAGGACTGAGGGAAACACTATTACAAGCATACGTAAGCACGAGACATACTCCCATCAGAATTGAGAAAGGAAAATCAGGATTTCTGGAAATATGCCTACATTGTATGTTGCAGGGCAGTGTACTTATATTTAAGCTAACTTGGATTCTGGAAGCAGTCAGTGAATCGTAAGTTATTTACCTGGGTAAATTAGCTTGGGTTCCCTGCTGCCTCTACAAGACAGCTTCCAGTATCTGGCCTCACTTGGATATGTTTACGCTATAGGTTTCCCTCGATTTATGTGGGTTCTTAATATGCAAATTTGCTCTTATGCGATGAGCATATTTAGACCCATGATTATGTGACGTAAATTCACTCCTATGTGATCAGCATAGATGCCCTGCTGCCCAAGAAGGTAAGTGTGTGCGGAGAGGAGAAAGGGCCATGGCCCCACTTACCCCAGCCCTGGTTACAGCATGACCGAGGGCTGCACCATGCTCGACCTATCCCCGCCTTGCCTGGGCTCCACCGGTCCCCACTCACTCCAGCTCCAGGGCTGTGCTGTGCCCTGGTGCAGGCAGCTGGTGTTGGCTGCTCCCGAGGCCGCTCCAGCACAGGCTGGGGTGAGTGAGAACAAGCAGGGCCCTGGGTGGTGCAGGGCGTGGCATTCACCCCAGTCCTGGCTGCGGTGGCCCCAGAAGTGGCTGGTGCCAGCTGGCTGCAGCTGCTGGGCTGCACTGTACTCCACCTGTCCCCACTCATCTCTGCTTCTGGGCTGTGCCATGCCCTGGTGCAGGCAGCTGGTGTTGGCTGCTCCAGAATGGGCTAGGGTGAGTGCCACACCCCATGCTGCACTGCCCAGGGCTCCACTTGTCTGCACTCACCCCAGCCTGTGCTGGAGCAGCCAAGACCAGCTGCCTGCACCAAGGCACAGCATAGCCCAAGAGCAGAGGTGAGTGGGGACAGGTGGAGCCCAGGCACAGGGGGACAAGTGGAGCATGGTGCAGCCCAGTGGCTGCAAGCTGCTGATGCCAGCTGCTCCTGGGGCTGCTGCAGCCAGGGCTTGGATAAGTGCTGCTCTGTTCCCCCTGCTTTGCTGCCTTGTTCAGCCCTGGGAGTGGCACCCCTCCCTCTGCCCCTTCCCTACTTCCAGCTTCACTCCCTCCCTCTTTCCCTCACCACCATGGGAATCCTCCCTATATGTTATATTGTAAATTGGGTTCACTTTATGTGAATTCGATTTATGCACCATCCTCTGGGAATGCATGAACCGCATAAACTGAGGGAAATCTATATTCTGTATCATGCATTGTAGACATGCCTGTTGTCTAATCCAAGTGCAAGTGGTAGAGATCTATACCATGAACCTATAGGTGCAATTCTGCTGATAATCCAGTTGGATGGCCATATATCATATGGTGGGATTTGTTTCTTATGATTATGGTAGAATTCAATTTTATTAAAAATAACATATGAATCACACAGAAATGTAGATGAAAAGAAGAAGACTGCAATGGCAAGGACTTAATATTAAGAAATGTGGAGGTTAAGAATGCCTGTTCATGCTACAGTTTATAATTACCTGATCACGTTATTTTCCACAGACCTGCATGTCAGTCTAGGCACATTATGGATTGTATTCTGAATAGCAATCAAGAGTAGGTGATAATAAATGCATTGTTTGAAGAACCTCAACCTCATTTGTTACATAAATTGGAAAGAATATAATAAATAAGGTAGGGAACTGCAGGAAGAGAAAGGATGGTCCCTTGCTTGACACAAAAGAATGGGATTGCCTTAAGAAACAGGACTGTCACGGATTTCTTATATGATGCTAAACAATCACTTAAACTCAATTTTACACATTTATTACTGATTGTGTGTTTCTTATTTTCTGGGTGCCGAGTTAGGAGCCTGAGGTTTGATATGCACAAGTCCTGATCACTCACAGGTCATGGTCAACAGGAGCTGTGTTTTGAACATGGAAGTGGTATTTAATACTATATACTTTGAAAAAGGCAAGTCCTAGATGTCACAAATTAGGCACACCAAAATTAATGAACACTGGCCACATATACAAGAGATGCTGACTGTGCAGTAGCTACTGTGCAGTCATTTAGTACTTGTATAAATTAAATGACTGTGTAGTAACCTGAGTTCTGCACAGTACTGCTGATGAATGGCTTTGTGATACTGACCGCGCAGTAGCCGTGTGTCACAGTTTCTACCATGCAATGCTACTGTGCAGTAGTCTTGTGCTACTGCACAGTCAGCATCTTGTGTAGATGTGACCACTTTGGGTGAAATCTTATTTTACTTTATGCAGTTAAATGGGGGCTGGACACAATGATTTTATGAAGTCCCTTTCAGCCCTAATGCCTATGAAATCTATAAATGGCAGGTCTGCAGCTGCACTTTTTCACACTTTTTGGATTCTAACTTACCCAAAGCAGTAGTGTACAGACAACCACTTCTATCCAAGAGAAGAATGGACTACAGAATCCAGGTCTCTGCAGTGTTTGATTTGAGACAGCTCACATCAACTCTAGATTTAATTCCCTCATGGCCACTGGGAATTGGGGATCCATTTGAAGTGCTTACACAAGTTATATTTTTTGCATGATTGAGCCCCTGAAAGTGCTCTACAGGCATGACATAACACATATTCATGGCTTCAGAGTGCTTTTGAAATGGTCAGTCACATGAAAAACTAAGCCTCAATAAAGAAGCTCTTAGCTAAAAGTGCTCTAGAAAAAAATGCCTTAGGGAATTTCTGTTCAGTTTACCTTGATGGCTAATTTTTCGTGTGTGGGCTGGGCCCAGCCTTTCCCCCAGGGCTGCCACAGAGAAGTTGGGGACTTAGGGGGAAATGAACAGCACTAGCTGTTGGCTGGGCTTTGCCATGGCTGCAGCTGGAGGAGGAGGAGGGACAGGGTGGAATGCATCCCCTCACCTCATGGGTACCTGGTTGGGGGTGCCTTGATTAGGATACTAGGGGAAACCAGGCCAGGCCTGCAAGGTGAGTGTGCTCTGTTCCACAACCCCTGCCCCTCAGGTCTGGCTATGGCAAAGTCTAGCTGGCAACTACGAGCTGATAGTTGTGTGCTGCTCTGCTGTCAAGAGGTTTGGGCAAGGGGTAGAGTGGGTTGGGGGCATCACTTTCCATCCACCTCTGACCCAAGCCTCCTGACAGGGATAGCATGCTGCTGCTGGCTTGGCTTCACTGTAGCTGGAGCTGGGGGGGTGGGGAGGAGCAGGCCTGGAGAGAGAGGTGGTCTGGCAGCCTCCTGGGAGACTGCTGGAGTGCCCCCACCTGCTGGCCAGGGCCAGTGCAGGCAGGCTTAAGTCCCCCAGATGCACAGGCAAATGTCCGTTGGGTTGGGGATGGGGGCAGCACCATGAGTTACAGCACCTCCCCTAAACATATGTAGGCACCCTTGGTGTCTCTAAGGGAAGGAATAGGCTTCTGAGGTCATGTGCTCTGGGGGCAGAAGGATTTGACCTGAATCTCTCATTCATTTCTCCACTAGGAAGTCTGTGAAGAACCAGCACCATGTGATGCCTCTGGGGCAAAAAAGTCCTGCTTAGTAGCGAGTTTATGGGGTTCAGCAATAACCCCATGTGGGCTGATTCCAACCCCAAGCAGATTAGAGCCAGATGCTGGGCCTAAAGGAAGGGACTTATACAGCTCTTAATTCTCCTGCAACCAGCTCCAGCAGATCCCCAATGTTTATAGCTCAGTAGCTGCTGTTCCTCCTGCTGCTTTGGGAAAGGGTAACCCTGGCACTTCAGAATATTTGTATATACAATTTCTCATTTTGATACACAGCTAACATTGTTCAGAGTAATGTGAGGGGAAAAAGAATAATTATTTTAATAATATTCAAAGAAGAAAATAACAAAATTTCATGAGACAAAGTCTAATTATTTGCTTAGTTCCCTACGTTCCAAGTACATTATACCTGTTGTTTATTTAAGGTCTGCAACAAACAATGGAGAAGTGAAAACTTTTCTAAGAATGGACACTAGGATCTTCTATAACATAAAGATAGGAGGAGCTGATAGTGACCCTGGCAGTTTGTATATTTCATACATGTAATCTCCTCCATTTTTTCCCATCTGTTGTCTCATTTGCAATGCTTGCTGAGACAACCATTGATTTTCTAGTTGAAGGTGAAAGGAAGGTATTATTTTTCTTAGTTCCATCACTGACTGCTTCCAGTAGAAGTCATTGTAAAGTAACACAAGGTACCCCATCCTTTGACAATAATTGTTTGACAGAATTTAACAGTGACTAAACCTGCTAATTGCCTGGAATAAATTATTGTTATCGTTGTCATCATTGTTGGCAGTCCCTTGATTCAAGGATGATATCTACCATGGCTCATTGTTGGGTTTTGAGGTGACTAAACAGTCCAATCCTTGAGAGACAGACCCAACCGCAGAAGCTGCAGGTCTTTCTGCAGGGTAGAGTAGGCAATAGACTAGGATTTATCTCCTTTTCCTTCACTGTGTTCTCTTCTCTGGTTCAGAGGCAAGACACTTTAACTTGAAATGAGATGCTGCTTGGTTGTGGTGCCATTAGAGTCAGTCAAAAGCCAACTCCTTCCAGTTCTTGATTGTGACATCTTGTTTCTTGTGGTGTGTCGTCTTGTAGCATCGTATGTGTCTTTGTAGCATTTCTTCTGTACATCATGAGATCTCAGGCCATTACCTAGCTGAGAGTAGAGCACTTGTTCTGAGAGCTGAGAGTCAGGCATCCTCCACAATGTCTGGTCCAGTGAAGTTGGTGCTTGAGGGTAGCCAACTCCATGCTGGTAACACTAGCTTCAGCAAGGACACTGGTATTTGTACAGTGATCGTCGCATTTGATGTGAAGGATTTTCTGGAGGCATTGTTGGTGATACCGCTACTGGCTCCTAAGATGAAGATGGTAGGTCACCCACATTTCATATCCATAGAAAAGGGTGGGGCTTCATTATAGACCACTATCTTGGTGTCTTTCTGGAGATTACCATGAATAAAGACACAACAAAGCAGTTTTCCAATGCACGCTGAATCCTGTGCTGGATCTCCTCAATGTTCACTTTGACAGAAGTGACTAATGAGGTAAGGGAAGCACTCGACTACCCCCAGAGTCTTTTCCTTAATAATAATATTGGGGGTGGGGAGTCATATTCTTGGTCTGGGACAGGCTGATAAAGCAGTTCAGTTTTCTCAATGTTAAGAGAGAGGCCCAAAGTTTGGTAGGTTTCTCCAAAAAGGTCCAGTATGTCTGTCAGTTTTCCTCAGTGTGTGCAAGGACGGCTCAGTTTCTGGTGCACTGAAAGTGAAGGATAGTTGTTTTGAGTAATTAGGTGTTTGACTGAAAATGTCCCAGATTGAATACTGAACAGATGGAGGGCTTTTAAGTGTCAATTCTGGAAGGAAGGTTGTCCTTAATGAGAACCAGTATGACTGTCAAATTTTTTTTAAAAAAAATGGAGAACAGAATTAAAGTCATGACACATCCTTGCTTGACCACAGTTTGGATGACAAATGGATCTGTCTCTGATCCACTACAAAGAATGGTTGCAGTCGTGGATTACAGAGAAGCGTCAGGACCTTGATGTACTTTTCAGGACATCTGAATCTGGCCAGTACTTTCTACAAAGCAATACAGACAATACAGCAGTGTGCAGACAATCCAGGCAGTCTTTGGAGAGTGTTGGAGACCGCTTCCTGGTGGACGTGCTGAAGCAGTCAACTAGGGGCTGTGCGATTCTTGACCTGCTGATCAGGAACAGGGAAGAATTGGTGAAGATTGTGGTAGTGGATGGCAACTTGGGCAGCAGTGACTATGAGATGATTGAGTTCAGGATCCTGAGGGAAGGAAGGATGGAGAACAGGAAAGTAAGGACCCTGGATTTCAGAAAACCAGACTTTGACTTGCTTAAGGAACTCATGGGCAGGATCCCCTGGGAAGCCAGTCGAGGGGGAGAGGAGTCCAGGAGAGCTGGCTGTACTTTAAAGAAGCCTTACTGAGAGTGCAGGAACAAACCATCCTGATGCGTAGGAAGACTAGCAAGTGTGGCAGAAGACCAGCTTGGCTTAGCAGGGAACTCTTCAATAAACTAAATCGCAAAAAGGAAGCATATAAGAAGTGGAAACTTAGACGAATAACTAGGAAGCAGTCGTAGGAATGGTCAGCATTGCTCAGGCATGCATGGATGGAGATAGAAAGGCCAAAGTGCAATTGAAGTTGCAGCTAGCAACCCTAGTGAAAGGTAACGAGAAGGGTTTCTACAAGTATGCCAGTAGCAAGATTGAATGATATCTTAATTTCCTGGTGCAGAGAGGGAGAATACCTTTTCATAAACTGGGACCACCAGGCTGGGTTTCTGGTAAAGTATTTCAATCTTTTCTCCATAGCCCACATCTTGATTTGCAGTTGGATGATGTTTCTTGTTACAATTCTGCCAGTCTGTCACTAATGATCATTGACTCAGTTGGCAAGGTCTCTTTCTAATTCTGGCATCTTTTTTATGTTGTCCATGTTTTTCCAACAGTCACAAACCAATTTCTCATTCACACCAAAATGACAAGCTGCAGAACTGTTGTTAGTAACAAGAGCAAGGTTGATGACTCTGATCTTGAATTTGGCATCATATTTCATTTATTTTGGTGGGGTCCTGAATACCATGTGATATTTGGGGTACTGGTAATTAAGTGTGAAATTTCGCCCAGCATTTTGTTTTGAAACTGTTTTGAGCTCAAAACAGCGAAACCAAAATGAAACAGAAGCCCTTGAAACAGCTTTGAAATGAAATGAGGGAACTCGAAGTGTTTAGAAAGTTTCAAAGCCAGGCCTACTGGCTTCAGCACTGGTCCCAGCTGGCAGCACCCGTCTCCTGTCATCAGGTATGGGGTCGGAAAAGATCAGCTCGTGTGGGGACCTGCAGCCCCGATCCCGGGGCAGAGGAGGGTCCCCACACTAGCTGATCTGCCCCTTGCTCCATACCAGAGCCGGGTCAAGGAGGGCACAGAGCCTGGGGCAGATTAGCTCTTGAAGGGACCCACCCAGCATTGGGGTGGTGGGTGCCTGCACAAGCTGATCTGCCCTGGCCCCGCTGGCCCCAGGTGGCAGCACCTAGCTCCTGTCAGTCGGCAGGCAGATTGGGGGCCTGCTGGTGCCCCTGGGAGGGCTACGGGGCTGTGCTGGAGTCCTCCTGGGGGTGCATGCCCCCAGTCTGCCTGCTGGGTGTCAGGAGCTGGGTGCTGCTGCCTGGGGCCAGTGCAGCACTGAACTCCCCGGGGCTGGGTGCAGGTTGTGCCCAGTGCTGGTCTGTCATCTGGCAGGCAGATTGGGGGGGGCTCACCCCCCCCGGAGGACTCCAGCACAGCCCCCACAGTCCCCCTGGGGGTGTGGGTGAGCCCCTGATCTGCCTGACAGATGAGAGGAGCCGGGTGCTGCTGCCTGCGACCAGCGGCAGCACTGATCTTCCCAGTGCCAGTCCCAGGTGGCAGCACCCAGCTTCTCTCATCTGGCAGGGAGATCGGGGGCTTGCACCCCTGGGGGGACTGTGGCATAGCCCCCACAGCCCTCCCAATGGGTGCGGGCAAGCCCCTAATCTGCCTGCCTGCTGCATTTTATGTTTCCCCATAATAACCTATGGGTGAAACATTCAAACAGCATTGAAACATGCATGCATCCACAGATGCATCTCGAGCAGGTCCAAAGAAATGATCCTCCCCCTCTATGCAGCACTGGTCAGGCCGCAGCTGGAGTACTGCATCTAGTTCTGGGCGCCACACTTCAAGAGGGATGTTGTCAGCATGGAGAGGGTCCAGAGGAGGGCCACTCACATGATCGAGGGCAGCAGGGCAGGCCCTATGAGGAGAGGCTATGGGACCCGAAGCTGTTCAGCCTCCAAAAGAGAAGGCTGAGGGGGGATCTTGTGGCCTGTTATAAACTAGTCAGGGGGGATCAGCAGGCACTGGGGGAGTCACTGTTCCCCCGAGCACTGCCAGGAGTGACCAGGAATAACGGTCACAAGCTGGCAGAGGGAAGATTTAGGTTAGATATCAGGAGGCGCTACTTCACAGTCAGGGCGGCTAGGGTCTGGAACCAACTTCCAAGAGAAGTGGTGCAGGCTCCTACCCTGGGGGTTTTTAAGAGGAGGTTAGATGAACACCTTGCTGGGGTCATTTGACCCCAGTACTCTTTCCTGCCATGGCAGGGGGTCAGAAAGATGATCTACTCAGGTCCTTTCCGATCCTAGAAACTATGAAACTATGAAACAGGAAAACACTTTCAGTGAAATGAAACAGAACAGTGGTTTTGAAATGAAACTCAAGGCGAAACACGAAAGGACAGTTAAACACTAAACCATTTACTGGTACCAAAGGAAATTGTCAAATCTCTGTTGGAGTCTTTTTAAAGCAAAGATAAAACAAAGTGTGTTAGGCATTGTCTAGATCTACATGATCTTGTCTCCTTGATGGTCCAGGTCAGGGCTGTTCAATTTCTGAGTGGCTGGGGACCACTGGTTGCATATTGTATGGACTGAATGCCACAGAGGCTGCACACCACTGCCATCCTAAGAGCTCCACTGTTTCAGCAGTCTGAGCACCCTGCCCAGGGATAATGCAAACTCTTGTTACAGCCACTCAGGCAGCAGGCCCTCTCCAACTATGCTGCTCAGCCCCAGAGACCCTGCCTCCCACAGCAGCAGGAGCAATGGAGGGAACAGAGGCCAGACAGGAGCCCATAGGCCTCATATTAACCCCTCACAAGCTACCAATTGGACAGCCCTGGTCTAGGTCAGTCTATTTCAGAGCAGGGGATCAAGAAGAGGATCTCTTGAGGTCCCTTCCAGACCCATATTTCAGTGATTTCTATGAAGAAATACAGATGAAATTAATCAGATAAATTATTTCTTATGACTAATTCGTGATTCATTCTTGCTAACACAAGGGTACAGTTAATTGCAGTAAACAAACTGCCAATAATTTAATCACTCTGCTTGCTCCATAATACTGACCATACAAGGTATGGCACTATAACTGATGTAGTATGTGTAGAAAAAAAAAATTCTGTACTCCATATATATCTAGCTAGGAAAAAATCCATATTTTTTACTTTAGATGTTCTTATCAATATCCAGCAGTAGGACACTAATTTTCTAATGGAGATAAAACAGTGGTCTAAATGTTTTTTCCCAAAAACTTTTGAATTCTGTGTGCATGGAAATAAGCTAGACGCTGTTAATTATTTTAACAAGTTTTCAGTTATTTTTTTTATGACTTGCCCTAAAATGTAAATGCAGTGTAAGAACCCTAAATCAATATTTGTCAAACATGAGTTTTAATTGATTTATTTTCTTTAAAATCTCATTTTCCTCTCTGATTACTTGGTGCAAACAATGATTATTTCAACTAGTTTTGCTTTATTAAAGCAGATTTTTTCCCTAGTTTTCTAGTGCTACATTCAAGATTAAATTAAAATATTAAAGTGTTCAAATGAAAAAGTGAGGAAAAATTACTTAGCAACTCAAAATGAAATATTAACAAAACAGTCTAGTGTAATGAATGCCTGCTGTAGGAAATTACATGCAATGCAATCACTATCTTGAGATAAATTATATATTTTGTTCTTTTCCAGGGGCTCTATTTACATTAGCTACAAGAAAAATGTATTACAACACATTTTTATTTGTCAAGTTAGTAGTCGCTTTTGTTTTGGTTTTCTATTCTTGCTGCACTTCCTTTAAAATATATATCTTAAAAGGCATTGCAAAGATATTTCTATGGTGATTTACCACCTGTTAGACTCATAGTCATATTGCTTATGATTATTCACACATATAATCATTTGAATAGCCATTTTATTATTTATTAGTAGTAGTAGTAGTGGAGGTAGTAACGTCAGTTATTATTGACATTCTTGAGTCAAAGAGTGAAAATATGAGACAAGTTGTACATTAATTTATTCATAATAAAAATATTCTTCCTTTTCCTAAAGGTGGAGAAACAACATCTACAAACACTTCTGGTTAGAAAAGATCCCGTACACAAATGAATTAATAAAGAAGTTAATAAAATGGCTAAAAATCCAATTATCTATTTGTCAGTTAGTGAGCAAACTGCTCTTGCCAATTGCATTGCAGGACTCTTCAAAGACAGGGCATTGCTAGCTCCTATGGAATTCAATAGGAGAAGAGAAGGGCCAATTATCTGAAAGCTAGTTCCTTAAAACATACAAGCTAGGGCACACCAGCTATTGGGAAGAATGTCAGTCACTGAATCACCAAGACAACTGTCTGTAGCATCTATTTTTATGTTTGTCTCCAGTCCATTGTTGCTATTTTGGTTATGAGTGCTTGAGATAACACAATTTAATGCTTTCAGGTGCCTGAAACTCAAAGTAGAACAAAAGCCATTTGGTGATGCCACTGTGCAGTAGCTCCAGTTACTGTGCAATCATTTAGGACTTGTACATAAATCCTAAATGACTGCACAGTAACGACTGCACAGTCTGCATCTCATGTAGACGTGGCCACTATGGCTCTTTCTGCATCTTGAATCAACCTAGAATATCTAGGTTTTCACATCTTCGTTCCTGAGTGTGGCAGAACATCTTTGGTGTCTGCCACTTTAAGGCTGACAGTAGGCAGCCAGCATGTGTGGGCTAGCCCTGATGAGGTGGTGTAACAGGGGGATTCCTTGGGGCCAGTCTCACACTGGCCCACCCATCTGTTTCTGGGCCAACTGCCCGCTTTCTCTTCTGCCACACCTTGATGATATATAATTATGATTTTAATTAGGTGGAAAGCTGCCCATTTCTTGCCCTGATGCCAGGGGGTGCTATCTGTGGCTCTGTTCCTCCCCTACACTGCAGCCCAAGCCTTGCAGTTGGCATCCACTGTTCTTATCGTCACCGGCCCCACACTGGGCCTCAGAATCCAATCAGACCCTTAACTAGATTCCTTCCATCAGGCAGGATGGGAGGAATCACCCTCATTCTCAGCTGCCTAGCTCCCTGAACTGTTCCCCCTTTCAGGTGTGGTCCCCCCAGGACCTTTGGCCATACAGGTCCTGGCCTCACCTCCAAGGCCATTTGGAAACCCCAGGCCCTCACCTCATGATTGGCCCTTGGCCCTTTTGACCGTTCTGGTCCTGGGCCCAGCATTGACCAGTTGAGGGTTTTCAAGGGTTTTCAGGTCTATGAGCCTCTAGCCTCCTCTCTAACTTGGGTCTGCCTTCTTGGCCCAAATATAGATTAACCCACCCAGTT
Organism: Crocodylus siamensis; assembly: GCF_052110815.1. Classification (NCBI taxonomy): domain Eukaryota; kingdom Metazoa; phylum Chordata; order Crocodylia; family Crocodylidae; genus Crocodylus; species Crocodylus siamensis. The sequence continues at coordinate 39,279,183 of NC_143398.1, forward strand.
GTGGGAGCTGGGGTTAAGGCATCCCGACCCTCCTTTCACCGGGGTGGTCACTGGCCTGGTACTTCCTGGAGGTTCCTGCATCACTGGGAACCCCACCAGGCTACCCACTCCCAGCAGGGTAGATTATTAGGTTATGCCCAGAACTAGGAGCCTCCAAACCATCCCCTACAGCTCCTGCCCTTACCTCCAGGATGTTGCATTCAGCCTTGCAGCCAGGCGATGTTACTGCCTGGCCTGCCAGCAGCAAACTGCTGTGTTTACATAGGCAGCCAGAGATCTAAAATGGCCACTGGAATCATGCACCTGCTGGCTACTTGGTTCAGCCCTTAAAGTGACAGGCACCAACTGTGCCTCACCACAGGTCGCCATTTTAGATCCAGGCTCTCAGGGTCCAGTCTGCTGCTACATCTGGAACAACAACACCTGGCTGAGCTACTGTGCACAACACTTTGGAGGTAAGAGAGTAACTATAAGGAAGGTAGGAGGTTCCTGGGGGCCCAGTCAGGTCCCAAGTCCCACAAAGAGGGCTTGGGCCTAGTAAGAGCAAGGTCCAGCCTAGATAAGGGGCTTATTGTTTGTGGGCCTACACAGGGGCTAGGAAAGCCCCTGATTTAGAACCTGCTTGAGGCCTCAGTTTAGTCAGAGGCTGAGACCCCAGTAAGTCTTCAGACATGGTGAGGCCAAATTTGGGTCAAGAGTTAAGAACTTTAAGTACCTGAATACACAGTGTGTCAGCATAGTGATGAGGAGCTCCAAGGGGAAGTGAGAGTCCTGGTGAAACCCTGAAGCATGGGTCACAGTGAGGCACTGCATAATACGGATGCCATTTGTGAGGCATGGGTCATGGTGTAGAGGAGGTACGGAGCCATGGACAGAGCCCCCTGGGATCGGGCCTTAAAATAGACAGCCTCCCACATTTTACACCAGTTTTGGGAACAGCAGGTTGTGGGAGGAGAGACTGAGTGGACTGCCTTACTTAGGTGGGTGAGTTGAGGTTGCCACCTGGCTCTGAGATGGCCCCTGTCACACTGAGTCTTTCTAGGTTTTATTACATAGAAAAAACTTATATTAAAAATGATCTAAGTTGTGAAACAATCCACTAAAAAACTGAGAAATGCCAGGTTTATAGATGTCTACACAGCTCAACCTCTGACCTTTCATGTGTGCATTTTTTTCATTGACTCAGAAACAACATACTGGATAATTTAGCTGGCAGCAAGAAATTGGATTTGGATGGGGTACTGGGAATACATTTTGGTTCTAGGAAGGTGGTTGAAAGCAGCATAACCTAAAGCCTGGATATACAACTCATTTATATTAGTTTAAATTATATAGTTGTTGTCCACCAATGTAAATTATACTGGGATCCTGATTGGGCAGACAAGCTGCTATTTCAAGGTAGCTGCTTTCAGTAGGCATTATAACATGTTTCCACAAGGGGCAGGGCCAGAAATTACATATTAACTGGTATAAATGATCAGAAAATGGTTCAAATCTGTAACACAACAGAAGTTCAGTGCACATAAACCACTTCCACAGTTGCGGAAACTGGATTAAGATAAACTTGGCTGGATCTAGTATTAGACTTAACTGATTTAGGTAAAATTGATTAATTGAATGATCCCCTCTAGATTCAAGTTAACTCATAGTCACCAGAATCCCAGGATGCTCTGCACCTCCCCATGTAAACCTCCCCTCACAGGGTGTGTGGCCTACGTTGGGTGCAAGCTGTCTGCTCCAGTGGAATAGGGAGGTGTCCAGCTTCTGGCCTGAGCCACAGCAAGTATGTGGTTCAAGATTTGTTCACTTGCTTATCAATTCCATCTATACAGCTTATATTAACCTATGAAGTTTGAATCAATTTAGCCTCAGGCTTTTTTGGCGTCTGTACTTAGCCTAGGTGGTTGGGAGAATAGGTGTTTTAAATTTCCAGGCTATGTATGGACAGTCAGAAAGCCCAAGACTTGCAGGTTACTCTGAGTTGTATAGATTGAACTGATAAGCAAGTGAATAAACATTGATTTTTGGTTCCAGAAATGCAGCCACATGCCTGCAGTGGCCCAGGCCAAAAGTTGGAGAGGCACTAGAGCATGCCTGCTTGGCTGGAGCAGACAATGTGAGCCAAAGCTATCTTGCCCACCCTGCAAGAGGAAGGTGTTTATGGGAAGCTGCAAAGCATCCTGGGATGCTGGGGGACTGTAAACATGAATCTGGGATATAGGTTCAATAAACCAATTTAACCTAAATCAATTATGTCTGATACTAGATCCATCCAGGTTTATCTTACACTGGTTTTGGCCATTTTGAAAAGTGGTTTATGTGTACTGAATTTCTGTTGTTACAGATTTGAACCAGTTTCTGATCACTTAATTCCAGTTTATGTGTAATTTCTGTCCCTAGCCTAATGGCTGCTTTATGCAAATAACTACTTCTAAATTGAAGTGGACAACTGACATCCACATTCCTATAACTTGCACTCATGTACTTACATCCCTGATTTTTCTCAGCTTAAGTCTATACAGAATTCAATAGAGTTAGAGCAGTGCAGGGGTTTATGTCATGGATAGATTCCTGTTTTGTTTTACATGCCCAAGTGGCCTTGTAAGTGCTGTTTTTGTTGCACAGTTTGTGATCCTAGTCCACATGACTACTAAACGTGTTCAGTTGGCTGCACTCTGGCTGGGCAGGTATGTGGTTCTATATATGCATGCTTGGGTAAGCCTAAATCCAAGGACTATAGCCTAGCAAAAAGTGGGGAGGAGGCTTTCCCTCTGATGTTTTAGTCAAATTTCTCAGTGTTTATGGCATTTGCCCAGGAAAGGGGAGACAGACATTTGGGGCCCTACCTCGCCCAGAGGAGATTGGAACATACATCTCTTTAATTTGCCAGTGCTGTGCTCTAACCATCAAATTAGGTATTACTGGGTGTGTCTATGTGAGACTGTGGCAGTGTCAGGGGAGATGCCTGTACCTGGGTACTCCCCAGACCGAGATTGGCCAAGAAATGACGCTGCCCCTAGCATCTGCTTTTCTGCCATGACTTGATATTTAATTTATGATCACAGAACAGGATAGAGTTGACTGTGATGATGTGTAATCCTCTTATAGGTAGGATTCATGCTCAGGAGGAGTTATAGTCCAAACTCAATTCCAAATTAGGGTCTTCCCCTTTAAGGGTTGGTCAGACTTGCAAGTGCAGTTGCCTTGTGCATCTGAGCAAGGCACTGCTGGCTGGGAGTTTCACCAACTCTATACTCCCTCCACAATCCACTGGTATTACAACAGAAATAGATAAAACAAAAGAACAAGAGTCTTTACACTCCTCTTACACCCTGTCTGGGAGTGTTGCAGCCTGGCAGCTTCTCTTGCTCTCTCTCTTTCTCCCCTTCCAGCCTCCACAGCTACTTCTTATCTTCCTGCCGGAGCCTCGGCAGCCAATCATCTGCTTTCTTCACCAGCTGACAGTCAACTGCCCCTCAAGTAAGTGTATTCCCCTGGGGCTTCCCTTAGTTCTACTCTTGGCCTGGTTTTCTCTTCCACCTGGCAACTGGCAGTCTCCCTGTTCTTCACTAGGGTGCTTCAGTGCAAGAAGGGGGAGCTGTTTGCTAGCTAGCTCTGTACTAAAGCATCTTTGTGCCCCAGCCAGTTCCTCTGCAGCACGTTGAGCTAGCTCAGAGTGGCCTTGGGCTGGCAGGCTGACCCCTAGGGCTCCCTGCCAGCTGGGGCTGCTCAGCCTGGCTCAATGTGCTATGGCCAGGAATGCTGGGGTTTATTTTTGTGCATTAATATGCATGTGTAGATACACCCACCTAGTCTCTTCATCAGCTCTCCTCTTGAAGTTAAGCCACTGCACCTGGCATTTAATGGTAATTGGATAAAATAGATGAAGAAAAGTGAGGAAGTTTGTCCCAGTGGGAGCTTAGGTCAAGGCTAGAACCCATTGCCTTTCAGAAAAGTAGCCATCTAACTGAGCCACATAGTCTTACACCTGGGAGCTCCCAGAGCAGCTGTAGTGGCAGGGCTGAAGGAAGAAAGATTGACCATACCCTCTTTATGATCTCCCTTTTAGACCTAATACATGGATTGAGTATCATCTCTTCCTCTCCCCACCTATCTCCCTTTCTTGCTGAGGAGGACCAGAGAGGGCACTTATGGTGCTTAACTCAGGGGTGGTCAAAATATGGCCCGTTGGCCCTTGGGCGACTTGTGTCTCCTGATCCTGAGGGTCCCCCCAGTGGATGATCACCAACTGGGGGAGAGGGGTACCCCAGCAGCCAATCACTGCCACTGGCAAAAGTGCCAGCGGAAAACCAAAACTGTTGCTGGCGCGTCTTCCAGCACCCCCACATTCTCAGAGAGGGCACCAGCTGTCAACCCCCACTCCCTGACCAGTGAGGGCCAATCTCAAGCAGGGCACATGCCCCCTGCCATACCCTCCACACATTGCCTACGTGCGGGTTGGATCTGGCCCACCAAGGGATTTTATCTGATCCATACATGTGGGGCAGCCTGGGCTGTGGCATGTGCAGTCAGTCGTGCCACTCTTGGACGTGCAGCAGAGCTGGACTGGTACAGCTTCCTGGCATCCCCAGTAGCAGCAGCTCCCTTTGGCTATCACTGTTAGTGTCACTGCCACTGCTGGACCCAGCCCTGCTGTCCAGTCACCCCAGCTCATCCGTCCTGCAGCCATCAGTGGGGGCACCAAATGGAGTGGCTGGGTGGGTTCTCTATGGAGGGATGGGTGTTCTTGGCTAAGTGGATGGGCTAGGGCTGTGGGTAGGTAGGAACTGGTGCCAGGGGCAGTATAGGTTGGTAGGCATTCAGGGGCTGGAACCAGGGCCATGGCCAGAGCTGGGGCTGGGATCTCAGGAGCCAGGACTCAGAAAAAGATACGATCTGCATCCTGCACAATAGTTTGTAACTGGCTTGATCCACAAGGGGGGAAGGAGCATAGGTCCATTACCTCGTCCTCACTACTCTTGCCCCAACATAGGCATGCACAGGCAGCCCCAGCACAGCATGCCTGTGGAGTGGTGTGGTCCAGCAATGCAGGGTGGACCTGATGGATCGTGACTGGATTAGTCTACCCTGCAGTGCCAAGTGCTGCTCCACAGCTGTGCTGTAGAAGGGCTTCCTGTGCATGTCTTTGCTGGGGTAGGGGGAGTGAGGGCCAAGTCATGGATGTGTGCTCTGCCCTGCCTCCAGGGTCAGGCTGATCATGATCCGTCATGCGGGGAGTGAATTGGAGCCCTGTGCTGTTACCACCCCATGATCCTGGCTCTGGCCTCAGCTTCTCCTGCCCATCCCGCACCTGCCCACAGCCCTATCCCATACACTCGGCTGACTGCACCCTGCCCACAGGGGCCCTGGGCTGATCTCTGTGGAGATCTCACCTGCCTGCTCCATCTGGCACCCCCAGACCAGTCTATTAATCTACCACTTATGCTAGGGACAGAAGTTACACATAAACCAGTTTAAGTTGTCAGAAACTGGTTTAAACCTGTAATTTAACAGAAGTTCAGTGCACATAAACCAGTTTTAAAATGGCTGAAACTAGTTTAAGATAAACCTGGTTGAAAGTAACACCAGACTTAGCTGATTCAGGTCAATGTGACCCTCTGAGATCTTACCTGAAAGGCGAGAAACAAAGTCCCTCTCTGCTTTCCTGCCACACCTTGATTACAATAGAAAATACATGAAAGGGGAGGCTCCAATATTATATGGTTTCCGCCCTTTCAAAAAAAGAGGGAATTCACTCTTAGCATATTCCTTGGGGCTCCATCTCCCCTACACCACTTTCATAAATCAACCATGGTTTTAAACCAGCGGTATCTTTCCATTGCGAGACACAAATGGTAAGTTTCCCAAAACTTGGTCTTTCTTTTCTATATACAGTCACCTTAATGTCACCAAGTCTGGAGTGACCATGTTATTGGCAGAGTCTCACAGTCCTGTGTCACTCTCTCCTCCAGATAATTTTAATCAATGATTAGCTTGTGCTAATGCATTCAGTGGTACATATAATTCTTAAGCAGAAAAACAACCATTAAAAATATGTATATTTTGTCTCGCAGTGCCCTATGCCTGGTGCTATACAAGGATTGGGCTCACGTGACCGAGTCAAAGGCTGTCTTGGGTGCCTTGGTCCAACCATTACCAAAGCTTCTCTGGCTTGCTCCCCTGTGAATGATGCTCCTCCAAGCCTTCTTTTGACACATCTTCCCTTCAGGCGAATCCCAGAGCCTGTGGTTCCTCAGCTTACTGGAGCTTGGGGCTTTCCTTGTACTTTTTGCCTGCCTCAGCACCACAGGCTCGGGTCTGGGTTGGGGCATGGAGGCTCTCGCAGCTGCCTCCATCCCCCTCTGGCTCTTGGTGGTCTTTTACTGCCTCTCACACCTGGGCTGTCACTGTCTCTGGGTGCTTCATTTCTATGTCACTCCCTGCATGTCTTCCAATGCAAAAGGAGTATGTACTTTGAAAACAACATGGTAGCGGTATATGCTGCTCTTGCATCTCTGCTTCTGACCCTGCAGGTAAGCTTGACTTGTCAACAGCCCTTCCTGGGCTCTTTTCTATCATGGTTTGGAGCTGACTGGGGTGTAGACAACCACATGCTGTTGGTGACTGTCCCTTTAGTCACTTTAACTGGTGACAGTCAAACAGGTTTATGAAACTTTTGTCCCACACCCCTTACTGGTTCAAGTCAAATCAGAGTTCCCTAGGATCCTTTGAAGCCATGTGCTGGGCTGTGCTGTTTGCTCCAGAGAGCAGGGCTGGCCCCACACCTCTGTTCCCTACTTGGAGCACTAAGGGCTGGCTCACTGGCTTCACTGCCCCCCAAGACAAACCCTGGGTGGAGTCTGGGGCCAGGGAGGGGGCGTAAGACTCCTTCCTCTTCCCCTGAGTATGGAGCTGCCCTTCCCTGCTGGCTTCCTTAGTGCTGGCTGTGACTGTGGAATACAAACCCCAGAGGCACCTGGAAGCAGGAAGAGGAAGTGATGAGCAACTCTGCCGTGATTGTGGGCTGCAAATCCCAGAAATCTTGGGGGCAGCAGGAAAAGGAAGTGAATGCACAGCTCATGCTGGCAACATGCTAGAGAGCCATCCACTAGCACCCCCCAGTTTATGGCCTGACACACTGCAGCCATGTAGCTGCATTTCCGTAATAAAATGAGAATGCCTGTTCATTTTGCTTAGTGGTTTAATCTTTGCAGTTTATACTAACCTGTAAGGCAGAATCAATTCAACCTCAGGCTTTTTGACTGTCTGTACTTAGCCATAGGCAGTTTTGGTGAGCTGTTATGGGAAATGCTGAGCCAGCCCACAATGCCTCATCAAATCCCCTTAAGTGGCCCTCCAGCTCAAATACTTGCCCACCCCTGGCCTAATTGGGGGTTAGAGCACTGTGTTAGGAAGCAGCTATATATTTCAATCACCTCTAGATGAAGAAGGGGAGCCTAGAATCTGGGTCTCCAATTCCTGGGTGGCTGTCATAACCACTTGGCTATTAGGTTAAAGCATGTTGAGGGAGGAAGACTCCTCTGGCCAGTTTTTTGCTGGGCTACAGTTTCAGGACTTACAGTTGTCAAGGTATGGGCATATGAAACTGCATATCTCACTGGCACAGCTTTGCAAGAATGGTCCATAGATACATGGGTGCTTATGTGTTTATGGTGCATGTAGAATAGGATTGCAAGCTTTACAAGTGGCAAACATAGCAGTTATGTGGCTGGGTGTAACAGGGGTGCCTCTTTGGGGTCCGTCTACCAGTGGCCCCGCCCACCTGTTATGGGAGAGCCGCCCACCTTCTCTCCTGCCATGCCTTGTTGTTAATTGATTAACAGATGTAATTAAGTGGGAGGCTGCCCATTTTCTGCCCCGATGTCAGGGGGCGCTATCTCCGGCTCTGTTCCTCCCCTACACTTTAGCCCAAGCCTCGCAGATGGTATTTGTAAGTTCCCCTTTATGTTGGGGGTCTAAGCCACTCTAGGCCTACCCCCTTTTTCCTCTAGCTAGGCCTGTCAGTCAAAAAAACAACCCACTAATCAGGGTTTGACAACCAGGCTCTAGCTCTCAAAACAAACACCTCCCTCACTTGGGCTCCTGCCCTTCCGAGGTGCTGCGGTCCACTCACCCCTGAATATTGCACACTCTTCTGGCTCTGGGTCAGCTCACCCCCAAATATTGCGCCCTTTCTGGAGCCGGGGCTGTCGCACCCAAAATGTTGCACCCTCTCTGGTGCTGGCGTTGGCACACCTTAAAAATGCTGCGCCCTATCTGGCACTGGGGTCAGGGTTCCCCAAAAATGCTGCGCCCTCTCTGGCACCAGGGTCCTCACACTGCCGTGGGTCCCCTTTGAGGCCTCCGCCATCCCCTCACAGCCTTACCCAGAGCACTGGTGTTAAACAGCAAACAAAACACAAGTCCCGGGTTATAACATAAATTCAAGCCACCCAGCTATAACATCATCCAAGCCACAGCCAGGGTGCTCCAGCTCTCACCAGTATCAGAGGCTGTACCTGCAGTCAGGCCTCTCCCCTTTGGTTGCTCTGGGAGAGCTTCTTCCCTCTTGGCTGCTGGCAGGGAACTGCCATCCTGGCCTCAGTCCTGGGATTTATATGTGAACCAGGCCCTGCCCCTTCCAGTAACCTGCCTGGCTGGCAGGGTTTGAGCCCTAATCCTTACTTGACCAGCTGGCCGTGACTGGAAGGTTCCAGACTTAAAGGGGCCACCCTGTCTCTTAGTAACAGGGTTAGGGTTCCCTGTTACACTGGGTAAATGTCATTTAGGTGCATAAAAGGTGAAATGAGGTTCTCCCCTGTCTGTCCAGTCTTTGCTTACAAATACCAGTTTATATGTCATCCATCCAAACACCTAGTCTCCCTCTGCCTCTGCTTCCTCAAGAGATTGCTGTCACATGTAGTATTCTGGCAAACAGATGGTACTGGGTCCATGTATTAAGTCTGAAAGGGGTGGTCAGGAAGGGAACATGGTTAGCCTCTCTCTCTTCACTGCTGCCACAGCTGTTCTGCTAGGTTCCAAGTGTACCTAGCACACACTATTGAGTGGATCAGAAGGTTGTGCAGTGGTGTGGTTGCAACCCCCTTTGATTTCTGCTCCATGCAAAATTTAAGAGCTTGGGAGGTGCAGCAGCATGCCTATTCAAGCGGTGTTGAGGGAATCAATTGACTTCATGGTTCATTATCAGGTTCCTCCTAATCTCTCTCCACTTCATAGGTGTTAACAACCCTCTCCTCTTAATGGACCTGATGTTTCATTATTCAGGCTATCCTTTCTTCTGCAATATTGCTGCCTGTTAGCCATTCCTGATAATTTCTCTTTTCTGTTTCACAGCCCTACAGACTGTTTTTAGCTTAATCTTAACTCAGGTCTGGTGATATTAAAGTAGACATAGAAATGACTGAAAGTGAAATATTGGCGGCAGAGGCAACATGTAGGGGGTGCATGTGGACCCCCCAACCGTGGCAGTGCACCCCCTACAAAAAGGTGTTGCTGACACTGTCGGCAGTGCCTGCAGCTGCTTACACCACTGGTGGCATCTGTGGGCAGTCCGCTAGATGTTGCCAACATTGCTGGCGGCATCTGCGGGTGGTCACTGACCCCTGGTCGGTGTTCGCCACCCCCCACCCTGCTGCTGGCAGCGTCTGTGGGAGCTCCCCAATTACCACTGCCAGGCTCCTGCCACCACTGTCACACTCCAGCCACTGCTGTGCTCCACCAGCTGCCAGGGGCATGCATCGTTCATGATTGAAGGTACTCCATACAGTGAAGTATTGGAATTGTAAGTTGGAAAGCTGAACCTCTGCTCCTTCAGGGGTTGTTTTTGTTGGAGGGGAGCAAGAGCAAATTCAATGAGATAAAACTTCTGGAATTTCTAGTCACCCTGTGGATATTTCATATTTGGGGGAAGTTTGGGTTTTAAGAGTTTTAAAAGATCATAGATGAGCTTGTAGTCTTCTTGCTTTGGACTTAGTGTACACTGCTGCTGCAGATAGTATGCCTACATAACACAGAAGAAGCTATATATTTGTTTGTGTTGATGGCAGATTTAATATTTTCTTTAATATAGGAAGTTGGATATGTTTTATTGAGTTATCTCCCACTGGTATATACTTTAATTGATAAAACTCTCCAGAATATTTCTGGCAATCAGTTTCAGTTTCTACCTTTTTTTGTAAGGTCTTTTTATTATTGTTGGCCTTAGAAAGAGTGGCAATTTTGACTCCATGTTTAATTAGTTACTGGCTTTGTTTTGTTTTATCTTGGATGTTACCTCTATTCCCACTCTATATGGAATATTTTGATTTGAAAAGAAAATTAGCTTACTGGACTTCTACATAAATGGTCTATTATAATGAATCTGCACATTTCCTGAGTGGATCTGGTGCTGAATTTTCACAGTTTAGGGATGTGTGTGCATGTGCTTGTGTGTGTACATGAGGGTGTACATGTGCATAGGTAGATTTGGGGTTTTGGTCTTTTTCTGTACATTTGCATATTATGTTAGCACTACTCACTCTTATTCGCTTCTCACACTGGTTTAACTCTGGTAAGGTCTTGATTTATCCAAAACCAATGATCTCAAGTGGAGTGTGAAGACTTTTATGTAAAACTTTTCAGGGTTTAACATAATTAACTCTGAAAACCACACAGTGTTTGTAAGCAGATGTCTGATCTGTTTTGTGGGAGTCTGCAAATAATCCCTTATTTCTTGGCTGTTGTAACGTTACAGCATTAGATGCACCATAGATTTATAGCCTTGTAGGAGATGGCAACTGACAACTTCAGAAAAATGCGTGGGTAGGGAAATACATTGCTTTAATTGTTGAAGTGCTGCATGAGAGTCTTGTATCAACGATATCTGAGTATTCATTGCTCGGGTATTTCCAATTCATTTTTATTCTTGTTTTCACTGAGAAAAGACAGCTAGGTCTGGGCACATGCCTCAAGCTTTATCCACAAATTTGTAGGGTTTAAAAAATAGATTTGTTTTTCTTGTTTTCGTACATCTTCTGCATTAACTTTCTGTAGCATTCTAACTAATTAGTCTACTGCCAGAAATATTTGTCAGCATGATGAATTTTTAGAAGACCTTTTTGTGAACATTTGAGGAAGAAAATTTTGAATTCATAAACAATATTTTTTACATCACAGCCTTGATTCAGAGTTACAATTAGGTAGTTGGGAATCAAAAGCAATAAGATGATGTGACCTATATACATAGTGAACAGAGAGAGGTGATTCACCTCATTTATCTGAAGTCAGGCAGAAGGCAGGGTAGAGAGATACCTTCTCAACTGATTTAGTTAGTCTGCATCTATAAGAAGCATCTCTCTCCTGCCTAGATGAGTGGTTCTCAACCTTTTTCTCCGTGTCTGTCCACTGTCTGGATCCCATCTGTGATCCTGATCTGACAGGGAAGGTGTGGTGGGCACCATCTGGCCACATGGAAGGGGGTGGGGAGGGGTAGGGGACAGTCCAGCTGCTATCTGGCCCTCAGGAGAAGGGGAAGTGGCCCAGTCCTGCAGGAGGAAGGGGTATAGTTTGGCCATGCATAAAAAGGTGGTATGGCTTGTCCTGTGGAGGGGAAGGAGAATGGGGCATTGCCCAGCCCCAACCCAGTTTTGCAGGGAGAAGGTGTATGGCCTGGCTTCATGGGGAACAGGGGGCATAAACTGGGTAAAGAGATCTTGGTCTCATGAGGGTAAAATGGACCCTGCAGGAATCTTGGCCCCAGGAGGGTAGAGGGGGAGTGGTCCAGCCCCAGCCGAGCCCTGTGGCAGGGATGTGGCTTGGCTCCATGGGAAAAGGGGGTGTGGCTTGGCCCTGTTGGGGAAAAGGCATGGTCTGTTCCCAATCCAGATGCAGGAGAGGGGACATGGCCTCACTGCAACTGGCAGTTTTGGGTTTGGAAATTTTGCAGGTGGGGGTGACCATACTGGTGGCCACAATTCCCCTGCCACCAAATTTCCTACCCTATGGGGAGCCCTGCAGACCAAATACCATGGCTCCATGGGCTGCATTTGGTCTGTGGGCTGGAGGTTGAGCACCCCTCGCCTATATACATACTGAAATGTAATTGCCACAATTGAAATTTCAGATGTCAGCATGAGCTGTTTGTTCATGAGAAAACTTTAGAGTAAGAATTGTTCACTTTAAGTATGCAATGTGTTCCTTTGAAGAACAAACATACTTTAGTAGTTCACTAGTTATTCTTCAATAATTCTTGACCACAATTTGCTAAATTTGTCAATTTATTCCGAAGGTATTTGTTCGGCAGTAATAGTGGTGGTATCTTAAGAGCTTCTCTACGGCAAAACGCTATGGATTCCAATTTGAAATCTCTGGATTTATCTTGTTAGCACTGCTAGATGTCCAAACATAATATACATTTTGTAGCACCCTATGGCACCCTTGAAAGTATCTCAAATCACACTGGTTGAGAGTCACTGGTACAGTGACAGGATGATTCTCTCATGCTTTTCTTCCCTACTACTATTAAACCACATTTAGTATACAGGTAATTTCTTGATATAAATACAACTTTGAAAAGAGGGGTATGTCCTCCGTGAGTGTCTGGTGGAATTTCTTGTAATTTTCAACCTTGCAAAGTCTGCCCTCATTTCCCTATGTATATTATTAAGAGAGAAAGCATGGTCCGGATTGTTACATCTATGTCCTACAAGTACCATGCAGGGTCACTTTCAGGGTTTAGCATTTCGGATTCTAGCTTTTAAGTTCCTTTTATGCTATGGATGTGCTGCATAACTTTTGAGAAGATCCCTTTCAAATCTGTGTGATGTGGTTTCCCCATTTGACCTGTGCAACTATTCATTGGTCTCCATTCTGTTCTAAGTGTATTCCGTCTTCCATCCCTCCTTTTTTAGGTATAGGTTCTGTCCCATAAAGGGTAGGGCTCATGTTCATTTTAATTTCTTCAAGGTATCAGACATCAGTGACCTACTGCCTCATCCATTCTTTCTCTTTTTATGTCATATTCATGATATCAGGCATAGTATCCCTACACTGTGTATTATTTAACTGTCAGTGAAGTCTGTTTGACTATTCTTCCTATGTTGTGGTCTGCATGAAAACAGAATGCACTTGGAAAGATAAACAAGCTGTTCCCATTAAAAAATCACCAGAACTTAACTTCATGCAGGCAACTCATTAAAATATGTATGCTGGGTTTCTAATTAGACGATCCTTCTTGATATCATAAATAATTCAGTAACTAGCTACAGATCAAATTACAATCAAAACAATGTCGTTTACAAAAAGTAAAAAGGAATAAGTATTTTTCATTAATTAAGTAGTACAAAATAGAAATCTATGGGACTTGGTTATATAGTGTGGAAAAAATAGACCTCAGGTTTTCGAAGTGAGACTACACAAATCTTCAGAGGTCTTCAACAAGTACATACATGCTCTCCATAATGTTCTTTCATTTTGGTCATTGTCATTTTGGTGAGACAATTTCAGAAATGTAATGGTGTTTGTGTACGATCTGAATGTACATGAGTTGTGAGTGGGAAATTTGAAAACTGGTCATGCTGAGTAATTCCCTTTACTTGATCAAGTACAGTCAGTTCTTGAAGACTTTTCTTCAGCAAAGAAATGACATGAGACAAGAAAATGTTGTTCCGCTGTGTAATTCATGTGTCCTTTTCCTCTTGGAAGTCACAGAGTGAGGTTTAGTGTATACCACTGAGGAGAAGCTTGCCACGTTGAAAACATATGTATCATGCCAACAATATCCAGAAGTGTGAAGAAATCCTTTCTTTCATGATGAACAGAAAAGAAGCTGGAAACAAGAAGCCAGGTCCAAATCCTTTAACCCCCTGAATAACTAAGCTATGTTAAGATCTACTATGTAGGGCTATCTCATGAGGTAGGTGATCCATTTTTTATCTGTATGAATTTTTATTTTTGATCTTTGTAATTCTTGATCTCTATTTCTATTTATTTTTAGAAATATTCTAAAATAAAGGAGAAGGGATGGAGAGCAAGAGACCCAGGACATAGTTTGCCATGGCAAAGACATTAGGGACGAGAGAATGAGGATGAGAAGACCTGATTCCTTTGGAGAGAGAACTACATTCAACAAGGACTCTCATTTGCTCAGCACACTCATGTGAAATATATCACCATAATAAAAACATTTAAAATTAAGTGTTTCTCATACATTATTATTTTAAAGCAAGTAGTAGTCAAAAGCTGGCAGTTCATGGACAAATGGCATTGACCAGAACACATGTTTATTGAAACACGAAATCCATTTAAAAGAGAGGTTATTTGTATTATTATGCTTAGAAAAGTCTGACTTGGTGTGAAGAATCAAAGGCATAGATTTTAACCCGTTTTGTATATATTGCTACTCCACTGATGTCAGTGACACTATTTCTTATTTTACAGCAGTGTAAATGAGATCAATGAGACTTCACTTCTTAAAACAGTTCAAAGTATTGTTTTGTTGGAAATTGTAGAAATCTCTTCTTGTAAAACAAAGAAGGAGAAATCACTTGTGTAGTTTCTTTTATTTTGTGCCAACCTGATAAAATCCAAAATGATGCAAATCCTTTTAAGTCTGTTTTATTAATTAAGAAACTGAGGATATGTAACAAGAGACTTGCTTTACAAATGACCTAATTCTTATGTAATATTTATGATTGGAAACCTAAACTACATTATGGAACACCATTACTTTTCACTCTGGTGATGTGTGTCTTTCTACTTAATCTGAACCTATCAGTGAATCTCTGGGTTTTGGAATCTTTGGACTTCGGAAAATATAAAAGTTCAGTCACATATTTTCATGGGCTGCCTGGTGGAAGTAAAATAAAATGATCAGTTCACTGACTAAGCAATGTTTTCCACAAAGCTTACCAGCTCCACCAACTGCTACCCACTCTATGCTCATCTGAATGGCATTTGTTCTTACTGTGTTGGACCCACTAGTTCCTGAAAGCTGGATCCTTAGCTGTTGTAAACTGGTGGACCATGAGAAGCAGCAAACATCATCCTACAGAAGCAAACATCATCCTACATATATTATTAAAAATAATATTCAGCCTCTGGGAAACACCATCTTCTTAAATGAATATATTTTTAGAATGGGAGAATAGCATTGTATTTGAGGAGGGATTTTTGAGAAACTCTGCCCCAAATCACTGGGGCAAGGTAGCAAAAGAGAAGCTAAAGAGCCATCTCCCTTTCTGTCCCCTTTAGGAGACTGTATGGATCTCTACAGTACAAAACATGCAGGATCTCTTTGAGTTCTGCTGGAATAAAATGTTAACAGTGTTGCAATAATTACCATCCTCCTAGGGAGGTTAGCAGTAGTTGTATTTTAAGAATACAAAATACAGTTGGCAAAACTGTTCCAACCTTGTATTTTGGTTCTCCTGCTACAGTTGTGGCATATTGTATCCTACAGTTGGGGTCAACTGTATCCAGAGATTCAGTGCTTTAGCAATGTGCCTCTTCCGTCATCTCTTTATCTGTATGTCAAGGCTCGTTACTACTGTGCAGTAGCAATGTGTGGCATGAAGTGTAATGTGATGCTACTTCACAGTAGTAACAATCTACTGGACAGTTAGCATCCCCTAAAAGCCATTCATTAATGCTATTGCACAGTAACTCTGGCTACTTTGCAGTCAGCATCTCATATAGATGTGCTCACAGATACTAAACTTTCTTTCAGTGTTCACAAGGCTAATTTTTTTAAACAACGCATGTTTAAAGACACTATCATCCTGCTAATAAAATGCATAAAAATTCTGTTGCTGGTCTAGGCCTTGTGCAGACACACAGTTTTTCCTGGAGTGTTGTTACTCTCCCAGGAGAAACCATGAATGTACAGATGTACATGTTTTTTCTCCCAGAGTAAAAACGTCTCCTCCACAAGAAAAATAACCTGGGAATAACCAGGGCTAAATCACAAACAGCTATACATGCTGCCACTGGCTTTTCTCAGAAGAGAACACAGTCCTTCAGTATTTCCTTCCTTCCTCTTCCCCAGGAGATAGTGTGTCATGTGTTGATTTCTGATGCTCCAGCAGGGAGCAGAACACGCCCCCTTCACAATCCCCACTTTCTGCTGCAGAGGAGCATAGGGTGACCATGAGAAGTTGGGGCTATCCTATGCACTGCTGCCATCTGTTACCAAGCAGCTTAAGAGAGCCTGTAGAGCATGCTAAGATGTGTGCACAGGGCTCCCCGCTTTCCCTCTCCTACCATGGTTGTAGTCACACTGCAAGCTCTCCATTCTTCAGGGCCTCAGGTTTCAAATGTCAATATATGTGGCACTGAGTAAGTTTTTCTACCAGAACAATTCTCCCAGATTATTTGAACATGTGTATGCAACATTAGGTGAGGAAATGGGTCAGGGTTTGCATGTAGCTTGTAACATGTGTAATATCCACAGGGGTCCACTTGCTTGTTAGTTCCTTCCCTAGCCCCCTTTACCTCCAGCTACTTTCCTGCCATAGCTTTGGTGTTACTCATTGTTGATGATAAGGGGTCCTTGGGGGGCAGGAGTCACCACACAGGGTATGTTGCTTGGTCCAACCTGGCCAGCCACAGCTGGGGCCTTTTTGTCTTCTTGCACTACTTCCCCACTAAAGTGATACACACAGAGGTTTGTGAGACACTTGTTGGGGTCTCGACTGTCACAGCCTGGGCCCCCTTTTCCTTTCTGGCCATGCCCTTCACCTGGGCCTAATGTTTGAGACCTCAGTCTCTAGGGTTCAGTCTTGCCTTGACAGCAATCCCCCCCTTTTGGGCGGGGAGGGTCCACTTGTACCTCAATTGCCTCTGCCTTAGGACTGAGAACTCTGGCTGGCTGGAAGGGGAGTCCACAAAAGCACCCCTGTCCATTGGCTATTCTTCCCCTACAGCCACAATTTAGTCTTCTGGTGTCTAAACACAACATACATGCTAACACAATGACTGCGAAACAGAATCCTCCCAACCCTGGGTTAATACTCTAGGCTAAGAGTTCCCCTTGGCTCCTTCTTTTCAGCTCTTGTGAATTGCTTGAGCACCTGCCAGCCCTCCTCCTGTGGCAGCTTTATGCAGGAGCTCCTTTCTTTTTAGCTTACAGAGCCAGACTGCCCTTTTCAGGTCAGGGACCCAGTTTATATTCCTCAACCCAGCCCCCTTCCAGCCACCTGATTGGCCCTTTTTTGTCTCTCTTTCCCTAGGGCTACATGAGGTTAATTTCCTCATTTGCTGCCTGATCTCTGGTCCTTTACTTACTTGAGCCCTCTTGGTAGCATAGGCAGGGGTTTCCTGTTACAGTACATACAGAAAATTTCTGTGACTGAGAGTAACTGTTAAGTCAAAGTTTACAGGGTTGCTAAGTGTCTGAGAGACAGGAAATCTTTTAGGATACAGCCAACTGAGGGACAGACTGTATAATTTAAAAATACCTGCAGGTAGCTTTAACAGGGCAGTTATCTTCAAAATTTTATAATTTTATTTGCATAGGGAAAAAAGACAGACCTTGCTAATATTTCAGTGCTTCATCCTCTCTGTGTTCCTTATGGTTTTTGATCTCTCATTGCCTTTCTAGTCTTCCTTTACATAACCCCATAACTGAGATATATGCAGTTAGTGATTCAAAGAATATGCATTTTGCTTAAGATAGCCAATTTGCACTTTTATCATCTAAGCAGCAGAAAATTGAACAGTTGTAAATTAATGCAAAAGTAAAAGGTGCCTTTTAGGAATAAAGTGTAAAATACAGAGAAGTCAGCGTCTTAGATATTTGTAGGTATCAGAAAAAATTCTTGAGTAAGTTCCAGGCACAGGCAAGTGCTTGTGCTTCATAAACTTCAACTTTATGCTTCGTAAACTACAAATTACTGGTTAACTTGGTAGCCCTGGGTCATGGACCTGAACTGAAAATGTCATGTTGGCTTTCACCACAGAATGAGTTTGAGAGTTTGACTTCAATATTGGATGTAAATGAGAATATGCCCAGCTGGTTTTCTGTCACCTGTGTCTGGAGTTACCTAAACCATGTACACTTGGGGCACATTCCAATAGTTATATTAGTTTTTGCTTTTATCTTAAACTGAATAATATAGTGCCAGCACCCTTGTATATTAGTAAAGCACCTAGTTTTTCTGTAACTGGAGAAGAATGTGGCTGTTATATGTGATGATGTGCCACATCATTTGCACTCCCCTTTTCAAAATCCTAGACCTACCCATGTGTACACTAATACCTTGCATATGGAAATATTTGCTTCTTACAGCAAGTGACATTCTGAGGAATGTCTCAAACTCTGAACACTTTCCTGGGGAAACCTAAATGTCCTCAGTGCCCATCAAATTCAGTACTCAGTATTTCATAGTATTTTGACCACAATTTCTAAGTAGAATGACTTCAAGAAACCTGAACTTCCACTGAAATTGATTGGAGCTAAACACACTTAATACCCCTTGGTATGCCTAGTGTTTCTTCTTGTCTCATGATTTTCCTGAATTCCAGGTCAAGAAAAACGGAGAACTCAATCTATTATTTTCCTGTCTAGTAAAGTGATTGGCTTCTAGCTGATTCCAGATATCTTTTTCCTTCCCCCTTGCCTCAGGGGTTGGGCTCCTCAGTCATCCTTTGCACTATGGGGGTAAACAGAGAGGACTGTAGTAATTTCTTATCCCCTGATAGCATATACCAGGGTTCATAATCCTATCACAATATTTCATGTATTATGGATGAAATGCTACCCCAAGATGTATGCCCCACATTGTGTAAAGAGATGAAGTAGGATATAATTGATACATACATCTTGTGATAGTTCCTCACAGCAGGTGAATTCACCCTAAGATTTTTTAAAATTATTGAGATGATAAAAGCAACCACTTAGGGGCAGTAGATATTTGTGCTTTGATGATATATAGCATTCAGATCTCCCTCACCAATCATTTGCCACTTAATAAAAAATACAAAGGTTCTTTAACAATTGCCAAATCAGATTGTGCAAAACACTATCATCAAGAAGCATGAATTAAACTTCCTATATTACTCATAGCTTTTTTCAGGAAAAACATCTATGTTTACTAGAGAAAAATCTATGTATTTTAACTTTTTTTCTTTATGTAATATTGTGGGACTTTACATTTTCACATCAGCAAATCTTATGCCTCTCTTTGAGGTTTGGTATCCTCACAGATCAGCCCAACAGCTTTTACTGTACAAGGGAGTGTTGGTTATTGTTAAAATGCCACATTTTGGAAAAGTTCAGTTCTAATGTCAAAGAAACTAATGTTTATATAATTATTCCTAGGCTCCATGGGTCCTGCAATCCATGAAAACTACATGAACAAATCATTTCTAATTCAATATGTATTTTTATACTTAACATACAATATGCTACTGACAGGAAATAAGGATTAGATAGATGCCACCCACTGCAGCTGTAGTATAAAAGGATCACATTTGATACAATAAGCACTGCTCATTTCTCAAGTTAGCTGGATGGAAACTTCACTCCTTTGGGTAACAGGTTTCTTCATTCATTCACTATACAGACATTTCTTATCTATATTATTTTCTGCAATCTGCCTTGTGAGTGCACTAGCCTCTTGAAAGAGCCACTGTCTATGGTCATTTTTAGTCATGCAAGTAGGAAGTGATTAATTGTGTTATGTGCTTTTAGTGACTATGCACACAGTCTACAAGGTATTTAAATATGTCCACATATTTAAGAACAAGTGGCCATGTGTACTTCAGTAATCAATCATGTGGCATTAAAGTATTGCATATACTTAAGCACCTTTTTTGAACTGGGGCTTAGTTCAACTAATATATGCTCGATGTCTTGCTTTCTAGTTGAATGACACTTATATTTTATTGCAGTAGCAAAACTGATTTAAATAGTATTATTTTTCTCAGTCTTCTTTTCAGTAATTTAACTTTTCCAGCTCATGGCTGTTTAGGTTGATAATTTTCATGTTTGTTTCCTCTGATGTGAATAATTTTGGAAAGTTTAAAGGCAATTTATTCAGCTGTTTTTGAATTATCTAAATATTATGGGCACCCTGTGGTTTTTATGCTTTCAGGAAATGGTTCAGATTTTATTTATACTTGGATAACTTAACAATGGTTTGGATTTAACACTTCAAACTCAGCATGCACATAATTAAGGAGAAATATGGTATTTTCTCTAAGATTAAATTAAAATAGTGAAGAAATAAGGCTGTGACAGTGTACAAACAGCTTTCCCACTTACTCAGTACACAATTAACCTTAGGGAGTGTGAGGCCAAATCCTTCAATGACTTAGACACCTCTGAATAAATCAGTTATTTAGGTCTGTGCAGCATTGCATCATAGTGGTGTGCAAAGATGCATCCAAAAGGCAAATCTGAAACCTAGAATCTGCCTGACTAATCAAGCCAGCTGCTGGGCAGAGATGCATGCAGAAGGAATCATCTCCCATGCAGCCACAGCATAGCAGTGTAAACATGCCACTGATGCTTCTCCAATGGCCCAATCATTAGAATATTCTTTGTAGGCTATTTATGTGAGAAATGTAAAAAAGGACCTGCACAACCGTCTTTTTCCATGCTATAGTGGAATGTAAGCATTTCACCAAGCTGAAGCTCTCTGAAATCTGATAAATATGCTAGTAAAAAGCAGCTCAGATGCCTTTTGCACAAACTAAACTTCACTGTAGATTTTGCAGCTGTTGTATCTCTGCATCTTCCCTCCTGATTTTTCTAATCTGTAGAAAATTACTTATCACTCCATAAATATTTTCACATAGAAAATGAAATAGAGGGTGTGAACCTAATGATGAATTTCTTATAACCTGCCCCAGAAGATTTTCTGGAGTGCTTTGGGGCTTATCTTTACTGAAGCTCATGACTTGAGTTACAGTACTCAAGGTATCTCAAGTGGAATTATGGCCAGCCTAATTTAAGTGGAAGCACCTACACTGCAAAACAACACTCCAGCTGCACAGAGTGATCCAATTAGTAGCACACAGAAGCTGGATTAACAGAGTGATGGAACAGGTGAGGTGTCATAGATTAAATTCAGGTTTAGTTTATACCTATGTGCTGCTGTCGCTTTGACTATAGTGAGAGTGCTATAGCAACTAATGGAAATGCAGCTCTGCCAGCAAAAGGAATATGCTGCTACCCAAAGCTTTGCTGACAGAAGCCTTCTGCTGCTGGTAGGGCTGGAATCACACTGAAGGTTTTGCTGTTGGGATTTTGCCAAACCCCTTGCAACCATGCTTAAATTGGCAGAACTTTGCACATGAGGTTTAAGCATAAGTAATGGTTGAGCTTCAATCCAGCCTCTGACAGGCAAATTACCTTGGGTTTACAGT
Source organism: Crocodylus siamensis (assembly GCF_052110815.1). Classification (NCBI taxonomy): domain Eukaryota; kingdom Metazoa; phylum Chordata; order Crocodylia; family Crocodylidae; genus Crocodylus; species Crocodylus siamensis. The sequence goes on from NC_143398.1 coordinate 39,300,549, forward strand.
AACATTTTGTCATGCATGTCTAGGTCTAGTGGTTATCAACTTTCTTAGATCCATTCTCCCTAGACCTGGCCTTAGGGGTGGGTGATGTGGGCAGTCACACAGGGTGCCATGGCTGGGGGGGTGCCACACACACATGTGCACATACACCCCCCCAACATTCTCCCCATTACCTGCCTTGCCCCAGTCCCCAGCTGATCCCTGCCTGCTGCAGGAGGAGCAGTGCCCAGCTCAGCCTGCCTCCTGCCTCCAGCCACTGCTCAGGAGAAGACAGGCCAGGCATGGGGCACCATTCCCAGTCCAGAACAAGTGTTGGGGTGCTTCAGCCTACCTCTGTGGTTCTCAACCAGGGATCTACCACCACTGCCAGGTGAAAGTGCCCTGTGTTCCTCATGCATAGCCAGATTGGGAAGGGCTGTTGCAGGCGCACATGTTCCTCCTGCTCATGGTTGTTCTGATAAACCTAAAGCAGGCAGGAGATCCAGATCATACTTCAGACCATGCTTGGTCTGACCCTACATAGTGTCTCCTGGAAACAGCGGCATATGAGATGGGTAGAGTTGTCCTGTGTGTTATTGTTTCCAATCTGAGCATGTGGGAGGCCAGATTAAAAAGGGCTGCGGCAGGAGTGGTCTTTCCTGCCTGCTTTAGGCTTATCAGATAACCCAGTGTAGAAGGAGCATGTGCATGTGCTGCAGCTCTTCCCAGTCTGACTGTGTGCGAGGTGTGTAGGGTATTTCTATCTGGCTGCAGTGGCAGCAATGTCTGAAAGGTTCTTGCAGCACCTGGGGTACCATGGCATTCTGGCTGAGAACCACTAGTCTAGATTGTAGCTGTTGCTGTGACTGTAGGACTGTGTAGATACACCTGAAGAAGCCTTAAACCAGCTAGATGAAATACTGGTAGCAGTTTAGCTGCATAGCCTGGAGCTCAGAATGAGCTTACTATTACAGTATTTACCCCGCTCCTTAGGTGGGCTGTGCAGTATGGACTGCATGCTTCTAGTACATGAACCAGTTAATTTAAAGCTAGCTCAAATATCTCCACTACATGTACTCAGCTTGAGTTAGACATGTGTTTGGGCTGGTGTCAGGTTAGGGACAAATCTGGAGTTATCATTTAAGCTAAAGAGTGTGAAGACAATTCACACAAGCTGTTTAAAAGTGCAAACCATTTTAGAAAATTCTTCTGCAAGTAAATGCCTTACATTTGAAATGGACATAGAGGGCTTTCTCTGGGGAAACTTGTCCAAAATGCTCTGCTTGGACTTTGTGTTTTACTAGAAAAACTAGCCAGCACTAGGACTGTGGCAGCTGAAAAGTATGTCTGTGTGATAAAAGTGCTTGCTGAAGGCTCTATAAAGATTGGACCAAGTGTTTTTCTGTATTTGTTTAGATATTAGCTATAAGTTGTTGCTAAAAGCCTAACTATAGTTTAAGATGTAGGGAAGCCTTGTATAAAATAAGGCCTAGTAAATTTAGCAAAGCCTAGAAGTAGTAAGGCCCTGTGGTGCAGTTAAAATTACCTTATCAAAGGAATATAAGGCTTGTACTGCTATTGGTCAGTCTAAGGACAGTTGAAGAAAAAGAAATCTAAGTGGTCATACATTTATCAGTGTCTTTCAGAAGCTATAAATTAGCTAAAATATTTGAAAACCTTTCAGAAGGAAGATGCAGCTCTGTGAAAAGGATTAGTTAGCTGTTGCCTGGATCAGTGGGCTTGTGGACAATCCAGGAGCCCAAGACTGCATTCCAGTGTCCTTCCCGGTACCCCTCAGACAGAATTGTTTGGGGATGCCTGACCTCACTGAACTTTGTGAAAAGCTTGCTGTGTATTGGGCATCAGAGGGACTGCCAATAAGTTACTGATGCGAATTACTTTTGTCTACCATCGTTTGTCTTGTTACTACGCATAGTTGTGTTTTTGTTAAGTCAATAAATCTTTCTTACCTTTCTACCCCCGACCACACTCTCAATCTAAACCCTCCACAGGCGGCTGGCACATAGGACTAAGGTCTAGAAAGCTAGTGGTTATAATAGTTGGTCTGATGGGCCAGCCTAACCATTAATTTAGAATATTATTCACCTGGGAAGATTCTGAGAAACATGCACATTGAAAGGCACTAGGAGCAGTGCACATGAATAATTCTACTGAGGTCAGATGGACTGTTTGTAGAGGAAGGGTCCACTCTGCCTTAGCAGGGATGGCAAAACTTGGGGTATCGTGAATACTGTGTTGTAAATCAAGTTTGTTTCCTGCTCTTGAATAATTTGTAATCAAATCCTGGTCTGCTAACATACCTGTTATTTGACAAGTAGCTTGAAAGAACATTTAGCATACAGGCTGTTCAGAAACTCTTCACATTGAACGCTTCCTTTCTGCTGTTTGTTACTTGTAGTATGAGAGTGGTCACTTAAGTCATAAGTTATTGTGCTGGAAGACTGAATGCTTAAACCTTGTTTACTATACTAAGTTTTTGAAGAATCATGATGCCCCTAACACTGTAAGAACAAAAATCTATTAGCATGAATGCTTATAAATAGTTAATAATAAGGACCACTAAAATGGTCAGAAAACCCAAATGTTTGGAATTCAGATGAAGGGTTATGAACACTGTTTTCAATGCAATGTCACATTATGACTCCGGGGCAAGGTCTTTGAACACCAGCCAATGTGAACATATTCATTAATGCTACTTACAGTTTTAAAGTACTAATGGGCTGTAGTCTTTCAACATGAGCTTGTAAATCTAATTGCCATAAATGAGTTGCACGTATTTATACAGAAAAATGTTTTCTTCATTCAGCAAATGGACATACAAGACTTTCTTTTGTTTTGAGAAAGTTTATTAGGCTGCATAGATCCTTATAGGCACTGACCTGCTGTGGGAATGCTGCAGAGATACCTGTCCCTAGTCAATTCTGCCACAATGACTCTTTAAGATCTCAGGTGTGGAAAGCAAGATTGACCACTTTGATACATAGTGGCCATGTCTACACATGACACTATGTTGCCATAGAAATGCGCTATGGTGATGGTTGCTGGGCACAAACCGTGATGCCAAGCTACATCACTGTAGCAATGCAGCCCCTCGCTATAGCATGTTGCTACGGTGACGTAGTGGCTAAAAATAACCATGTGCCACCAGCATATAGCAGTATGGGAAGTACTAAATGATGGTGTAGTAACAACAGCAGAATAGGGACACATGTAGATGTGCTCAGCAGCATGTACTCCTTGGTGCACTGGCTAGTTTTGCAGGTGAATGCAAAGAAAGGTCAGAGACTTTCCCTTTCTTCTTTGCTCCTTTGGGATTCTTAGCATCACTGTCAGTCCAGAAACACTTCCACATGGGTGAGGGAACAGGGTGGTTTATCCCTTTAAGAGAGAACAGTTGATCTTTAAGAGGAGGCTAGACATGCACCTGGTGGGGGTCATCTAACGTCAGCACTCTTTCCTGCCCAGATCAGGGGGTCGGACTTGATGATCTACTTAGGTCCCTTCTGACACAAACATCTATGATCCTTGTGACAGAGCCCAGCTGTGGTGCATTTGGGTAGTCAAGGAGTATACCACTAGGAACTTTAAAAAGCTCCCAGAAGAGTAAGCAGGAGAGGAGAAAGCAAGTGGTGAGCAGAATAGCTTGCTTTAAAGCCAGGGCCAGGCTGCTATGTCTGTACTGTGGGTCACCATTCTCCTCCAGTAGCGGAGTGGGGAGGGAGAGAATGAGGAGGCAGGTGGTTGCCAATGTCACAGAGAAGAGAGGGAGAGAAAGGTAAGGGAGAGAGGAAAAGAACTTACTTCTGGGCTGTGAAGGGAATCAGCAGCACAGTGCTGGGCAGGGAAGGGGACACGCTATGCTGAGCTGCTTGCCACTGATCCCTGTGCTGTGAGCTGGATCCAGTCACTTCAGAGCCAAATGCATCCTGTAAGCTGTATGTAACACCACTGTAGTGACATTTTTCACTTCTAATCACAGTTTAATAACAAAATAATTAAATAAAATGCAGCTTTTAACAGGCCACCTTCAGCCCTCTCCTGAGTAATTTGTTTTCCACATCTCTCTCCTAATTGGCAAAATACTACCTTTCCCTTTGGAATCTACATAGGTGGCAACCATTAGGATTCAGATATTCCTGAAACAGCTTACAGACATTGTTAAAGCTGACATTTACTAATTGTCTGACAAGAAGTTAGAGTGCGTAATTATAAAAACAACATCCTTACCTATCATTAGGTAAAGCAGTTACAAAATCATTTTCTAAGTGCAATAATGCACTGTAGCGGGGGTGTTTATAAAGTCACAAAGGCATAATTTTTCAGGAGTTGGAGTCATTTAGTCTGCAACTGGATACCTTGCATGAAGCAACCAAGGTGAGCTTATTTAGGTCATAAGCCTGCAAGTCAGTTTGTTACTGCAGATGCCAGTGCCTACATATAATACTAATGCACCCTTTGACAGGTCTGATCAAATGATTGCTTAGAATGTATTTTTTGTCCCATTGTGTCATCTATAAAAACTAAATACATACTTAAACTTTTAGAACATGTTTTTATAAAGAATATTACAGACTTGTTCCTACTCACCCCATCAAGCCAAAGGCTTGGTATGGATGAATCCTGTATGGCTGGGACTTCACTGTCTTTGTAGTGCGTAGCAATTATATTCATTATTTTGCTGGAGAATTTCAAGGATATTGAAAAGATAAAGGAGATTTGTGTTCCTGAATCTCTCAGGTGCTGTTGAAATCTGCTGTCCTTGATCAATTTTAAATAATTATTTACAATACTGAGAATTTAAAGACTGGGTTTCAGTCACCATTTTACAGTATAACCTCATAAATCTGGATATCAAAAATCCAGAATTATCAAAAATCCAGCACTTCCCTCTGCCACTCTGGGACCAGCCACTGCTGCCCCCTGCCTGCCCTCCCAGATGCAGAGGGGAAAGCTTGCATGCAGCTGCTGCTGCCATTCACCACCTCTCAGTGCTGCTCTGCGTGAGGCCACTGCTCCAGGATCGGCTACTACTACTTCCTTCCCCACGCCCCCTGCTCTGTGACTGGCCACTGTGCCAGTTTAAAAAATCCAGCATTTTCAAATTTCCAGCAGGTGCTTATTTCTGAGCACACCAGATTTACGAGGTTATACTGTATAACTGCAAACTTATGTTAGTTAGGCCCACTTATACTGATTATGTCTCACTTAAGCTTAAGAGGACCAAAATAGAACTGCCTCCCACTCTCATCTTTCTTGATCACAGTGGACACCACCACTCTTGACATTAACCCCAGTATTAAATCTCAGCTTTCTGCATCTCAGCTATCTTCGCAACAGATGTGTGTCTAAATCTTGCTGGTTTTTCTGTATCCCTTTGCTACAATCTTTTCTGTCCATCTTCCTAGCCTAAGTTCTCATACAGGGTATCATATGAAACTTCACTTCTTTGTCTTGATAATGCCATCTTGTCTTATTCATTGAAAATACTGTAACAAAAATCATTTTCTTAGGCTGTAGCTCTGGCAACATGACCTCTCTCTTGGCATTCTTCCACTGCTTTCTTTTTCTCCATCACATTACAAAAGCTACTTGTCATTGCTTCCAGTGGATTAATGAACTGTTCCCAGTCAATTTATCATCTTTTATTTCCTATCAAGGTGTGGACACTGTCTCTAAATTGGCTAAGGCTGTCAACCTCTATCATCCATTTGTTACATTTTCAAACAAGCGTCTTAGTAGTTTCTCCTGAGTTGTCCCTCGTGCTGGAGAGAACCCCTTGTGGACATCTACACCTTGCGGCCACTTCCTTAAGTCTCTCTTTTTCCATCCTTTCCTTTTTCATGCCTTGTGACAAGGTATTTAGCAGAATTCAGATTCATTGGAATCTGACATGGCTGTGCCATGAGCGCTTCTGCTATGGCTTTCTCCTTTTCCTTGATACCTATGAAGTTCTTAATAATAGTGAAGCAGCTGGTATGTTGATAATGGCATTTAGCTGACTATTATTGCATTCTTATTTCCTGGTGCTGTCCCATTGGCCTGTCTGCATCCATCTGCTATTTCCAGTTTTGTGTAAGATTGTAAGTGTGTTAGGGAAGGGACAGTTTTTTTGAGGGTTTTTTTGTTTGTTTGTACAGTGCATGGCACAACATGGCCCTGCCCCATGACTGAAGCTCCAAGGCACTACTGCAATGTCCAGGCTAAATAACGGTGAAAACAACCTAATTATTTTGTTTGAATACTTCTGCTTGTCTATAGTCTTCTTTCTTAAAAGCATTTGGCTCAAATGTCTCATGCTATTTTTCTGTTCACAAACCAGCACTTCTGACTTACTTTAAACAGGGAGGACAAAAAGCAAGGCTGTGAAGAGTGCAAGCAAAAATTGGAAAACATTTACCATCTGTCCTTGGGAAAACTTCCAAGACATACAGTAATGGGATTTACAAAAATAAATCTTATAAGCAAAGACTGCCTACTAGTTTACTGCAAAAACAAAATAAAAATAAACCCTTCATAAAAATAAATGCAATGGGATTTCTTCTGACTTATGATCAAACTTGCAAGATAATGAATTATTAAACTGAATACAAGTTGTACCATGAGATTGCCTGGGTTCAGACAACCATCTTCCTGATTCCAGACCCACATATCTGTCTTCCCCCCACCCTTTTTTTGCAATTTTTGGTCCCTATTTTTTATTACTGGTAAATCTTTTAATGGAACTGAATTCTATCCAAGGATCTCAAAGCATTTTACATGCATGTGCATGTTAACAAACTAAACTTCAAAACAATCCCAGGTTGTTTGCTCTATTAACCTTTATGAAGTTCAGAGAGGATAACTGACTTGCCTGACATTACAAATCAGTCTGCAACAGAACCAGGAGTAGTACCCCATATCCCAAGACCACGTGCCCTTTCTTTTTTAAGAGAAAAACTACAGCATACAGTTGTTTGCCAAGAAAATAAATAAGTTAAAATAAAAAACACACATAGAGAAAGCAAGAACAGGGAAAAAAATGAGTTCAGAAGAATGCCTTCTTCCGCAGAATACAGGAAAAGAGCAAATTCATTGTATTTTAAACCTTAAAATGGGTTTTAACTTCTAAAATCTTAACTCAACCTTGCTCTGCCCAAAGACCTGATTATTAATCCTCCTTCAAACGAGCCTCCTGGATGGGCATCTGCTTATCCTAGATGCAAATAAGGACTGTTGGCAATCTGAGCATAAGAATGAGTCCAAAGTAAAGTAAAACTGTGGACATGACTAATACAAGAAACATTCCCAAAGCTGGAATTTCCATTAATTAAATATTTCCCATCCTGTGGGATATGTATATCAAGAGCTATCAGGAAAGTTTTAATTTAGAAGAAAAAGACAACATGAGAGTTATTTAGATGTTTCCTTGCATATATGTGACAGCATTTCTAGAAAAGGATAGTTTTAAAACTCTATAGCGGAGTCATATTAATTCCAGGAATAAATTTTTCAAGAATAAGACCTAAAACCAGCAAGAAGACCCATTTAAAATCCTCTAGAACTTTTGCTTCTCTGTCATTGTGGGCTAGCTCCCCTAAGGGGGCTTAGTAATCATGGTACTCAACATCACATTTAGGTTCCTGATGCACAGGGTGGGATTCAAAGCCCTGTGATGTCTGAAGCGCTCTACTCATTGCCTGGGGAGGGTTAGCTGAAAATCAAAATGGAATTGAATCCAAACCAGTCAGCATGATGAACCAGGACCTCTCATATAGCTTGCAAGTTTTTTTTTCCCTCTTATAGATCAATTCTTCTTTCCTTTTAAATCACTGTTGAGAGCACTAAGCAGAGATATTGGTCTTGTGGAAAACAATTTTAGCTCCTCTAAGCTATTTTCTAACAGCTCTAGGCATTCATGCAGACATGAAAAAGAAAAGAAACTGAGAATTAAATATTATATTCCATATGACTCCATAGTTAACATATGTATGGTGCTATTAGAATTACCTACTGCAAGAAAACTCAGATACACCATAGGATTATGTTTTTCAACTCTGCCCCCCACCTGGGGACAAGGAGGGCCTGCAGACTAGACAAAAGTATATGCAGCAAACTACTGTGCTGATGTACTGAAGTGCTCCAAGTGTTTGCTCCAGTTTTATTTTAAAGGACACTGCATCTCCAGTCAGCTGTGCAGGACCACGAGTGAGCTCTAGCTAGGTAGAGTAGCGGTGTCTTTTGAAGTAAAAGTCACAGCAAACAACCAAGCAGCTTGTTCTTCATTCAGCAACCTGCTGCTAATTAAGTGGGTCAGGAATATGGATTACCTGCATATGAATAATCTGCATTTAACTGTGTTAAGATATAATTAAAACTGATGCTTCCAATTATAAGTCTCTGCTTTCATTTCCTGATTACACTGCCAAACTTTCACCTGTTTGGACTGATCTTTGCGATTCAAGGTGGTTGCCCATGGAATGGGTCCTGAATGACAAAAGGGGGCTCACTGCACATGAGTTTGGCAGCTGAGACTAGAGCTTTCTATAGTCAGAGACTAGAGCTTTCTATAGTCAATAGGCAGTGAAGGGGGTGAAACGATGTGGCCATACCACCTTGTATCTGCCCCTGCTGAAGTTAAAAGAATCTGGCATTTTTTTCTTTTGTGAAATTCCACTATTGCTTCCATAATTCTAAGTGGGGATCTGAAACTTGGCAGGAATTTGATTTTCATGTCAGAGATATCTGCATAATCAGCTGCCTAAATCTGGCCTTTGAAAAACTGCAGTTTGGATATGCTTAGTAGAGACTTACTGGAAATTCATGGTTAAAGTTCCCAAAGATTTTGCCTGCTTTGGACAGACTGCCACCCTGGGCTGAGCAGGACTTTCTCTGAAATTGCCATTTCTAGTTGACTTAGGAGGGAGAGTAAGGAGTCTCTCTCTCCTTTGCTTCCAAAGCCATGACTTCCTACCCTTCCTCCCTTGCTAATGGCCAGGTCTGAATCAAATTGAAACCATTTGAGCCAAATGCAGGTGGGACAAGACCTGACCTGGGGGAGGAGCAAAGAGCCTTTGTCATTAAAAGAGGAAAGCTGGGTAGTTTTGATACTTCTCTAATAAAAAAAAAAAAAAAATAGAGGGGAGGTATGGGAAGACTGGGATTTCCTGAGACTGGGAGTTGAAAGAGAGAGTGGAACTGGCTGGGAAGAAAGGGTGCAGTCAGAAATGCAGTTCCCAGTTGTAATGATTTCTGCAAGGTGTTCTGAGTTACAACATTACCCCAAACCAAACAGAAGTTCACTGTTGATTCCAGGGGGAGGGGGATCTAGTGGTGACTGGGAACCTGCAGCCAGGTTCCCATAGCAACATCCAGGGCTCTGCCAGTGCTCCCTGTTTTCAGAATGGGAGCGGGGAAAGACAGCAGAGAAGCTCATTCTTGGGGGTCCCCAGCTGGTGCTGAAGGGTTGGGGTGGGTGAACTGGAGACCCCCCACATTGGTGAGGGAGGCTGTAATACACCTGTCCCACCTTTGCAGAGAGGGGGTTGGAGTCGGAGGCTGAAAGCCCCCCAGACTGAACTCCCTTTCCCCCCTCCCATCGTAAAAACAGGGCCAGGCTGGGAGCTCAGCAGACACAAGTTACAAAAAGATGCTACATTTTGTAACATCTTTATCTGATACCTCATGCAATCAGGGGTCAGATTTTTACCCAATCAGCCATTTTTTATGCTTTTGGCAGCTGGGCCCTTGTGTTTCATCACAGCTGTAAACTGCTTTTTGTGGCCAGATCAGGAGAAAATTGTCACTTCTGAGTGCACCAAAAGACTAGGAATTGGGTGAGTCCAAGGAAGAAAAGTAAGGAAAGGGATTGAGAGCCAGTGAAGGTGGTGAGACTAAGTTTCTATGTGGAGCTGGAAAGAGATAGGACCTGGGACTAGGAACAAATAAGCAAGGGTAGGCAGTGTTGGAGGGAGGGAAAACTGGGACTAGCTGGTTAAGACAGCTGAGTGTTAGATTGGGGCATTGTTATACATCTCTGCTACAGATTTCCTATTTGACAGGCAAGCAATTTAATCCAGACTTTTAAAAAATGATCACTAACTTCGTGTTTGTCATCTTTTGAGTACCTCACTTGAGACACTGCAGTCTTTACAGAAGTGCTGAGCTCTCCCACCTGTAGCCGAAGTGAATGGGAACTCTGCTTTGAACATATAGGCCACACCTACACAAGCAGTGGACTGCTCAGTTGTCACTGTGGAGCCACTTAGTACTTGCATAACCAAGTACTAAATGACTGTGTGGTAAGTAGTATTACTGCATAATTTCCACATAATTTTTTTCAGACACCAATGCGCAGTAGTAACAAGCTACTGTATAATAGCTCATTACTACTGCACAATAGTGCCATGTCATGGTTAGTGTCTGTCAATGCTACTGACCAGTAGTGTCTCATGTAGATGCACCCATGGAGTGCTATAAAATTTGAATACTCTGAAAAAATCAAATCATAGGTGCAGTAGTGTCACTAGGGGCAGCCACCCCACTGACTTAGGTAGGTGGGGGTGGAAAATACCTACTGCTACTAGGGGTGCATCAATACATCAGTCCCATGTTGCACTGGTACATATATAAGGAAAATCAACTGTACTGGCAATTGGCTTTTTTAGGCTGATGTAGCCAACAATGCCACTAATAAATGCCCCGTGCATGTGCAGCCACAGCACAGTACACAGACAGCCAGGAGTGCAGCCCAGCAGCATAGAGAGCAGCTGGGTAAGTTGTGAAGAAACAGCTCAGGAGGGAGGCAGATTGAGGCCCTGGGTGGTGAGGGAAGGTGTGTGGCTGGGGTAGGGGCAGGTAGTACACAGCCAGGGCAGAGTATGGGACACAGCCACAAGCAGCTTCTCCATGGGGTGCAGGGGGAGTGGCAGCTCCCACTGCTGCATGCACCCCAGGAGGGCATGGGGGCCATGTGCCTCTGGATCTGCATGCAGGGCAAGGGCAGGCTGCCACTGTGGGCTGGGGCCAGGCTCTTCCTGGTGGGGGCTGGGCCAGGCTGCACTCGGGGTTGGTGGTAGCCCAGCCCCAGTCCCACTCTCATTGTGGGGGGCCTCAATCTGTCCCCCCATATCCTTTCCCTTCCCGCAGAACAGACTTACCAGCCAGACACTTCTCTCCATGTTGGCCGGCTGCATGTCAGAATCAGATCAGTATTGTCCAATATGGCTTGTTAAAAATAGACCATCAGTATTGGCCCAAAAATTCTCTATCAGTGTGCCCCTAGTTGCTACTGACGCTGCAGAAACATTTGGAAATTGTCCTACTCCCTTTATGCTGCAGCTGCACTGGGCACTTAGCTGCTTTGTTACACCTCTGCATAGTTGTATCAAACTGGCCATACAAAATTTGTGGATACTTTAGACTTTAATATCTACTTGCCTCGCCTCCCAAAATGTTAAATAGAGATGATAATACTCTTAAATGTACAAGGATATTATCAGGATAAATGTTTGGGATACTATAGTGATGAGAGTCATATAAGGTAAGGGGAAATTAATAACAGTTCTCACAGCAGAGCTTGAATAGTACACAGTAATTAAGGCAGGTGACCACCTACTAAACAATCAGGAGAGTGCAGGTTTGCCATGTTATTCTGAAGTCAGGCTGAATGTATGGCACCTTAGAATCATAGAATCATAGACAATTAGGGTTGGAATGGACCTCAGAAGGTCATCTAGTCCAACCCTCTGCTCAAAGCAGGACTGTCCTCAACTAGATCATCCCAAAGCTTTGTCTAGACAGGTCTTAAGGGCCTCCAGAGATGGAGATTCCACAACCTCTCTGGATAACCTGTTCCAGTATTTTACTACCCTCCTCATGAGCAAGTTCTTTCTAATATCTAACCTAAACTTCTGTTTCTGCAACTTGACACCATTGTTCTTTGTTCTGCCATCTGCCACCACTGAGAACAGTTTAGCTCCATTCTCTCTGGAACCAGCTGTCAAGTAGTTAAAGGCTGCTATCAAATCCTGCTTTCAGTCTTCTCTACTCCTGATTAAATAAGCCCAGTTCCCTCAGCCTCTCCTTGTAAGTCATATGCCCCAGCCCTCTGCTGGACTTTCTCAATTTGTCTACATCCTTTCAGTAGTGGGGGTCCAGAATTGGAACCATTACTCCAGATGTGGCCTCATCAGTGCCAAATAGAGGGGAATAATAGAGACTGGTTGGTTCAGAGAGGTGTAAGGTTTGAAAGCCAACAACTGATTTCATCAGATATACTGGTAGAAAGAAAACACATGCAGCCATCTTCTTGAAACTTGGCAGGCTTCATACTCTTAGCAGAGGCTACAATCTGCAAGTTCCATGCAAATCAGACAACCCCCCCCCAGAGTTATAGATATTTGATTGATTCCCCATTATACCCTATACCCTCTGAGGTGGCTCTGAAGCTTTTCCAAAGCGGTTTGGAAGCTCTGAACCACTTTAGAAAGCCTAACGAAGCCAGCGCTTCAATCCGGACATGCTGCTTCAGACGCTGAAGAATCCAAAGCTTCTCCAGATCCAAAGGATGGTCAGAAGCCTTGCACAGCCCTACTACTTATCTTATAGCTTTCACAAAATAAATTAAAAAAATGTCAAGCTCCAACATACAAAGTGAAAGTGTTTTCCCTGTCATTTCACCAAAGGAAAGCAGGACCACGTAAGTCCCCCTCTTGCAAGCTGAGCAGTATTACAGTTCATGGATGCTGGCAGTAGCTTAACTAGGGGAGGTGATTGGAGCTTCACCCCTAGGCACCCACTTATAGAGGGATACAAGAATAGCTGCGGTTGCAGCTGCTGGCACCCAGGGCACAGAACCTAGTTGTTATGCTGCTGGTATAGGTGGCTATAAATTTCAGCTTCCCTACATAGCACGGGCAGCTTGCATAGGAGGAACCATCCCTCAAGAAAGAGCCAGCTATGTTTGTGCTGGTTACCTTTTTTGAAAATTCAACTGGAAGAAAGTAGTTTTAACTTAGGACTGGCTACTGCAGCAGAAGCTTCCTGGGAGATACATTAGGCCATCTGACCAAATCCTCTTCTGTGTCTCACCACCTGAGTTTTGATTTGAACTGTTTGCTTTGTGAACTTTGTAGCACAGTGATTCTCAACCACAGTGCTGTAATACGGTAAGGTGCCTTGAGATCCTTTCAAGGGTGCCACAAGGTGTCGCACAATGTTAGTCAGCATTGTTAGGTATATAACATGAGTCACAAGATAAACCCAGAGATTTCATAAAGGAATCCACAACTATAGTCTTTCTGAGTTCTTTGCAACGTAAAAACTGTTCTATTAATTTTCTGCAATCAAACAAAGCGTGGCTATGAGGCCAGGGACCCAGGTCTGCAGTTCCCTACCCCCAACAGCAGACAGCTGCAGCAGAATCAGCACAGACCCAGCTCCCCCACTGCTCTGCTTGCTCGAGTGGGGGCTAGGCAGGCTCCTGCTGGTGCCCCCCAGCCATGACCTGCTACACCCTTGCCCTGCCAGAGGGGTGCCCAGTCCTGCAAGTCCCAGGATCCAGGAACAAAGAGTGAGGCTGGGCTGAGCTGAGCCGAGCTGTGGCTGACTGAGAGCCTCAGGCCCTGCCCTTCCCTCTCCCCCTCCCCATTCCTCTCTGGACAGGGCTGGGGATTTCCCACCCTGTTTGCAAACAGCTCTGGCAGGATGAAACTCAACCAGCCTGCAGAGCTCCTTTGCAAAAGCAGGGAATCCATGGGTTTCTCTGCTAAAAGGAGAAATCAGCATTTTCTCTGATAAAAAGGGGCAATCGTGGTTTTCTCTGTTTTTCCGTGGGAAATGGAAAACCAGAATCCCTGCTTATAACAGAGTTTAACCATTTTATGATTCAGATTGAATAGTGAATACTTGCTTGATGTAAGTTATAATGGGATCATTTTCTTTCCTTGGATCACTCTAGTACTGGCAATATGACAGAAGTCCCATAGCAAGGCCACCTCCTTGTCAATGGAGCTTTGCCAATTTACACCAGCTGAAGAACTGGCTCAAAATAGTTGATATAAAATAATCCTGTATTTATTCAACATGTTACTCTATAAAGTGAGAAATTGGACTTTTGTCATTTTTGCTTCTTTATGGTCTATGAAGACAGCTTGAAATGTCTCATTCTCTTTCTCTGTAATAAAAAGAAAATCTTAACTCATCTGGCTTGAAGTATGGAGATTAATGAACAAACACAGCTATGATATCAGGGATTTTTTCAGGCAGGCTATTTTAAAAGCTTAAATTAATTCCTATTTGCTTAATACCAATGATGAATGAATATTTGGATAAAATTCTGTATCCCAAGTAAGGTGTGAGAGCTTTGAAATCTCTTATAAGGATTCTCTGACAAAAACAAGCAACAGTGGATTTGACTGCTAATATATGTAAAAATAAAAATAATATCAAGACTTTTTACATATTTTCATTATAATGTATGATTTCCTCCCTCCTGTTTATGACACCTTTGTGATTCAACACCAAGGAGAGAAATTGTTTACAGAAAAGCAGAGTAAATTATTACTGTTTGGTAGCAATTTGATTTTTCTGTAGGTAGTTGAGTACATGTCCATTTTGTATGAATGCATAATAAGGGTATTACAGAGGTTTCACTGACTTGTGGAGTGAGTAGTACTGCATGGCAAGAAGGGATGCCATAAAGCCCTAAGAGACATCTGAAGGAAATCTCAAAGAAAACTATTTTCCCCAAAAAGAGACAAAAACAAAAGAGTTAAATAAACCACACTTACCAGAATCAAAGAGGAAAGAATCAAAGACCTTGATCTTAGCTGGCTGCAACAAAGAACAAATTACTAAAACATTAAACTGTTTTTGGCACAACAATGTCACTGCCAGGCAACAAAAGGGAGTAACACCACATGCAATAAAGGAACATTAAGCATAGCAAAGGATTATGCACATTGAGTGGGAGGATTGAAAAAAGAAGCCCCTCTGGCTCTCAAGAGTATCTATCAAGTGGAGTGGTAAAAGATTCAGATTTTGTTGGCTCACTGATTATTCTGATGAAGTCAGTCTTGACTTATTCCAATCTGTCCCAGAAGCTATGAATGAGTCTCTCCCTGTTTTATTCTATCCTTATCTGACACACATTGACTTACTTTAAAGAAAAAGATGAATTGGTACACTCCCTCCTCCAATCTTATTTTAATTTAAAGCACTTGCTGACTATGTTTCAACACCCTCCCTCCCTTCTGAAAGAAGAATTTGTCCACAGTTTCTTTGGCTGCTAGATTGGAGATGGAAGCAGAATATGAAGTGAGCCTAGAGGACTAATGTACAGCAGGGACTCTTCTCCAGCTAAGAAAACAGCCTTACATACAGCCTTAAAATAATCTATACTAAATAGAATAACTAACAAGGACTGGCACAATTTAGTCCTTTGCAGAAAAATGAATTTACGATGTAAGATGTACAGCCTATCTAGAACCAATTTGTAACTATAACATTAATCACTCAGCCCCAAATTCCGCAAGTTGTGCTTAGTGGATGGATCCCTGTGCCTGCACTGGCCTGACCCCAGGATAACCAGTAGGGTCTAATAATTTTGGATGCCTTGATTTTTCGGATGCTAAATTTGAAACCCTTTGCAGGGATCAGATTTTCAGAAAGTGGGAGGTAGCCTTGCTTCTGAAAATCAGGCTCCTGCAGTGTTTCAAGTTGGGCATTCAACATCCTACCTTCTTCTGAAAATGTAGGTTGAAAAGATTAGACCTGCACCTCTGCAGTGCTGCAGTACACACAGGAGAGGAATACACAGACATATACACACACATGCTTCCTTTACCATGAGCAGTAGAAGCCTTTCTAATAGTGAGGTGAATACTAGGAGGTATGCTTGCCCAGCATGTTGACTTCCGCACCTGACTCCAGTGAGACATGATCTACAAATTATGATGTGCTGCTAGCCAGCTAGTGTGGCTACACAACTCAGCAGCTTGAATTAACCAGGTGACAAACTTCTCCTTCCCAGAATAAGCTTAAGCAGAACACTGAAGTGATCTGAACTGAGTCATTTTTCCCTGCCACTGCAGTGCAGAGCTTAGTGCAATAATATAAGCCCATGTGTTTTTACTGAGAAAAATGAAAACATTGTAGATAATTGTGTTTGCCTTGAAAAGGCTAGTTGCATCAATATAAAACCAACAACATTTTTCTTCTCAATACTTACCTACTTGAGGAGCTGTTGAATTTAAAAAATAAAGGGAGATTTGTTGTTGCCTTTTTCTAAAGAAAATAAGAACAAATTACCGTTGCCTTTTAAACAGATGTGAGGTGATAAATAGAGTGAAATAAAAGGCAGTAAAAAAAAGTTACTAGAAAGTGCCAAACAGATGACAAAGGAATTTGTATGAGTGTGAGGAATAGTTGCTTGCCATGTAAACAAAATCAGTTGGGGTCTCTGAATGACCTGAGAAAGACGGGGAAAGAAATAAATATACAGAGCACACACAATGTAGCCTCTAAGGATATCTGAGCTCCAGAATTGGCAAGCTTCCTCAGAAGGAATAATTAATATTTCTCTTCGAAGAAGTACCTCGAGGAATCATGCCAATCATTTCTTTCAGGGAGATGTTCCAAATGATTTTTGTATTGCCACAACCACCGCCAAAAAAAAATGTAAGTGAACTAGTCTCTAATTGTGAGGTGCCAGAATATCATGAAATGCAAAACTCTCTAGAACTCCTGGTTGAGAGATTAGGCCAACTAAGGAACTGCAAAAACGATTACCTTTCTTTGCAAGCTTTCGGGCACACGCACCCTTCTTCAGGCTGAGGGGAAATTAAAGATGGTAAAAGTCCCCTTACGTAGAAAATAAACGTCATTTTGCACAGAGGAAGCTGAAGGTGAAGCATGTTACTCTGGATCCATAAGAGTCCCTTTGATGTGCAGATGAGGCAGTTTCTCTTCCCTGGTGGTGATGGTAGAAAGGCAGGGAGGGGTGGAAATCTTTCTTTCTTGTTTAGCCATGAGGTTTATTATTCTACCCCTCCCCGCCTCTCTGCCATCACCACCAGGGAAGAGAAACTACCTTATCTGCACATCAAAGAGCAAGGCACACAAAGGGACTCTCCCCAGCCCAGAATAACATGCATCCACCTTCAGCTTCCTCTGTGCAAGATGAAGTTTATTTTTTACTGAAGGGGACTTTTACCATCTTTAATTTCCCCTCAGCCTGAAGAAGGGTGTGTGTGCCTGAAAGCTTGCAAAGAAAGATATATATATTTTTTGCCATTTCATTACACCCCTGAGAATATCATGAGGCATTTTGGAAATGGAGTTTTAGGGATGAATATACTAAAGACCAGTTTAAAAACTAGGTATCAGTTGTAGGAAGCATAGTGTATGAACAAGCGTTCATTTCTAGCAGTAGACATTTCTGAGACATTTCCAAAGCTGGACATCCTTCTAGGAGAGGGAGCAGCATGGGTGTTCAGCCTCCAGCTGCCCCTTTGCCCTGCTCCTTGTACCTTCCCCAGACTGCGGCGATGGGTCTGGGGGAATGTGAGGAACGATGGCTGTTCCATGGTCAATGGGGGGAGTGGAGAGGGGAGAAGACTCCCTGTGCCTTCACCAAGACAAGGGACATCTCAATTTCAAACAGCAGTAGCTGGACTCGTCCCTGATCTTGAGGAGTCACGCTGTGAGGAAATGTGTCCCTTCTCCCCCCCACTTCCCCAGATCAAAATCCCTCCGTTTAGAGAAGGCACAGGGGAAGCTGCTGCTCCATGACTCCTGGCTGTGGGGGAGTTGAGCAGTCAGCAGGGCGCAGGCATTCATTCTTGTACTCTAGTACGTGTACAACCTCGAAGATCTTTCTCTCAGAGGGGGCATATTTCCTCCGGTAGAAACTGAACAAATGCTTGTACGCAGCTAGTGTTACTGGGAGCGCCATGATTCTCCCAATAGAAATGTGGCACTTGTATGTGGCCATAGGATGTTCTGGTAGAGACCTGAAGTGTCCTTTCAGAAATATTATCATCCACCTCCAGTTCAAGTCAATGAGACTATATTTGTGTTAATTATACAAGTTGTGCCACAATGGTAATGAGCAATAGATTTTTTGAGTATATGTCAGCGTAAGTAAAATCTCTCAGTATAGGACTATCCGCTGTGTTGGGATTTGCTATTTTGTGTCCATACATCATTATGTCCATGTCCAATCAGTGGCACTTTGCTAACATACTGCCATGCTCTCTCTGCCATGTCTTTAAAGATGGTGGCCAAGCGCCAAGATTAGAAAAGTGACCCCCTCCTCCTCCCAGGCTAAATTTCTTTCTTAGCACCTCAGTTATGAATTTCAAGAATAAAAAAAACCTACCTCCCAAAAAAACCACACAGGCTTTATATATATGATTGGACTATCCCCTGTCTCTCAAGGCTAGGGGCTGTTTTTGTCATTATTTTTTTACACTATAACTCACAGGTGGGCAAAATGTGGCCTGCCAGGCCATTCTATCCAGCTTGCAGGGCCCCTAAAAAATTTAGAAAATTAATATTTATCTGCCTCTGGCTGCCTGTCATGTGGCCCTTGATGCTTGCCAAAACTCAGTAAGTGGCCCTCTGCCCAAAATAATTGCCTGTCCCTGCTGTAACTCCTGATGTTTTCAGTAGGTTTTGGACAGGGGAATATAAGATGCCTCTGTCTCACTTTCCCTGCTCACATTGGTTGCAGAATTTCTCTTCTATGGATTTGTGCTTTTCTTTGTCCCTCCTAATTTGTACCTCTAGTTTATTGTCACTGACTCTATTTAGCAAAATCTGCCTTATTTTGTACATTTCACTGTACTGAAGTAATCTGTTGAAATCAAATATGCCAAGTACTACAGTCTGAAATCATATATGCCAAGTACTATGTCTTATGCATTCATGAGGCAAATTTAATTCAGCAGGATAACTTCATACTGTATTTAGTTTTAACATAGTGGTAATCAACTGTCTGTTTGAATAAACCATATAGAATGCAACATACAATATCTCCCTTGCTTATTTACATTTCTTTCTCTTTTTCTTTCTCTTTTCCCCTGTCCTTCAATTCTTGATGTCTCTTTTCTTTGTTTTAAGTTTGTTGCTTCTGCTTTCTTTCTCCTCATATTCTCCTATGGCCCCTCACCCCTCTTTTGTTATATTGCTTTTTTTACCTCTTTCTTATTCTATCTTTTTCCTCCTTTCTCTCACTTTCTTCCCTAATCTCTTACTCTTTCAGAGCAGCACTATTCAAAATCTTACTTTCTAATTGCCTCTCTCTCCCTCTCCCTTTACCCCTCTCTCCCTCTGCAGAGTGATTAAAATAACTTGTTAGGAATTCAGGGGTTTGAGTTTGGCCTGGACTCATAAAGACTAACTGGGGTCCGTGTCTTGCTTAACAAGGTGTTCAGGTGACGCAACTTTCTCCACTTTTCCACACAACTTTGCCTCTGAAGAAGCAAATGAAGTGCACACAGTACAATGTGAAGCAGTTCTGGACTCATGCAGCGTGTTTGGTACATTTTCGTATTTCCTGTACTAGATATTAAATCAGTAATGAGTATGTGAATTAAAGGGATGTCTTTATGTATTCATTTTGTAAGTACAATAAGAAAAATACCTCTGAGTACTAAACTGAACCATACCTGAATCTTATAAGAAGTAAATTCAATTTATAACTTAATAAGTATCTTCTAATATCCCATAAAAATCCACTTGTATGCAGTTTATTTTAAATAAAGCATCTGTAAAAGTGACACATGAGAACCATTTTGTCATAGGTAGGTAAGTTAGAGGGTATTAAGTAAGGCATTATGAATGTTTATGTAGATCAATATCTTCTTAAAAGAAGTTCTGTTGAACAAAGTCGTGATTTACATGGTCAGTGCTTGATAAGAAAAAAATGCTTTATTGTTTGATAGATAAAGGAAAAAATGAAAATATGGACATAGAGAACTAAAAAGGATCTCTTAAATCATGACGTCCTGGTCCCTGCTATCACAAACAAAAGCATCGTATAATCTAATTCATAAATTTATCAAGCTTCATCTTAAAAGTAGTTATTTCCCCCCCTGCAATTCATCTTGGAAAGCTGTTCTATAACCATGCTGCTCTAATGGTTAGAAATCTTGTGATGGTTAGGAATTTAAATTCTAGCCTGAATTTATTCAAGGCCATTATTTCTTATGCCAACTTTGTCCTTTAACTCAAGTTATTCTTTTCTGTCATTGATGTTTAGCCCCAAATATATTTCCAACCACATTTCCTCTCAGCCTTCAGTTTGCTGGAATAAAACTCTCAGCCCTTGCAGCCTCTTAATGTATGATAGAGTCTTCATTTCCCTAGCCACCCCAGTAGCCCTTCTCTGCATTTTTTCCAGTGTGATCTCATCTTGCTTGAACTTGGGTGTTCAAAATTCCAGATAAAGTCTCCCCATTGCTTTGTAAAATGGCATTAATTCTTCCCAGTCCCTACTGAAAATCTTTTTGATAGATTTTAGGTCCACACTTGTCTTCTTATGGTCACATAGCACTGACTGATCACAGGATATCTATGAGACATTAGTACAAACAGGTGTTTCAAGAGCTTCCAACTGATGAGCTCCCAAACTATAGCAGAAATTCTTGATGCTAAAGACACAACCTTTACTTTCACGGGTGTAGGCTGTAATCGTGTTCGTCTAAGAACATAACCAGACAAGGTTTTTTGGGTAAATCCGATATCTTTTATTAGACCAACTCAAATATTACTGGAACTAAAGTTCATAGCCTTCATCGGCAATCCTCTTTTCACATGTACTGGTGAATGTCAGAAACAACACACCACACCAAACAAGCTGTGTGGAAATGGATACAAAAAGAGTTAGGCATGAAGACTCTTCGAGTGTATGGATGGGCAGGGGTGAAAGCAGATGAAGACTGGTACATGGAGATGGGGAACAAGGAACCATCCAATTGGCTCTAATTGCACAGAGCTATATAGTATATTGGCTAAAATAGAGTGAAGAGTGATTCTAATTGTAGATATTCATATTTATATTATTTGATTTACTTATAAAACTTAACAGAGAGGACAGTTTTGCAATATTCCTTAAAGGGTGGTGGTGCTGGATTTGTTTTGACCTCTGAAAGTTCATTTCAAAACCAGGTTCCTTGACCAAGAATGGGTCCTCCTAGAAGACAGGCAGGGATAAAGGAATGAAATATCCACAGTGATGTATCCCAAAGAGGAAGTGGACAGATGCATTCTTTTTGAGTGGAGCTTGGCGTTGGTTTCATATCCAGTCCCAATTACAGTGAATTACTATAATCTAGCAAGGAAGTGACAGTGTGTGGATCATTATGGCCTTGGACACAAACCTCTTAACTGAGACATACTGCTTGGAAATCTGATTTTCTCTAAAGCATTCAGCATTACACAGGAGTAGAGTTTGAAAATAATTTATTTGGGAGGTTACACACTACCACAAATTGAAAACATATGACAGAGTAATAAGCAAGCACATGAAGCTGAATGCTGGTGGCTGTGTTGAAAAACTTGCCAGAACAACAAATGCCAAACTGGAAGAACTCTTTTAATAATTCATCCCATGCCTATAACTGCATGTGAAATGAGAGTACAAGAGTCTCACCTTTCTATTTACTATGTCTGCCCTTTGACATTGCATTTGGTTTACGTGTAGACTCTGAATCTGACACTGGGGACCCTGAAGAATGTTTTGAAGATTGAAAACAAATGAAAGAAAAAAAATGGACTGACATTAAATGTTCTCAGAAAAACTGACACTTTTTGGTTAAAATCACTATGAACAGAAAGTTCCTGGTGTTGATTTCCTAGCAGGTGACAGAGTACCTGTCAGGAATTTAGTTTCTTTAGCCCCAGTAAAAAAATGTATTTTTCATTTAACTGCAAAACATAGGAACTGTTATGGAACAGTTTAATAAGATGTTATCTCTAGGATCTTGTACCGGAGATTTCTGAGTTAAGGAGTTAGTATAGTAGAACATTTTATGCTTTTCATTAGCAATTCATATACTCTGTTGTTTACTATGAGCCCAGGGAACAGAGAAAATTTGTGAATGTATTGACCTCAAGTTCTTTCCATAGCCCAGTAAATAACCAGTGCCCAACCCAAATCCTGAGGCTCTTTGCTCAGCAAACCATTTATTATTCAAGCATGAAGACTCATGAAGTAATAGAAGGTAATTTCCCTTACTAGGGCAGGTTGGAGTCCCCGAGAGACTTTCCTCTTTTCAGTTTGCAAAAGAGAACCCAAACAGGTGAACCAGGGAAATTAAGATCATACCATCAAGGCAAGATTATGTGGTACTTGCAAAGAGAGCAGTCTAAGTAGTAAAAAGCAGCCGATGGGAAAAGATGTGGGAGTTCTTTACTGTAACATTTTACTTCCTTGGGACCCATTATTTTTTAATATAAGACTACCATGTGAACTGTTACAAGGGAAGACAGGGGAAAAGGGAAACTATTGCAATAAGGGATTAAAATGAGGGCAGTTACTCTAAGAATCACTAGAGTGACAGTAAAGATAGTGCATTTTAGATGATAGTACCCAATCCCATTTACTCTGTATCCAGAAACTCCAGATTTGTATTTGCATCAATAACATCCTTTTTCCTATGTGTAGGCAACTTGGAAACTGTTGATCATATTCAAGTGACACTCATACCCATCATTTGTTAGACATGAATGACAAAATGAGGACATGGAACCTGAAATCACTTGAGCTTAGGAAAGTCTCCAGAACAATTTGTTCACATCTGAGGTTTTGTCTGATAGTCAACACCTAGACCCCCCTCTACACATTACAGGGATTGCACCGCTAACCTGAAGACCAGCTACATGTGTAAAGTACTAATCACATGATAAAATGCTCCAACCAGTGATAAAACTAGACCTCAAAGAAGTGTACTAACTTTATTGCTGGTTGCTATCGAGCTTTCATTTGCATGAGCAGCAGGATCTCTTCTGCAGCTCCTCAGTTGACAAGGCTCCCAGCTGCAGGAGTGCACCATGCCCGGTACGAAACTCCCAGGCCCTTGGAGATCAAGGTAGCTGCTATCCCCAGGACTCGGGGGTGCACGAAACCACAGGGCTGGGTTGGGGGGGGGGGGGGAAATAATATCACAGCAGCCATGACTGTGAAACCCTTGAGTTCTGGGGATCATGGCTGCCTCATTTCCCAGGACCCAGGAGTTTCATGCAACCCCCCCAAGCCTGGGAGATTGTGGCTGTTATAATCCCCCATCCCTGGGTGCATGGAGCACCCCTGAAGCTAGAAGCCCCTCAACTGAATGGGCTTCCAGCCCTGGGAGATTGCTTCTTGCCAGAGCAGGGGGAGCATGAAACCAGATTCCCCCTGCACCAGCAATAAGGCATGATGGCATCTAAAGCATGATTCCACAGTCACACTGTAACCAAGTTGCAATCCAGGGATGACCATAATGCCTTATGGTGGCCCCATAACCCATGTTTTGCTTTGCTTGGAGGGTACCCTCACCTCCATCTCACCCACCATGCCTTCATGTACCCATTGGATTGAAAGTGAGGCTGCCTTGAGAGTCCTAGAGTGAACCTTACTCTAATAGCCAGCAGGTTCCTCCTGAACGCTGCTGGCCTTGATCCTGTGTAGGGCACCATAAGTCTTGTGGGCTAATCATGTGGCTCCATCTGTCTCTACACCATATCCCATGCCTTGCAGGTAGTATTGATCAGTCCCTCATAGGGATCCTGGCCCAGTTGGCCTCCACCCCTTTTCTCCCTAGGTTGTTTCGCTCAGGAGCCACTGTGTTGGATCTGGTTTCTGAGCTCCAGCTGCAATCTTGCCCCATTGCACTCAAGCCCCAAGCTCCATCCAGCTCCAGGTGCTGGGCCCTGTGGTTCCAAATAGCTCTGGGCTCTTTGCTTTGAGTATACCTTGAGCCTACCCTCAGCAGGGCTCAAGGTGATCATATGCCATTAGGGCACTAATGGGGCCTCCAAAGCCCACCCCTCACAGTCCCAACCCAAACCATCAGATTAAACCATAACCAGAAGATAAGCCCCTTTGCTATAAACACAGATTCTCTCATCTGAGCCCACAAACAGCAACAAGAGGGAAAACAGCACACTGCCACCTTAAAAAAAGGAAAAACCCTCCTCCATCTCAGGGTAGGGGTCAGCCTGCAGTCCCACTGTGAAGCAACTAGCACTGTAGTAGGCTTCCTATTACTCATGCAGACATTGTCCCATTGTGCTACTGCAGAACAACTGGCTCTGTGGTAAGCACTCATAGTTCCTGTTTCCCTGGGCCAGGCCTCCTGTGGCTTTCTCTCTCACAGTCTTTCCCAAACCTGGGGCTCTCTCTGGGCCTCTTCTCCCTTAAAGTAGCAGAGTCCCAGGCTCTCTGTTACACATGCCTGCCACCATACCTGTATGGCATGGCAGAAGGCGTGATTGTGTGGTTCGCACATTAGATCCCATTATGCCTTTACCTGAATATGTAGGGGAGGCCCTAGGAACACACCCCTGCCCATGTTTAAATTCAACTGTTGGGGTGGTGAATGCACTCGAGCGCATAGCTTATGTTTGTCATGTACTATCCATAGTACCTATAGATGTTTCTAATTCTGCATTCTCTCCCACACCAATTCATTACTGGAACAAAAAAAAGACATATTTGTTTATGGTATGACATTCTCTATATCAAGAGCCCATGAAAATAAGTGTTCGGACTATATGCATTTCAGACCTTTTTGTTCGGATTCTATAGGGCCTTGGCCATATTTTAGCAGTTGATGGATTAAGTTTTATTTCATCAAGTATAAGCATAGCTTATAGTGATGATGTAATGATCTATCTGACTTCTTAAAACATCTTGAGAAGGATGCAGTAGTACAACAGACCTTTAATGACATACCCAACATGGCTAATTTCTACATTGGTTATACAGGGACTAAAGTTTTGGGCTTCATCCTGGGGAATGGGAATGAAAATACTTTGTTCATTAATGTGAAGATCTTGTTAGAATCTTCAGTCCCTACTACAAGATAGTAGATGAACTTATACCTGAGACTAGAGGGGCACTATTAGTGCTTTGGGGAGAGATTTAAAACAGCTTTTGTGTAAACGGGAGGTATGGATCTCTAGACTTTATGAAGAAGTTCATTCTGTCAAGAAACAGCTGAGTAGGGCTTTGAAGTGCTTTCTTGCAGAATCTGGATTGGTGGGGTTAAACTTGTCATTTATTCCAGTAGAAAAGTTATTTCCAGAGACAGAAATATCTGGGTCTCAAGAATCAGTACTTTAGCAATAAAATGGGCAGCCAAGTCTTGAGATATTGGCAGCTTAAGACAACTTCTATTCTGGTTACTGAACATTCTGCTCTGAAATGGCTGCAATCAACAAAGAGATCTTACTTTGCTGACTATGCTAGTATCTGAGTATGTAGCCCTAGGCTTTCACCCTGTGCCACAGAACAGGATGCAGAGTCTTTTTGCTGGAAAGGGGGAGACTGGAAAGGAGCCAGTGTGTTTTGGCCCCACCCTTGAAGATGGAGGTAGGTGTGAGGGATTGAAACAGGCAAAAAAGGCTTAGTGGAAACCTGCCTCTCATATGTCTCTGCAGGGAATTTAAGGAAGTGGGTTCTCTTTCTGGGGCTGGAAAGGGCATGGTCGCTGGGAGATTGCAGTCTGTCCTGGTAAGGGGAATTACTTTGTTTGGTGTTACATCATGACTTTGTTTAAATAATAAAGTGTGCTGAAGAAGGGGCCTGAAATAGATTTGTGTCATGCTAAGGAGAGAGTGTATATAGGCAGGACAGCCATTTACAAAATTCTACTGTTCCACAGATGCAGCGTGAAGGCCAGAGGGCAAGAACTGTTGATGAAAATAAAATGTTCTACTATGCTGACTCCCTAATCATATGATTTTAGGTACCAGACCATGCAGTGTGTAGAAGATTCTATACACTTCATTTTACTACATTATTTTGTAAGGCATCTTCTGTGTTTTGTGATCTGATGAAACATATATTTATTGTGGAAGCTAAAGAACTTGTAAAGCTTCAGAAGCACTTATGACCTTATTATAAATAATTTAGAACTTTGAAAACTCTAAAGCTGTCATTAGCATTCATTAATTTGAGCATCTAATTAATTTCTGATAACTTTATCTACCAAAATTCTTACCTATAGACGTGGTTAGCAAAATTAATTGTAAATCAGGTAGACTATTGCTAAACAGTTTAGAAAGAAGTTTGTGTGTGTGTTTGTGTGTGTATAAAGATATATAAATTACATTGGGACGTTCCTATTTATTTAGAGTGCTGTTGAAAATATGATTTCCCTAGTTTGTTGTCTTAACAGTATCCCTCCTTTCCTTGCATCTTTTATTGGCTCGCTTTTTCTCCATCGAACATTTTCATGGTCCTTCATCATATCCTAACCAATTCTATCCTATCATCAGGTTACACGCAGTATCAAAAGTTGTGTTCTGCAGCTGATCTGCACCTGATGCCAGACTTTTTGCCTGTTACAATTTCAAACAAATGCCGTCATGATTTTTCCCATACTTTTTTTTATGGTTGGGAGGAGGTCCCTGTAAGTACTGACAAAATAAACACGTTATCTTTCTTCTAATTCCTCCTCAAAACTTTCCTACAAAAAAAAGAAAGAAAAACAAATGGTGAGACCATTTCAGCTGATGTCACTGTCTATGACAATTGGTATTACCTTGCAGTTTTCTTGTACACTGTCTGTATCTGCCTGCTCTGTCTTCTCTAATACCTTTTTACTACCAAAACTGTTAACTTTCTGATTTAAGGCAATCAGGACTCATAGCAGAGATATCTTTTATTAGACCAACAAGATTTTTGCAAAAAAAATCTTTAATTGCGAGCTTTTGGGCACAAACATCCTTCATCAGGCATTAGAGAAAAGATTGTATAAGTTCTCCTGGGTAGAAATGGGAATTCGTATTTCATAGGATTTCACAGGGGAGTCAATGGATGGAAAACTCCTCTGGGCAGTCAGTTCATAGCTGGTATAACTTTCTGGTTTACAGTTTAACTCTTAACTCTTCAGAATTCATTTGCTTAGCAGATAGATGCAAGGTAGTCTGCACAGTTTCTTAAAGAAGAGATGTAGATCATTAAAAATATCAAATATTCTGAATGTTCCTTGAATTAGCTTGTTCTTCCCTGCAAGGATTTCTGTTTATTTTTCCCCTCAAAGAATCCTTAGAGCCTTATTCAGAGCTGTATCTTATCAGGCTCTCAATCATGTGGAATGATCACCCAATGTCACAATAATCTTGAAACTACCAGGATTTTGTTAAATTGTTGATTCTGAACAATAAAACTGGAGATGAAAATATGGCAGATGTTTAAATGTAATAGTTGACCATGAGACCTACCGAAGACCGGGTGAAGCTGAGACAGAAATCAAGTCACTTTGTGAACAACAGTAACATACGCTGAGGTTAAAAATGGCAAAATTGAGGAAAAACTGGCATTTATGTTTTGAAAATCAGAATTTAATTGTATAGAAGATACTGGCCAGAGATGGATGAAAAAGAATCAGTTTATCATGCCATCTGGTTTGAAGCATGGCACTACTTAGTGGCATTAGCAGCCTGGAAACTGATTCATTTTGGTCACTTTCAAGGCATTTTCTAGTTGGCTCCAGAGCTGCTCTGCTACATGATTAGCTCCCAACCATTGCAGAGCTTCTAATGGAAGCCCTTTGGTAGCTCCTTACCCTTCACCATTTTCAGTCCCAATTATCCTGCAGTTAAATTGAGTACAATATTACAGCATCTATCACAAGCGCATTATGCTGTTAATATTGGGCACACCTCCAAAACTTGGTCTAAAACTTTAACCATTAACTTTTTTTCAAAGACGCGATTTTGTCAGTAGCCAAACCAGACCTGACTGCCATGGTTTTCTACATATTTTTCTATTGGGTGGTGAGGATGGGTTGGCCCTAACAAAGCCAGTCTTCAGGTGGCAGCAAGAGGCGCCAAAGGGAGCTTCCTGTCAGTGCCTTCATTTTCTTTCCTTTCCACAGGGGCAGAATTAGATTTTTCCCACAGCCCTGAGCTGCAAATGCCAGCCTTGAAGATGACCTGAAGAGGAAGCAAGAAAGGGATTTAGGCTGTAGCTGTGTTGGCTTAACCACAGAGGCCGAAGAACTTTTTGGGTAGAGGCGGTATCTTTCATTAGACCGACTAAATAGTGACACCTGTAGCAGTGCAATTAGCTTTTTTTATTTTTTTTGGCCACTATTTAGTTGGTGTAAAAAAAAAGAGATTGCCTCTACCACGAGTTGTGATTCCTTCTTATCTGACAGCTGCATTTGTTTCATTAGTCAAGTGTGTTTCTGTCGTTGTGGACAAACTCTTTGGGTAGAGGCAGTATCTTTTTTTAGACCAACTAAATAGCAGCCAAAAAAAAAAGGTATGTGCACTGCTACAGGTGGGCTGCTTGCAAAAATAACTTCTTTGCCGCTATTTAGTCGGTCTAAAAAAAGAACTAACATGTTCTTTAGCCGGTCTTCAAACTAACACGTTATTACAATGTGCCAAATGGGGGGGGCAGTTGCGAAATCTCCGTTCTCCAAAGGAAAGCTTTTCTTGTCCTCTCGCCCTTGCAGGACCGGGTCCGCCCGGCGCTCTCCCTGCCGCCCGGCGAGTCACAGCCCCTATGCCCTGACGTCATGGAGCGTGGAAGGAAAATGACATTTGACGTCATGACGCCGCGGGTTTCCTCGCGCTTCCTTAGTTCGCGACTCTAGTGCTCGCGGAAACGCCTCCGCCTTCTCCTGGGCGCCCCGGCCCCGCGGGCCAGGTCCTTCCGCCGCCCGCCTGCACCTGCGGGGTGGGGGAGAACGGGTGCGCGCCGAGGCGCGAGCAGTGCGCGGCGCCTGCGCAGTGCCACTGCCCTGGGCCGCCGCGCTGCCGCAGTCACTTCCTGCTCCCGCGCCCATCCGGCTCCGGGGTCAGCGGCTGCCGCTCCGCTCCGCTCCGGCGGGACTCGGCAGCGCCCAGTCGTGCTCGGGGGGGACAGGCCGCCACTCCCGCCCCTCCCCCCGCGCCAGGTAGGGGGCGGCAACCTCCCCTCCCCTCCCCTCCTCCAGCGCTGTCACCTGCCGCTTCCCCCTTCCCCCGCCCCTGCCCCAGTCCCTGCCCCGGGGCTGCGGGCCCGGCGGTGACGGCGCGTTTGCTTCCTCCGCAGGACGGAGCTGCTGGATGCGGACGGGGCGTCGCGGAAAATGCCGCTGAGGGACAAGTGTTGTCAGACTGACCATCACCACCACGGATGCTGCGAGCCAGGTGCGGCTGGGACGGGCCTGGAGGGGCCGGGGCTGGCTCCGCGGAGCTGCCCGCAGGGAGGCTGCTTCCCCAGAGCTGGCAGGGGGTGCCCGCCGCGGAGGGGGGGGAAACGCTTCTTTCTTTCCACCTGTGAAGCTCCCTCGCCTACAGAGGTGGTGGGACCTGGCAGTGCCAGGGTTCAAGGGGTGGATTGGAGTGGCTGTGGGAGGAAAGGGGCATCGGGTGCTGTTGGAGATGAGGTTTGGGCATGGAGACGTCTAGATGTCGATGCTGGAGGTTGCAGGTTTCTTTGGGTAGGTGTGGTGCCTTTTATTAGACCAGCTGAGTGCAGGTTCCCTCACCAGCCATGGTTTTGAGTATCCACACTTAGTATTCTATATATGGTGGTAGTCAAAATGGGATACGGTTTTGAGTAACCATGGTTTCCCGTGGCTGCGTATTAGCCCGCCACCTGCCCTTTTCCCCATAAGCCTTTTGTCTTGCCAGGCACAGTTTTGCCAACCACGGGAACCTTCAGGAAGCTGACCCCGTGGTTGGTGAGGGAAATCTATAGTTAGAACAAAGTTTTTTGCAAGCTGTCAGGTGCATTTGCCCTTTTTCATGCATAGGAGGTCTCTGCTGTTCTGAGACTGCAAGGTGGAGAGGAGTAGAGGAAAAACCCAGGCGTCACGTGCAGTGTGCTCTCCCTTTCCTCATCTGCCCTCTGCCACCATTTGACACAGGACTCTTAACATGGCAAAAGGAACCAAGGGCCTAGGCTACCAAGTAAACTGTAAGCCCCCTTTCTTAATGTTACTGATTTTTTGGGACAGATGGTAATAAAAATAGGGATGGGAGTGACGGTCAAAGTAGTGCACCCGGGGGGGGGGACACTGAGCAGAGCCCACCGCATAGTACCTGCTGGCCCTTGAACAAGGCCATGGAGCTAGTGGACTGCGTGATGCAGGCCTGTTTGTTGCCTCAGCGCTGTGGGCCATTGCCTACAAGAAAAGTCTGTAAGCCTCCCTTAGAAAGGGAAGCCACCAGGTAAATAACAACTGATTGCTTGGGACAGCTAAAGACATAACAGTGATGGTCAGGGGTTTAAAGCTAGTGTGCGGGGGGGGATGCTGAGCAGAGCATACCGGACAGTGCCCACTGGCCTGTAAACAAGTCCAAGGAGCCAGTGGACTGTGTGGCGTAGGCCTGTTTGCTACTCTGGGGATTCGTGGGCTAAAGGCTCACCAAGAGAAACTACCAGCCCCCCTCATAGTAGAAAGCTACTAAGAAAGTGGCAAACTATTGCTTTGGACCAATGATAAGACAGGGACAGCAGTGGTCAGAGGTTAATAACTAATGTGCCAAGGGGGGATGCCAAGCAGAGCACACCAGGCAGTGCCTGCTGGTTCTTGAATGAGTCCAAAGAGCCAGTGGACTGTGTGACGCAGGCCTGTTTGTTGCTTTCAGGGATCGTGGGCCTAAGCCCACCAGATAAACTATTAGCCTCTCTTAAACAGGGAGGTTACTGGAAAGGCAGCAACTGATTACTTGGGACAAATTATAACAAAACAGGGACAGGAGTGATAGTTAAAGGTTAATAACTAGTTTGCCTTGAGGGGACACTGAGCAGAGCACTCTTGACAGTGCCTAGTGGCTTTTGAGCCAATCCAAGGAGCCAGCGGACTGTGTGACATGGCAACTAGGCTGGATGGACTTAGGGTCTGACCCAGTAAGTGGCCCTTATTATGTTCTTACCTTAAGAGCAAGCAACATTTGTATGCCTGAAAATTACCAAGGTTTTCCAAAGCTTCAAGTTCCCTTGTAAGCAATTAAGTTCACAAATGGAAATATTTTAAAGAACATAACTACTATGTACTGGGTCAAGCTGTGGGTCCATCTTGCCCAGTATCCTCTGTTGCACAGTGGCAGAGAGCAGATGCTGAAACGGAGAGTGAACTGGATATGACCAGGACTTTTTCCCCCCTCTGTTCTTCTCTCACTTCCAGCCTCCAGCACATAAGATCTAGGTATATTTATTTTACACCTGCTTATCCCATGAACATTCATAGTTTTTCAGGAAAAAGAAACAAATGTGCATTTGTTTATTTGTATTAAATAAGGTTTGTATCTTGTTAGTGATTTTTTTTTTTAAATAATGATTTTATATATCATTTATAGTTGAAAACTTAAATCTGTCTCGTCTTCTGTTTCTGCTTCCTTTTGTCTCTTGCGTATTGTAAAGTTGTTGGCATGATGCTTGTGTTTATATTTGACAAATTTAGTTGTTCAAAAACAAAACAAAAACTAATAGCAGGAGTGTGGGTCTGCTGACTGGTAGTGTTAGCTTACAAAAGTTTGAAGGGAAGAATAGATTGTATAGTCTTGACAATGAAGAAATGGTTCTCTATAAATGAATGCTTCTGAGTTACATCAGTGTTTTAAAAGAGAGACTTAATACACATTTCTTGCCTTAAATTTAACAACTATGCATTATACACAGTTGACATGTGAAAGTGTTGATGTCAGTGGGTGTGGCACTTGCACATCAGGGGCAGTGTATAAGTTGAAGTGTCCTCTTTTTGAAGAATGGCAAGTAGGGTAGTAGGGTACAATATGTCTTTGTGTAGGAGATCCCCAAGCGATTAGCTGATTTGTAATGGTTGTTATGCGTTCATGTATCAGTATATTATTATGCCAGCATAGTTAGGTGGAGTTTTTATTCTTTCCTTCTTTTCTTCAGCTGTTTTCTTTCTTAAGTCTTCCGCAGTTTGAATTGGCTTGTAACCTTGCATCACTAAGGCAAATTTTTCCTTAAAATGTATCTATGTTGTTTATGTCTTGATGAGAAAAAATTGTGTTACTTTATTTATAAATGTGCTTATCTTACATGTGGTTTCCCTTTTGTCTGGAAGGGAAAAATCAGTTGAAAACAAACCATTCAGGAACTAAGTTTTAAAACACAAAATTAATTATGTTGATAAGGTATATTGTCTGTAGAAGATTCAGCTGTAGCTTTATCTGCTATTTTAACTTGATATTCACAGGCATAATATCATGTTGTTATTAGTGTCCATAAGTCAGCTTTGATAAAGCTTACAAAGAATAAAGTGGGATTCAGTTAAATTTAAGACGCGCTTTTTTTCTAGGTGGAGTATAACTTCTGAAGTGTACTTGATAAAAAGAATGCCTTGACGTAGTATTAATATTGAATTAAAATGGCATAATACTAATTTCCAATATTGATATCAGATAAAGGCATGATTTGTTTAACTGAAAAACAGTATCAATATTAACTTTTGGCCTGTTGCTGAACTTGTTATAAATACTGATTATCTGTATATTGGGTAAGTGAATAAACCATGTGCATGCATGGCATCTTTCAGCTCCAATCTCTGCTTTGTAATATCGTTGTATTCCATTTAACTGCATAATAATTGGGACCAGAAATCTTGAAGGGGAAGTAGCTGTCAAAGGGCCTCCATTAGAAGCTTTGAAATTGTTGGGAGCTAATCGTTCCTGGAACTGACCAGAAGAAACCTTGAAAGTGACCAAAACTAATCTGTTTCTAGGCTGCTAATGCTACAAGGTAGTCCTGAGTCTGTCATCTTAAAGGCAATATGCTGTACATATTTATTTAAATATATGTGTACTTTGTTCTGATCATTTCTGCTTTTGGTTTGAATGCAGTCCTCGTGTAAGGCTTGACATCTGCTATCAAAGGTACTGGGATATCCCAGTACACATGCTGGGCCTTGCATTTGGCGTTTCCAGCTTTTTTGTTCAGCTGAGTTCTTGTGTTTGATGTAAGCCAGTGATGCTCAAGGCTTTGGCCCTATGGGTCTGATGAATGGATCAGGCTCCGTGCTGTCTCAGTGTAGCGTGCAGGGCGACAGCCTGAATTGCTCTCCATGGATCCGTGGGAGAGCCCTGCAGGCCAGAAAACATGGTGCCAGGGACTAGGTCTGGCTTGCAGACTAGGGCTTGAGCACACCTGATGTAAACAGTAGCTTAATTTCTTTTAATATTTATTTATAGCCTAACTGACTGTTTCATAAAGTATGTAGTCTAAGTTGAAGGAAATCCCTAGTGAGTCAGATTTATGGAAATATATAAAATAGAGGGTGATTATCTGTATCCATGCTTAAAACATGCATAAGGTTTTGAAAGTGAAACTTAAAAAATCTTGCAATATACTGTATATGTTAGGAAACTGATGGAAAACCCACTACAGTACTCTGAAATTCATTTTAGCAGCAGGAAATTGAGGTAGTAAGAATTCCAACAGCTTTCACAAACTTCATTTAAAGGTTACAGTGAATAGTGTTAGTCATCATTTTTAAACCATTTTGTTGGAAAAGAGATAACGATTTTACAGTAATACTGTCCTGGTTTTCAGCCAGCTTCAGGTATTGATTCTGTGTGTTCTGAGTTTTCTCTAATGCTTTGTCATCCTTCATGTCTCGTAGTGCATATGTTGGAACCTGGTGATCCTCCTTTGTTACAGCAACCTATGCAGACATCAAAATCTGGTATTCAACAAATTATTGAGTGCTTTCGATCAGGTATGAATGGTTTGGGGCTTTATGGAGTTCTTTCTTTGTTTTTAAGTATGTTAGTAAAGTAAAGCCTGACTTACGACAAACAATTCCAAGGTATTTGTGACTACACTTTAAGCACTGCACTTATGTGAGATCGCTAGTTCTTATTAAAAATGTTTTTATGCAAGGTATTAAAGACACAGGCCCTTCTACATCATCAACGTTCTTAAACTTCTTTAAAAATAATATGCTTTGCTTAGGAAGGTTCATAAAAACTGCTGTTGTGGGCTAGCTGTTATTTCACGGCTGTAAGTTCTCCTTGGGATCCATAACTGCTTCTTATCTTTGCTTGCTGTGTTTTTCATTGAATGTTTCCACTGTTACATAGATAATTGCACTGTTGTATAGTGCTACTTGTAAGATGGTATGTGGTTGTCTCCAATTGCTTCTCATGTCAATGAACATATGTACCTGACACTCATGTATTAACTGAGTGCCTGGGTGAGAATTCACAAAATGAGTAATTAGGAAATGTAATGTATTTCAGGTACATTTGTAATGGATCAAAGCACCTGTTTATTTCTATATTTCAGAGTACAAAATCTTAGTGGTCCAGTTCATCATGAGAGTTTTACAGGAGATTTATTTAATACCAGTATCTATATTACGAGATTTTTTTTTCCCCCCCTCTTGATCTGTAGGAATAGAGCTGCATATATGATTTTTGAGGATTTCAGTGAATTATCTTCTACATAACTGAACTGGCTCCTTCAGGTTTTCTGTTATACAGTGGATATTCTCCCTTCATTTGCTTTTAATATGAATGACCAGAAGGAAATTGGGATGTGAAATCTATCCTCTGTGACGTTTTAAGGCACATTTGGATGGGATAGGGCTTCATGCTTGTGTATGCCAATCTCACACTTTAAGCAGATTAGCTGGAGTGTCCTCTGGTAGCAGGGTGAACTGATTTCAAGTAATATGTCCCCAGGCCACTTCCAGAATGTTCTCTTTGGCACATCCAACTCTTTCACTCTTTAAATGTCCACATAATAAATCCATGGTTTACCACTACATCTCCATTCATTTGCCCTGGGAAAATCAAGTAGAAAGAAAGAGGCCTTTCACTATTATTTAACTAGTCACCATTGAAAAAACTTGGATTTGCTGAAAGATACTGAGAGAAATTTTAATTTAAACTTTTAAAGGAAACGATTCTTAAAGGCATTTAAATTGCCTAGGTGGAACCTGTTGGATTGTGTTTCTATTTCAACTTGGTGAATATCTTGATAATAGTAGAGGTGATAACAGTTTTTGTCAGCCCATTTCAGTATACCTGATGTGGGACACAAGTGCTGACTTCAGTGTCATTTTTTTTGAAATTTGAAGAGTCATTCATCTTGCATTGTAGTGTGATGCTTAATTATTCCATTGGCATGGCACTCGTTGGCACCAAATCTGGCCAAGAGACAAGATGGACTAAATACCTGGAATCATAAAAAATAAACCAAACAGCTATAAATGAGAGTGCTGAGGAAAGCCAAAAGAGAAGCGGGTGTTTCTTTTTTATTTAGTCACTTAATGAATTTAATTCTATTGGGTTTTTACTGTTCTTAATTATACTTAATTTTTTGAAGGCTGTGCAAGTGTAATTCTAGGAGATATTTGCATTCATTTTTGTGCATGAGAGACAGAGAAGGCTAGAAGATGATCAGGAGCACACAAGTATACATCAGGTTAATTAATGGCAAATTTGTACGCTAACTACATGCTTCATCCTATTGGAGGGAAAAATGATGTAACCCAGTCGAGAGAGAGGATCAAAGAAGAAAGTAAGTTATGGGGAAAAAGAGACTGTCCAGGAACAACTTAGGAACAACTTGCTACCAGGCAAGCAAACTTCATTGTTTTAGATTCACAAGTATTTTTTTTCAAAGCACTTATTTTTATAATTACAAAGTAAAATTTTAAAACAGGAATGTGGCCATTAAAAACTTATGTTCCTAGGAGCTGTTATCACAGTGACATTCTGCTAAATGTCATCCTTTGTAGAATGCTCTTTTGCTATTACTACCTGAAAGCAAAGGAATTCCCAAATATAAGATGCTTATGCCACAAGTTAGGAGATTATATATGCTTTGGGTATCCAGGGAATGTATATAGCAGTAGTGGCTGAGGCTACATAGGCATGTTCAGTTGATTTTTGGGAAAATTCTCAGGTTTTTTCTCCTGGTAGAAAAATGTACCTGGAGATACCTGAACAGACATTCAAATACTAAGACCCAAGCTGCTCAGAGTCGATCTATTCCCTCGCTACAATTTGGCATTGTCAAGGGGTTGTATTCCGCTCCCTGTTCAGCTGGAGTAGCAGTGTCCAGTGAGCAGCATACTCACTGGACACTGGCTTACTGGAATAGCAGTGTCTGGGGTGGAGCTAGGGGTGGGGGGAGAAGGGGAGGAGTAGAGCAAAGCATCCTTGGGTGCTGGAGAACTGTGCTGTGGCTTCTCTCGCACGAGAACATGTACATTTGCTATCCTAGAAGAAACTCTCTTGGGAATGATAAAGCCCTAGTTATTCTTAGGTTATTTTTCTCTCGGAGCAGCCATTTTTGCTCTGCGAGAAAAATCCTGAACATCTGTAGAGTCATGATTTCTCCTGGGAGAGCAGTGACTTTGCAGGAGAAACTGAATGTCTGTATGTGGCCTGAATGTCTATCTTTGACTTTAAATAAAATTCTCAGGTGATTGGAACCTTTAATTATTGAACGAGCAAATTGCTTGTCAAGAGTAACGAGAGGGGGTGAAGTGTTAGGGTTAGAGTTAGGCCCACTCCTCCCACCTGCCCCTACCACTGCTTCAGGGACTGGCCCATTTCTCCCCCCTCCCCCACTTCTGTACTGGGTCTGCTCCCCCTGGCCAGGGCTGGGGCCAGGCCCGCTCCTCCTATCCCCCTCCGGGTATGGGGCCTCGCCTCCCCACTCTGTCACTGCTGCTGTCTCCAGGGAGCAGGGCCGGGGGTGGAGGAGTCAGCAGCACTGGCCTTGCCTCCTTGCTCTGTCCCTGCTGTCATGATGGTGTGCCGCTGCTGCCTGTCCAGAATGCTGTTGAAGCAACTCTGATTAGTTGTTTCAGGCAGACAGACAGACAGACAAAGGCTTTTATAATATCTGTAATATTATTATATCCAGGTTGAATCTTTGTACAGAAGGATTAAAATTGGTGACGAATACAAAGAAGAATTTGGTAGTTTCAGTTTTGAGTTGAAATGGGGAATAAAGTTATAAATTTGTTCATTTGATTTGGGCATAGGAACTCTCTCTTTTTTAAATTTCTGTACCCTATATGGGTTTGCACAAAAATGTTGCAGGCTGTTGCTCCAGTTGTATTATGAATATTCAGTTTAATTGGAAATAAACAGTTATATTATTAATAGCATAGCTGTTTTGTGAACTGTTTTCTTATAAGTGCTGATAAGCAAATCTTTAAGAATGGTGGGACACAGCTTGTGACCTAGTCACTGTTGTGGCTGCTGATTCTCTCTCTCGTGCCTTCCTGGTCCATGTAGAGGGCTGATCTCATAGCCCCTTATTGCAGCCTCTGCTTACCACTGCCACAGAGTGCTGCTGATTCCTATTGCCAGTGGAGAGCGCCAAATTTGGCAGTGAGAGTAAATGGAGTGAGGGTGAGGGTGTAGTCCTTGTGGGCCAGGTCCATTTTTTTGCAGGCTGGGACTGGCCTGTGGACTACAGGTTGCCAATCCTGGGGCTCGGGAGTCATGCTGTCTCTTTAATTTATTGTCTTGACACATCTTGTATTTCTCTGACCCAGCTTCAAGAAGGATGGGTGGAGCATGCCTCCATCTCAGCCTTGCCTCTAGCTGTGTGGTTAAAGCATGCTTCTGGGAGGGTGGAGATGAAGGTTTGAAGCTGAAGCTAAGGCTGAGGTGGGCCTAAAATCCTGGTTGCCCACTTTTTGGACAAGCTGTAAATACTAGGTTATTCTATGGTAGTGTTAGTGATACTGTACCTGCTATGGTCCAGGATTTAAGCAAGAGGGAAAAATTTATTGGGGTGATTTGTTGGACCAGCTACATGGTTAGAATACAGTTAGATAAGTTTTCAAATGAAAGATATTCTTCATCACATCTGAGGAGGGAAGCAAGGACAGCTTGAAAGTAAGGATCTTGTGGCCTGTTATAAACTAGTCAGAGGCGATCAGCAGGCATTGGGGGAGTCACTGTTCCCCTGGGCACCGCCAGGAGTGACCAGGAATAACGGTCACAAGCTGGCAGAGGGTAGGTTTAGGTTAGATATCAGGAGGCGCTACTTCACGGTAAGGGCGGCTAGGGTCTAGAACCAGCTTCCAAGAGAAGTGGTGCAGGCTCCTACCCTGGGGGTGTTTAAGAGGAGGTTAGATGAACATCTTGCTGGGGTCATTTGACCCCAGTATTCTTTCCTGCCATGGCAGGGGGTCGGACTAGATGATCTGCTTAGGTCCCTTCCGTCTCTAGAGACTATGAAACTATGAATAAGAGCTGAGTGCTGTGCAACTGGAGGTGTGGAGGGGGAATTCCCAGTTAGCAGACGAAAAGCAGCTGTGAGATGAAGACATATCAAAAGGGAAGGGGATCATTAATATCTCATGTGTTTAGGAAGAATTTCAGAAATTGGATAGATTATTGTTTTTTGACACTATATTGGTGTTCAGTCTTTGTTTCTTAGTGTCCTGGCAGTTTACAGATTTTTGTTCTCAGGTTTGCCTTTTAAATGTGTTTGTTAGATGGTGAAAAATGTGCTCCTACTGATACATACATGTCTGTCCTTTACATTTTTTTCTATGAGAGTTCATTCTGATATGTAGTTGCTGTTTAGTTTCCTCCACATAGTTACCATGAGGGTGTATGGTGTATTGGATCAGTTATATCATATTTTCAGAAAGGCACGTGTTGGATCCATGCCTTTTAATCAGTTCATTGTGGGGAGCGTTGTAGCAGTGGAGATGTGCTGACAGGTTAAGCATCTCATGCAGTTTCCCAAACTTTTGTTACTTGGGGGACACATTTTTCTGGGTTAAAATTGGCAGTAAGCTTTTATCTTACACCACAAAAATGAGTGTGTGCGGGGGTGGGGAGCAGTGTCAGTGGTACAAACATAGTTTGCTGATGTCTGATGCTGCTGCTGCTGCTTCCCAGAAGCTGGAAGATGCACACATGCCGCAGCTGGGGA
Source organism: Crocodylus siamensis (assembly GCF_052110815.1). NCBI lineage: Eukaryota > Metazoa > Chordata > Crocodylia > Crocodylidae > Crocodylus > Crocodylus siamensis. The sequence goes on from NC_143398.1 coordinate 39,339,622, forward strand.
GCATGGAGCTGGAAATAGCAGCACAGAAGCTGGGAAAGCCCTCCTTGGGAGGTTGGCGTCAGGCTGAATTAGGGCAATAGCTTCTCCAACTGAGTCTGCAGTCACTCCACTGTGTGTCCTGGGCTGAGGGAGGGGGGTTGTAAACAAACTTGGTGAGAGCAAGGACTCTCCTTGGACCTCATGGACTAGGTGACAGTACTTCCAGCTGCCCACAGTTGGCTTGGTCTGGGAGGAGAGGCAGGGGGAACTCGCATCTGTCTGCCCAGCAGGGGGCATGACATACAGGCAGAGCAGGGCACAGCAAAGTAGAACCAAGTACCCAGGTGTTTAGTGCAGATGATAAAAACATAATCTGTGTAACACAGGTAGAGTGAAGGCTTAATGATGTAGTTTTCTAGAAATTCTTCCTCCAGGTAGCTTACAAAGGTGTTTGGTGTATTGAGAGGCCATCGTTGTGTGCATAGCTGTGTTTATGGTGTTTTTGGAGGAAGGGTTGCTAACTGTGGATATACAGTAACATCCCACACCAAGAAACGTAGCTGCCTGCTTAAAATACATTCAAGAACATGGAGCACACTCAGATTTGCAAGATATTGCACAATAGTCCACTTCATCCTTACCCAAAACAACTTCACTTGTAATGATTGAGATTTCTGCAGTCCTGGACACTGCATGTAGCACATATCAGCTTTGCCCCTATGTGGTGCATGTATCATGTGGGGGTGACCTGTGGTGCACGCTTCATGTGGTGCCCAAGCTGGACTGGCCTGTATGCCAGATCCAGTGTGTGGAGGTGGTTTGTGGGCCTAATCTGGAATGGTCCTGGATCCATTACACATGGTCAGTCTGGCCCTGCATGCGATGTACGTGTATGTGGTGCACAAGGCCAGACTCAACGGACAGCACTGAAGGCTGGATAATAGGGCTTTATGAGCCACGTCTGGCCCATGGACTGTATTGACGCTTTTGATTTAGTAGAGAAAGTGTGGATTCAAAAATAAATGTTAAAATTTTTTTGTAGTATTCTTCACTGGGGAAGACATTAGAGATTAGAAGTGTGATAGAGGCTCAAATTCTATTTTCTTGTATTAGTGCAACAAGACTAAGCTTAGGTCAGGTGCTTTTACATTCCTGAAACTTGCCTTATTATTATTTTCTTTTTCAGTAAAAGTGCCTCCTTAGCATGCTGAGGTACTTGAAGAAAAGGGGGTTATAAACTTACTTAAATGGCTTAAATTGTTTTTCATTCTCTGCATCTGACAGGAAGTTATCTTATTTACCAATACTGTAGTATAAACTGCCTACATTATAGTCCTTTTGCTGTTAACGCTAAAGTCAGTGTTTGAAAATTTTACCTTCAGCCCAGTCCCTTTCTAATAGGCAAACCAAGAACTTGTGTAATAAATTTAAAAGTGAAATGGGAAATGCGATTTTGACTTGAGTTTTACTATGCTTTAGCATTAAAACTTTTCCTGATTTTAAGTGTATTTTTTGGTTTCTTTTTTCCAGGAACTAAACAACTTAAGCATATCTTATTAAAGGATGTGGACACCATTTTTGAATGTAAATTGTGCCGCAGTCTCTTCAGAGGACTACCAAATTTAATTACTCATAAAAAGTTTTATTGTCCTCCAAGTCTTCAGATGGATGACAGTAAGTTTTGTTCACTGAAATATTAAATTTTAGAATTGAGAGAATTTACATTTTTTGTTCTATATGAAAATATATTTGAAACAAGATGCAATTAATCTTAACTAGGTAAATTAGAGGATCAAAAATGAAAAGCAATGAATACCTCATTCTTACTGGTTCATCACTCCAGAATCATTCTCTTGATCTCAATCTTTGCTACAAAGTTAAGATGTTGTTGTAACATGTACTAGTTTTAATCCAGTAAAACCAGTGAAGAAGTGTCAGAACAAGTTTTAGCTCATGTGAGCGATTAGATGAGGGTCCTTGAAGATAATTGTCCTTTGGCTAGTGTGTGCTGAAGCCAGTGCTGCTGTTTTTTTGCTACAGTTAATTATTCTATCTATATTAGGCTGCTGTGTTCCAGTATCATCCCTCTGTTTTGTGTTGTAGACATATTCTATGTCAGAAACTCCTTTGTGATAAATAGAAGTCATTTTGTACAGAAAATGTGGGGAACCAATATGATTCAAGTTGGATCTTGATTTTACAAATATTTGGGGGTATTTTATGCTAGGATTTTATTAGACTGAGATCGGATCATTGTGTAAAACCTTTAAAACCCTTGTGTCAGACAAATGATAATTGAAGGATTCTGTATAGACAGTGTGGGAGGGAACCTGATGGGTGAAAAAAATGACTTGCACAGTGTTGTAGTGACAGAGCTGGGAATACAGGCCAGATACCATAACAGGGATCCTGGTTTTCTGTGTTTTAAAAATCCCAAATGCTCTGATAAAATTCCAAAATTATCTGATTAAAAAACCCCAAATCCTTATTTTTTCTCAATTAAAATGAAGCACCATTATATAGGTATCAACACAATGTTTTATTGATATATTTACAGTTTTTAAGCAATTTGGAAGCCTACTTGTGCCTCAATCATTATAATAAAATACATTCTGAATACCTTTATATTTTGGTGTTTGCTTTTTGGGTTTTTTATCATAGAAAATCAGAGCTCCCGTGCCCCCCTTCACTCACCAGGACCCCTGTCCAGCTGCAGTAGTTGCCCTACTGCTTTGTGGTGCTGAGCAGCCCTGATATGCTGGTGCCCTGGACATGCCGTTGCCTTTCACTCCCAAGCCACAGCCCCTCCCCAGACCTGTTGGTGCCCCACACCCTCCCAGGCCTGCCAGTACCCCTCTCTTCTGACACACAGCCTCCTGTCCCTGCCAGTGCCCCTCACTTCAGAGCTTAAGCTCCTCCCTCCTGGCCTGCAGCTCCCTGCCTCCCCCCCCGCCAGCCCTGCCAGAGAGGGGCCCCAGTTGCCAAGGCTACAGGACCTGGCAGCTGTATGCTTCCCACTCCCTCCTTCATGGGCATCAGCAGTGCCCAAGCCCCAGCTGCTGTATGCAGAAAGCTGTGGAAGCTGGAGCTAGGGAACAGATGTGGAGCCCTGGCCCCCCCTTTCCCCAGCTCAGTGGATGGCAAAACTGGAACAGAGCCCATGGCAGGCTGGGGAGGATGTGGGCTGCCTGCTGCAGAGCTCAGGGCTCCCCACTCTGCTGCCCTCCCTTTGGGGGCCTCTACAGCCCAGTGGGCAGGACCCAGCATGGCTGGGCAGGGAAGCTCGATGCAGTCTCTGGGAGCTCTTTACTGCCACGGCGAGGTGCCCTCTGCTCTCCTAGCAGCAGCGAGGGGGCACAGCTCACCATGGTGGCATGGGGCTTGCTCCGGCAGCATCAAGCTTCCCGGTCCTGCTCTGTCTTGCCACACTGGGTTCCACTCCCTAGGCCACAGAAGCCCCAGGGAGAAGGTAGGAGGGTGGGGAGCCTGCAGCAGGCAGTCCACTTCCACCCCATGCACCAGTCTGGGTGGCCTATGCCCCCCATCCCTCCCCAGGAGTGCAAGTAGTGGGGAGGAGCCTGCCCTCTACTACTGTCCCCAAGATGAGCTGCCAACGGCTCTGTCCTACTCCTCACCCAGGCCCTGTGGCTGGGCATTCTGGCCCACAGCCCAAAGCACTGCCCAGCTTCCTCCCTCCCTCACTGAGGCCTGAGTTCCCTCCCCCTCCACTGCCAGACTTACCTGTGGGAGCTGCTCTCCAGGCTGCCCGGTGGCCATGTGCACAGATGCACATGGCGCCCCGTGCTGAGAGCCCTCCGCTGGCCCCAGCCCCTTGCAGGCTAGAATTCTGCCACCCTGCAGGAGGAAACCCAGTGTTTCCCATGGTTTTCTCCTTAATGAGAAAATCCAGGTTTTGCCATATTATGATAATACCCTGACCTACTGATGAGCAGTAGCATGCAAAATGGGTGTAAACAGTAATTTATTTCTGCTTTCTCAGTCAGCTGGAAGATTATTCTACACAGAAATTTTAATTGTGGTGCCTGCTACTAAATGGGAATAACAAAGATAGGTTGATCTTATTTAATGTTTGAGTACATTGGTAAAGCACTTACTTATTGTATTCCCAGAATATAACAAATTTCTCTAATTAATGGATTTAACTTGACGAAAGAATGAACAGAAAAGTGCGTTAAATAAACACCCCCCTGGCCTTGCTTAGCTGCAGGTCTGGTAGAGAAGGGAAGGTCTTAGTCTTTACTGCCTTATACAACCAAAGAAGGATAACAGCAATCTAGCTCAAAAGGGGGCAAAGCTATCTGAGAATAAGGCTAAGGCATAGGAAGCAGTCCTGGCTGCCTGCCAAAATAGATAAATGAGGAGGGTAAGCCTCTCTGGCAAAGGAATTAATTTATTTATTCCATTCTCTGAAAGGATAGGAATGAAATGACTCTGAATATGGACTAATGCCTGCTTGGAGCGGCTTCAAAGCCTCTAGCCACATTTGCTACACTGTTACTGTAACTGTTACTGGCTCTTGGTTCTGTAGCAATTGCTTTGTAGTGATAAAGGTGTGGCAAAACCATTCCAACCTTGACCACCCTTCATTCATTCCTGCTGCCTCCAGCAACCCTGTTACATAATCCCCTTCAAAAGTTGATCAAGCTCTTATCTTAAAACCAATTAAGGGATTTTGACTTGGTTTTTTTCCCCCTTTCCTCCCCTCCACCTCCTGGAAGGCTGTTTCAGAACCTCAGTGCTCTGTTGGATAACTTATTCAAACTTCTAGCCTAAACTTATTCCAGGCCAGGTTGTACAGTACTTAGTTTTCCTTTATCAGCATTGTCCTTTCACTTCAGTAGTCCCTTATCCTTCCTTGATTGATATATTACCTGAGACGAAATAACATTTCAAGATAAAACATGCTCTAATTATTTTATATCATGGATTTGGTAGTAGCTTTTTGCGGGGGGGCGGAGAACTATTGATGGGTTTGGGTTTGGTTCCCCCACTCCAAATTTCTCTGAAACACTTGACATTGGATGTGGTACCATCCTGACATTGGATGGGGTACTAAGATATTTCTCATTTTTTCAGTGGCCTCTGGGTCTTACTCGGGTACTCAGAATGGTGTTTTTAGGTACTCGCCTGATTTAGTGTCAGGAAGAATTGTTGGTGTATTTTGCGTCTATCCTGCTTATTTCTTGTGCTTCATTATGAGGCTCTTTTTAAACATCCGGTGCTTGGTGGCTGTGGTATATAGAAGACTGGTAAACATTTTTGTGGACCAGTTGGACAAATGATTTTCTGCAGACCCAAGAGACTGTCTTGGTAGTCTGTGAGGCTTCTACCAGCATTGTATTCCTATGAGTAACTTAACCAGGAGTTTTTCATTAATAGCATTTGAAGTAGTTGGTTTATATGTTCAATTTCTAATGCATCTCGTTTGGCACTGGGTTGGTAGTGGTGGTTGGGGGTTGGAGACAATGATTATCTTGTTTTATCTGTGGCCACAGAAATGGAACAGATATTTAAAACACCTGATTCTCTTCCTTACTTGAGCTCTCCATTGCAAGGTATTGTAACACTCTGGGAGAACTCTGATTGGTTACTGAAACAACCAATTGGAGTGCTCCAAGAGTGTTATGGACAGGAGGTGGTGGCACCACAGGGTGCCTCTGTGATGGTGGGGATAGAGCAGGGGAGTGAGGCCAGCAGGGATTCCCCCCCTGCCCCTCGACCCTGGCCCTGCTCCCTGGATGCTGCAGCAGTATGGGGTCCTGGTTGAGGGAAATGGAGGAGATGGCAGGGCAAGCTTCCCCCCTTTCCCCCCCTCACTCTGGGAGGCAGCTGCAGGGTGGTGGGGGGAGGGTTAGGGTTAGCAAGCTCCCCCCCATGTTCCCACCTGTCATTCTTGATGGGCAATTCACTAGTCTTTTAATGTTAATATAGTTTAATATTCCCCCCTTAAACTCCATTAATAAAATAACTAATTTATTTAATGATTTAAATACCTTGTTATAACCTGGAACTCTTAATTATGCTAAATGAAATATGATTGTTATTTTATGGAAATGCTCCTCTAACTTCTATTTTATATACATTTTACACATTTCATTTTGCCTGTCATCTAACACCTCTGTTCATTGTTTTATTGAAATATATTTAAAAATTCTTTGTCAAAGAGGGTATCAATCAACCACACATAACATTCTTCTTTTATATGCATAACCTATTAATTTATTTCCCTATGGGAAATTTGAGGTTGTGTAGGCCTTGCAGTGTGTCCTAAAGATCAGTTAATCTGAGCTCTAGGGGGAAAAGTTTAGACATTGGGCTCCTTCATAGAAAATACCATGCTGCTAGTCTCCTTATGATACTGCTGTAAACTAGATGACTGATACTTAACCAGGGTGTCGCACCCTTGAGATTGCTTCAAGAGTGCCCTGAGGTGCCACTCAATGTTAGTACTGTTAGGTGTGCTAACACAATTCATGAGATAAACCCAGAGATTTCAAATAGGAATCACGGTGTTAAAAACATTCTAACCTGATGGGTTCTTTGCAAATTGCTATGTTACTTTTTTGTAGTCAAAAAAAACGAATAAAAACTAGCATTTTATGAGGGATGTCTTGAGTCTAATGAGGGAGTCTCTCAAGTCTTAATAGGTTGCAAAACCACTGAGCTGCATATTAGTCTTGAAGAGTAAGGTGAAGTATAATACTGTATTTACTCTAATATAGGAGGAGTCCCCTCCTTCTCCATCCCCTCACCCCATCAGCATGTTGGAAGAAGCCCCATCTCTTATATTTGCAAACAAGGAAACCACATTAAATATACTGTCTATCATTAGACTCCTACGAAAAGCAGCATGTGCTCAGTAATGGAAACCATTAATGAAGCTGATTTAAATGCAGCCCACACTAAGCATAACTATAAGACACATGGCCAATAATGGGCAAACATGTCATAGGAACCTACCACAAGCATAGTTTAGTGCAGCCTATCTGAATAACATATGGTAGTGCCCATTGCGGGCAGTCCGTCGTAGCACTAACTTGTTTTCAGTTGTTGGGGAGCCACCACACTGAATATGTTTCAGCTTCCACTACTGTCCCACAGTTGAGCTGCACCTTTCTTTCCCATGTCCACTGATTCCTGTGTCTTCACCAGCCTTAAATATCTGACAAATATCTCCAAACAGGGCCCCAGACTCTTCACTCAGAATCTCTCTGTTGCCGCCTCTTGGCCTGTTGCATATGATTAGTGTAGCCCCACCCTCCATGAGGTAGAGCAGGGCCAGGTTGCCTCGTGCCCCTATTGCATATAAGTATTTGCAGGACTTGTGACAAGAACACCTGGTTCCAGTCATGAATGGGGGGCTAATTAGCACTGGCTCCTTTGGGGGGGTGTCTGGAGTATACATGCATACCAAACAGTGCTGAGCTCTAGAGTTACCATGGCTTGAAACATTGTTGACTCTGCTGGGACCCAGCCCAGTGAATTCTGTGGCAAATCCAGAGCCTTTTAGTTTTGGATTAATATCATGCTTGGTTTTTTTCTTTTTTTAATATAATTTTTTCATGTTCCAGGTCAAATTAGCCAGATCAGTTCCAAATCCTTTTGACTAAATAAAACTCAGTCATTCAAAAACCAGCTCTTCAACCAGCAAGTATCCTCCATCCCAGACTTTTCAGCCTGGGGCTTCACATCCTTCCAAATTCATCGACAGGCATCCTTCATGCAGGCCCATTCAGATGCTCCCGTGTCTCACTTGTCCTCAGCCAATGGCCCTAGGAGCAAGCTGTCAAGTGTAGCCCACGTACAGGGGCTTGCATATAGGATCTCAACCTCTTGTGAGCCAAGATCATCTTGAATGGCATTGTGTAGTTAAGAGTGGAGACTTGTCCATTGCAAGCTGGCAGGCCCCCCCACATGAGAGCGTTCTATAGCATCCCAGTGACAGGATCTTACCTATACACTTTATTTTTTATAGAGGTGGGGGATTTATCCCTAGCTTGCACCTTTACCTTTTGCCTAAGAGCAAGTGAGATTTGGGGGCATCTGAACTTCTAGACCTCCGGGCTTGCAGTCTCCATGTAGGATGCCTGTCCTGGATTTGGGAGTATCTGAAGCCCCAGGCTAAAGAGTCTGGGAGGGAGGATACTTGCTAGTGGTAGTGCCACATGGACTTGAACAATTGAGCTCTGCTTATTTGATAGAATTCAGAACTTATTTGGTTAATTTGGCCTGAGACACAAAATAAAAAAAGTATTATATAAAAGTAGGTACAAAAGTACTCCTTAAAAGTACATATATGGAATATACCTGTGCAAAAACTTGCAGCAGTTTCCAAAAGTAAAGTGCATCAATTCTGGATGAACCAAGTCTATACATACCTGTAGTAACTTGCACATAAGCAAAGTACTACAGTTATGTTTATTTCAAGTGTTTTTAAGTTTGCGTCTCACTTCCATATGCTTGGAGCTAGCAGGGTCAGACTATAAGGAGGGGAGGAAGGGACTGCAAGGAGAAGAAGTTGGTGGAGGCTCAGACGGCAAAGGGACTCCCTAACCCTCAGATTTATTTTCCCTACTATAGCAGTGGGAGTGGGCAGACCTCCAATAGTTAGACTCTGTACCTGGAAAATTATATCAAATGTATACATTTTCCATGTATAGAATCTAATTATTGAATCCTGTTATTTTTGTTTCTAGTTCATAGATGACTTGCTGCCTTTCTTTAAAATAAATTCTAACTCTATAAATTTTAAACTGCGTGACTAAATTTTAATGTACCCAAAGGATCCATATGGAAATGCATGTAAAACATATGTAAAATAAGAGTACCTTTTCTGAGATAATGAAATGATCACTAATTTATTCAAAGGCAGTTCATCCCTGGAAATGGAAGAGTGATGGGTCTATTTGTGAATTAAACAAGATTCCTTGGGGTAGGCTGGCTGTTAATTTATCAGTTACCATATATGGAAACATGAATTTTACTGTAAAACCTATTTTTGGGTGCATAATAAAATGGTTAAACCCATATTCAAGGCAGACAAATAGAAATAGAATTACCCTGTCTTTTTTTTAAAAAAAATAACCTTTATTTCTTCCTTTTTTTTTTTTTTTTATTAGACCTCCCAGATATAAATGATAAACAAAGCCAAGCCATACATGATCTCCTGGAAGCCATCTATCCAAGAGTGGACAAGCAAGAATATGTAATTACACTAGAACCAATAGAAACAAATCGGAATGCTGTATTTCAAATCGTTTCAAGGACCGACTGCCCGGATGAGAATACTGAGATTAGCAGTACCCCTGATCAAGCTCCAGTACAAACGCAGGAGCCTAGCACTGAACAGCCCCAAACTGTTTCAGTTCCAGATACAGAAAATTTAGATTTACCTCCTGCTGAAACTGTTATAAACAAGGTGATACCTACTCCTGAAGAACAACCTCCACCATTAAATACTGAGTTGGACTCTTCTGAAAATTCTGATTTTGGCCACCAATTGATTTGTTGTCTTTGTAGAAAGGAGTTTCATTCCAGACGTAGTGTACGTCGGCACATTAGAAAAGTGCATAAAAAAAAAATGGAAGAACTAAAGAAGTACATAGAAACAAAAAAGAAACCAAACCAATGCTCTACAAAAGGCCGAAATAAGAATGTTCTTATAACATTAGGTAGGAGTTGTCCGGTATGCTATAAATCATTTGCTACAAAAGCCAATGTAAGGCGGCATTTTGATGAAGTTCATAGAGGATTAAGAAGGGATTCCATTACTCCTGATATAGCTACAAAACCTGGGCAACCTTTGTTCTTGGATACAGTTTCTGCTAAAAAATCTTTTAAGACCCAAAAACAAAAGTCGTCTTCAAAGGCTGAATACAATTTAACTGCATGCAAATGCCTTCTGTGCAAGAGAAAATATAGTTCACAAATAATGCTTAAAAGGCATATGCAAATTGTTCACAAGATAACTCTTTCTGGAAAGAACTCTAAAAGAGATAAAGGACCTAATAATACTGCCAATGGCACAGAAATAAAAGTAAAAGTAAAAGTTGAACCAGCAGACTTTGTAGAATCTTCACCCCCGTCCATCATCCTTTCTCCGCAGAATGAATTAAAGGGAACAAATCATTCAAATGAGAAAAAGAGCACACCGTCAGCACTGAAAAATAAAGTTAAACAAGACACTGAAAGCCCTAAATCAACCAATCCATCTGCTGCAGGTGGCAAGCAAAAAACCAGGAAGCCAAAACTTTCAGCTGGCTTTGATTTCAAGCAGCTTTACTGTAAACTCTGTAAACGCCAATTTACTTCTAAACAGAATTTGACAAAACACATTGAGTTGCACACAGATGGAAATAACATTTATGTTAAATTCTACAGGTGTCCGCTCTGCACTTACGAAACACGTCGCAAGCGTGATGTGATAAGGCATATAACAGTGGTTCATAAAAAGTCATCACGTTACCTTGGGAAAATAACTGCAAGTTTAGAAGTCAGAGCAATAAAAAAGCCCATTGATTGTGTTCTAAATAAGGTGACAAAAAGAGGCCCTCAGAGGGATGAAGCAAAACAGATTGGTTCAAAACAGGATGTCACCTCTAATTCGCCCAGTAAAAAATATGAAGGAGCTGATGTTGGCATTGAAGTAAAAGTGACAAAAAACTTTTCTCTTCACAGATGCAATAAATGTGGAAAAGCATTTGCCAGAAAGACTTTTCTAGAACATCATAAAAAAACCCATAAGGCAAATGCATCTCATTCATCTGAAGAAAACAAAACCAAAGGCAGAAGTACAAGATCTAAAGCTCTTGTCTGGTGAGGAACAGCTAGTGTTTTGCCTTTTAAAAGACAAAAAACAAACCAACCCCAAATCTGCTATTGTTGCTTTGTTGCCTGAACATGTACTTTCCTGTAGACCCGATGGTGTAGGAGATGAAAGAGTAATGTGCGTATCACATTTGTTTTCAGTGGCTTGGAGATGAGTTCATTTCTAAATTTTCTTCTGCAGGGAGTTGCAAGATAAGATGATTAGGCTGCACAGAGCCAGCTTTTGTAAACTTTTAATATTATAAAAAAGAATTTATATTGGCTTATGTTTACTTTAGGCGTCTTAAATTTAAAATTAGCTTTGAACTTGTTCATTTCAAGTGTTTTGTCCTGCTAATGAACACCTTTGTTTAGGCTACTTACAAAATATTAAGGTATTTGTTATAGCTTTTGTAAAAAAAAGGAATTATGACAGATTAAAGCTCTGCATATAATTTAGAATGACCATCCGGGGAAGACTCTGTTTTCCTTCTCTGTTTTAATTTGCTGGAAAATATTCCCCCATACCTTGCCAGTATGAAGGTTTAGGGCCCAATCCTGAGAGTCTTTCTGAACTTCTCTGTATAAGAACTGCCAGGTTCTGGCCCTAAATTTGGTTTCTTTAAAAGGGTGATTTACTGGTTTTTCCATAGCCTTGTTCTATAGGACAAGTGGTATTAAAGGTAGTCTTTATTTTTTAAAATGATCTTTCCTTTTATTAAAGGAAATGATCTATAATCTATAAATGGCCATTTTAGATTTTTGAGGGGGCATTTCTTGTAATAAAAATAGACATTGATAAAGGGTTAAATTTCTCCTTTAGAGAGATGTCCTTATAATGTGTTATGTGAAAAGAAAACTAGGTACATGTGCCTTGTCCTGTACTTCAGCTTTGAAGTGCTCTCTTCCTGAAAGCAACTAGATATGGGCTCAGCTTCTGCAGGATACTGTTGGGGGTGGGAGGGTAGATTCATTGGTTTGATAACCAGTCAGAATGAAAGGAAATGCAACTTAAAACTGAGCTGGCCTGGCTCAAAAAATTACAGTAAGTTTGTTGGGGGAGGGTGGGGAAGGAGGAGAAGCTTTCCCTTCTTTGGTGATGAAGTTTGAAGTGCTACCTTCCATTTAAGTTACTTGTGTTGTATAACTTGTAAACTGAAGTTGTATTGGTAAACTCAGAATATTAATTTATTCCCATTTCTTCTCAGATGACTTCAGTGCTGTATGGAAAGTTTGGAGTTTATTTGAGTGGAAAGACTTTAATTTGGTGTTAGAACCACTAATGTCTTGATAATGATACTATAAGAAAAATAAGGAAATATTTTAATAAACTATTCTTTTCTTGATAAATTAATAACTATTCTGATTGCTTGTTAGCAGTCGGATTGGCAATGTCTTCTCCCAAACACATTCAGGTAGTTGAGTTGCAATGCATAACATGTGCCTGTAGACTAGTAGTTAATTACACTTGTCTCTATGCAGTTCAGAAATTTTGACACAATAGAAAATGAACATTCTATACTTTAAAGAAAAAAATAGTGTTCTTGGAAGAAACCTTATTAAACAAATCAACTTGAGAGAGCTCACCATAGATATATTGGCCCTAATACTGCTTTTTCTGATAAGCCAATTCTGTAACTCTGTGACATTCACTGTATTGGGAAAGTTTTATTTTGTGTTTATGTTCTGTTTTAAATTTATTACAAATGAATGTATAAGAACAAACAGTGTAGTGTGTATTGGCTAAATTGTACTAATTTTTAGTATTTGCCATAACTTCAGTTTGTTCATTTTGACTAATTTCCCACATTTTGGGCATACTGAATTTCACTGTTCTAAAGTTGCTGCAGAGATCTCCAATGTGTTCTTCGTACATGGTTCATAGGACAACCTTCCTTTGCTTTACATTTAAGGAAGTTTACAAAAACACCCACATTCCCCTATTCTTTAATTTTTAAAAAAAATTATACACAAGCACTTTAATGATAGTTGCAGTTAATTTTTCAATTTTTGTTTTGAAAGATCAACACACTAATGTTAATATGAAGGTAGTGAATATTTGCTGATGTTTTATAGACAGACAATCCATGCACAACCACTTCTTATAATGTTAGTTTTATTCCATTAAATATTAATAAAAGGAAGGATAGTGAGGGAGAAACCCAGAATATTTTTTCTCTCAAGACCGTAAATTACCACTTTAGGTAGCACTTCACTTGATAGAATTTGCAAAATTCTTACTGATCTTTTTGTCTATTTTATAATCAAGATTTTAGTAAAAGAATAGCACACCTGCCGCCTTGAAGCTGTTTGCAGGATTCTGTGCATTTTTTTTTTCACTTTTTAGAGAATATTTTGTTTAGTGATTTGTCACATGCCACAATTTGAAAGGTACATCAGAAAAAATACCATGGTTTTTAATACAGGTTCACTTCCTTATTTAGGGAGGGGCCTTTGTCATATATACTTTTTTGTATAAAATATATCTAAAAATATTGATCACGAGATCATGAGTAAAAATGTTTTATGGAGAGAAATATTTGGCCCTTTTAGTGCTTTGCACTAAGAAAATACTGTGAATGGGAACAAGACTGTAACTGTTGCTGGAAATGTTTTTATATTGAATGTACACACTCTTGTTTGGATAAATGTACTGTATTTGATGGAAATAAACCAGACTGGAAGTTATTTCAAGTGTGCTTAAAACAGAGGGATATATTGTAGTAAAACTAAAATGCCTATCACCAACTCACTACCAGCAACTGCACTTCAGCATTTGCCTTTCTGTAAACTTTTATTCTTGAGTCATTGAAACTAGTTGTTTGTATTAGCCAATTGTAATAAATATATTTTGTATTATGAAAAACTGGGACTTGTGGAGTGAACTCTTCTCCACAGTTAAAATGGCCTGCATTATATGTTTAAGAAACCATTGTCTAATCTAAACTTCGTTGCTTGTAAATTGACCCTTGTCTTAATTAAGCAGAGCTTAATGTTGTGGTCCTTTTAATACCATTGAATCTATTGATGCCAAGGAAGACTGAATATGGGCTTTATAAGAAAAAGATTATCGTTATTTTTGCATTAAAGATTTATGATTATGGTGTTGTAACAATATTTCCCATTTTTATATGGTTGGAACATGAACAGTGAACCTGATTGTGGCTTTTATATGAAGATAGTTTAATTATGCAAGTGCAACTGACACTTGTTCCTGGATGGCTTCCAGTAAAGATTAGGTTATTAAAAAATTATGAATGTTGTTAGAGTTATTATTGATTACTTGGCTAATCTTGGTAGATTTTGCTGACAGTATCCTCAGTAAATTTAAAGTTTGCTTCTGAGATACCTGAAGGTGGATTATTATTGTGTGGAAAGGTATGTATTGGATCCTTTATCTTTGGGACTGTATAACTGATAGCTAAGAGTAAGTCAGCTTTGAGCTAGGACCACTACACTGCTTTCTGTAGGAGTGGTGCTCAACTTTCTGGGCCCATGAGCCAAATGCGTGGTGGGACCACTCAAAGTTGAGGCCTAATGAGTGGTGCGGGTTAGCCTGGGGGTTGAGTACCCCTGTCCTACATATAGCATATTGCTACTTGCAGATGAGGCATGATAGCAAGGAACTGCCATAGTCATTGCTTTTGTTTATCTTCTGGTGAGGTGAAGTCAGTTGTTCTGGCTTGGAGACGCATGAGTTTGTTGTCTTATGACTACTTCATGCAATATTTTTGCATCTTCCTTTATTTAAAATGAGGAAGCTTGACTAGAGGTATGAAATCCTTATTGTATTTTTGATTCTTAACTTTTTGACATGGCCCTTCCTTTCTTTGGGGGTGGAGGGAAGAAGGAGGGAATTAATTCTTTATTCTGTCTAGATAAGTTTGTACTTCTCTCTGTGATGAAATTGCCTTGTGCTTTTACTAAATCTTTTAATAATCATTATCCATTATGAATATTTAACCACTGTGGAGTATGGAGATGGTGATCTCTGTGTCTGAATAGAAGATTTTAATAAGGCTGTTACTTTTTAATATTTGAGTCTTCGATACAGCTCAGCTGACTTTTTTTCCCTAGCCTTATTTGAAGTAGTCCATAAGTACAAATGTAATTCTGTTAGACCTTCTGAGTCAAAGTTGAGGCCTAATACTAACCTAGCTAGTGGATCCAACCCTGTGCATCGTCTGAACCTTCCCGTGGTCTCATCTGGTATGCTGGCCTGATCCTGCACTGGCTGATCCTGTGTGCTAAATCCAGCTGCAGAGTGACCCCATATGCTGTCACTATAACGTACTGGCATGATCGTGCTTGCAGGGCCACATCATCCAGCCCGTGGGGCTCCTCCTGGGTTTGGGAGTTTGGCAGCAGGGGAGTGTCGATAAAGTGACACCTCATCCTCACTGTTAAATTCCTGGATCTGTGGGGAACCTCATGGTCAGAGATGACATGAATCTGTGGGCCAGACGATGAGAACGACTGCATTGGAAAGGTGTGAGCAAAATGCTGTTTGCCTAACCTTATTTAGATTTAGTTTCCTCTCTTTGTTACGGTAGAGTGAGACTTGAGAAGTCGCCTGAGGGAATGAATAGGGATGCCTTATGGATTTGACTGACACCATGCCCCACCATAAATGAGATGACAGAGAAAGCATCACTGATGCTGCCAGTGCTTATTCAATCATGGTAACAAATCAAATGTTAGGAGGAGGTAGAAAAAGTTTCAAAATAAGTGTGGTAGGAGAAGATGGGAAACCACCAGGGTAAGTACTGCATTTTCTCTCATGCAACATGTCCCCAAATGTATGCACCTTGATTGACTTCACTAGAATATGAAATCCTAGAGTCACTCTTCTTACTTACTGCCTGGGGTGATGTTTAACAATGCTGCTCCATTGTGCTTCAGACTGACATTCCTATGAGACAGCAAGGGATCTTTTGGTTCATTTTGTCCTGCCCTTCCCCATTTCAGGAAACCATGTTGTATAATCCCTTTTATAAATTGATTGAGCTCAATTTCAGAGGTTTATTAGGGTTTTTTTTTTTTGCTTTCCACTAGTGTTAGAAGGCTTTTCTTGGACCTCTTTGACTTGATCGAGTTCTATTTTGGCTGCTTATCCTGTGCAAATAATCGTGGTATCTAGATGCCAGCAGTGTAGGAAACAAATACTACATGCTGATTTTAGCTGAGCTTTTTGCTCCAAGAACAGCTACTGGCACCAGTTATTTTGGGAATGTGAACTAAAGACTGGATTGAGTCACTGACTCTTAGGTATGCCAGTTAGCTGTAGGCTGGTGATAATCCATTCAAGATGGGAATAACTGCATCCCTATAGAGAACATGGTCTGCCTGGCCTTTCTACTTTCCAAACTCTACTAACTGGATTAATTTCTGTAATTTCTACTTAAAAGAATTCTGAGGGGAAATGTGTCAAACCGGAGCTGGCAAGCCAAGCTCACGGTATTGGTCACGGTGGTGCAGCCGGGTGGTGGCAGTCAGGCACGGAACAGGCAGGAGTTTTGGTGATGGAGTCTGAGGGGCACGGAAGCATGTGGTTCCTTGAACAAATGGTGATTTTATTGACTTATGCTTTGATGCGTAGGCAATGATGTCTTTGGTTACAGTCAACAGTAACAATAAACAACAGAGGGGTCTGCTGGCCCATGGGGTTCCGGAGTGAGCCCTTGCTATCTACCCCGCGAGGGATAGGGGCGGCTGCCCACTCTAAGTCCCAGGGCTGGTCAACAGCTCATATAGGGATAAACGAATAACAGAACAAAACTGTAACTCGATGAAAACGAATGACGAAATGATGTGACGCCAGTTCAGCAGGACGGTCGGACAGTCGAGGGTGAAGCTGAAGTCGATAACTAGGTGAGTAGCGAATGAAGCCAAAATCGAAGCAGTAGGGATTATCCGGATCGGTGGTCGATGATCAGTGCCAAAGGTGAGTCGCAAACCAGAAGATCAGTATAGCAAAACAGCAACAGAGAACAATATGAAACGCCGAGCGGGAGGGGAGACCAATAGGCCTAAGAGCCTGACTGAGAAACAGTCCCTGGAAGCCCAGCCTCTGTCTCCAGCTAAACGGGTCTCTCCCCCGAAGGAGGGGCTCGCTAACCTTTTATGTGAATTTAGTGGCCAATCAGAATGCTTTTCTCAGAGAATTTTCTAGTCAGATTACCTCATGCTGTTAGCTGTCACTGAGCATGCGTCTGTGGGGAAAGTAGGTCAGCAATGACTGACAGGTCCGCAGGTCATCCAGGGGCAAGAGCTGGGTGCGCCTTGGAACTTTCCCCTCACAGAGTTCAAACCGCGCATGTCAGTTCCAGTTCTGTGTTGGCAGCATACACTTAAGATTTTTCCGTGACAAAATGTAGGCCAAATTTCAAAATAAAGTGAATGTTATGGTTGAATTATAATCCTTTGAGTATACAGTAAGAGTGCTGACTATAGTTCAGTAGTATTAAAGCCCTCTGTGATCCCTATATTCTCTCTGCTATTATGAGAGAGCTCTTTCAGATTTCTATCTCTGTTCAAGATTTTTTTAAAAAGGTATAGTTTGCTAAGTTTGTGCCACTTGTGATTTTCAGTCTCTCTTCCATTAACATTAAGTACATAATAGCTAAGAAAAACCTTCCTACAGTGCTTTCTAAAAATAATGATCTTGTTTTGCTGCATGATGAAGTACCTTTATATTTTAGTTAACTTGAATTATATGCTGTTTTACAGCAGCTAAAATATTTTCTGTCAGGTGTAATGGCCATTAGAAATTAAAACTGTACTGAACAAATATAGTATACTTTGTTTACAATTCCAAAGTGTTCATTTTTTATCGGTATTAACTGACTTATTTGGAGTTCCTCCTAATAATTTTTGAACATCATATACTGGTCTGGGTATTAGGGTGTTTCATATATAGCTGTTCTAGATAGAGAAGTATTTAGCTGTGTGAGTTTGATGGCAGTCAGGAGGCAAGATAGATATGCACCTTTTATAGAATAAATGAGATATATAGAACAAGTTGTCGTTAATTCAAGTTCATTAGTTTGTTAACCTCATCAGATTATGGATAACTCAACAGGAGTCTGTCTGAAAAAACATGCATGAAGAAAAAGAATGGCACAGGATAGCCACCTCTTGGGATACCATTAAGAGCTGGTAATGGACAATGCTGCTTCTTTAGCTAGTTGATAGATTGGTTTGAGCCAAGATAAAAAAAAAAATAGTGGCAGATGCCTATGGGTGCTGCTTGATTTTAAAAATACCTTTTCTCTAAAAGTTTGAGCCTACTGGTAAACATAATGTTCTGTCTGACTATTCACCATGTGCCTACACAGCACAACGAATGAGCTAGCTCAGGTACCAGAAACAATATATTTGGGCTTATATATTTTCTTTTTTTTTCTCTTTGACAGCAATACATATCCCTATATTTACACAAATCTAGATTCATGGGCTATTGATGAACCAAAGTTTCTAGTGTTGTGGAGTAAAGAACTGTTTGTAACTTCGTTTTTTTTCTAAAAGCATGACAAAAGATAAATTTGACCAAGTAGAGCATATTTTACTAAAATGCTTCAATGTTCAGTTTTTTAGTTTAAGTCAGTTATAGTATAAAATTTTCACTTAGTGTGGCTTGAATTACAGCAAATGCATCTTGCTGTAGGCATGCATGAATGTACAATAATTTGTTTTCCTTTAAGTAGTGAAATTGTGGAAGAACCTGCACCAGTGTCTATGAGTTGCCATTTTACTAAGGTAGTCTATCTTGGTCCATTTACTTCTTGTTTTGTCATAGTAATATCTTAAAAAATCTGTCTGGTTTAGCAATTGTAAGTCATCGTAGTTTTTTTTTATTTATGTGGTCTGACCTTGTTATAGTAAGCTCAGAGTTCTCGAAGGCAGTTCCAGGACCTGCAACTCTCTGCCAGAACAGTTGATAAAAGTGACATTTTGATATTGTTAAAATATTCTTTTAATGCTTGTGGTTGCAGAGATAAACTCTTTTGTATTAACAATTTTATTTTGGTACCTTTCATAGTCCTAGATATTATAAACTCATTTGCTGCATGCTTTAAATCATAGGGAACTTATAATTTAAAGTGAATGTCATAATGGGGCTGAGACAAAAATATGTATGAGTGAAAGAACTGGCGGCATGATTCTTAGGCAGTCGGAAGCAGTGATCAAAATACTATCTGCCTAACTCATTTTGATTTAGTGTCTTGTGTTATGGCAGAGGTGACATTTGAAGAGTGGTGTGAGGGAATGAATGTGGATGTTTTCTGGATATGACTGGGATTCCCCGCTCCGTGTACAAGAGATGGCAGAAGAGAAATCATCACTGATACTGCCACTGCTAATTCACTCACATGATAACATAAGTAGTCAGATGTTAGGAGGAGCTGGTGTGAAAAGTATAAGGTAAACAATTGGGGTAGTGGAAGATAGGGAATTATGACTGACTTACCCTATTTTCTCGCATGCCGCATACTCCCAAATATAATGCACACTTTGTTGGTGAACAGCAGAATGAGGAAGAAAAAGATTTGTCCAGACAGCTATGGTTCTGTAGACTGGAGACAGAGCCTGATCTGCAGCTGACTCATCCTCTCTCCTGCATAACTAAAGCTGAAACCCTGTCTTTTGCTGAAGACTGGTCTTCATGGATATAGCTATGACTTTGAAAAGAGCTAAGGAATCTGTGCTAAACAGCTAGAGAGTCTAAGCTAAAAAGCTAAAGAGGTTGTAGAATAGACCAGGAGCAGCTAGCAGACAGCAAAATTATGTGATGTATGTGAGAAAATATGGTAAAAGCTCAGTGATAGATTAATGACTCAAGAATATGATATATGCAGCTTCTCTTTGGACTTAGGGGAATCAAAACAAGGTCCATATGTAAGGAAAACAAGGTTTTCTTCATGCTGTCAGGTTCCTGTTCCTGATAAATTTGGGGTCTCTGTGAAGAGAGTTTGACCTGGGTCATAATTCTGCATATGACGAAAGAGTGGCTGCATAGGAAGTTGCGAGCAGCAGAAAAGTTAGATGTGGGGTGAACTACAAAGGAACTTTGTAGACCAGACTGCAATACAAATTGAGATCCTGTATGAATCTATCTGTACACCATATTCCTAGCAGTGATGCCCATAAACACTCTGAGCTGCACTAAGCAGGTTGCCCCTTAAATCAGACGTGATGAGCTATCACTCACCAGTGCTGTGTGGAGGTGTGTGCGTTGCATCCAGTTCAGCAGGCAGCCTAACCAGAGCAGTGCTTGAGGGCACAACTGCCAGGAATGGTAACTTCATCATGTAGACTCAGCATATGTGGAATCTAATATGATTGTCTAACATGACAGGTGGATTCAGGTCTGTGAACATTCGGAGGAGAAATGACAGAGTGAGCAAGAAACCAATAGAGGGGGATCTGTCAGACATGCCACTCAATGATCCTGGCTTGAAAACCTACTCCTTTTTGTTTTTAACCAATTACTAGAATGGCAAAGACATCCCAAACCTGAGGCTTGAAGACATTAATCTATGGGATTAATCACTAGTCTAGTTTTTCTTTGAACTATTAAAGACATTATTTAATTTTTTTACTCGCCTTTTAAAATGCACTTGCACTTTACCCAGATGTCAATGTTTTTACACAGGACTAGTGCTTACAGCAGGGGTGGGCAATTATTTGGGCTGGAGGGCCACTTAAGGAGTCTCAGTGACCTTTTGCGAGCCAGTGGGGCAGGGGACGGGCTGCTGGCCCAGCCAGCAGGGGAGAGGTGAGGGTGCTAACCTGGCTCAGCACAGTGTGGGGATGAAGAGGGGGCAATTGACAGGCTAACAACAGAGTTGGGGCTTTGGTAATCTAATGTACCTTGGCACAAACCAGCTATAGGAAGTGGGTCAAAAGAGGTGCCTGAAGCAAAAGTGAACCAAGATTATGTGCCTGAGATGTAAGACATTTGAGTGTTTTTACTATAAACATGTGCATTATTCTTCTAGACCAGGGATTTCAAACTCATCTGGCCCTGTGGGTCAAATAAGAGTCTCTGGTTTGGTCTGCAGGTTGACTTGGGTTGTGTCAAAGCCAGGGCTCACAGCCAGTCTGGCAGGGCACTGTGTGCAGTGTGTGCCATGTTCTGGCCCCATGTGCCACAGGCAGCGCCCACTGGCTCTGCTCTGGGGCTTGCATTGCAGGTGGTATGTGAGCTGGACCTGGTGCTATGGGCAGTGCCTGCGGTCCAGGGGCCTGGCATGGGGCTGGAGGTGGTGTCCTGCTGGACTGGAGCCAGCACACTGAGTCAGTCTGGCAGGGTGCCGCAGATAGCCTGTACTGACTTTCCCCATGTTGTGAACAGCACCTGTGGTGTAGCATCCAGACTAGCTCGGCATGCTGCATGTGGCCATGGTCTAAGACCCACAGATTGGATCATATGGCTCCATGGGCTGAGCCTCTGGGCTGTATGTTTGACACCTTTGTTCTAGCCCACTGGTTCTCAACCTTTCTTGTACCAGGACCCATTTGTAAACATTGGCCAGTCCCAACCCAGTGCCCCTCACTGTTGACCTGCTTTCCCCCACCCCAGGCCCCATCCCCTAGTGTGTGAGGCAACGTGTGGGTGTGTGGGGCAACTCCAAGCAGCCCCTTGCAGGCTGGAACTCGGCCACCTGCAAGGGAAAAGCCACAATTTCCCACCTTTTTCTTCTTTAAAGGAGAATCCATTTTAAAAGGTTGTTTGTGACCCTTTAATATACTCTTGCGACCCACTTTTGCGTTGCGACCCATGGGTTGAGAAACTATTCTAGACAACGAATTTTCTAGGACATTTTTACCTCTTTTTATATCCACAAGGTGGCAGCACTTATTCTGCTTTCAGGAGATAGTATAGCTATTTTTGTTTCATATATTTTAATGTAGCTAGCTTCAGTTAAACATTTTCTTTAAAATAATTAAAATCCAGTAAGTGATAAGGACTTATGCTATAGAGGTAGATCCTTTAGTCTGTGATAAACAAAGTGAGTCATTAAACAACTCCTGTATTGCAGCATTTGAAATTCACAACGGACTCTTCTAAGAATAAAGACTTTTCATTTGGGATTCCTGGCAGGCCTCAGCTACATTCATTCTGCCACCAGTGCTGAGAGATTTGGGGGCAATGTGGTGGTACAATGTTAGGTGTCATATGCTTGGATGCACATTTGAAATCAGTGTATTAAGCACCTGTGTAGTTCAATGGTGTTTTAGACCAGTGCTGCTCTTTAATTCCTTAGTGACTATCATCCTATGAATTGCACTTTATTAATGTCTGTTAGCAGCTCCAAGCTTCATTTAACTTATCTTAGCATTTTAAAAAGCAGAATACTTAGTGACAGCACAATTACATCTGTCTTTCAAAGTGCATAAGCTTTTCCTTGTGCAGGAAGGGAGGAATACTTTTAAATAGAAATTTCCACTCTGAAACCTTATTTAGCAGTTGAAAACCTGTCACTTTTAGCCTCATAATGCTACTCTTACATTCCAAGACGTGTCACATTGTAAGGGGTGAATGGAAGATCCCTAATTTTTCCATCGTGTCCTTGAGCTTTATGGGAATATAGCCATGTAACATTATTTGCCAAAGCTTCCACCAGAAGAAGAAAAACCATGTACTCCAACAGTTGATAATACAGATATTTAGGGGTTGAGGGAGTTACTTTAATATCTTAACTACCCAAGTAGTCATTGCTAGCAGTGATTCTTTTAAAATATCAGTATTGTATTCAATTCAGTTTGGCAATATTTGCATGTCAGCTATGAGACATTGGACTTTTGTAGCTTAGTGGGGTTTATGGTGTAGCACTTGGTTCTTCCAGCTTCCTTATTTATTGTTCACTTTTTATTGCTCTTGAGGATAGCTGCCTTCTCTCTGTTTGCAACTCAATACCAGACTGATTCGAGCTGTGCTCAAGACCCAGATATTATCTTAAGTTACCTTGTTAGCCCAACTAATGATTCTCTGCTTGAGACTAGGAATCTTCATCAGCTACTACTTTTCCTGCAAAAGGCCTAGTGTTTATCTGCTCCCATTGCTACAGTGAAAAGCTAGAACTGCTTGTTATCCTCCTTTTTCCAACCTCAGGCACATGAAATTAAGGCATATGAGATTATTATTGTTAGTAACAAGGTGGAAGTCCTATTTAATGAAGTGCCGCTGTCCCAGAGGAAAGAGAAAGTGAATGTTTAGGATTTCTGAATATACAGTCCAAGTGATGTTGACTTTTGGGCAGTGAAGGAAGTGTCTTGGTGGTAATAATGCTTGGTAATTCCTCCCAAGATCTCAAAAGCACTTGTGAGACCTGCTGACTTTCTTCATCCCAGCACCTACCTGGCAGAAGAACTAACGTATTTTATTACATACATTATATCCCTAAATAAGATACCCACCTTGCTTTTCAAAGGGAGAAAGAAGGAAAAAGATCTTTCCATGAAAATACTGGTAAGTAACTAAATAGCAGCTTCTGCAGCAGAAGGCTTTGCTGAGGAGGTTGGGAGCAGGAAGATGCAACATCCATAGTCGGCAGCTAGGGAGCCTCATGTGCAGCACTACAACTTTACTTTTGCTCCCTGGCAGAGGTAGAAAGTACCATTATGTTATTTCTACACTAATAATGCATGCCCCAATTCCTAATAGTGGAATTTTGGGGGAAAGTTATGTGTTGTCTGTGAGAAAAATATGGTAATTATGAAGTAGAAACAAGAATTTGAAGCAGAATTGTAAAAAAGGGAGATCAGCAAGGCATGGAGTATATACCAACAATGGAACTGTTCTTTGGGGGCTTTTCTATAAATAAGGATCTCCTCAGAGTGTGCACATATCCCTTGCACCAGAGTTCAGATGCCCATGTGCTGAAGTTTATGGAGGCACATTGTCACAGGAATGTCCTTTTTCCTCCCAAACAAGGGCAGAAAAGGCAAGGGAGATCTCTGTTACCCTTAATTCCCTCTTACCTTCTAAGACTAGAAGATGGAACTTGTAGCTCTTCTCTCAATACAATTTTTCCATGCTTTTGTTAGTTATCTGGCTTTGGTTTACTTTGTTACTGTCCCTTTGTTCTCCTGAGAGAATAAAAAAATCATCTATGCCAATAAGACTTACTCATATTGGGTCCAGCTTTTATGGCATATCTCCAGGATTTATAAACTATTCTTCATGTAAAGAAAAAATGGCCCTTAATGGTGGATGTACAAGATGCTTGAGGGAGGACATGCATCTGACAGATGTGCTGTTTATAAATTACTTTCACAAAGAACTCAAAAAGCAATAGAGTCATGCCTGGAATTGCTTCCTCTAGAGGGGTGAATGTGTTTCACTTTAGCATTGAAGCCTTGAGTCGCTTCTCACCAATTTTGCTGAAGACTATTTCTGATAACTTGAATAAAGACTTCTTTTCCAAACTGACAACATTCCACAGAAATATAGATAGAGGAATTTTAAGTCTCTCTTTTCTTAAATGGTAGTGCATACAGATTTCCAAGCATTTCTCAATGCCACATCTGCAGCATCCAAACATCAGACAGTCTTTGTTATCATAGGACCATAGAAAAATAGGGCTGGAAAGGACCTTACATGGTTATCTGGTCCAGCTCCATGCTCAAGACAGGATTATTCCTGACTAAGCTACCCCTGCCAAATGTCTGTCCAATTTGCTCTTGAAAATCTTCAGGGATGGATATTCAATAACTTTTGTAGGTAACCAGTACCAATGCTTCACCATCCCACAGTAAGAAAGTTCCTCTTGATTTCTAGCCTAAATTTCCTCTGCTGCAGCTTGCGGCCATTGTTCCAAGTCCTGTCCTCTATAGCCAGAGAGAAAAGCTCATGTCCATCCTCTCTGTAATCATCCTTCAGCTATTTGAAGACTGTTATCATATCCCTCCTCAATTTTCTCTTCTCCAGACTAAAGATTCCTAGCTCTTTTACCATTTCCTCATAAGGTATGCTTTCCAGGCCCACATTTTTTGTCAATCTGTGCTAGGCTTTTTCCATTCTGTCCACATCCTTCTTTAAGTACATGGCCCAAAACTGGAAGGAGTATTCTAAGTGAAGCTACACTACTGCTGAATCGAGTGGAAGAATTGTTTCTCTTGATTTGCAAGCAACATTCTAATTTATACAACTCAGTGTAGTGTTGGCCTTTTTTGCAACAAGATCAGTGTCCACTCATATTTAGCTTATGATCTACTGTAACCCTCAGGTCCTTCTCTGCAGTACTCCAGCCTAGCCAGTCATTTTCCAGTCTGTATTTGTGCATTCAGTTATTTTGTGCCAAGGGCAGGACTTTGCACTTATCCTTGCTGAATTTCCTGTGGTTGATTGTGGGCCATTTTTACAGTCTATCCAGGTAATTCTGGATAGACTGGATTCTTTACAGTCTATCCAGGTAATTCTGGATCTTAGCCCTGGATCCACTCAAATTGGTGTCATCCACAAATTTACTAAGTGTGCATTCAATCCCATTGCCCAAATAATTAATGAAGATGCATCCCTGGGGAAGCCCATTTCATACCTCCTCCCAAATAGACATTGAGCCACTGATTATTATTTGTTGAGAATGATGATCCAGATATGTATCCACCTTACAATACTTTTATCTTGTCTGTATTTCCTTAGCTTATTACTCAGAATGTTGAGAGAGAGTGTGTCAAAAGCCTTGCTAAAAACAAAGTTTATCACATCCACTGTCCTCGTCCCATTCATAGAACTTGTCACCTTATCCTGGAAGAAAAACAGGTTGGTCATATATGACTTGCTCGTTGGTTGTTCCTGATCATCTTGTTCTTCTTTAGATGCTTCACGATAGATTCCTTGAGGATCTGCTCCATGATCTTTCCAAATATTGTAGTCTGGCTGACTCATCTGTAATTCCTTGGATTCTACTTTTTTCTCCTTTCTTAAACATGGACACTATATTTGCCCTTTTCCAACCTCTACAAGTTTTAAAAGAGGATAGCCAATGGCTCTGAAGTTGTCAGCCAATTCCTTCAGTATCACTGGGTGCATCTATCCAACCCTGCTGACTTGAAGGCATCTAGCTTCTCAAAGTAACCCCGAATATGTTCTGCTATTACTCTAGGCTGTTTGACTCCTTTCCTGTCTGCTGCCAACTCTGCTCATCATCTGGTAGCCTGTCTTTGAAGACACCCGTAGCTTTTTTTCATCAGATAGATCTCATTTATTTCCAGTAGTTCATCATCTTTGAACACTACCCCATCCCAAAGCCCTGCTGGCAACACTATCTATTCCAGCATCTGCTCCTAGTCAGGCCTTTACCTTTGACTGGAATGATTGATGAGAACACCACCTGGGCCTCCGTCCCTTTCACCCTTGCACCCAGAGCCACATAGTCACTCTTGATCTGCTCTAAATTGCCCCTGGCTCTCTGACGTGTCAGATGTGGGTTCCTGGCAGGCAACACATCTCTTGAGCCAACAATTCAGGCCACTAGATGGATGCTTCCGTGCCCAGAAAGATGGAGTTGCCAACTACTATTACCTGTCATTTTCTTTTGGCAGCAGTGGTCTGGATCCTTCCACCCCTAGGGGTGCATGACATGACCGTGTGAGTCATCTTTGTCATCCAATGCCTTCTCTGGGTTTCCCTCTTCTGTGGTGTGCAATGTCTCTTTGTGCACTGAGATGATGAATGCCCCATTCTCACAGATGCCTCTGAGTTTCTGCTGCTGCAGCTCCCTTACCTGATTACTGAGCGAATCCTCCTCACTCTGCAAGCACCCCCTACATGGCTGTCTCTGGCAGGGACACGTAGATTGCAGTCAGACCAGAACCTAGTGGAATCCTCATTGGTCAGTGGCACCTGCGGGTGGTCACCACCCCATGATTGGCGCTCATCACCCCCCTCCACCCTCCACCGCCAACAATGCCGGTGGCATCTGTGAGAGCTTCCCAGTCACTGCTGCCAGGCTCCCTCTACTGGGCTCCGGCTGGCACAGTCGTGCGCCCCCAGCCTCTGGGGGCATGCACTATTCATGAAGTGAAGGTTGAGGCCTTACTGTCTCAAAGATTCTTGAATGATGTTGAGGTTTCCAGGCGTCTACTTTTCTGTGTCAAATAGAAAACAATTTAAGCTTTAACTCTTATCAGAGATATTCTTGCTGTAGGCAGTTCAGACCACTTGAACTTCTCCAAATGTGTCAAAAGTTCCAAAAGAGAAAAATCTCTGTCTCAGCTATTGCTCTGTCTTATGTGGCCTCATCTGTATCATTTGACTCCTTGGCCACTACAAATAATTTATACAGTAGTATAGATCTGTAGTGCTCATCCTCTTTCCCCATTGGGCTCAGATGGGCAGTGCCTGGTCTATCTGTAGACCAGATCCAGCTGGTGATCCAAGCCAGTGCCTGGGGCAGGTGTGGCAGATACCATCCTCCCACTTGGCGGGGTTGAGGGGCACCCCAATTCCAAACTGGCTCCATGGAAGAAGGCAAAGTGGCTTAGCTCTGTGGGGAGGGAAGGGGATGTGATCTAACCAGTTGTGTGGGGTTGGGGTTTGGGAATTTGGCGGGGGTTGGGGGAGTAGGGCATATTAATTGCCACTGCTGTCAACCCTTATTTATTTCCTGACCCTTGGGGAGCTCTGTGGGTCAGGGCTGCATTTGGCTTGCAGGATGGAGGTTGAGCACCCCGGTATAGATACTAATGGTATTACAAATATTAGAAAATAATGGTATACATTAAATAATTACTGTATCTATTTTATATATATATATAGTCTATCTAAGTAATAGATAGTAATGGTATATAAATAATCTAAGCACTAGAGCAGTAGAAAGGCCTTAAAACCATAATGTGAAGGGTTTTTACTTTCTAAATCCCTAGAAAAATGTGGGATGGTGCCCTGTGGTGAATGAGGCAGCTGAATACCTTCCTCTGCAGGTTCAAGTTCAGGATGGTAACTGGCCTCAATAACTTCATATTTTGTTCCAAAGAAAAGTTAAAATAAATGAAAATTTGAGCAAATTATTTAACATAGAAACACAGGGATACCTTCTGTCTCATGTTTGGTGTTACCATTGACTTTATTATGAAAAAAAAGGATATGTAGTGTTACCATGAACTTGGACCATTTTGCTTTTTTTATTAAAGAGATGAAACTACAGTCTGTTTGATCACAATTTTTATTTTGCAAGCTTATAGACAAAATTAAGGTACAGTTATAATGACAACCATTGCACATCCTGATGACCATCCATTCTCCTTTAACATGTACTGTATTACTATCCCCCAAGTCAGATTACTAACTCCTTTCCTGCTGGGGACAGAAATCAGGTTGTGACCCTTTGGCCTCATTTACCTCATTTTCTGCCTCAAAAATGGCAGAAAGCATAAACAACTTCCTACTACATGTCAGCTGCCAGTTAGGTTATATCAATCACAGATGCTTGGTATGTTGGCTTCTGACAAGAGAAGCTAAAGAGGTCTGCAGTCTGATCTTTTGTTATTTACATCCCAAAGCTCAAGAATAAGCAGTTATCCCAAAGTCTGTGTGACTATCCACAACACTGTAATGGATATGTGTATATATACTAGGTGGAGAGACTTAGGGGGGAGAAGGAAAATGGCTCACTCACTTGAATTTGCTGAGTTCTAATTTTTCAGTACAGTCTACATCCAGCAATACATGGCTTTCTAATAGCCATTCTTTAATTTGGTTTATTTAAAGGTCTTTGTTCCTCTGAAACTTTAGAAAAACTGGTTCAGTCTGGTTTCTATGGACTTTGGAAAGTGTCAGTTAGAGGGGTTTATGTCTTCATGAAAATTATAATTAGGAAAGGGAGGATTTCTTATCTCCTTCCTTCTCCATCTGGGAATGCTGCTTTGCCTTTGTGTTCTTCTTTTATACTGTAAGGTCTTAACTAGTGAGGCCTCTCTGTTTTTACAACATATCTAACAAACTTGCCATAAACGTATCTATTCTAGCAAGACCATGCCTGATGCATTTGGTTACATCAGTCATAACTACTAGCATTTTAAAGCTAGAGACATGATATAGTACAGGGGTAGGCAACCCCCTGCAGAGCATGACACACAAAGGCATTTTGCTTGGCACATGCGTCTCCGTGGATGGTAGAGGAGCTGTGAGGTGCCCGATTCTTGTTGTGGCAGCACAGCCCTGGCCCCTTTCCCACTGCCTGCCTCAAGCTGCATGTGCCCCTGCTACCAGCAGTGAGCTGTGTCAGGGCTCTGTGGACCGTAGTGTAACTGCTTGCAACCTCCCTGCTGCCAGCTGCAAGCAGCCCAGCCTTAAGTAGCATGTGGAAGGGGCCTGCCTAGAGCTTGGCTGGCTGTGGCAGGCAGCTGGGAGGCTGCAAGTGGCTGTACTGGAGACTGTGGAGTCCTGGACCAGCTCATTGCTGACATTGGGTGCATGTGTGCCTCATGGTGGGGAAAGGGCTGGTGTGGTACTGCCAGAACAAGGATAAGGCCCCTCGCAATTCCTCTGCCATCTGCCCCTGGCATGCCAACATCTTCCAAGTGGAAGTTGGAGTGTTTTTGGCACTGCCCAAAAAAGTTGTTGACCCCTTTTCATATAATGTCTCTTTTCAGGCCTTTGCTCTATTTAATTTGATCACATTTCTGATTTAGATGGAAGTGTTGATTGTTTATCAGGTTGGTGGTAACATCTGCAAAAGTTCATTCTGTAGTCGCTCAAAGATGAGCTTTGGAGCCTTCTGCTTTAGCTACAATTCTGCAGCTCACTGGCAACAATGGGTACAAGAAAGACATTGCATTGCTTAACAACAATATGTTAGATTATTTAGATTCCTCTCGCATCTCTTGTTTGGTATTGCCCTTGACTTCATTATGTAAAAGAGTGTGCACAGATACCACAAAGACATCCCATTGCTTCACTTCAGTATAATAGATTATTTGGATTTCACTGATATCTTTCATTTTATAAGTGATGATTCAGCCAGCATACAAGCAAAGGATCAAAGATTACCTAGCATTACAAAAATAAGGATGGTAATGTAAAAAAACATCTAATAAGAACCCAAGTAACTCTCAACTATAATATAATATTAGAAAGGAGCACATGACATGAGTAAGAGGCAGGGCATTTTGGGACATTGACAAGGAAATGTTGACATGAATGGGCAAAATAGTGATTTGCATACCTCAGCTTAAAGTGGAAAGGGTTATTGAAGACCTGAGAGTGGAGGAAGGGTGTGGACTAGATCAGAGGGGGCCAACCTTTTTGGTGGCCTTGCCATGAATTAGTCCTGTATCCTCCTCAAGTGCCACTCCAGTCCCCTTTCTCTGCCCTATCTGCTGCTTTGCTTTCTGCTCTCTGCCTGATCTTCTGTTCTGCTTTCTGCTTCCTGCCCTGTCTGCTGCTTTGCTGCCTGTCCCCTCCTTACTGTTATGCATGTCATGCATGGATATTGTCTGTACCACTTGTGGTACCCATGCCCTTTTGCACACTATGATATTATGAACTTAAAGATCAAGCTATGGAACTTCAATTCAAATGTCACTTCTTCATTAATATCTGGAAGTTGAAGCTGGAAATACCGCAAAGCACATTCAGATATTGAAATGTATGTACAAAAGCAAATCTCATAGGAAAATGCTAAGTTTTACATGGAAGATATATATAAGATACTGAGATTCATCAGAGAATTCAGCAGTGACTTATCTCTAAAGGGGCAGGCAAAGTTCAGCCTGCAGGCTGGATTGGGCCCATGGTGGACCCTTTCCCAGCAGTCCCCACCTGCGTTGCTGCAGCTGGTTTCTATGGAGCCCCAGGAGCAGTAGGACCAAGGTTTCCAAGGAGACCAGCCCCAGCAGTGCTAGCAGGGCGCATGGCCTGGTTGCATGTAGCATCAGATTTAACTGATTTTGGGTCAAACCGGTTTATGCAATGTCCCAGACCCCTTCCTTGTTTAAGTTAAAGCAGAGTCCCCCAGAATCCCAGATGCTTTGCAGCCCTGGGCTGTCTGGTCCAGAGCAGGACATGCCCTGCCCCTCTTCTACCTAGCCAGAGCTCTGGCAGAGACTACAAGCACAGCATGATCTGCCTTGCTTCCCCCTGCTCCACCTCCACCTCACTGCTCACTGTTCAAGTAGGAATCCCTCCATTCCTCCCTCCAATCCCCCTCAGCATGGACCCCAGCCCTACAGACTCTAGGCATGTGGTATGCTAGCTAATGCTGAGAGATACCTGTGTGTGTCTCCAATTTCACTGGAAAAGGCAGACAGAACTGCTTAGGGCTTTTTGGAGCTAATCAACAGGTCATCTGGTCCCTCTGTTACTTCCTTAGAAAAAGCTGTTTAAGAAGAGCTTGAACTAATGAGAGAGGTTTTTGCTTTGTTGATGCACTGATAATCACTGTGTTATCAGCCCCGTGCTGGCTCCTGCACCTGTCAGATTTGCACACAGTATGAAAAAGCAAGGAGAGGGAGATTGAAAAGCTCCATATCATCAACAGATTCATGCACTGCACACCCTGCCTTTCCTTCAGAGTGTTAGTCTGGGGCTGGGGGCTGGCAACACTCCTGCCCCTTGAGCAGCAAGCAGGGAAATGCCTGGGACTGTGCAGGCAGGGTGGGGGTTTAAAGTCCTCCCTAATCAGAGTGTCCTGCCAGGGCCTGGCCATGTCCTGCCCTCAGCTTAGCATTGTGGAACGGAAAGGAGGGCTGCTCAAGCACCCCCTGGCTTCTAGCCTGAGCCACTGTAGAAATGTGCCTGCATTTCTTTAGTCCAGAGGAAATGTCTGTATGGTTGCAAACTGGTTCAACCTAGACAGGTCAGACTAACCTGCAAAGATCAGATCAGTTCAGGGTCAGGCTTTTTTAATGTCTTTCCCTAGCCAAACAGTGGGCCAAGGCTGAGGGTTTAGCCAGAAAGAAAGGGGCCAAGGCTGAAACAGCTGAAGTCCTGGCAAGTACTCAGAAGTGTGTGGGAGCACTCCCTTAAAGGTCTATGCCTTTTGACCAACACTTCTACAATTAATATCCCTGAATTTTGTTTCCCCTCAAAGGGGAAGCACTTGAGGGAGAGCACAGGTTCCAGGTAGGGGCCTGGCTTGACCACACAGGAAAGATGACCAGCAAGGTTACTCTTGGACCCAGGGACTTTCTCCCCCAACATCAAGCAAAATAATATTGAAGTCATTGCTGGTGAGAGCCTGGAAGTGAGGTGCGACCAGGAAAGAGCAGGTGGGTTGGAGCAAAGGCGAGGGGAGTAGGTGCTGCAGTGGCATCCCCTCTCCTGCCCTACCAAAGGTACTTCAATCGCTGTGAAAGGATCTATACTTACAAGCAGTCAATGAAGAAACAGTTATCTGAAAGAAACATGATTATAGTAAGTTATATTGTTCATATAAGTCCTGCCTGCTGTTATGGAGTTGTCTATTAGTTGTGCTTGATATTGGTAAAGGAGATGAGGGTGGGATTGCCTCATATTTTACACACTTAGACCACCAGAGCTTAGGTATTTTGGCTGAAAACAATCTTAAGAGTCACAAACCTGTGGAGTTTGTAGAGGTTATACAGGGGGTTTTTTAGTTTGTTTTACTGATATGATGTTTGTAGCCTCTGCATATAGGTAACATCAGGGTGCATTTAGCTATATACATTGTGGTATTTTATATCAAATGTGCTGCTTATGTTATAACAGGTCCAGGATTGCACAATATGATAACTTTCAAGTTGCCCTGCTAGCCAACACAAACCCAGACATAGTGGGGCTCACTGAAACTTAGTGGGATCCAACACATGACTGGGTGCTAAACGTCAAGGACTATAGGCTGTATAGGCAGGACAGAACAGGGAGGAAAGGGTGGGGGTGGCACTCTATGCCAGAGCAATACGCACCCTCTGCAAACAGCACTGGGTCCAAGGTAGGGCAGATGGAGGTGCTCTGGGTCAGAATACAAGGGGGTCAGGGAAAAGGGACCTAACGGTGCAGGTCTACTACAGGTCACCTAACTAGGAGGAAGAGCTGGACCAGGAATTCTCAGGTCAGCTCACACAGGCAGTTAAGTCAAGGGACATGGTCATCATGGGTGACCTAAACTACCTGGACATCTGCTAGGAAGAGCAGTCAGCCAGGTCTGACCACCCACATAGGTTCCTAGCTGAGTTACAGGACCTCCACCTAACCCAAGAGATGCACAGTCCTACCAGGGGAAATGCCTTGTTGGAACTGGTCCTGGCCACAAGTGGTGACCTGGTGAGGGGACTGCGGGTGCTCAACCACCTGGGTGATAGCGACTATTGCCTACTGGAATTTACCATCCAGTGCAGGGTGTCAAAGGCCTGCAGCAAGGCAGCAGCTCTGGACTTCAGGGCAATCAGCCATAGGGGGACCCCGGGTGCATTCCCCCAGACCCAGGAGGCATCAGTCACTGAGCCAGGGGGGTATGGGGAGTCCCCCCTACTTGCTTCCTGATGGACCCAGAAGTGGACCAGAAGTGCTTCTGGTCCACTTCCAGGTCTGCTGCTGAGTGTGTTGGGGAGCCCCCTGTGCTCCTGTGAGACACTCCATGTGTCCCAGCATCATAACACTCATGAGCCCCTGCTACCTAGAGGTATGTAGAAAAAACATTTAAACCTGTCTCTGTCTGAATCTCTGAATCTTGCCAGATATCTCTGAATCAATTCATAGGGTTCTGAAGCAATTCTGCTGGGAAGACCAGGCAGCCAGGTCTGACCGCTCACATAGGTTCCTAGCCGAATTACAGGACCTCCACCTAACCCAGGAGGTGCACAGTCCCACAAGGGGAAATGCCTTGTTGGACCTGATCCTGGCCACACGCAATGACCAGGTGAAGGGACTGCAGGTTCTCAACCACCTGGGTGACAGTGATCATCCCCTACTGGAATTCACCATCCAGCGCAAGGTGTCAAAAGCCTGCAGTAAGGCAGCAGTCTTGGACTTCAGGAGGGCGGATTTCAGTGAAGTAAGGAGACTAGTTGGGGGGACACTGAGGTCCTGGAGGTGAGGAGAGTTGGGAGTCCAAGAAGAGTGGTTGTTCCTTAAGGAGATGATCCTCCAAGCCCAAAGGGTGACAGTCCCAATGTGGATCAAAGGGGGCAAGAGTGCTCAAAGGCCCCCATGGCTCACCAAAAGCATCCAGGAATGTCTCAAAGCTAAGAAGGAGGTGTACACTCAATGGAAAGGAGGAACCATCACCAAGGAGGATTATACCTCCTTGGCTCAAGATTGTAGGGGGGCTGTTAGGAAGCCTAAGTCAGGGATGGAACTGGAACTAGCGACCCGGATCAAAGATAACAAGAAGTTCTTTTTTAAATACGTAGGGGGTAAAAAGAAGGTACCAAATAATGTGGGGCCTCTACAGGACATGCTTGGTAATCTGGTAGTAGCACCAGATGACAAAGCTAATCTCTTTAACAGATTCTTTGCTTCCAGTTTTCTGAGCAGTAACAAGGACATCCCCCACACTGGGATTCCAGATGGACCCAGGGGAGGTGTAGCCAGGGTCAGGCCCAGGGTCAGTGAGGACTTAGTCAGGGAACTTCTGGAGGGACTAGATGTGTTCAAATCAGCAGGTTCTGACAATCTCCACCCCAGAGTGCTTAGAGACTTGGCAGAGGTCATTGCGGGACCCTGGCATGGCTTATGAGCACTCGTGGTGCTCTGGCGAGGTGCCAGAGGACTGGAAAAGGGCCAATGTGGTCCCCATTTTCAAAAAAGGGAGGAAAGAGGACCCAGGAAACTATAGGCCCGTTAGTCTTACCTTGGTCCTGGGGAAGCTCTTTGAGAAAATTATACAGGAGCACATCTGTGAGGGACCAGCAGGGGAGATCATGCTTAGAGGCAATCATTAGAAGCAGGTCCTGTCACACCAACCTGATGGCCTTCTACGACCAGGTCACAAAAGCCTTGGACGCAGGTGTCGTGGTGGACGCAGTCTTATTGGACTTTAGGAAGGCCTTCAACACTGTCTCTCACCCCATCCTCATTATAAAATTAGGCATCTGTGGTGTCAACACCTACACAGGCAGATGGATTGCAAATTGCCTGGAGGGCCACACCCAGACAGTGGTGGTGGACAGGTCATTTTTGACCTGGAGAGATGTGGGCAGTGTGGTTCTCCAGGGCTCAGTCCTTGGGCATGCACTGTTCAACATCTTCATTAGCGACTTGGACGAGGGAGTGAAAAGCACCTTGTTCAAAATTCATGGATGACACTAAGATGTGGGGAGAAGTGGGCATGCTAGAAGGGAGGGACAGGCTGCAATTGGATCTGGACAGGTTACAGGGGTGGGCAGAGGAGAAGAAGATGGGATTCAACACTGACAAGTGCAAGGTGATGCACCTAGGGAGAAAGAACCAGCAGCATACCTACAGGCTGGGGAACTCCCTTCTCGTCAGCACAGAGGCAGAGAAGAATCTTGGAATCACTATTGATTCCAAGATGAACATGGGCCGGTAG
The DNA here is from genome assembly GCF_052110815.1 of Crocodylus siamensis. Classification (NCBI taxonomy): domain Eukaryota; kingdom Metazoa; phylum Chordata; order Crocodylia; family Crocodylidae; genus Crocodylus; species Crocodylus siamensis. The sequence continues at coordinate 39,374,889 of NC_143398.1, forward strand.
TGTGGGGACACGGTCTGGAAGTCTAACACACCTTGTCATGCATCCATAGATGCATCATGAGCAGGCCCAAGGAGGTGATCCTCCCCCTGTATGCGGCACTGGTCAGGCCGCAGCTGGAGTACTGCATCCAGTTCTGGGCACCGCACTTCAGGAGGGATGTGGCAGCATCAAGAGGGTCCAGAGGAGGGCCCAGAGGCATGATCAGGGGGCAGCAGGGCAGGCCCTACAAGGGGAGGCTATGGGACTTGAACCTGTTCAGCCTCCACAAAAGAAGTCTGAGAGGGGATCTGGTGATAAGTGTGGGGTACTGAGAGTAGATTCAGGCTAGACATCAGGAGGTGCTACTTCACTGTCAGGGTGGCTAGGAGCTGGAACCAACTTTCAAGGGAAGTGGTGCTTGCCCCAACCATGGGGGTCTTCAAAAGGAGGCTAGACGGCCAACTAGCTGGAATCATTTGACCCCCAGCATCCTTTCTTGCCCATGGCAGGGGGTTGGACTAGATGATCTGCTTAGGTGCCTACCAACTATGAAACTATGAAGTAGTAAACAATGAGTTTTTTGACATGCAGGAGGCAAAGGTTTCTAAGGGCGATATCTTTTATTGAACCAACTATATAGTGGTCCAATAAAAGATATCACCCTAAGAAATCCTTGCTTCTTGCCTACTTTCTGGGCCATTGTGGGCACAACATCATTCTTATACTAGCTTTGGCATGTAGAAAGTAGCTGAAGAGCAGCAATGGCTTGGAACTAGCATTTGACTTGAGTTCTTTAATTGTCTCCTATGAAGACCTACTCTGAAGTACAAGAGCCAGGTAGTTAGTCAAACTGTTGTGGGGAAGGACATATCTCCCTCTGTGGGGAAAGTTATCTGAAAGATGGCATCTTTAGGATTAGCAGTCTCCATGTCTGAAAGGATATATGTGTTCTGCTCTTAATTAAATTAGGGAAGATTAGATCTGAAAAACATACACCTTTGCGGGGTAGGGAGTGGGGGCCAGAAAGTGATATTGAAAGAGTGCCTCACTCCTTCCCGCACCAAGAGAACCCAAGAGGTGAATAAATATGTGTACTTAAGCGTGCTTTGAGAGCCAGATTATTGTCTTCAGTCTTCCTGGGTACGTGGGAGTTTGTGGCCCCTCAGCTTGAAGACTGAGTAAAGAAGCTGACAGGAAAACTTGCAGGCAGAAGAGTCAGAGACAGAAGCTGCTTTTTAACCTGCTGAAGCTGGCTAGAGACTGCATCCTTGGATTTGAAGTGTGGGGTAAGAACAGGATATTGTTCTGATATTTTCTTTTGTTTGTTTAATCTTATTTCTCTGTCTGTATCTCAACATATCATTACTGACTTTCTTATTTTGGTTCTTATCTTATAATTAAACCTTTTTAATTATCTTTTTACTTACTTATTGTCAGTGTTAACTGATTCCGGAGCATTTGACTGTACAGGTTTGTCCATTCTACAGAAAGGGGGATCCATCTTTTGTGAGTGCATGACCAGACAAGGGTGTGATTTTTCTAGTTGGCGAAATTAAGAGCTGGCAAGGCCTGGGTAAGACTGGTAAGGCTGAGGTGCTGCAGGCCGAGGAATTTGCCCTGGCATGTCTCAACTGGTTCTCAGAGGCCAAGCAGCAGGTGGCAAGGGGAAGTTTGGGGCAGAATGTGTTTTAAAAGTGCATCCAGGCCACAGCTGGGGTTGGAGTGCATCACATCAAGTGCACTGGGAACATAAAGCCTGGCAACAGACTATAAATGGACAATGCCTCATAGTTACTGTAAGGAAAGTAATCAAATACTGCTTCACGAGCTTAAATGTTGTACTTTTTTGGCTATGATTTAACTAGCAATGAATTTACTGTGGTTGCCATTAAAAAGCTGACACTTACTGAGACATACTAGGCATAATGGTTTTCTATCTTTTATAGGGGGAAAACCTGTGGTATCCCAAACTGTTGGCAAACGTTTGGTTTTTAATGCTGACCTCTATAGGTTTGGCTTACAAAGTGACAAGTCGCAGCTTGCCAAGTTACCGGTTTATACCTACTCTCTAATTTTTTGTAATGATTTATAAAATGTGAGACTTCAATTGTAACGTGATTAATGCAGGAGTGTCCAGCCTACTCCAGGCCCGATGCTGGATCTGGACTCTGAGGGCTCCTTCTGGGCTGGATTCTAGCACCAATGAGTTCAAGAGGGGGTTCAATGGTGATAGGGGTCTGCTGGTAGCAGTGGGGCTAAGCAGTGGTGGCATAGATGTTGCTCACCCCCCTGCCACCAATGGTCATGTCCAGTAGGGTCCAGGGACCGTGATTTTTGTGGCAGGTCATGTCACCCACCCATCCTCAGCTCCTGGTAGCCCAGCAGGCCAGGCACAACTCTTAGTCCTGTTCTATCTTTGACACTCCTGAATTATCGATTTACTAGTTTTATAAAATGAAAACTGTATAACCAATCTGTCCTTCTTTAATTTTCTATCCTAATTTTTAAACTCGGTAGATTCTGTGGCTTATTGAATTGGGCGGATTAGTTTTAATAACTGAGGGAAACAAAATTTGAGTCTTAAATTTAGGGCACCACTGGTTACCACCTGGCTATCCTTTTTTCTACTTTGTGCTGTTCATTTCCCATCTGCCAAGTTTCTTTCACCAGAGCAGTCATACTGGAGGAAAACTTGCCTACAAAGTCCGATAAACTGTATGGCCATGTCCACATAAATGTGGATATTTGGTTCCCCAGGGGACAACTAGCTGCAGGATACTTTGTACCGCTGCTAGTTGTCTCTGGGGAATGCCTGTGCCATGCACCTCTGGCATGCAGCAAGTTACCCCAGGTGAGGAAGAGATAGCTGGGGCCAGCACAGCTGTTGGCCCCAGCAGCCTTAACTGGGGTCATGGGGGGCCTCCTGCAGCTGCAGCAGCAGTTATCCTGCCACTCAGAGCCTGGCCAGCAGCTGGAACGTGGCTCCAGCTGGCCAGGCTCTAGTCTCCCCCTCTCTCTCTCTCTCTTCCAGCTGAGCTTCTCTGGGTGTGTCCAACCCCTCCATGTCCAGCTGCCCTCCTTCAGCTCTGAGCTCAGGATTTCTAGGTGTGCCCCACCTCACGGTGTCTGGCTATTTCTCCCTGGCTCTGAGCTGGAGATCTCCAGGTGTAGTCCATCCCTTGGCATCCGGCTGTCTCTCCCTGGTTCTGAGTGGAGAGCTTCTCCTTGTGCCACGCTCCTCCTCCTCTCTGGAGCTGGAAGTGCCTCCTCCTGAACTGCATGGCCCTATCTGGAGCTGGCACATACCCTGGACATAAGGCTGCTGGCCGTTCCTTTTTTTCCCTGGGGTCAGTATGAAGAGAGAGGGGTTGGTTCAGGGGTTGGTTCCCCAGGAATTCTCCATGACTTGGTTCTTCTCTCTCTCATGCTGTCCTTGAAAATTTACATTGATATAGATTCCACAACTTCTCTAGGTACCATGTCCCAATGCTTGGTCACTCTCACAGGCAGAAAGGTCTTCCTAATATTCAACCTCTGTTGCAGTTTGAGACCATTGCTCCTTTTCTAGTCCCCTATAGTTACAGAGAAAATCCCATCTCCATCCTCTCTGGAATGGCCCTTCACCTATTCCCACCTCACCCTCATTTTGTATTCTTGTCTCCAGACTAAATAACCAGAGTTCTTTCAGCCTTTCCTCATAAGTTGTGCCTCTTAGATCCCTAATCATTTTTGTTGCTGTCTGCTGCATTCTTTCCAAACTGTCCACATCCTTCTTGAAGTGAGGGGCCCAAAACTGGACACTGTACTCCAGGTGAGGCCTATTCTATGCTGAATAGAGTGGATGAATAATTTCCTTTGATTTGCAAGTGTCTTCTGTTAATACAACACAGTATGCTGTTGGGTTGGTTTTTTTGGCAACAGGAGCACAGTGTTGGCTTGTATTCAACACGCAGTCCATTGTAACTCCCTGATCTTTTTCTGAGGTGCTAGAGTCTAACCAATTATTCTTTAGTCTGTGAGCACATGTATATGAGATGCCACATCTCTATAGCAATGCGCTACAGTGACATAGCATTAGTAGGAATAAACCTTGACACCACAACTACAGTGCACTCTCTCACTATAGCATGTTGCTACAGCAATGTAGCTTTTCAGATAAATGAGTGCTGCTGGCACGGTGCAGTAATGGCTGTTACTTCACTGTTCTTTACTTCCTTTTGGATGGCACAGTAACAACAGCGCTGTAAGGGTGTGTGTAGATGTGCTCTGTATTTGTGTATGCTTTACACCTTAATTTAAATATTCACATTTAATATTTTTCAATATTAAAAACACAGATTTAAAACTAGAAAGGACTATTGTGAGCCTCTAGGGTAGCTTCCTACAGAACACAGCCAACTGAATTTCACTCAGACTTGCTCACGTGAAGTCCACAAGCTCTGGTTGACCTACAGCATATTGTCGAAAAGACCTCCAGTCTTGATTTAAACCTTAACCTTGTGCTGCTCTTATTTTCTGGTTTCTGTTTTATTCTCATTACCTCTCCTGCATCTCGTGTCAATTTCTATACTCATTCATACATTTTGAGTCTCTTTAATCTTTAGTTAATTACTTTACTGCCTTCCTAATAAAGTCTGGAGAGCTGTTAGTGTGCAAAAAGGATTTGGTGTTAATTAGCCTCCATGCACATGTTTAGAGGGAAAACATCCATTATTTTGTGTTGCAGGGACTGCAGGACTCCTGAATTTAAGATAAGTTATGTTAAGAATACAGGAAGCTGTTATAAACCACAATCAATTTAAGCTTTCATTTTCCATGCTATCTATTATGCTTTTATTATAACATGAAAAATGAGAGCTGGTGCCCAGGTACTGTGACCCTGCTTTACAAGAAACTTGCTTTGATTTCTAGTGCAATTTCCTGCTTCTTTTCTTAGTAATACCTGTTGTACCCATCTGCTGAAAGCTTAAAATAAATAAATGAATAAAAAGCTGAAGTGCTATAATGTTTATATGGGTGTAGCTTGTAGCCATGTTGGTCTAAGGACATATGCAGACAAGGTTATATAATGTTTATATCTTCCATTATGGCTTCCATTATAGCTTGCATATTTTGGACCGGATATACTACTTCTAGAATACATTTACAGGTTTGTAAGTAATATTCCACACAAGAGTTTTATGCTCTTTGAATTCTAAAAAGATCAAAGATTATCAGCAAAAAGTAATTCTAAAGAAGATCGCTGGTAAAATGTCTCATAAAGGAACCCTATGTTGAAGCTGTACATTTTTCTATAGGAAAGCTAGCAGCCGAGTAATTTGCACATGAAAAATAACTCTTGTTATCGCATAAAAAAAGTTATAAATGCTAAACCCTTATTTTGTCATTTGCTCAATTTACATAACCAGCATATGGCAACAGTCCATCTACCACATACTGGCTGTAACTAATTTTAACATTATTATTCATGTTTCCTCCTGTAACAGAAGGAAAGAACTTCTGCTACTGAAATTATATACATTACCCAGTGAGTATTGATATGGAGTGTTTTCCTTTTCAATGTAAATTTTGATTACCATAAAGCTAAAAATTAGAAAACTGGATACAGTTAAACAACTCTGTAGTGAACTGTTACAGTGAAATTCCTAAATCATCTCTGTGCCTTTTCTTTGTAGTTATGGTGAAGTTTCGCTCTTTGGTATGAATCCTTTTAGACATTACCCCCGCCCCCCCGTGGTGTTGCTGGTGCCCTTCACTCCTGACCTGCAGCTCCCTACTACCCTCTTGCCCCCTTTCTCCACTGGAGGGGGCAAGGGCTTCCTCCACCCTGCTGCAGCCCCAGCATCTGGACAGCTTCACCAGTGCTGGCAGGCACCACACCCCTCACCCACACACCTCTCCCCCTTGGACAGTCCCACCACCTTCCCTGGCTGCATGCATGTGTGCACTCAGACTCATGTGATATCCCCTGCCTCCAATTGCCCTCCCTTTGCTTCTCCCAGCCTCAAGCAGCTCCTTACTAGGGCAAGCCAGGGAGTGCCAGGGAAAACTTCAGTGCTGAGCACAGCAAAATCCTGGACATTTGTTGTTATTTTAAAAGACTGCCCAGACTGAGATGGGAGGACCTAAAAAGAGGACATGCCCAGGAAAACCCAGACATATGGTAACCCTAAGCAAGGCCCCTGTTACTTTGAGAGAGAGAAACAGCAGACTAGAGCTGCATTCTGTAGGGGGCCAGCTGAGCTAGGGCTGGCTGCTTTTAATGCAGCTAGGGTGCTAACTGGGCCATAGCCATACAGGGCAGAGCTCCTGGCAGATTGGAAGGGTTGTTGCTTGGCTGAGCCAACTGCAGTTGAGGAGAACACTGAGTGGATGGGCCATACTTCAGGATCAGGAGCACATGACTGAAACAGGTGGAGCCCAGGGATATATGAGCTCCTGAGCCAGGCAGGCTAGTGGTCTAGGCTGTGCTACACCAAGGAGCCCCTGGCACAGAGCTGAGAAGTAGTGGGAAATGTGAGTAGGCCTAGGAGGGCCAGAGCTGAGAAATGCCAACCAGCCAGAGTGGAAACCTGGGGAGAGCCTGGAGTGATGTTTTGGGGTTTGATTATTGTGGTGGGTTAGACTTCAGAGGACTGGGTTGTAGCTATAGGAGTGGTGGGAACCACGGTTGGGGTGTCTGGGAGGTACCCCATGTAGGGTTGTAGCCATGTCAGAGCCTATAAGGATCTGGGATCTAGTGGGTTGTGGATGCTGAAGCTGAGACAGAGTGAAGGGGGTCCCAATGTGAAAGAGGACTGGGCTAAAGGGTCTGAGTGACTGGAAACTAATACAAAACCGGGGGGTCTGGTGAAGGATAACTGAGTAAAAGGCTGCAAGGCACAGGCACAGCTATAAGGGCCAGCTGGAGGGCAGATTAATGCCTCTAAGGCAATTTAGTGGCTTAAGGCACAGATATGACCAGTTGGGTCAGAAGTGGAGCCTATAGGGCAGGACAAATGCCAGCAGAGCACAACATTTTGGTAGCAGACAGATGAGCAGGACTGAACATCCGGCTAGGGCAATTAAATGCAAGGCTCCAGGACTCAGAGGCAGCGTACCAATCCATATAACATAGGGTACATACAAATGTCACATTTAGGTTCACGTAAGTGGGGTTAGGTTGACCTGAATTACTGAGCTGTATACATATTCAGGGAGGTTAGATCTGGCAAAAAATACCCACCTGAAATAATTTAGTTTAACTTTGTGCAGATCTTACACTTAGATTGACCTAACTTTCTTGTACAGACATTTGGAACGGTTTGATCAGGCAAAAAATGGCCAACCCAATCTACCATTAGTTAGCCTGATTTATGGAGTTCACCTCCTAGGTGAATTTGTGCTTGATCTAATCTGAATGTGGGTACCAGAGCATTCCTGGATGGACAACCCCCACACAGACCCACCAGCCTCCTCCCCCCTTCCACCCCCTCCCCCCAAACTTAGATCATGTTCCCAGCATGGCTCTCACCAGTGCCAGACGTGCACATGTAAGACCTGATCTACAATCACATGGCTTAAAGTGAGCTCTGTGATTGTAGACTGGGTCCTATACATGTTCAGAGTGTTGTCCCAGGGCTGGGAAAGCCCAGCTGCTTGCCCTGGCCTCAGGGTTGCATTTTTCCAAGCCCTTGCCCCAGCCCTGACTGGACTGTCTTTAGCTCTACATGTTCTCTGCCCCCACCTGCCATGGATACCCTCTTGTACACTCATGAGTCCCCCCTGATCCTGCCAACCCCTCCACTGTGGATCTCCTAGCCCTCATGATCCTGCTAAACCACCCTCCACCCACTGCTCCCCCCTTGCTCCCCCTGCACCCATGGACCCAGAAGACCCCCAATCCTGCCCACTCCTTCCCCAACCCAGACTTACTTAGATCAGCCTCCTGACACCAGCGACCACCTGTACAATCAGCACCTGACTCTGACTGCAAGGGGTGAAAGGTTAGGTCACTATTTATGCAGTGGAGAAAGGCAAGTAAAGAAACCAATCTGACTAAAATGGTATATTTTTTTTCCTGGATAACAGTAAACTGAGAGAAAAGAGTTTGCATTACATTTATCAACAACTCCTGTCACTGGAGTGAAGATGGGCCCTCTGGTTGAAGAGGAACGGGTGTTTTACTGGGACGGTGCTCTTCTTTTGTTATAGCATTCTCCTTTGTTATAGAGAAGTGTGTGTGTGTCTTCACAAAGTGGAAAACTTAGTATGAGAGGATATACAAAAGCCATTTCTGACTTTTCCTAGCTCCCCGGTACGTCTACTGAGCCCATAAACTGGGAGTGCTGCAGTGCATACAGAACCTATGTCTAATATATGGCACTGATGTATTTTAACTGTGGCAAATGACAAATTTAGTTTCCTTCCAGTGACTGCTCAGAAAAATCAGTTGTATGAGAGAAAGGTGAAAATGGTAAAGTCCTATATAACACTATCTGAAAATTCATCTTTGTTCCCCAGTCTTTGTCAGCAGGATTGGGATTGAACAAATGTGCCATGTTCTCCCTTGTCCAAAGTTGTAAACTGTGTTGTGCATAAATGATATTTTATAGTTATGTTCCCAATTGCCACAGAGCCTTGACATTTTTACACTCCATGATCATCACCCAAAGTATTCTCAGAATTAACCAACAGAAGAGATGGTGGGTGATGGGAGAAGCAGCAAGTTCCAGGCCATGCTCCTAATTGTAATGTTATGTCTTGTATTACTGTTGTCTGTAACCAGGCACTTTTAGTAGTTAGGCCTGTGATTTGCATTGCATTTATTTCCTGAGTAGTGAGCTGATATGGCAACACACAACTTCATTATCTTAAAGACAATTACATTAAAAAAATGCAAAGAGAATGACCAGGAGCTGACATGCTTTTTGCTTTCTTTGTCACCAGGTTTTTTAGCTTTTTATTTATTTATTGCACCATGCTTTATTCATTATTGTTTTTCCAACCCTGACTCTCCTTGTACACTTTTCTCTTTCTCTGTCTGCCTGTTCTCTCCTGTATCTCTTCCTCTTGGAAGAAGGCTGTTTGTGGGGGGGTGGGGGGGTGTGGAATTGTCACCTGCTGTCCCAATTTTTCCACCCCCACTTCCTTCTTTCATACCAGTTGTCCTGCTCTCAACTGCCATATTACCTTGCAGTACTAATAGTCCAGCCTTTCTCTTGTTACAGGGCTAATGCAACAGGAGAGGAGAAAAGACTGTTATTCTGTATGTAACCCATTTATGCCATCAACACACCCCTAAGAAATGGCATAAAGTAAATGTTGGATCCTCAGCAAATCAAGAAAAAAAATATTGGCTTTTGTCACCCACAAAAAAAGCAGCTGCATGATGGAACATTATTCACCATGACAGTTCCTTTATACACTGGTGTGCTGCAGAAGAGTCCTCGAGAAAAACAGCATGAACACAAATTAAACTGCTGAACTTCAGGACTCCCCTGGGATGTCGGAAGAGGAACTTAATAGTTTAAGGGAGTGTATAACTTCTAAAACTGTCCCCAATGACTGTAATATCATCGTTTATTTATGGTAGTGCTCACACTGTGCTGAGCACTTTTCAGATATTAAGAGAGAGACAATCTCTACTCTGAGTGCACAGTCTAAGGACAGAGACAGGTAGACAGAGATTAGGTAGCTTAACGGAATTTCAAACAGGTCAGAAAGAAGCATTGCTCTTTGCTTATTTGAAATGCAAAAGCTGTTTAGGCTTGAGCTATGGTTTAAGGATAGTTTTTGCCTGAAATGGAAGTCAGTTTTCTTATGATTTAAATCATACTAATTCTCAGAAGGCAAGGATCCATCCATGTTGCAGAACCGAGGATGTATACTGATATAAGCCATTTGAAAACTTGCTAAAGAATCTAGGGAAACTCTAAGACAAAACCATTGTTAAAGTGAAAAATAATAGGTGTGTTAAAAATATCAGATGTCTGAAATTTTCAAACTTGCTATTACTGGGCAGGGAGGGAAAAAACAAGTCTGACTAGTATAGAGTGGTTTAACGAAGTGGGACACAAGGAAGGAAATGCTGATAACAAAGAGAAGCATTCTTTTGTTGGGTGCTTTCTTTTTTCTTCATCTTGCTTCTCTTGTCCTTGTTGTACACAATTTTGGGGAAAAAAACCATTTAGTTTATAAGTGGTGGCTCTTTCCATTGCTGCAGAGAGGTCTTTCTTTATACAGGTCTCACCAAGAAGTTGGCAAATGAGCAGGTGCGCTCCATAGTCTGCACTTCACCACAGTTGCATATACTCATGTCATTAGAGTCACCCCATTTAATCATATATTTTTTTTATCTTCCAGTTTGTGTGCACAGGTGATTTAGGCATTGCCATGTTGGCCTGTCTAGATCAGCCCCTCTGGGAAGGTCCTCCTAGGATTTCAGGTCTGTTTCAGAACATTTGATTGCCTGCAATCTTTCTTTTTCATAAACTCGGTTGCCTTGTCAACCATCATATCTAACAGTGCAACACTGGTTATACAACTATTTTGCATGTTAAGCGGTTTAGTTACTTCTGTGTGTCCATAGAATGGATGCCTGGAGTCTTCCATCTGCCATGATCTTTCTTTTTGGCTTACTGCCTTTCTTCTGATATCAGGTGATGCAATGCCAGCTGGGCTATGCTTTGGTGTTGGCTTTAGACATTCTGTTATTTCACAACAGTTGTCACTTAGAATGGGTGCTTCTGACACTGTTTCAGTTTTATTTTATTGCCCAGGAATACACTTCTTGGCTCTCATTTTCAGGAAGCTGCTCAGTTGACTTGAATCCTTCCAGCCACCTGGACTTTTTTTTAGTGTATGATGTTTTAACATTAAGAAAAGACAGTATTGACCTTTTTGATAATGCAGGAGAAGGGGCACTAAAATGCTTTGTCTAGAGTACTTTACCTGTAGATCTAAGGTGGCTCTTGCTTCAGAACATCTCCTACACAGATGGTCTTTTATCTCTCTTCTAACTGACCCCTTCCTTGCACTGCCTAGGAGGTCTACGCATGCACACATGCATGCATGCACACGACTTCACATATTCAGCTATTGGAAAAGGCAATCTCCTATTATAGTGCCTTCTGAGCCTTTGGTCAGTGCTGGATGGCAACAGGTTCTTTGGAAACCTGATTTTCATGTGGATTGATGCCACTTTTATTAAAAGAATTGTTTGAGGCAAGATATATCTACACATTTTTTGGATATTCATACATTTCAAAGTGAGAGAGAAACATTGTGATATTTTTGCCTGACTTCCTTTATAATACAGGCCAGAGAATTTCACAAAGAAAATCAGTCATCAGGCTCATGACTCCTCTGGATTACAGCATTTTTTGTTTAAAAAAATCCATTCACCTTAATGTCCTCAAGCAATGGAAAATCCATCAGCTCTTCAGGTAAGTTATTCCAATGATTAACTGTCCTCACTGTTAAAAATGCGCACCATTTTTGTAGTCTTAAATTCCTGGATCCTGCTTCTAGATGTTGGATCTCTTTTGTTCATCTGATAGACTAAAGAATTGTATGCTGTCACTTTTCAAACTTTTAACTGAATGAACCTCACCTCAAATAATTTTTTCCTTAATTTTGCAGCACCCTATTACAAAATTTAAATTTTAAAATTCTTTTAGTATAATTGACTTAAATATTTGAAACAAAGTCATTTGGTTAAATTATTAAAGCATTTATTTTAAAAATTACTAAAATGGATCTTTTGAGATTTTTTTTATGCATTTTCCCCTCCGAATTGGTAGACTCACTGAAATTGGCAGAATAGTTTCATTTTGATGAACTGGCATTTACTGATTAAAAATATTTCACTGAAAAATTCCCAGTCCAGATTTTCTCACAGAGTCTGTAAGTAGAGGTAGTACTGCCTCTCTTTTTGCTTCCATATAAGCCTATTTACACATCCAAATGTCATGGTAACCCATCCACAGCCACAGCATTGTACAAGGCACTCATGGACAGTTAGCTATCTACTGTGAACAGTTATCTATCCACCATGAACCATCAACCTTCAGTCCTTTTCAGAGTGACTTTCCAACAGAATGCAGTGGCACCAACTAAAAGTTTGGTCTACGTTCTTTATTCACATGAGCCCACCAATCTATAATATTTTGTCCGACCAAACACTATTTATCATTTACCACTGTTTATCATTTACCACTCTACCTGTTGTTATATCATCTGCAAATTTCACCAGCAATTATTTTATATTCAGAATATGAATAAATACAGCCTACCAGTGTTGGGCCAGTAGAGGTCTCTGTGGGATTCCACTGGAAACATCTCTGTGATGATAATTCTTCAGTTATAAATTACTTTTGAAGTCTATCGATCACTTTTTAATCCATTTTGTATCACTCCTTTTTTATAGTAATTTTAATCAAAGTAACATAGGGCTAAGTAAAATAGCTTACAGAAGTATATTATAATGCAGCACTAAATAAAATATATTACCTAATTGTCTTATGTCAGTACCATTATCAGTTATCTTATTCAGTTCAAAATCAAAGCATAAACAAATATAACTTTATTGGAATATGCATTAATTTGCTATATCATATATTAAATTAAAAAAAAACCCCACAACAAACTAGGCAAAAATAATCAAAAGATGTTGTTTAATTAGTTCTGTTACTAGAAGTAAATATACAACTCTTTCAGATTTATAAAACAAAGTCAAGCCTTCTTGAGCATCTTGATGGTGTACACAATACAAAGTTATATACAAAGTCACTGGAAGTTATTTGCGCATCTGAGTTGATGTTCACCTGAGTTAATGTTTTTAACTAGAGTTAAAAATGGTCTGCAGGGTTGTGACATAGGAGCTACAGTAAGAGGAGCAACTAACAGACAGCAGAATTGCAGAAGAAAGGATAACCTCAGTAATGGAATATCAAGTCCATTAAACAGGAGAGAGTTTTTCACACCTGTGGAATGAAAAATTTAGAACAGTGGTTCTCAACCTTTGTTAGACTCCTGTCATCCCTTGGAAAATGTAAGCTCTTAGGGCCCCTCTACACATGCAGGTAAAGGTGCACTGAGATCTAATGCATATGTACACAATTACACCCCCCCCCACCATGTCACACATTCACAACATGAGGTGTGATTGTGGATCATGAATTAGATCTCCTAGCCTCAGGGTGCATGAATCCCTCAGGGCTGAGAGATAAAGGGAGATTGGGGCTGAGGGAGATTGGCATTGGTGATCTCCCAGCCCTGAGGGCTTCATGCATCCATGGGGCTGGAAGATCACAGTTTGCCCTGTGGCTGCTGGGGCTGGGTCCTGGTACAGGGAGGCATGCTGTGGGGACCCAGCATTCACAGCTGTAGCACTCTGGGTCTGGGAGGCCTCTCGGTTGTGGGACTCCCAGCTCTGGCTGCGCATGGTGCAATCCTGCAGCTGGCATCCTGGTCAGCTGATGGGGTTCCTGGCTGCAGGAGAGACCCTGGTACATGCACAAATCAAAGCTTGATAGCAACCAGCTAGCAATTTAGTACACATGTTTGAGGTCTAACTTGATAGCTGGTTGAAATTTTTTATGGCAAGGTAGGTACTTTGAACTTGTAGCTGGTTTCAAAGTAACTGCGCAATCAACCAGTTAGTTGTCCAATACCTGTGTGTAGGGGGTCGGGGTGGGACTTAGTTCTCACTTGATTTTTTTTTTTAACTACAGAAATATAATAGAGCAATTTCGTCTGTTGCAAACAACTCAGAAAGCCCACAACAGGTCAGAATACTTTTTAACACTATTGATTCCTATTTGAAATCTCTTCCTTTGCCTTGTAAATCATGCTTGCATACCTAATAGTGCTAACATTCAGGGGTGCCACAGGCCATAATGCAAAGGATCTCAAGGCACCCCAGGGCACTGTAGCACTGTGGTTGGCAATCATTGGTTTAGAAGGAATGAGGTAGAATATAATGAGCCATGAAGTCAAGTGACTCCCTCACTGCTGCCTGAATAGAAATACTGATGCAATTGTCAATTAGTTTGTTTTAAACTCTGGGTGGTCCAGAAATCAAAGTGTGGGGCAACAGCATCACTGCACACTGCTCTGGATCTGCCCCTGTTTATGGCATATGTTGTTATAGGTTAATGAACTTGTTCTTTTGTTAGTTGTGCAGAAACATCTTCCATAGTTTCTGAATGCTGCTGTGAAAGTTAAATTTGCCCATTCATAAAATGATCCATTTAAGCCCTACTTGCCATTTCTGCTCGTCTTCTATTCTCTTTGTAGAACTTGAGAGACCTAAATGATAGTGGACTTGATGCTAAGTTATGCTAAGCCCCCTTGACATTGTTTGGCCAGAGTAAAGATACCTTAATATAATTAAGAATTAGGCCTCAAATGACCAAAGCCCAAACAATATAGTGGGCTGTATCTCCATTTAGGATTGGTCCTAGAAATAATTTGGGGCTGATTAAGAACCTATGCAATCCCATATACTTTGCTTTACCAGTAAGTTAGTACTGATTTGGCCTGATTTGTTTGGAGAAAAGCTGGAACAATGGTCTATACTAAATTAAAAATGGTGGGGAAGACCGCCAGACCTCCGAGCAGGACACGGGGGTGAAGCCGGAATTCTGACTGAGCTGGAACTCTCACCCAGCCTGGACCTGGGATCGGGCCTCCTGCAGAGCTCCGGGTTGACATTCACTCACAGAGGGCTGTCCGGGCCAGCCGTCCCTGGCCGGGGTTGCTGGGCTCCGACCCCGGGGCCTGCATGCCTGCCAGGACCCTCCGAGCCATCTCCGGCCTGCCCAACCTCTGGGCACGTCACCGGGACGAAGCCAGAATTGTGCCTGGGCTCCTGGAACTCAGGATCGGGCCCTCGGTTGACAAGGCAGCGGGGCACAAAACTCGGATACCGCCTCTGGGCACAGCACAGTTCTCTCCCAAAGCTTTCACTCGCTGCCCTCCTGGAACCAAAGGTGGCATTTAGGGTCCTGAAAAACGTGACCCCGAAAATCTGCGCAAACTATTAAGAATAAGCGATATTAAAATGAAATCAGTATCTCAGATTCATAGTCTCTCTCTCATACTTCCACTGAATATACTCAAACTATACTTCACCCAGATAAAACAGTTCTATTGTTTACTTGAAACAAAAGGAAATTTCAAATGTTTATTTAAAAATTAAAAATGGGAAATCTATACATATATACCTCTATAGGCTAAGATAGATCTATAGATAGGTAGATATAGCACAAACTTTCCCAAGTTCATGTCATTAGCTGCTGTGAAAAGACCTGGAAAAGAAGAAGGAGAGAGGAGTTACAATACAAAAGATAAGAGGAAGAGAGAGCGAGAGTGAGGTGGGGGTGGGAGCAATGCTAAGAGAAAAGCAAATGAGCAGTAAATTCATAGAAACAAAGGGGGTGCATCTATGCAAGATGCTACTGTGCAGTCATTACTGTGAATTTATTTAGCACTTGTATTAGCAAATACTAAATAAATGTGCAACAACTGGAGTTACTGTGCAGTAGCACCAGCGAACATCTTTTAAGTGACACTAATGTGCAGTAGCCTAATAATACTGCACAGTACTATATTAGCACTGCCCATGCTGTGATGCGCTATTGCATAGTATTATTCAGTTACTGCAGTCAGCATCTCATGTAAATGTGCCCAGGGGAGGTCACAAAATCTAATTTAGGCAATGAGATTAGAATTCATAGTCCCAGTTTAAACCATACTTAACACAGTCCAGTTTGTGGATAGTTTCTTGTTCCACTGCTTCCTGTTCTAACTGGTCCAATACTTCCTCCTTGACAAGGATAACAGAATCCCTCTGGTTGTCACTTCCTTTCACTGTTCTCTCCCCCGATCCCCACCTTGTCGTTTGCATTGTAGTTGCACTCCCCTTTATGCTTTGCTTTCTGTGTCTTTTCACAGAATCCGATGAAGTGAACTTAGGTTCATGAAAGCTTGTGTGTAATGTGCACATGCACTCTCTCTATATGTGTATCTTATTGCACCATGCCCCAGGAACTGGCACAGGGACCCTGCAAGGGAAGTTCCCACTCTTGTGTAGGGCGTGCTGGGGATTAGCATCATAAACCAATGGGTTAGGGAGAAAGAGACAGGCACAGGTGAATAAACATTAATATTAAAGTACATACATGTAAGGAACACTAATACCACAGTATATTCACTTGAGAAGTCTCCCAAAACTCTGGAGGGACTCCCAACCTGGCTCTGATCTCCAAAATGTTTAATTGCTATCTGCCAGGACTCTCACGTCTGAGTGTCACTGCTGCAGCTTGTGGTGCTGGCTTTGTCACTCCTTCTGAGTCTTCAGCCATGTTTCTGCCTTGGCCATGGTGTCCCATGCTTTGTTGCTGCTTTTCTGCTTCCTCCCATCCCCTGAAACCTTCTGGGAATTGCAGTGCATGTTACAGTACATTCCTCCAGTCCTCTGGAAGTTTCTGGGAGTTGCAGTTCACACTACAGTTCTTTCCTCCAGACCCCTAGAGGCTTCAGGGACTTGTTTATGTGACAACATTACAGTACATGATATTCAACATTACATTTACTAAATCTATAATAAATCCCTGTTTCCATTCAAAACATGTTTCTTTTGTGGAAACCCTTTAGATTTAAACTCTAAAATGGGAGGAGAATTATAATTAATTAAAGACAATAAAGCAATGTCTGCACTACTTGTATTTCTGCCGTTTGGTTATCCAATGCTGTATCTATTTAATCCTCCTACATGGTAAGCATTTTAGAACCAAGATTATCTCCTTGATTCATTTACAAATGATGCAGAGTTGGTGCACATTAATTAATATTAAGTATTGTATTAATATTCCAAACAAGAATCTCTGTTAAGTAAAAATAGATGCATTTCCAGATCTAAATCTCAATATTTATTCCATTAGTTTCATTCATTGTGAAGCACAAAGATAATAATTTACCAGCTGAAAGTTGAACACTATACTATGAATTTACATTCATATGAAGTATTTTATGAAGCCAAGGATTTAAATGCTGATACCTTCAAGCATCCAATAGTCCAAAAACACATGGAATAAAAGTCTTTTTCAGTAAACATCTGTGCAACCACATCCAGTATAGACAATAGAAAGAAGAAATTATAGCTGGAAGATTTGATATATGCTTTTTTCCTCCACCTGGGGCTGATCTAATAGTCTTTAAATTGGCAAAATTTCTGCTGATTTAAAATTGTCATGTTGATATTGTCGTCATCATCATCTTCCTATTTATTTTTCTCAATATGCTAAAAGTTAATGTTTCCTGTTCTGTTTTATAATTGAGTTTACTTTGGTGTGAGATTTGTCTATGTAAAGGCTCATGGGTCTAGGTAGATAAAAAGAAGAAAAATCACAATTCCTATGGTTTTCTATAGTTTCATCTGTAACTTCACTAGCTCTACAATGTAGCTGTGAAAAGAATATTCCAATTCCTTTTGGTGCTATTTTTGGCTGAATGCATTTAAAGGCAATGGTATGCAAAGCTAGAGCTGATTCAATGTATTTAAACTGGATATATTAGACTCCAGTCTTAATCTGTTCATTTTGTATGAACTCTGGGACATGTTTCTTGGCCTTTTAAAAAAAAAGCTATGCCTGTTTTCCCTATGCATTCTGAAAATTAGTTGCTCCAGGCTCTCCAAACAAAGTTGACAACTGGCAAAGTCTTCCTTCCTATGGAGATAAACTCAGGAGATCTGCTTTTGGGTTTGAGGCCACAGAAAGTTTATACCCACTCCAGAATATTTATCTGATTTATTACCTTGTATGTCTAGCCAATTGGACTTTGTTTTAGAATTTTTCTCAGAAAGTTTCAACAAAGGTGATTTCTGTAGCTTTTAGCTGTAAAATCTTATGTGTATGGCTGAATTGGGAATAAATGAATGGGAGGCAGATTGCCACAATCTCTCTCTTCCCTTTCACCTCACCATCTCAACAACATGCAGCTGCAGAGCTATTTTACTGTCATTTGATACTGGCAACTTTCCACACTTGTAGAGGATGGAAGATCACATGTGATTTTAGTTGGCTCTAGCCCATTGTTAACTGGCCTCTATTTGCTTTATCTGGTAATACATTCCTTATTCCTACTCCTCTCATACTTTGACTAGGGGCCAGATCCAAAAAGATTCAGATGCCTAAAATAGCACTTAGGTGAACTCCAGATGCCTGAGTCCAAAATCGTGATTCAGAAAGTCCTCACTCGCTTGCTGACCAACCCACCAGGTGCCTAAATTAACTAAATATCTGCATTTCTGATCTGCAGCTGTGCAAATGTACCCTGGCCTGAGGAGCCTAGCTTGTAAGTTCCATTAGAATCTAGAAACTAGCAGAGTGGCAACTAAATCCTCTGAGGGGCTTAATTCATTAGCTGTGCTCTAAGCAAGTCTAACCCTCCCAGAATGCATGTATGTGTGGCAGTGGTGTTCCCACCCACCTGGAAAGAAATTATCTAGTCATTAGAGCAGTCACCCAGGAAGAGGGGGAACCTGGGTTCTAGGCCTATTGTCCTTATAGCCATCTCCCACCATCTAGAAGAAAGCCCTAAGTGCCAGAAGAAGGCCTAGGCTGACAGCCTCTCACTACCACCTGTTGAAGCTGTGCTGCTGGACAGCAGGGACCACAAAAGGTAGGGAGCCAGAAACAGACTATTCAAGTGACTTGCGACTCTACAGCCTAGTTGTTAGGGCACTCACCCTGTGGGGGAAAGCCAGTACCTGTTTATGCATTTCACATTAACTGTTAGATAAAATACAGGAGCAGTCTTTGGACTCGATCTCAGGGGTCCCTCTCCCCTACAAGTGCTCTGCTCAGTAGGATACAGCCCTTGTGCTGTCGCTTTTTGATCACATGAATCCTGCATCCTGTTGCACAATGGCCAAGCTTCAATGGGGTGGGTGAGTGGTGTCCTGGCCAACCTCTTTTCTAGCTTTGTGCCTAGGATGAGAGTTGAAGTGGATGTAGAACCCAGGTCTGTCACTTCTGACAGAAGTCTGATGAAATGCTCTTATCATTAAACTGTTATTAAGAATAGGTTGTGATGGTGCTGCAGTCTTTTTTTCCCCAAACAAAATCAGATGACCCTGTTCAGTTTTTCAAGGAATGGCTGTAGACACCTGCTATCATGAGAGGTAGGTGGTACAGGCTCTGGAACTTAAGCAGGTGGAGAGGCCTGCCTGTTACCCTGACTCAAGTGGCTAAGCTCTGGGGAGGATTTCAGATACACTTCTGTGTTTACCATTTATTGGTGTTTGGATATGGAGACTAATCATAGAGTAGTTGACAGTATCTATATGTTATTTTCCTATGGCAAGTGAAAGATAAACCAAGAAAGCTTCTCCTGAATGAAATAGCCTTAGCTCCCATTTGCCATGTGCGAATGTATGCCTCAGATGTGGTCAGTGACTGAAACACTACAATGACAAGTGCAGACTCTGGACCTAGCATAAGTCCGAATTATGACAGTATGTGCTTAAGATTGTATTTTAGCCATAAGGAGTAGTTTGGGAATGGGAAAGTAGAATAAAATCTGTTGGTCAAGGCCACAAGCGTTGGGCCAGGCTCAGTGACAATAATTGGTTTTTGGAAAAACACTAATGATAGAGGTAACCGCTGTGTTGTTTCCTTCTTTTGATGAGAAGGACTGAGTCATGTAGCTAGGTAGAAGCCCATTAAATGATAGCATGTTTTCTGTTGACTGAATATGGTAAGGTGGAAATGTATAATCACTAGTTGCCAGTATAGATCATATTCAAGGAGGCTATGCATAGCTACAAAAGATGGCTAAAGCAAGATGCCCCAAGAGACTGTTACAGTTGTAGAATGAATCTTTGCAGATATGACATCTAAGAAAGGGAAGAAGCAAATAACATAACCAGCTAAACCAGATCAGATTAAATAGAGCATGATAAAAGACCTTAAATTAGATAATCCAAAAATGCTATATCATAACTTTATTTTATAGAACAATTTGTATAACCAAATGTAATAAATATTATGTCATAATACATATTTGTATTAAGTTTCTGAGATGTAGAAACAAAGCAGCCTTGTCAATAAAAACTATAAATAAAGGTAAAGGAAAGGACGTAAAGAAAAGATTGTTAAAGAGGCCAAGCTCAACAGACTGGCTGACAGCAACATCCTAAGGGATAGCCAGCACGGGTTTATTGCAGGTAGGTCTTGCTTGACCAATCGTATCTCCTTTTATAACTAGGTGACCTATCACATGGACAAGGGAGAGGAGATTGATGTCATATATCTTGACTTCAAAAAAGCCTTCCATCTGGCATCCCATGATCACCTCTTGGCAAAACTGGCCAACTGTGGCCTTGAGTCCACCATGAGCTACTGGCTGGGGAATTCACTCCATGGTCCGGCCCAGAGGGTGGTGGTTGACAAAAGTCAATTGTCATGGTGCCCTGTGACCAGTGGGGTCCCCCAAGGCTCTGTCCTTGGACCTGTATTGTTCAACATCTTCATTAATGATGTGGACATTGGAGTTGGAAGTGGACTGGCCAAGTTCGCCGATGATACTAAACTCTAGGGTAAATCATCCACACCTGAGGACAGGAGGGTGATCCAGGCTGACCTTGACGGGCTCAAGAAATGGGCAGATGACAACCTGATGGCGTTTAACACCGAAAAATGCAAGTTTCTCCACCTTGGGAGGAAAAACCTGCAGTATCCTTATAGGCTCGGCAGTGGTACACTGGCTAGCACTACAGAAGAAAGGGACTTGGGGTCAATCATGACCCCCGATGAACATGAGCCTTCAATGTGATGCCACGGCCAGTAAAGCAAGTAAAATGCTGGCTTGCATCCAAAGATGCTTCTCAAGCAAATCCTGGGACGTCATTCTTCCATTGTACTTGGCCTTGGTGAGGCCGCAGCTGGAGTACTGCGTCCAGTTTTGGGCTCCTCAATTCAAAAAGGATGTGGAGAAGCTTGAGAGGGTGCAGAGGAGAGCCACGCACATGATCAGGAAAACAGAACTTACGAGACAGGCTGAGAGCCATGGGGCTCTTTAGCCTGGAAAAGTGCAGGCTTGGGGCAATCTGGTGGCCATCTATAATTTTATCAGGGGTGTTCACCAGGATCTGGGGGGGATGATTGTTCACCAGAGCACCCCAAGGGATGACAAGGTTGAACAGTCATAAATTCCAGCAAAACCGTTTCAGGCTGGACATAAGGAAGAATTTCTTTGCTGTTTGAGCCCCCCAAGGTCTGGACTAGCCTGCTACTGGGGGTGGTTCATGCACCTGTATTGAACGCCTTCAAGAGAAATTTGGATGTTTATTTTGCTGGGATCCTATGACCCCAGCTGACTTCCTGTCCCTGAGGCAGGGGGCTGGACTCGATGATCTTCCGAGGTCCTTTCCAGCCCTAACATCTATGAAATCAATGAAATCTTCCCCTCCAGAAGTGTATTTTCCCCAGAAGCATATATCCTAACTGATTGGCATCCTTCAGGCCCATGAAGAACTGGTTCAGTTCAGTTCCAAATGTTTCATTGAAGCAAATAGATTTGAATAAAACCAATCAGAGAACAGTTATTAGAGTAAGCTATCTATAAATGTTGGGTATAGGCTGGAGGGAAAAGCAATGGGGAAGGGGACTGGAGAATCCGTGAATTCAAAAAGACCTGTTGCCAGTCTCTGTGCCCCTATTATTTTATGGGGTAGTTAGGTGGTTACTGGAATAAGTGTTTGTTTTTATGTTTTGAGAGTTTGACAACGAAAGGTCAGGGTTTAGATTTTTCTCATCCCTCTCTTCTGGCTGCATGGTGATAATTTAGGGAATTGTAACTGTACCTTAATTCTGTGTTTAAATGGTAATAATTAAAGTAATTGTATCTGTATTGTAATTTGGTGTCTAAGCTTGCTGAAAAGGGCCTGATCATACATAGGTTGTAGTCTTGTCTCTCCAGAGGATGAAGAGTAATGAGTTTTGGTAAGAGAAGAGTGGGTAATTGAACAGTTACTATGTATAAGTTTTTCCATGATAAGCCCCTGCTCCCTTTACAAGCATTGCACTTGGATAATTTGTCCATACCTACATCAACTAGCTCTAGGCTCCTTCCTGCTCAGAATGAGGGAGTTTCTTGAGGTATTTTGAATCTCGTTCTTAGCCACCTCATTCTCCCCATGCTACGAAGCCTCAGTGCTTGAACTCTGGGTTTTGGATTTCTGTGTGGGGACCAGCCACCTACAAGTAGGAAACTGTCAAATCTAACTTCTAGGTGTTTATGTCCTTCTTTCAGTCTAAGAGAATAAAATTTAACATGGCTGAATTAGGGAAGTTTCTAATTACCACATGCATTTTCGGTATCTATATGCAGTTTAGAGTCTGTTTATATTTACATAGCTGAGGTCACCACATATCGAATAGGTGTCTAGGAAGGTACATAATGCCACGTCCCCAAACTTTGATCACGTGGCATTTTTAAAGGTAAAATTATTTTCATTCTGTGAGAAAGCTCCATGAGAATTTTCAAAGAAATGATTGTCTTCAGACAAGATTTTTCCTCTTCGTATATTTATATAGTGTGTGTAAAATAAATAAATATAACCATATATAAAAGTGTTGGTTCAGTGCCTATTTTTGCTTTATTGCTATTGCTATAAAAGCTACCATGTGGTTGTATAGTAGTATTATTAATACCCTAGCTTTTGCCAATAACCACTAGTGATTTGTAAATTATTTTTAAAGCCAAAATATCAGTTACATCCCAAAGGTATTATTGTAGCGAGTATTGCCAGCATATTAAAATATGTTATTCTAATGAAATAATTTCTGAGACAGAAATTAAAGGAAATTAATTGATGCAAATACAGTAACCTGAGGCTTATTTTAAGTTTTTAATAAATTACACATATTATAAATTGTCATTCATAGAATTGTAAAGAAAAATCCTTAAGCAAGAAAAAAATCTGGGTGTCTTTATTAACTGTACTCTAAATTCCAAAATTCAAATTGACTCAGCTAAGAAAAGATCGTTAAAAAAAAATTCAGAGTAATCCAATTAACTTCTTTTTTGTTTTAATTTATGGTAAAGGATATATTTTTAAAAGACAAATGCCAGGTTAAATTAATTTTTCATTTGGTAAATATTATTTATTAAGTTCTTAAATTTGCATTCATTTAATCACAGTCTCTTTGTGGTCTCTGTGACATGACTTCAAATATTACATTTTTGGGAATTAAACTATCAGGACACTGAAATGCTTTTATGCTTTAGTCTAACAATCTACTGTGTAGTTAGAATGACAAATATCAGGTCTAAAATTCTCTGTTTCTGTGTGAGTGTCTAAACACATGCACACTATACACACACACACACACATATATATACGCATATACATAAGTTTATATACATATATAAACACACACACATATACACATACATATATACACGTATACACACACAGACACACACATACTTTTTAGATATTTTAGATATTTGTCATTGTAGGTATACAGTAGAATGTTTGACTAAAACATTAAACTATCAGTGCACTGAAATACTTTTATTCCCAAAATGTAATATTTAAAGTCATGTCACAGACCACAAAGATAATTTGATTATATACAGATAGATTGATTGTGTGTGTGTGGGGGGGGGGGGGGAGGGGGGGGGGGGAGGTAATGCATGGAAGATAGTACAGATTTCTGTATTGTTTCAGGAATCCCAGAACATGATTCATCCCTCTGCCTCCCCTCTCAGGATTCTGACTATCAAATGTCTGCAGATTTTTTTCAATGGAACTGAATAAACTGACCCAGCTCTGGTGTGAGTAGTGTGGGTGTAAGCCCGCTGCATCCCCGTGAGCTCAGAGACTCCCAGGAAGCTGTGCGACTGGAGCCTTGTGAACAGGCCACTCAAATAGCTGCACTTCTGGGCCTGGTGCATGATTTAGCATGGGAGTTTGCACAGGAAGGTGAGCGGGAGGACCGGAGGCTCTGCCTGTGAGCCCCCTGAGGTAGGCAGTCCCAGCCGCAGCTGGCCTACCAGTAGCATGACGCAGATGGGCACGCGCTGCAACCCGGTCCCCTCAGGGTCTGCAGCTTGCCCCTCTAGCACCTCAGAGGTCTCTACCCAGATGGGCTCCATCCAGACAGAGCCTCTGCCTCTCAGCTGCGGGGTCTGCTTGTCACTTATTCAGGCTCTGGGGTCCAGGAGCATGGCTACCTCCCTTTGTGAGGTCTGCTGTCTTTTGGGGTCTATGGCACACTAGCTGAAGGAGTTCCAGGCTGCAGTCAAGAGACTGTGTGCCATCAGGTATGGTGAGTGGGAGATAGACTCCTACTGCCAGGCCCTTTTCCCCTAGGAGGCAGAGGGCAAACCACAGTCACCTTCCAGGACAAGGGAGGACTTGAGGACTTCCTTGCTGTCCAGCCAAGAGGTTGGGCCAAGGTGGTCAAGGGCCCCAGTGCCCACCACACCAAGGTCCCCGCCCCGCTGGAGCTTTGCAACAGGTATGAACCTCTTGCAGCCCCAGCAGAGCCTGCCCATCTGCCAGCTCCTACAGGCAACACAGGCTTAACTGTAGCTACTGCTCTTGCTCTCCCTAAGACAAAATGCAAAGTGTTTGTCATGGGAGACTGCATCCTGAGGGGGAGTGAGGGGGAAATCTGCCACCCTGACCCCTTAGCCTGGGAAGTTTGCTGCTTCCCGGGAGCTTGTATCCGAGACATTGCAGAGAAGATCCCTGAACTCCTCCAGCCCACTGACCACTACCCTATGCTCCTTATCCATGTGGGCTCAAATGACATGGCTCGGAGCACTCCTAGCTGGGCCATGAGGATCTGGGAGCAGGGCTAAAGGGTGCAGGTGGTGTTTTCTTCGATCCTCCTGGTCTTGGGGGATATGGGCAGAGGAGGGAGAGGAGGTTTGAGGTAGTAAACCAAAGACTGTGGTGCTGGTGTTATCGGGAATGCTTTGGCTTTCATGACCACAGTCTGCTCTTTGGTGAGAGAGGCAGTGAGCTGCTGGGAAGGGATGGCCCCCACTTCTCTCCACTGTGGGGGAGGCTCTTTTCAGCCAGACTGGCTGGCCTGCTCCACCGGGCTTTAAACTGAGCCTGTTGGGGGGTGGGGGGACTACCACCACTGCTGACCCACTGAGCAACCCTTGCAAAGCCATCAGACCAAGACACTTAAGGGAGCCCACCCCTGCCCTAGCCCTGGAGTGAGTGGCAGGCAAGGCAAAGGCCCCCAAGGACACTTGCCTGCTTGTACACAAATGCCAGGAGTTGGGGAATAAACAGGAGGATCTTGTCTTCCTGCTTAACACAAATAACTATGATGTAATAGGGATAATGGAGACCTCATAGGACTGGGCCACATGTATAGATGGCTATACCCCTGTACAGGAGGGATCAAGTGGACAAAAGGGGTGAGAATGTAGCTGTCTATGTCAAGGAAAGCTACACGTTCCTGCAAGCTGACATTGGCACCCAGGATGGATGACTAGAGACCCTCTGGGTTGAAATCCATGGGGAACACGGTACAGGGGGACACAATGGTGGGAGTCTACTACAGACCTCCAACCCAGGACCAAGAGCTTGACTAGGAGTTCTCCAGGGAATTGGCTGAGGCCACATGCTCCCAGTCCATGGTAGTCATTGGAGACTTCAACTACTCAGACATCTCTTGGGAAGAGTGCTCAGCCAAATCTGAGCAGTCACAAAGCTTTCTCTTGTGTGGATGAGCTCTATCTGATGCAAGAAGTTGACAGGCTGACAAGAGGTAAAGCACTGCTTGACCTGGTTCTGGCAACGGGGAATGACTTAGTCAGTGACCTAATGATCGAAGGGAAGCTGGGTGACAGTGATCACGAGTTGATCACCTTCACCATCTGCTGTAAAGCTGGCAAGTCAGTCAGCAATATAGAAGTCCTTGACTTCAGGAAAGCTGACTTTGACAAGCTCAGGAGGCTGGTCAGGGAGGCCCTAAAGGGTCACAACCCAAAGGGGAGGGGAGTTCAGGACAAGTGGTTGGTCATAAAAGGAGCGATCCTGGATGCGCAAACAAAGTCCATCCCATCTCAGAGGAAAGGCAGCAAAAGGGCATAGCAGTCCCTTTGGCTCTCCAAGGAACTAGTGGACCTCCTGCGTCTAAATAGAAAGATGTACAAAGGATGGAGGATTGGCTCCACCTACAAAGAGGAATACTCTACACTGGTCCGGACCTGCAGGGAGTGAAACAGGAAAGCCAAGGCTTCGAGTGAACTCCAACTAACAACAAGTATCAAGGACAATAAAAAATCCTTTTTTAGATATGTGGGGAGCTGGAGGAAAAGCAAGGGCAACATTGGACCCCTACCAAACCAGATGGAACAACTGATAACTGACACCCAGGAAAAAGCCAACTTGCTGAATGGGTACTTTGCATCAGTCTTTCACCAGTCTCATGGGACACCCCTGCCCATTATGGGACAGGGAGGCCTGGATGAGGGAGATTCCTTACCCCGCATCAATGCTGACCTCATGAAGGAACACCTTGAGATGACACCTTCAAGTCAGCTGGCCCTGACAGTTTACACCCCAGGGTACTCAAGGAGCTGGCTAACATCATAGCTCAGCCCCTGGCATGGATCTTTGAGAACTCCTGGCATTCTGGTGAAGTGCCCAAAGATTGGAAAAAGGCCCATGTGGTACCCATCTTCAAGAAAGGGAGGATCTGGTAAACTATAGTCCCATCAGCCTGACCTCTATCCCAGGGAAGGTCTTAGAAAAGAATATCAAAGAGGCCATTCTTAACAGACTGGCCAATGGCAACCTCCTGAGGGATAACAGCATGGGTTTGTTGCGGGTAGGTCTTGCTTGACCAGTCTTATCTCTTTCTATGACCAGGTGACCTATCACCTGGACAAGGGAGAAGATATTGATGGCATATATCTTGACTTTAAAAAAAACTTTGATCTGGTATTCCTTGATCACCTCTTAGTAAAACTGGCTAACTGTGGCCTTGGCCTCACCAAGATCTGCTGGCTGGGGAATTGGCTCCGTGGTTGGACCCAGAGGGTAGTAATTGATGGAAGTCAATTGTCATGATGCCCTGTGACCGGTGGGGTCCCCCAAGGCTCTGTCCTTGGGCCTATACTATTTAACATCATCATTAATGATGTGGACATTGGTGTCAGAAGCAGACTGGCCAAGTTCGCTGATGACACCAAACTCTGGGGTAAAACGTTCATACCTGAGGAGAGGAGGGCGATCCAGGCTGACATTGACAGGCTCAGAAAATGGCTGAATGAGAATCTGATGGTGTTTAACATAAAAAATGAAAGGTTCTCTACCTTGGGAAGAAAAACCTGCAGCAACCTTATAGGCTCGGCAGTGCTATGCTGGTTAGCACTATGGATGAAAGGGACTTGGGGGTCATGATTGACCACAAAATGAACTTCAATGTAATACTGCTGCTAGTAAAGCAAGAAAAACACTGGCTTGCATCCATAGATGCTTCTCAAGCAAATCGAAGGACGTCATTCTTCCATTGTACTTGGCCTTGGTGAGGCTGCAACTGGAGTACTGCATCCAGTTTTGGGCTCTACAATTCAAAAGCGATGTGGAGAAACTTGAGAGGGTGCAGAAGAGAGCCATGTGCATGATCAGAGGCCAGAAAAGCAGACCTTATGAAGAGAGGCTGAGAGCCATAGGACTCTTTAGCCTGGAAAAGTGCAGGCTCAGGGGTGATCTAGTGGCAACTTATAAGTTTATCAGGGGTGCTTACCAAGATCTGGGGGAATGTTTGTTCATCAGAGCACCCCAAGGGATGACAAGGTCGAGTGGTCACAAACTCTTCCATGACTGTATCAGGCTGGACATGAGGAAGAACTTCTTTACTGTCCGAGCCCCTAAGGTTTGGAATAGATTGCCACCAGAGGTGGTTAAAGCACCTACTCTGAATGCCTTCAAAAGACATCTGGATGTTTATCTTTCTGGGATCCTATGATCCCTGCTGACTTCCTGCCCCTGGGGCAGGGGGCTGGACTTGATGATTTTCTGAGGTCCCTTCCAGCCCTAATGTCTATGAAATCTATGGAACTGAAAGTTTCATTATGCCTCTTCATAAATCCATGGTTCATCCGCTCCTTGAATACACTGCAAGGTAGGAGTTAGGATTCAGAGAGACCTAGAGAACTTGGAGGACTGGTCCAAATGGGATTAAAAAAACCCTGCACTTGAGATGGAACAATCTCACGCAGTATTGCAGGCTGGGGACCAATGCACCCATGCATCATTACATCCCGTACACCCCTGCACCAGTACAGGCTGGGAACTACCTCGTTAAGTAGCAGCTCTGCAGAAAAGGACCTGTAGGTTACAGTGGACAATAAGCTGAATATAAGCCAACAGTGTACCCTTGTTACTAAGAAGGCTAACAGCATTCTGGGCTCATTGGTAGGTGTGTTGCCAGCAGATCAAGGGAAGTAAATATTCCCCTCTATTCAGCACTTGTGAAGCCACATCTTGAGTAATGTGTTCTGTTTTGGGCCCCCCACTACAGGAAGGATGTGAACAAATTGGAGAGAGTCCAGTGGAGGACAATGTTACCAGATTTGCCCGCTACTTTGGGATATGCTCATTTATTAGGGCTAGGGTCTTGGTAATTCTATTAATGTGCTGCTTGTGTTACTTGTGTTTCTATACGGAGCTGTATCTCTCCCCCTGCAAGCCCCCCTGACGCAGTCTGCCTTTCACCATTGCTATGCTTCAGCCATTTTTCCAAGCTTCAGTCCACTGGTTAAGTGCACCCTGTGGCTTGAGCCCATAGCCCTTGGCAGGACTCAAGACACTCCCATGCTCTTAGGTACTACTGTGACCTCTGCCTTCCCCTGACAGTCCTAAACCCAACTTTGAAGCTAAACTTTAAACTTTCTTATGTTTAAAGAGAAAAAAACCCAACATAAGCGCTCTGGCTATAACTAAACCTTTAACCTCCGGGCTATATACCAAAACTCCTACCCAGCCATGGACTTTAGTCCATTATTAGCTCTCATGCTATCCCTGGAGACTTGCCATCTCCTGGCATATCATGCCTATCATCTGTGTCTCAGCAACAGGCATCTTACTGCAGGACTCTTTCCTCTTCAGCCTCCAGGGCCAGACTGATTGCCCTGGCTCTGGCCCTGTCTTATCTCTTTCCTAGTCCCCGCCCTTTTCTGGTCAGGTGACTCCACAGGGCTGGTTGCAGGTGCCCTCTAATTAGGCTTACTAACTGGTCTACATGTCAGCCTATCTGTAGCAGTGCCTGGTCTCTCCTGCAAGGCACCAGCCTACAGTCCTATTGTTGAGCAGCTGGCACTGAAATAGGCTTCCTACTGCTCACATAGGTATTGTCCTATTGTTCTGCTCATAGCCCCTGTTTTCCTGGGCCAGATTTCCTTCAGCTTTTCTCTCACAGTCTTCCCCTACCTGGAGACTATCCTTGGGTTTGTTCTCCCTTAAAATAACAGAGACCCTTAGGTTTTCTGTTACAGAGACCAATTTGACTCACTAATTTGGGGTTGGTGACTGTTATCTAGATAGATGCATTTTACTGAGATAATTTTGCCCCCCAAACAGTTGAAAATATTCACTACTGAAATACCTATCACCAGCATGTTTTAATATTGATATTTTAAATTCAGATTCATGTTTAAGTTGCCTTAATATATTATGTCATTTGAATGAGAACTTTACATTCCTCAAGGATTGGACTGAGGTTTTTATGGGGCCCAACTGTACTGAGGTTCAATAAATAATAAATAGCACTGATAGTCACACATGCTATTTCTGTGTAATACATAACCTGCAAAGACAAGAGCTGTATTTTGCACACTGTTTTTGCAGAAACTTTGGGTATCCTTTGAGACCTTCATAAATGCAGGTTCTTCTATATTTTAATAGAATACAGTGGATTGAACTGTAACAGGGAAGCTGTTACCAGCCCCTGCTAGGAGAAAATATGCATACTTACCCAGGACAAGAATGTGGAGTGTAGTGGGGAAAAATTATGTCATCAAAAAGCGTCCACCTGTGGAGACTCTGTAGCCAGCAGAGAGGGAAACAGATTGACCCGGAATATCCACTGGAACTGGAAGGACCTATAAAAGAGAAAGAAATGAAGGTTAATTCCCAGGGAGGGGATAGAGGAACAACTGCTGACAGTTGCTGTGATCTACGTGAAGGTGTAGAGGTGGATAGATGGTGCTAATGATAGCTGAAAGTGAATGGAACTGTTGACCCTGAGCACTTTGTGAGAGTCATGGTGAGTCCTGGCAAAAGGGACAGCTGGAGAGCCAGAAGGAAGAGAGGGAGAAGAATGAGAAAGCTCTCCTGAACTCTATTACATGGAGAAACAAAGAGAGCAAAGATTCCTTCTTGAACCCACTATTGGGTAGAACCCCAGGAGGGAAATCTATGCTGATGCAAAGGATTGCATAACTGTGAAAGAGACCTGTGTCTGTATGGCCTCAAACATCCAGTCACATGCACCCCTGGCCTGGATGGCCGGTGGTGTTCACACTACCATTCCTTGCAGAGTGTCAAGAAGGTGTTTACTCCTGGTGTGGTCTTCCCCAATCTTGCCTGCCACAACTTTTTATATTCTTTCAGTGGAGGGTCCGACCACTTGGGGACTCCTGGTGGCAGAACGTTTTTCCGGCGGTCTTCTGTGAGGCTCCACCTCCCCTGTACCTTACCCTCACACCAAGCCTTGATGGGTCAATATTGTCCTCACAGCCAACCTCCCAACCATTGAGCCCCTGATTGTCTCCATCGGGGGTGGCCCTCCCTGCTAAAGCTAAGTTGCCTGAGGTATCCTGCCCAGGTTGCAAGGCTGCCCTAAGGCTAGCAATCCAATCCAGGTCTTAAGCAACAATAAAGCTACAAAAGAGCTCTGCCCCTCAGCCCCTCCAAAAGGGGAAACATAAAACATAAAGAAAACCACTATTATGCTCTAAGGGACCCAACTGTTCCCTTGCTGGACCCCCTCTGCCTAGTTGCCAACCACCTGCCCTTTGGCACTTTGGGTCTGGGTTAGGCCTTGTATGTAGCCAGGGTAGCCTGTGGACTCTGCCACGGCTCTTCTTCCCTGTCACCCAGATTTTTGCTTCTTTGGAACACCTGTAGTCCTCCGGTAGACACCTGTCTCCCCAGTGGTCATGCTTCGCAGCCCTCACGCTGCCCTTGCCTCCCATCTCACACTAGGTGCACCTCTTCGGCTTTCTCGGTGCCCTCGATGGTCCCACCTGGTCTGGCATGGGGCATTGTATCGGCCTCTCTGGCCCCTCTGTTGAAGCCACTGGCATTGGGGTCTTTCTGTACCCCTTTGTTCCTATGTCTGCATTCCCTGTTGTCGGGTGCTGCCTTCAGCTCTTGGCTCCTCTCACTGCAGCCAGCAGTCTCTGGTTTACAGCTCGTGCTGGAGGGTTCTTCCCCACTGGGGGAAGCAGCTTCCAACTCTTCTCACTGGAGAGGCACCTCCTGCTGGTGCTGTTGCCGGCACCAATCTGCTTCCTCCATTGTCTCTGCCAGTGGTCCTTTTTATTCCTGCTGGCCAGTGATTGGCGATGATGTCACTGGCCAGCTGCAGCTGTATAAAGGAGCAGCTTATAATCTGTGCAGGTCTTTCTTCAGGTTCTGGTTTCGCCCCGGGTCCTGATGTGGGTGAGTGTTGCCCTTTACCCTTGACTTTTCCTTCTTTTTTGTCGGTGGGCTCCTGTCCCTGGGGTTCCCTCTTTGTATTTTGGGGTCCTCCCTCCTGCTTTTCCCTGTGACAAGACCAAATAGTTGATAACATTAGTTGAGAAGATTGATGGTGGAGTGAACCCACTGGCCGTGATTCAAGCTGGCCACGATGTTCTCTGTCCTTAAGGAATTAAGAATTACAAGGCCACGGCACGTTGGGCAGGGGCAGGTTATAAGGGGAGGTGGAGCCCAACCACCACCACCACCAAAGTGGATGCTGTTCCTTTTATGTGAGTCCATGGTCTCCCCTTCATGGTTTGTGTGTGTGTGTGTATATATATATATATTTATATATATAGTCTTATTTTCTATCATCAAGGCATAGCAGAAGAGTCCCCAAGAGAAGGCAACTACTCACATATATTTGTAATGAACTGGGACCCCTTTCGGGGGGCCAGTAATTGTCTGGTGACATTGTCCTGTGACATGAATCAGTAAAAATCTACACCCCAACCTGACATAAATATCTCTGACATCATTCCTCTTTGCTGGTGGTTCAAATAATTAATTTTGAATTGTTAGTAAGAGTGGTTTTATTGTTGATCAATCTTAATATTTTTGTAAATGATTTGACTATCACTGTAATTTATTGTAATTAACACAGGAAATAACTAAATAAAAATATGCCAAATACAACATAAACATTTTGTATTGTATGATATATGTACATTTCTGTACTAGGCTGACTGGTGTATAATTATTGACTTACAGCCATAACCTCTTAGGATCAGAGCATGCAGTGAGCAACATATGGCTGGAGTGACTGCCTACACACAGCTCATTATTAGTAGACCTAGGTAAAACTCAGGCTTCTGGTTCATGGACAATTTCAATATTCTGAAACTTTGTTTTGCTCAGAGTTGGAATGATATTAATTTTGGTTTCTGAAATTTCCTAAGAATAAAAAATTTCAAAAAGAGGTTGATGAGAAACACTAAATATATGAAAATGAAATGTGTCCTGAACTTTCATAGTGGCTGTCTGAAATTCATATTTTTCCATTTCACAACCACTTTTAAGAAGCCTGGACCAGGTACAGACTTTATACTTTTACCTGTATAAATGATCAGAATTTCTGATACAGATAAAAGTATGTCTGTACCTGGCCCAGGCTTTTTAAAAGTGGTCGTAAAACGGAAAAATATGTGTTAATGGCAATAAATTACAGTGATATTCAAATCATTTACAAAAATATTAACAGATTGATCAACAATCAAACCCTTCTTACTAACAACTAAAAATTAATTATTTGAATTACCAGCAAAGAGGAATGGAGCATTCTAATTAGAATGCCAAAGAGCATGTATGTAGGTAGCCAATAAATCTAGTTCTTCCAACCTTTCCTTTTTCATGTTTTCCAAACTTCTAATTGTTTTTATTGCTCTTCACTACATTCATTCCAAAGTTTTCATTTCTTTCTTGAAGTGTGGAGTCCAAAACTGGACACAGTACTCCAGGTGATACCTCTCCAGTGCTGAATAGAATGAAAGAATCACTTCCTGTGACTTGCATGCGACTCTCCTTTGATGCAACACAGATATTTTTTTTCTCACAATAGCCCACTCTTGATTCATATGTCTTGCAGTCCATTTGACCCCCAGAACCTTTTAGATCTTAATAAAGTCCATGTAATTAATTCTGGACTACTCCATTTATCAATGCCATTTTTAAACCTAATCCTCTCCAAAATGTCTTCTATTCCACCCAGCTTAGTATTATTTGTCAGTTTACTAACTGCACTCAGTTCCATCCTCCAAACCATGAATGTAAATATTAAATGCTACTGGACTTAGAACAGACCCCTGCAGAACTTAGCATCTCTTCCCAGTTGATCTAACCAGTTCTGTGCCCATCTTACAGTAGTTTCATCATGACTACATTTCCTTAGCTTACCAATAAGAAAATCAGGAGAAAGTGCTGAAAGCCTTTCTGATAATGAGATATATCACATTCACTATTTTTATTCATCCACAAAGCCTGTCGCCTTGTCATAAAAAACAGGTTGGTTAAGTATAACTTGCTCTTGACAAATCTTTATTGGATGTTCCTGACCACCTTGGTTCTTGGAAATAGATTCCTTAACAACGTATTCCAAAATATTTCTGGGTATTCAGGTTAGACTTACTGGTTTGTAATTACCTGGGTTTTCCCTGTTGCTTGCTTCTTAAAGATGGGCAATATATTGCTTTTTCTAGTTTTCTGGGACCTCACTTGATCTCTGTAAGTTCTCAAAGATAGTAGCCAATGCCTTTACAGTACCTCAGCCAATTTCTTGGGTACCTTTTTATCTGGTAACTCTCAGGTTTGGAAAAACTAGATTTCATACATCATCATTAACCCAGTTACATACAGTGTTGTATGTAATAAAACTGTTGTATCTTAGTATTTATATCCTTATTATATATCTTCTCTTTATTTGTCACAACTGAATTTTTCTGTAATGTTCTATACAGTGCCCATAAATTCTACTCCTGTGAAGTATCCAACCGTTTAAGACAAGAGCATTTAAACCATTTTCAGTATGAAAGTATAAAACGACATCAAGGTACATGCATTTTGGGGAGGTCCTGCTAAAACTGTGAGAAGATATTTGTTGTAAATATTTTTACATGGAAAGAATAAAGGACATGTACGTAGATTATTTTGTACTTGCTATTTTTTTTTCTCTTTGTCTCTTGGATAAATTATTGTAATCAGGCCTAGTCCTCTCAAAGGTGTTTGGCTCTTACAAATATAAAGGCAGTACAAAATCATTAAAAATATCAGTATAAAAATTAAACAGTTCTCAGTTAAATATTTTAGTCAGTCCTAATCATTTGGTCCAGGCATCAATGGACCAAATGATTAGATACCCAAGTAAAATTTTATGTAAAGGTTACAACACATTTATTTAATATACATCCATATGAATTAGTAGCCTGTGTATAATGTAAAAGTATTTCAGAGATCTCTTAGCCAAATTATTTAAATCCATTTTTAGGGTTAGATGTTTTAAGGTCAGGAGGCTTTTTAAGGATCCCCTACCTTCCATTTGTGTCTGAGTCTGTCCCCCACTTAAACAAAAATGGTTTCTCCTAAAATGTTTCATAGTTGTTAGGGGCTGGGAGGGACCTTAAAGATCATTGGGTCATCCCCCCTACACTTGGGCAGGATTTCTTATTTATTTCTCCCTCTGCCTGCCTTTCCCCATTCCATGCTAGAATCTCAGGACAATGGGGGTGCGATGGTGCTGAGCCAGGGAGGGGATCCCATAGAGGTATGGGGGCAGGTGACTGTGCCTGGGCTCAGCTGGCTCGTACTGGGCTAATAAACACCAAGCTCCTAGGATACTTTGTTTCCTAGTTAATAGTGCATAGAAAAAATGTATATATATCTAACACACCACATCAAATGGCAACATGTCACCTTCAGTCATACAACATTCCACTTAGATGACCAATGAAGTTGCAGTTAAGAACTGTAAATGGTTCTACTACAGAAGAATCCCTGTTCAATAAAACTCTGGTACAGACTATGCTATCAGTGATTACCATTCTTTAGTTCACAGTTTAGCAATGAAGCACAATCAGGCAAGAATCTTTGACCTTAATACCAGCCACATGACTAAATGGCTTTTAGATGTCCTAGGTGAGTTCTTTTAAGAAAAAAAATGCCTAAATTGTAGCAATTTATTACAATTGGTCTTTCTTGATTAAAACAATGCCATTGATTGTTCTGTACTTAATGCAAAGTTAAAATAATGAGGGAATTCATTGTACTCACCATATCACTGATAAATTAGGGCTATTGAAGAGTTTTGGATACAGAGCATAAATGGACATTCAGCTATTCTGTGGATCTATGAGATGCATCTTCCATCATTATGGGCCCGATCTTGTTCCCTCTGGAGCCAATGGGAAAACCTTTATATTTATTTCAGTCATGGGGGATTGGGCCAGTGACAGATGTGCTTACATGAAGTCAAATCAATAATAAATGTCACTTGACAATGAATGATGAGTGCCTCAAACTATTAGAAGAAATAAAGCTTAAGATAGTATGGCGTCATTCTGTCTTGTTCAATAATCTCATGGCACTCTTTGGCCAAAGGATTTTAAAAAGCAGGTAAGCTTCATTTATGCCCATTTTCCAAATGGGGAAACAAGCACATTGATGTGAAGTGACTTGAACAAGATTACAGGTGGAGATTATCCCCTAGGTAAAGGGGCTTTGGACATTGGAAGATAGAAACTGTTAACAATGCAAGAAGACAGGAAACAAGCAAGTACAATGTGCTTATCTGGGGACATAGAAAAACTATTCACTTGGTAATTAATTGGGGACACTTTGCTGGGGTGACTAGTTAATGCAGTCCAGTCAATTCCAGCAAGAGGCTTTTGAGTTTTTGTGTGTGGAGTTTTTCTGTAATAGGGTGGTCTGTTCCTTTAAGAAGGAACAGTCAGCCCTACTGAAAATGCCCAACTGTGGGGTATTTGGATAAGCAGCAAGTGCTCCGGTGGGATCTTTAAAATCTCCCAGAAGAGTTAGAAGTGGGGATGAAGCATTGTGTGAATGGAATGGTGTGCTACAAGGATGGGCCAGGCTGTTGTTCTGGGGCCAGAGCTAAAAGGACCCCTCTTCCTTATGCCCATGGGTGACTGGTGCCACCTTAGTCAGGTGGGGCATGTGCCCCCCCAGTGACCAGTCACTGACTGGGGGGGCGCCCCCCACAGCCAATCGTGCCACCCGGGTGGCGGGGGGTTCCCCCCATGGCCGATTGCGCTGGCCAGGAAGTGGCTGTGGCACTCCTGGAAGCAGCTGGTGCTTGCAGGGGGCCACTGGTGCTCCCATCTTTCCCCCCTGCCTGTCACCTGAGCGGGGAGTGTGGCCTATCAAGGGGTGTGCCGGTGCTCTCAAAGGGTGAATATGTATTCCCATACACACTCTACACATCACCACTGCTTGTGCCTGGGACAAGGCAGAAAAAAAAGGTTTTGTTTGTTTATTTTTTTAAAAGGGCACAGCTGGGGGCCACATGCCCCACAAGATGCACCAGCAAGAGACCACAGGCCACACTGTGCTGCTGTACCATGTGTTTGCATGGTGGGTGCTCCCCCTATGCCACTGCATCATGTTCATGGAGGTGGGGAAGGTGGGGAGGCATCTGCTGCCTTGCATAATGTAGCATCCTGCCTCACCTTCAACTTTCTGCGGGTTCCTCCATGGCACCATGCATGTGTTCCTGGCTGCTGGCTCATCTAGCACTGTGGGTTGCAGTGTGCCGCCCTGCCCTGCTGTGGCTGGGTTAGGCAGTGGAAGCTGGAGGAAGAGCGGGGAGAGAGACTGCAAATGCTGCTGCATCCAGAGCAAGGGTTGGAGGTGGCTAGGTGGGAGCCCAGGGTCACGTGTTAACCCCTTGTGGGCCATCAGCAGACAACCCTGGTTTAAAAAAACCTGTTCCTTGCTTGGGAGGACTTGCTAGGTAGCTCCTCAGGGAGCAAGCCTGCCTGGAGAAGCCAGCAGACTAAGCAATCTGGTTATCTCCCCTTTATGTTTTTTTTATTTCAATATCTAGCCCCAGTCAGACATACACATTTTGAGATGGTGAAGAAGTATCCAGACGTAAGAGGGCATAATGTCTTCACTGATATGATTGTTTTTGTTCCTCAGGTGACTCTTTCTAATACATATTTTGAGAGATAGTCAGAGTCTGGACAAAGAGAACTCAGTATCCAAAACCTTTCATAGGCACCCTGGATGTATGTTTTTCTAATGTTTGTGGCAAAAGCCTGCCACAATCTGATATTTTACATTCCTGCTAAAAATCCCTTTTATTTGTGAAGAAAGCTCACTTCTATCAGTAGAAGCTTATATGGATACAATAAAGTCTATTACAAGCTATTCAATAAAGAGGTCAGGCTATTCTAATTTATTCCAGGGACCAGTAACCTCAAGATGTAAAAGGGGATATAAACATAACAGTTCAGGACTAGGGCCAAAAACTTCAGTTAGCTTGCTCCAGTATCTGCATCTACTATTGCACGTATGCCTCACTGGATAAAAATACAATGATATTTTAAATATATCTTCTGGTTAAGAAGCCAATATAGTCTGACAACTTTTCTCTGTAGACAAGTAACAGAATACTGTTTAGCTGTGAACAAAGGTTATTTTACTGTCCTAAATACAATCTTGATTTCTGAGTTGGAACAGTACCTAAAGTGTTTCTGCTGTGTGCATGTATGTGTGACAATCCATAAAAAGTAGTGTTAGGTTTTGCAGATTAGTGTATTAAACTGTACGCGATAGATTTATGGTTGTTTCTTGCTACTTAATGGGTGGTAATAAACATAGATTTAGTTTACCTTATATTGAGACTTCAGTACATTTTCTTCCTTGAAGGATCATAGGCTATTTTGTGCACTTAGTGTAGCAAATACATTTCTGCTAAATTCTATCAGGTATACAAATTAAAAGCGTACAGGCCTTGAATATCAGCTATTTTCATGCCTTTACAGGCCAAATGTGTGTATGAGTAAGGCAAGCATGGTATGGATCATAGCATGAGAAATGGGAATACATGCATCACCACTTCTATTTGGTGGGAAAGAAGAGTTCCCTGCATGTTCAGTAAAATTATGTAGGAAAAGAAATATCCATGAAAAATAGCTTATGAAGAGTGAAGATATATGGTGGCTTCTTTGGTGTATATACTATAACCCTGTCCATCTGATGTTATTTAGAAATGAAGGTTAAAACCCACATGTAGAAAAATAATGTGGTTTTATTTTGTGATTTATACATCACTGCTGTGTCTCACCTAAAAGATGTCTGTGTTTCAGTGGTGGGTGAAGTAATCTCTCTAGATATAGTTTTATATCATTTTTACAAAGTGCTTTGGAATGAAAGCACTATGAAGCATGATTTCATTTTTTCTATTAGTATAAAAACAAAATGGGAGACTGTTTTAGAAAGCTACAGAAGTTAAGTGAACTTATTTTACATATATCTATATCTATGTCTATATATATATATTAGGGCTGTCAAGTGATTACAAATTGTGATTAATTGTGCGATTAAAAAGATTGGTCACAATTAATCACGATTTTGATCACACAGCTAAAAACTCAAAATTATGCACAGAAAAACTCAAAGTTATACAAAATCATGCAGGTACTTTCTATGGTTGGGGGTGGGTGTGGGGTGAGTGCATATGGGGGGAATTTGTGAAGCTGTGAGGGGGTACAGGGCCCTAGGGAGCAGCAGCAGCCTGCTCCACCTTGCACACAAATCTAGGGTGCACATGCCCCCCCCATGCCTCCCCTGGCATGTACACAGCCATGGGAGGCCCCCCCGCACCCCTGGATGAGCTGCCTGCAGCTCCGTCCCATGACCCGCCCTGGCCCTGGGGCCCAGTCACCCCAAGCCCTGCCCATGCCCCTGCCCCACTCCCTCACTGTAGGGCCCTTGATTTGCACCCCCATGGCCCTTTCCTCCCCCATGCCTCTTCCACTTCACAGACATCCCTCCTGGGTGCTGCTACATGCATTGCCAGGCTGCATTCCTGGCTGCCTGCTGCTGCAGTTGCATGTCTGTGCCTGTGTCTGTGTCTGTGTGCGCCCCTACCCCCACCCCCAGCAGCCACCCAGAGCCCATGCCTGGGCTGCCCTGCGGTCCTCTGTGCTACCACCACTGCCTCCCAGGGCAGCCTGAAGGCAGCAGTGATGGCGGCAGAGTGGAGCTGAGGGATGGGCTCCAAAACCACATGGACAATTAAAGAGTTAAAATAATTCACATGAGCAATGATTAATGTGTTAATCACATGTGTTGACTGCAATTTATTGACAACCTTAATATATATATCTAAAATAAAATAAATAAAAGACAGATACAATATCTACGGGTCCAGATGCTCTCCACCCCAAGGTGTTGAGGGAGCTAGCAGGGGTTATTGCAGGGCCCTTGGCACGGCTTTATGAGCACTTGTGGTGCTCGGGCCAGGTGCCAGATGATTGGAAGATAGCCAATGTGGTCCCCATCTTTAAAAAATTGGTTCTGGAACCAACTTCCAAGGGAAGTGGTGCTGGCTCTTACCCTGGGGGTCTTTAAGAGGAGGCTTGATGCCTACCTAACTGTGATCATTTGAGCCCAGTTTTTTTTCTCCTGCTCAGGCGGGGGTTGGATTTGAAGATCTACAAGGTCCCTTCCAACCTTGCTTCTATGATTCTATGAAAAAGTGGGGGGAGGACCTGGACAAGTATAGGCCTGTCAGTCTTACCTCAATCCTAGGGAAGCTCTTTAAGAAGATCATCATGTAGCACATCTGCAATGGGCTGGCTTCAGGGATGATGCTCAAGGGCAACCAGCATGTTTTCATTAGAGGCAGGTCATGTCAGACCAACCTGATTGCCTTTTATGATCAAGTCACAAAAGCACTGGATGCAGGTGTCGCCGGGGAAGTAGTCTTTCTGGACTTCAGCAAGGCCTTTGACACTGTCTCTCACCCCATCCTCATTAAAAAATTCGGGGGCTGTGGCACTGATGCCTACACAGTCAGATGGATTGCAGATTGGCAGAAGGGTTGCACTCAGAAGGTGGTGGTGGATGGGTCACATTCGACCTGGGGAGAAGTGGGCAGCGGAGTCCCCCAGGGCTCGGTCCTTGGGCCTGCGCTGTTCAATTTCTTTATCAGCGATTTGGATGACGGGGTGAAAAGCAACCTGTTTAAATT
This sequence comes from Crocodylus siamensis, assembly GCF_052110815.1. Classification (NCBI taxonomy): domain Eukaryota; kingdom Metazoa; phylum Chordata; order Crocodylia; family Crocodylidae; genus Crocodylus; species Crocodylus siamensis. The sequence goes on from NC_143398.1 coordinate 39,415,355, forward strand.
CACTGATGATACCAAAATTTGGGGTGAGGTGAGCACGCTTGTAGGGAGGGAAAGTCTGCAACAAGATAAGTTACAGGAGTGGGCTAACAAAAACGGGATGCGCTTCAAGATGTGCAGTACTATGTAGCTGTTATGATTCTTAATTGGGATTGGCTTCTTCACCTTGCCAAGTGGTACTTTAGTCAAGACATTGTTCTCCAGTGAGTTCAATATTCTGGCTTGTGTTGAAGAAGATTCACCAAGTTTATGTCCCTGGTATTTTGAAAGCACTAGATTTGTTCACTTGAGTTCAGTTTGAAAACACTGCATTTTACCTCTTGAAGGGTATTGCCTTCAGATTTTAAACATATGGAGAGACATATGTTTAAAATCTTCACTTTTGTAGCAAGAAACTATCAAGTTGTGCACAATGCTCAGGATGGAAAGTCTGACTAACAATGTGGATGGAAAAAAGATGTAAAAGCTTCTGGCATGGATGTAGACCAACACATTTTAGAGACTCAACCTGTTGATAGAATAGCATACTGTAGTGTATTTTTGCTGTTTTTAACAGAGAGATGGTTTCCAGTGACTGAAATCCTTTAAAAACATTGGATTATAGCTCAAGAAGTAGGCACTAAATTTGTTTCAGGAAAGAGGCACGATCCTACCTATATGGTCCTCAGTCCCTTATAGATTCACTTTTCAGATTGTCAGATATGACATTTCAATCATCTCTGGAAAAGTTACCTTCAATAAATCACAATTAGGGTGTTTCCAAATTTACATATCATCTTACAGATGATTGCATGTTTTCTTGTCTATCCATAAAATAACCTTGATTTAGACACTACCATATTTACTTGAATATAAGATGATACCCCCAATAATTAGATTTTATATATGGAAAATTTATAATTTTTTAATAATTTAATTTATAATCTAATTATTGGAGGTTTGCCTTGGATTTGTCCCCCTCCCACTGCTGCAGAGGGGAAAACAAATCTGGGAGTTTAGGCATCCTACTTGCCTTCTTCCCCAGCTCCCCTTCTTGCCCTCCCCCCACCTCCCCAACTTCTCCCCTGGAGCCCTTATTATCAAACTCTGCTCTCCATGAGCACATGGAAATGCAGGGCAAATGTGAAAACACAGACCTTGAAATGAACATATTAACAAATAATTTGCATCTTGGTGAACTACTACAGTGTGAACCTGCCTGGCTTACCTCAGCACCATAGCCCTGGTGGCTGAGCTGCAACTGACATAGCTGTTGCTCCTTGGCTGGAGGATCTGAAGCCTGATTGGACATGGCCCAGCAGCTGCACACTGAAAAGTGGCCAAAAGACTGGGAACATGTTGGGACTCACCAGAACCAGAACTAGACACGCTCCCTGCCACCAGTAGCACCCTGCCACTGCCTTTGCCAGCTGGTGAGCCAGGGGAACTGACCCAGGCTTGCTTGAGCCAAAAGAGGGCCAGACCAGAGGGCATCCAGGCCCCAGACAGAAGATTGCCTGGAGAAAGCCAGGCACAGCTCTGGGAGCCTGTGGGCCCAACCCACTCACCAGGGCCAGGAAACCTGTCCCAGAGCAGCAGAGCCAACCAGCCTGTGCTAGTCAGCAGCCTGCTGCAACAAAAGTCAAATGGGGATGGGAGAGGGGGTGAACCCTGGAGGGATGGCCTGCAATGCTCTAGTCCCCTGGCAGTCCATCCACATGCCTGAAGTGTGCTGGCAGGGAATGCCCACTGTGTCTCGCCACTAGCAGGCCCAGAAGAGAACAGGTGGAGCAACTGGGACACCTGGCCATGGGGCAGTAAGGAAAATCCTTGTGGGAAAAGGGGTCAGAGAGAAGAAGGTGGGGTGAAGGGTCAAGGAAGCAAACTCCTAAACTCTGATGCTTAGAAGTGAGCAGCTCAGTATGGAGGTAATGGTACCCTGCCCATTCAGAGTACTACTCATTCAGTCTGAGCCATGTCAAGTTATTTTATTTTCCTTTTGTGTTAGCATTTCTTCTAGTGTAACAAGTCATGGCAAGCAACTGTGACAATGGAATATCATCACTGGGAGGGAGTGAGAGAAAGAAAGGGTAAAGTGCCTCGATTCTTGGTGGGGAAAACATTCACTACAGATGTGGAGAAAATCCCAGCTGGAGAGGGGACAACAGGAACTCACTTCCAGAATTTCTGCTCCCTCGGGATTGGGGGAGGGAGCACCGAAATCTGTATTTCTAGCCCTGGGAAGGGGCATCAAAGGGCAGGGTCACAGCTGGCAGTGAGCAGTGAAGCCAGAGACCTTCTCAGCCATCAGCTTCCTGCAAGCAGCAGAGAGGAATTGGGCAACCAGGGTGATCAGAGGTTCACCCCTCAATTTGAAGCCTTAAGAAACTGAAGAACCTATGGAGGCAAGCTGACTGTGAGGACAGTGGGTCAAGTGCTGCAGAGGATGGGGAAAGTGAAAGTAATTACTGCTGCTCCAGTGCCATGTGTCTTAAAGGGCCCCTGCCCCTCTCGTGTGAAGTTCACTTTTTTTTCCTTTTGCCTGTTGTGGACTTTTTTCTCATAGTTAAGGGAGAAGGGGAACTGGGACTTCCCGCCACGTGGTCCGGAGAGGCAGCAGGAATTAAAGCTCCCATCCCAGGAGAAGCCACATCAGCCCTGACTTAGAGGCATGTGGACAAGAGAATAGATTTGTTGATTTACTGAACTAAGGGGGTGAAATAAAGAACCCACCATCCTGCGAAGAAGGACAGAAGTAGATTTGAGTTGCCTTAGTTAAGTTTCCCTACAACTCTGATGCATAAAGTGGCTGAGGACTGTGGGGAAGTCACTGAAGGTGATTTGCTACCTGGACTTTAAGAAAGTAATTAATTAAGACTGAGTAGCAGGTTAGGATTAATTTAAATTATTGACTCATGGCCTGATGGGTGGGGATTAACCTCAGCCTCACATGAATAGATCCACATCTGAGGGGCATGATTGACATACATACTGTTGCCCCGTAAGAGAAAGACCATGCCAGGTACCATCTGAATCAGTGGTAAGGGTGAGGTGTAAGGAGAGGAGGAGCCTCACATGGAAGATTTAGAAAGACTTGGAGGAAACTTGTAGGAAAGACTTGGAGGAAATGCCCTACACTACATTCAGCTCCTGACAGATTAAGAATTTTCCAGCAAGCTGTGGCAGATGAGAGGGAAACTATATGAGGTAAGGGACAGAATCATTCTAACATTTTCCTTCCCAGCAGGGTATGTGAGCAGGACGTCTGGCAGGTGGGGACCTTGGTCATACCAGGTTATTCTCTGACAATCACATCTGCATGTCAAACCATGTGTGACAACATCAAGATGCAATATGAGATTTATGATAATATCCAAGTGGAAAGGGATGAGGTATACGGAAGAAGGAGGAGCCGCACAGAAGACACACCCTTACCTGGTAAGAACAACTGAGCTACATCACAGAGGTATGGATAATGTCGAGATGGGTGAGTGGGCTCAGGGGCAGTCCACCCCCCAGGTGGCAAGTGAAGGCCTGTCACATACAGGTATGCATACACTTAGTTCACCCAGAATTGTTGCATTTTACCTTTTTGAAACTGCCACAGGTTTTAGCACAGGTGCTCCATAAATACACTTTCAGCACTTTTTTACCTACTTATATATAATAGAAAGTATGCATGATGTCCCCGACAGGCCTTCGTAGATCTCTACTAGGAGTCTGGCTCTCTGTTTTGGTGACCACCCTCTTCACCGAGGGTGGGTGTTACTGGGTTTGGTTGTATTCCCGCTTCGCCAACCCTGCTTCTCGCCTACCACGACTTGCTGTTACCCCAGTGGGGCGGGGCTAGTTCACAGGTCCCTCAGTGACCCGGGTCGGCCTCATCGGTTACATACAGGGCTCCTGCCACCCCTACACCCCGGCCTCATGCCACCTGTGGCCTCCACTTCCCTGCGCCTGCTCAGTGATCTTCCTGGAAACTTCTATAATTGTCTTCGTCTTTGAGTTTTTCCCCAAAACCCTTGGGGCACTCCTACCCTGACGTAGGGCCTTCCACCCCGCCTGTATAGGTGTCCCAGCCCTACTGCAATAGATATTTTCCACCACCGATCCATCACCCTCCACACCATGAGCTGCATACTTCCTCAAAGTGATCCTTCTATATGGACTACCTCCCTGACCTACCACCAGCACCCTATGATAGTGCCCAGGAGTAACGCCTCCTGGATGGATATTTAGCATTGTCCCCTTATTCTTTGATCGATGCCTTCTATTCTTGGTGGCGAATCTGCCCTGATCTTTCTCTCCTGCCAGGTGATCTTTCAGCCTCACACCCCTCTTCGGCGCTTCCCGCACCCACCGCCTCGGCACTTACTTCATGGGGCTCTGAATCCTCCTGGATGGTCTTAATCCTCCGTTGCTCACCCAATCTGGTGCCTCGGGCTCTATCCGTCGGTGAGCCAGCCGTCACTCCTTTTCTCCAGGCTGCCGGACTCTCCAGCACTCCGGCTCTGCAGCGTCCGTCCCGCTGGGCTAACGGCGGGGACGGCTCTGACAGCTGTTTGTTCCCCTCACCATCCGCTGCCTCTGGAGCAGCGGCCGCCATTTTTAAATCCGCCGGCTGGCGTCTGACGTCACCGTCAGCTGCCGGCCGCAGCTGTACATAGAAGCGGGTAATGAGCCGCGTGGGCTCTCCCTCCATCGCAGCATCCCTCTTGTCCCGCTCTGCAGATAAGTCTTCCTGGCTTCCTTGGGTCCCGGGACATAACCCCCCCTGCCAGCCGCCAGTTATCAAGGTCATGCGTCACCAGTATCTGTGCCCCATTGAGGACTTTGTCCACTCTGGCTGCGCACGTCGACATCCGAGGCCTCGTCGCATCTAGAGAGGAAATCCGCAGTTACGTTATCCTTTCCTGGGTGATATGCAATATGAAATTTGAAGGGCTGTAGCACCAATGCCCATCTCATTATGTGAGCATTATCCGTTTTGGCCATACTAAGCCTTTTCAAGGGCGCATGGTCTGTTATGAGTGTAAATTCCCTTCCTAGTAGGTAATAACGGAAATGTTCCACCGCCCAGCGGATGGCTAGGCACTCCCGTTCAATGGTCGCATACCTGGTTTAGGCAGTTAACAGTTTTCGGCTTGCGTAAGCCACGGGTCGGTCCACTCCTGCATCCTGCTGCATCAGCACGGCCCCTAGTGCCACCAATGATGCGCTGGTCTGCAAGGAAAAGGGTTTTTCGAAGTCAGGGGTGTGTATTAGCACCTTGTCACACAGGGCCCCCTTTAAAGCATGGAAGCTGTTTAACATCATTCCATTCCATTTTACCCCTTTTTGTTGTGCACCTTTTAAGGTCTCCGAGAGAGGCGCCGCCAGCTCGGAAAACCGGGGTACAAATCGGCAATAATAATTCACCAAGCCTAAAAAGGGTTGTAACTGCTTGGTTGTTTGTGGGGCTTGGAACAAATGAATAGCCCGGACCTTATCTTCTAAAGGCTTGATGGTCCCTTGGCCTACCAGAAACCCCAAATATTTGGTGTATTTGTGCGCCACTGGGCATTTCCTCGGTGTCGTGGTTAAACCAGCCTTCTGTAACTTGGCCAGCATGGCTCGGAGCGCTTGGAGGTGGTGATCCCAGGACGAGGTGAACACCGCTATATCATCTATGTATGCTGTGGCATATTCAGTGTGGGGCGCCAGAAGTCAATTCATCAACTGTTGAAATGTTGCCGCGGCCCCATGCAATCTGAATGGCTTTTTAACAAATTCATATAGCCCCCATGGCGTTCTGAAGGCTGTCTTATGGTGGTCTTCGGGTCTCACTGGGATTTGCCAATATCCTTTGGCCAGATCCAGTGTGGGTATATAGCGAGCTGCCCCTATCCGCTCTACGAGTTCCACTACCCTAGGCATAGGAAATGCATCAAATGTGGCCACTTCATTTACTTTCTGATAATCCATGCAGAGTCTTAGGGTCCCATCGGGCTTCCGGATCGGCACCAGAGAACTTTGCCAAGGGCTCTGTGATGTTGTAATGATGCCTAGGTCCTGCATCTTTTCTATTTCTTTACGTACCTCCGCACTCAGGTGATGCAGTATAGGACACCAGTGGTCTGTTACTACTACTCTCGGCGGTGTCCGAATTGCATGGAAGGTGTTCTTGACCCACCCGGGGTCCTCAGAAAAGACTTTCTGAAACTTCTTAAGGAGTTCTGTCACATTCTGCTTCTGGCACAGGGTCAGGTCATCGCTCACCTTAACTGCCCATAGGTCCTGTGCATCGGTCTGCTGCTCGGGAATTGGGACCGTCTCCTCTATAAAGGCCGCCCACCCTTCAGGTTGCCGCCATTCGCGCAGGAGGTTGATATGATAGATCTGCTTTGTCTTCACATGCCCTGGGCGGTACACCTCGTAATCAACCAGACCCACCTGTCTTACTATTTCAAATGGCCCCTGCCTTTGCGTCAACATTTTGCTCGATGATGAAGGCAATAGAACCAGCACCTTCTGTCCTGGTTGAAACTCCCTTTCTTTTGCTCGCAGATCATATCTATCTTTCTGAGTTTGTTGGGCCTATTTTAAATTACCCACCACTATCTCCCGAACACGTTGGACCTGGCGCTGAAAAGCCTGTTGGTATTTAGATGGGCTGGAGACATCCCCAATCCTCCCTGAGGATTTACAGCAAACCTCGTGGTTGATGTCCCAGCACCAACTCAAATGGGGAATACCCCAGGGATTCCGACGGGGTGTCCCTGAGTACAAACAGGACCAACAGGAGCAATAGGTCCCAGTGTCTGGGGTCACCTTGCATGCATCGTCTCAACAGCCTCTTCAAGGTCCCATTCAAACATTCCACCAATCTGTTAGTTTGTGGGTGGTAAACTGATGTCTTCAGCTGTTTGATCCTCAGCGTCTGACAAACCCCTCTTAGGACCCCAGACATAAAGTTCCGTCCCTGATCCGTCAATATTTCCCATGGCACCCCCATTCGGGATATCCATTTTGCCAACTCCTCTGCAATATGGGGAGCCGTCATGGGCCGAAGCGGAACAGCGTCTGGGTAACGACTGGCATAGTCAACAAACACCAGAATATCCTGGTACCCGTTACTGCTACGTGGCAGGGGTCCCATGACGTCCATGGATATACGGGAGAATGGGAGATCAATAATTGGCATCAGTCTCAGGGGTGCTTGAGGTGGCTGATCTTCTCTGGTTTTCTGACATACTGGACATTCGGCACATCGGTGGGCTATATCGTCCCCCAATCTGGGCCAGTAGAACCATCGAGTTATCTTGCTTATGGTGCGATCCCTCCCCATGTTAGCGTGAGCCAGTTGCCCCCATGGGTGTAGCGTGAGCCAGTTGTGGCACCTTCTTTCTAAAACATTGCGGTACCACCAACTGAACTCTACTCTCGCTCTCCCCGTTCTCCGGTGTCACCCGATATAAGAGGTGATTCCTTACCTCAAATCGACACCTTGAGTCAGCAGGTTGAGCTGGAGACGGGGTTGCGTCCATGGCCTGTGTCTACCAGTCCTGTAGTTCTCCTCTTGAGCTTGTCAGAATTGAGGCCCACTGGTGACGTCTCTCCAATCGACCATCTCGGTGTCTCTTTCCGTACTGGTATCCTCTCCTCCTTCGGCGTCTCCAAACCACCCATCTCTTCAGGTCATTTCCTTATGAGCGACCTCAACATCCCGTACCCTCTCTAATACCTCGTACAGTGGGGCCCAATCCCACCCCAGTAACATCTCACAGGCTAAGCGAGGGGCCAGGCCTACTACTAACTCCCTGCGGTAATCCATAACCTTAAAACGGGCTTTAACTTGGCAAAGGGTCTGCGTCTCGCCATGAAGGCATGACACCCTTACTGGTTCTATCTGGCCTGACGAGACCTCTGGCAACAGGTCCACCCTTATTAATGACTGCGCGCAGCCAGAATCTAACAAGGCTCAGACCATACGGTCTTCAACCCATGCTCACACCACTGGCCTTTCCCAGACCGGCTTACCTTCCCCAGTCCTGAAACTGCAGTCCATGGGCTCCCCAGTAGCCTGCTGTCCAGGGACTTCCCTCAAGCTCCTTGAGATGTCTGTGGGCCGTCGTCTCGCAGCTGCACGGCCTGGGCACTCCCTAGCAAAATGCTCCACTCTGCCACAGTGGTAGCACACCATATTACCCCCTTGTGGTCGATAGTTGGGTCTGTGTTTTTCCACCTCCCTGGGTGCTGGTGTCGTCACTGTGGGACCCCGTTTCTCCTTGGAGTAATGCCATTCAGCCCCTATGAAAGATTCGGCTAACTTCAATGCTTCCTCACATGTTTCGGGAGCGTGTTGCCTCACCCAGTGCTGTTCTCTAAGTCGTTAAGGAATTGTTCTAATATAATTTTGTCTATCAAGGTGGCCATTGTGCATGTCGGTAACTTGACCCATTTTCCAAAAAGGTCTCTAAGTCATTGTAGTAGTACTCTTGGTCATCTATCTTTGGGCTTTTTCTTGGCTCTAAACAGCCTCCGATAATGTTCGGAATCAAGCTCGAGGTGGTAAAGGACTGCCATTTTCACTGCCCCATAGTCTTGGGCCTCATCTCTGTTTAGAGATCAGTAGGCCGCCTAAGCCGTGCCCACCACCAGGGCTCTCAGTTGGCTGGCCCAATACCTCTTGTCGAGGCCTGCCACAATAGCCTGGCATTTGAAAGCCTCAATATAAGCCTCAGGATCATGACCGGCGGTCATCTTCGGCATTCCCAGCGCTGACGGATTATTCTGCGCCAGCAGCCACTGTTCAGATCCCACTATCTGCGTTAAAGCCTGTGAGTTCTGAGCTAGCAGGTCGGCCGGGCCCATCTTGGTTGTTTGCATGCCGATCTGATGTATTCTATGGGTTCACGGCCAAAGCACCAAGTTGTCCCCGACGGGCCTTCGTAGATCTCTACTAGGAGTCTGGCTCTCTGTTTTGGTGACCACCCTCTTCACCGAGGGTGGGTGTTACTGGGTTTGGTTGTATTCCCGCTTCGCCAACCCTGCTTCTCGCCTACCACGACTTGCTGTTACCCCAGCGGGGCGGGGCCAGTTCACAGGTCCCTCGGTGACCCGGGTCGGCCTCATCGGTTACATACGGGGCTCCTGCCACCCCTACACCCTGGCCTCACGCCACCTGTGGCCTCCACTTCCCTGCGCCTGCTCAGTGATCTTCCTGGAAACTTCTATAATTGTCTTCGTCTTTGAGTTTTTCCCCAAAACCCTTGGGGCACTCCTACCCTGACGTAGGGCCTTCCACCCCGCCTGTATAGGTGTCCCAGCCCTACTGCAATAGATATTTTCCACCACCGATCCATCACCCTCCACACCATGAGCTGCATACTTCCTCAAAGTGATCCTTCTATATGGACTACCTCCCTGACCTACCACCAGCACCCTATGATAGTGCCCAGGAGTAACGCCTCCTGGATGGATATTTAGCATTGTCCCCTTATTCTTTGATCGACGCCTTCTATTCTTGGTGGCGAATCTGCCCTGATCTTTCTCTCCTGCCAGGTGATCTTTCAGCCTCACCGGCGCTTCCCGCACCCACCGCCTCGGCACTTACTTCATGGGGCTCTGAATCCTCCTGGATGGTCTTAATCCTCCGTTGCTCACCCAATCTGACGCCTCAGGCTCTATCCATCGGTAAGCCAGCCGTCACTCCTTTTCTCCAGGCTGCCGGACTCTCCAGCACTCCGGCTCTGCAGCGTCCGTCCCGCTGGGCTAACGGCGGAGACGGCTCTGACAGCCATTTGTTCCCCTCACCATCTGCTGCCTCCGGAGTGGCGGCCGCCATTTTTAAATCTGCCGGCCGGCGTCTGATGTCACCATCAGCTGCCGGCCGCAACTGTACATAGACGCGGCTAATGAGCCATGTGGGCTCTCCCTCCATTGTGGTGTCCCTCTTGTCCCGCTCTGCAGATAAGTCTTCCCGGCTTCCTCGGGTCCTGGGACACATGGTATTAAACCAAAACTAAAAGGCTCATGATTTACCACATAGTTTATTGGACTGGACCCCAGCAGAGCCGATAATGTTTCAAACCATGATGACCCTACAGCTCAGCACTGCTCAGGATGTTTCTGTACTCCAGATATGCCCTGCCCCCTCCCAAAGGATCCATGTTCACACCAGGAATCATTGGAAATGGGAAAGAAAGGTACAGTTCAGCTGTGGGAATGAAGAGGAAGTAAAAATGTATTTAATGTCTTGGCTCCTCATGACTTGAAAAAGTGTTGGCACTGAGGGGGACTAAGGTACAATGGGTACTATCATATATCCTATTCAGATAGGCTCCACAAACTGATCCTATGGTAGGTTCCCACAAGAATCTACCCATACACTAGAGAGGTGTGGAAGAAAGTACATGAACTCCTCCTGGTGGTGACAGGTTTCACAAATCTGACCAGGAAAGCAGTCCTCTACCAGCACTTGACTAAATAGCAAAGGGCCCCAACAGCCCACTTTGACCTGTTCATCCCCTGCTTCAGGTATGCCCTGTGGAAGTCCAGGAATCTGCTCATAAACAAGCACTCAGACTCCACAGTCAAGGACTATATTAAAATGAGACTGAGTGAAATGTACTGGTACTACAGGAAGACAAAAGAGGAGTATGGCAAATAAATAGTAGACCTCATAGGGAAAAGAGGGGACTGGCATAAAGTTTTCAGCAGCAAGCCCTCCGGACAGAACAACAAGGAGGACAACGGTGAGGACGATGATGGCAAATGCGATGACAAGTGAAAAGACTAGACAAATAGGAGGGAGTCTTTTATGAAATGGTGATGTTTTCAATGGAAAAGTGATGGGTGTGTGGATGTGTGGTGCAAACTTTTTAATGGGACTAAAATAGTTTAACTGTAAAAGTGTGGTTTTGGTCTGTCAAGTGAACCACAGCAGTTACATAACAGGTTGTTAGAGGTACAGTTTTATATATATATATACACACACACATTCTCATACAAACACACACTATATATATATGTGTGTGTGTTATATATGTGTATATATAGAGAGAGAGAAAGAGAGACATTTTTGCAATAAAAAAATTTGTAAAAAATGTAGTAGGTTCCCATCAGGGGTCCCCATCAGACCTCTTTGATCATTTTGTCTCCTGCATCAGGAATGCCCTGTGGAAGACCAGAAATCTGCTGATACACTGTGTTAAAATGGGACTGAGTGAGCTACAGATGTACTACCAGAAGATGATAGGAAAAGATGGTGAAGAGGTGGCAGAAATCATCCGTCAGAGAAACCACTTGCACAGACTGTTCAAAAACACAACTGACAGGGAAGAGAGCAGTGGCACATGGAAATAGTCAGGGGCAGTGAAGTAGGAAGGGGATTAAGCAATGAGGACAGTGGAGGAGGAGAAGGAGATAATGATAACAATAAGGACAGCTGTGTTGATGGTGGAGACAGCATCAAGACAGCAACAGTGACAATGACATGGACTAAAGACTAGAGACTAAAGAAAGGAACAGAGGGCAGAGGCAGGGCAGTGTAGTTGTAACCATGGATGGAATGTGGATGGGTGCACGGGTGTGTGGGATCAAGGACTGTAATGGGTGCATGGGTGCATGGGAGTGAGAACTAATGGGAGCACAGGTGCAGGGGTGCATGTGTTGTAATGGGTATGTGATATAGTAATGGTGTATGTGTTCAAAAACTGGAAAGATGCAGTGTACACACACACACATAATTTTTGCAAAAAAAAAAAGTAGGATCTCATCAGCATGTTTGCCCAATATGGGTCATGTGTTTTATAGTCATGCTTTGTTTTTGCTGCATTTAATCAACTTCATAGGTGGTTTCCATTACTGAGCACATACTGGTTTTGACAGGAGTTTTATGATAGACAATGTATTTAATGGAGTTTCCTCGTATGTGAATGTGAGATGAGGGACTTTTTTCCCCACATCGTGATTGGGGGAAAAACCTTGTCTTGTATTTGATTAAAAACAGTAATATAGATACTACTGTGAATGGTGTTCTCTTCTTTTTCCACTATGAATCACTTAAACTTTTACATTTCACTTCACAGACTACATTACAAAATATGCAAGCATTGAATTTCCAAATGGTCTGTAGTTTTTCTTATTCCATCCCAAAGTAGTTATAATATTTGCTTGAAAAATTTAACTCTCATACAAATTTTAAATATACCTCTTGGCAAAGAAACACTGATACCTCTTCTTGAAAACCACTGTGTGAATGCAGCTGCAAACTAGGGTGGTTATTATATAAGATAGCTTTAGCTGAAAGTGATTTTAAAGTGTTTTATTGCTGTGGGAGTTTTAATTCCTGAGTCTGAAGGATAGCTGAAATTGTATTTCTACTGGTTGTGTGGCAATCCACACAAAACTAATGTAATGTTAACAACAGAAATTAATTAACCTTACTTCAGAATAACTTGTGTTACCAAAATCAGCCATAGTAATTTGCTTGGCAGTCTCTTAGGTGACAGTGCTGTAGAAATATGAACTGATTGGCATTTAATATCATAATGGTGACATAAATAAACATTATACCAATTGTACACTAGGGTAAACAGTGGCTCAGAAAAACTGAAATCTGGTTTTCTTTTTCCTCCAGAGGTGCTGAGTAGTAATCTCAATGAGAACTGAAATTGCCAAGTGTGCACTCTCTAAGAAATGAGCTTTCCAAGGGTTAATTTAACTTAAAAATGGGGCTTGAAAGAATTTAAGAAGATATAGGCCTTCTGCTGGCCATTTTACCCAAGACAGATTTCAACTACAGGGAAGGTTAGTTGCAGAGGCAGCAGATTCCAGGTCTTTTGAATTGGGTTCAGATCCCCGCACTAGTAACTAAAGGACTGATCCAGGTTCTATTCATTTCAACAAGAATTGGATCAGTCCCATCTAATCAGGGTCAAATTCTGCCCTTGCTGATATCCAGCTGCATGGGAAAAAAAGAGATTATATGCTTTTATTATGTGCTTGCTAGCAATCCAGTATACATCCCCTTAATTTGTACATTAATCACATTAGTGACCACAGTTCCCCTCCAGGATCAGAATCATATTGTGTTCATCACTGTACAAAACACCTGATATAGTCCCTGCCCTGAGGAACTTCCACTCTAAATGGACAAGACTCAGTAGGAGCAAAGGCATGGACAGGTAGAGAAGTTTGCAGGAGGTCAGACAGTAGATGAGTGACAAAACTGCAGATAGTTCAGTGATCTCTTGATGCATCTGGACTTGTAATTTATATACTGAGGGCTAGCACTGTGCCCTCCATTGTGCCCACCAGTCCTACATTTTCTCTGGAGTGTGAAAGGTCTTCAGAATTCGGATAAGATCCTATATTAACCTGCATTGCATAAAAACCAATGCCTTACCAGTAATACACTCAGGGGTTAAATCTTGCAGTCAGACAAAGCTGCCACTAACTGCAGTGGGATTTTTCTTCACATAAAGGCAGGACTGCAGGGCTTAACCCACATAAATGTGTTCTTGATTTCTGGTAGGGAAGGCCACTGAAGAGAAGATAACATAGCCTTCTGTTTTTGCCATTCTTATATAGTGATTAAAAACCTACATGATTGAAGGATCAACATATTCAGAGCAACAGTATATTAGTTTTTCAATGTATGCTCTTACAAACCATTTCAGGGTAGTAAAAATTGTCTCTGTGGTTCTTAATAGGAGGTACAGGTTCAAAAGACCCATCAAGTGTTGTCAGTGCCCTCCAGCTTGCTTGGGGCAGACCATTACTGCACAAAGCTAAGCAGTAACAAACAACAGAGTGCATGATGTCAATATTGTCTACGCTCATTAAAGTGTACTTAGGATTTTTTTTGCCCCCGTAGTACCAATGTTCAAAGGAAGCCAGAACTCGCTCCGAGGAGAAGGGCACCAAAACAGAGGGGGAAAACAGTCCTTGCTCTTTCACTTAAAACAGGATATAGGAAGTTGTAAAGAGGGAGAAAAACTCCCTGTAAAGAGGGATTGATTTCAAGAGCCTGCTGACCCTTTGCAGACTATGGTGGCAAAGCAATTATGCATCTCACGGTGCAGCTCTGGAAGGGTGAGGCTGAACCTCAGCAACTTGTGCCAAAGCTGTTCCCAGTTGAGTCAGCTCTCCTGACTGTTACCTGGTCATTGGGCCAGGAAATCGAGGGCAGCTGGGTGTGATGCTAGCCACATCAATCCTTTCAGTGCCACAAGTTACATGAACCAGCCAAGCCAGACGGGCGGCAGGCTCAGCTGAGTCCCTCGACCTTTGCCTATACTTGTGACGTTACCTGGACCCGTCTCCGCCAGGATCAGCCTTCCGGGCCAGACCTGCCCCTTCCGGGGCCCGCTGAGCCCCTTCTCCCCCTCCCGTGGGGCTAACACAGTCCGGCCGTTTGCAAGGGGGCAGGGTAGTCTCTACACGCAGGTAAGGCAGCAAGGGGAAGAATTGCAGGCCTGCAGTTACCAGCAGCTTCCTCAAGATGGAACTTTTTCACCGAGACAGAGGCTGTATGCTAATGTGCGGGCACACACCCGGCAGCCGAGGCGGGGGCGACAAGTTGAAAGAGGCTCGGCAGGGCTGGGCTGGCAGCGGCCCTAGCAGGGCCCAGTCCCACCCTCCCAGGGAGCCCTGGCCCGCTTCCCCCAGCTCGGGGCGCCCGCAGAGCCCCTTCAGCCGGGCAGCCCGGGGCCTCGCGCTCAGGAGCCAGCCTGCGGGCCAGGCGCCCCTGCCGCGCAGCCACTTGCTGCCGCCGGGGCAGGGCGCTCCTCGCTGTGCCCCCTCCCCGGGCCGTCCGCGGGCAGGCACGCACGGAGGCCGCAAACTTTGAGGGCCGGGCAGCTGAGGTACCCGCCAGCCGGGGTGAGTGCCCCTCCTCCGCCAGCCCTGCCGGGCCGGTCAGTCCCCGACCTGCCCGAGCGCCGGGCTCCGCGGGCGGGAAGCGATGTTAACAGCCGTGTTCGCGATGAGCCCATATGTTCCCCCTTCCCTCAGCCTCCCCCCCGAGCCGTAATTGGCTCTCACCGCAAGTAAAACCTGACGGAGACATTTGTTTGCCTCCGCGGTGCGGCTTCGCAGCGGCCCCGGGGGGCGGGGAGCAGAGGAGAGGAGACGGCTGGTGCGCAGGGGGCTCCCGAGGAGGGGGCGGGATCGCGGCGGTGCCTGGCGGGGCCGGCGCCGGGAGCGGGCGAAGCCGCCCGTGCCCGCGGCCAGGCGCCCGCCCGATAAGAGGCGGCCGAGCGGGCGGCGCGGGCAGAGCCTCCGGGATTCACATGGCAGAGACTTCGCGCCGGGCGCCGGGATCGCCGCCCGCCTCAGCACCGCGGACAGCGGCGTGCGCCCGGCCACGGGCCCGCGCCGCTGCCTCCACCGCCCGGTAAGCCCGGCCCGGCCCGGGGAGCCAGGGGCCCCGCTGCGGGAATCCCCGCGGGGTGCGCCCGGGGCGGGGCGGGGCGGGGCTCGGCCACAAAGTTTATTGACGGGGGGTTTCCCCGGGGGCGGCCCGCAGCGCTCCAGCGTCCCGGCTGCAGCCGAGCAGCTCGGGGCAGCGCGCACCCCCGCCGCTGCTACTGTGTCGGCGGCCCCGAGGCGCCGGGTGCCTCTTCCCCTCCGCTTCCGGCGTCGCTCCCCGGCGGCCGGGGGCTCCGCGCCGGCCCGCGGCAAGTTTCCCCGTAGTTGCAGCTGCCGGGGCCGGCGGGACCCGCTCGCGCTGCGGCGCTCGGCCGAGCCCGGAGACACCAGCCATTTGCTTCCTTTTGTGATTCCTGCAAGAGCCGTCGGGCACTGGGGGGCGGGGGCCGGGCCGGACCATGCAACCCCCGCGGGCAGGATGAGCGCCCGGGGCCGGGGGCCGCCGCGGGAAGTCCCGCTACGCCCGGAGCCCGTCGCGTGGGAGGCGCGGGGGCAGCTCGCCCGGCCGCGCCGCGAGGACCCCCGGCCCGGCCGCTGCTGCCCAGCTGCTCTCTGCCCGCTCCTCCCCGTGGCTGGAAGGAGCCCGATCCCGCCCAAGTGCTGGGTCCCGCAGCCCCGGGCAGGCGGCTCGGGACGGGCTGGCGGAGCCGCCCTGGCAGCGCCCGAGCCAAATCCACCCGCTCGGCGAAACCGCCCGGCTGCGAGTGGCAGCGCGCCCGCCCGCCGGAGCCGGCCCGGGCACGTGGGGGGCGACCCCGGACCGCGCCGGATCCCCCGCGCCTCGGCCTGGCCTGCTTCGGGGCGCAGAGAAGGGGAATCCCGCTGCCCCGGGATGCTTCCTGCAGTCCCCCACCCCAAATAACCGCGAGAGAGGTCCGCAGCTCTCCCAAGCGATGGTGTGGGGAAGTGTGAGCTCTTCCGGGGGTGATTAGATAAAGATCTGTCTGAGAGAGAGACATTATGTAGAGAGAGAATGATTGTGTGTGTATGTGTGTCTAGAGAGAGATGGTCTATCTGTCGGTCTATATATCCAGAGAGCAAAAAGTGTGTGCGTGTATAATCTCTCTCTCTCTCGATTATAACTATGTATGAGAGAGGGATGATCATATGGATGTGTGTATCTATATCCATATATATAGCCTGTGTGCGTATCTATCTAATCTACATCTATATACACAGATAAATCTATGTATAGAGAGAGGTTGTGTGTCTATCTATTTACACACACATTGAGATATATAGATATAGATGTATTTATAAAGAGAGAGGTTATATGTCTGCGTATCTGTCTAGAGAGAATGAGAGATTGTGTGTCTGTGTGTTATGTATGTATGTATTCACCACCTAGTGCATGGTTTTTCTTGCAAGAATTGTAAGTGGTTGCAAAGTTAACGCATTAAAACACGCCAGTAATGATTGAATATTCAAAGCTGGAAACCTTTTGACTTTTGAGGGTGGCGATTCAACTAAAAGAATATTTTTTCTTGGGGTGGGGGGTGGGGAACAATGATATTAAAAGTGACTTCTGGATTTCAGGGGAAGAAGAAGAAACTGCCTGCAGCTCTGTGGGGAGGGTGGTGATTGTTTCCACAGATAGGCTCAAAGTTTGGTTCACTCTGATTAGGTTCCCCTTTCTTTCTTTCTTTTTTTATTTTTAATGGATTGTATTAATGAACAACAGGAGCATTTGGTTCTAATCCAGTAATTTGCATGTGTACAATGTCTACCTTGCACAAGGCTATTAGGTTCCAAGGAAGATGGTTGAGTAGTAAAATTGTTAAAATACTGCAGCTGCTAATTGCAAGGAAACAGGCCCCGGGTAGTGGAGCTAGCAGAGCTGATGTTTTAATAGGATTCCTCTGTAACCGAAGCAAACTGTGTGGCAGAGATGAGTCTAGGAAGATTTAAAAAAAAATAAAAGCTTAGTTAAGTAAAGGCAGAGAACAATAGAGGGCTCTCTTCTTGGAAGATTCACAGCTGAGGCAATGGTTGATATTTGTACAGTTAAGCAGGAAAAGTGGTGAAACAGCTTTCCTATTTAACTGATGAAATGGTTGTTGAGTCTATTCGCTGTGCAACAGCGACTCTCTTCCAAGAGAGACAAATCTAAAAGGATTGGATAAGTATCTGTAAAGCACTTTGAGGTCCTGGGATAAAAAAAAACCCAGAAGTTCAGGGTATCATTATTTATATAAAGGCAACTGGGAAGAAGAGGGAGAAGAAAGATCAGTCACAGAAAGCCAATGAGATCTCTCGATGTTTGAACTTGGGGGAACATTTGGAAAGCTTGGCTGTACACAATTATTAACCAGCTCAAGCTGGTGTTGACCTTGGCAAGAATTACTATAATAATCTTCATGTAAGGCTCATTTCTTCTACAGAAATCTTGTCACTGCATTGAGCACAAGTAGATCTTCCTTTGGTATTAACCAGGTATGCTTTCCTGTGCTCCTTCCTTTTGTTTTTGGGCAAATACATTCTCAGAGTCACTTCAAGAAAAAACTTACCCTCCTTTATGTTTGAGTTCTCTGTTGCCCCATTAGAGTATTTCAGGTCATAGATTTTGCTTTGAACTATGGCTGCAATAATCTGTTGGCTGGAGGCTTGAAGTCTAATGGAGAGGAGGGGAAGGAGAGAGAAGTCTACCTCACCTCAGCTGAGTAAGAAAAATTCCCTGCCTTTCACCTGCTAGACTAGGGGTGAAAACTAATTCTGAAAGATGTTGGTATTGATAGAGTTTGTTCAGCTGTGAAACCACTTGGGGACAGGAGGAAGTACCTAAAATCATTTTCTTTTGGAACATTTATCTATTAACTCTCAGCTTTTATTAGACTTGCTCTTGGAGAAGGTTGGTTTTGTTTTTATAAAGATAGCTTGTTTGGAAGAGAGAGATTTCCAGGAAAGGCTGTGAAGGCAGACGCTCTGGGGGTGTCTGAAGGAGCAGTGAAATGTGTGTGAAGAGACTGATGTAAGACATTTTTTCCATACTGTACTATGAAAAAGTAGTTCCTGTGGATAGGGCACTTGATGATTTGCCTGTTTTGATTGTTGTGTAATGCATTTTCTCAGGAGATCTTTACTCATAAGTCTGAGTAAATAGACTACTTGGGTAAGTAAGAAGTACTCTTGGAAGTTAGAGGTTGCAGTGTATGAGGTGCTAAGACTCAGAATTCCCTTGCATTGACTCTTTTTGCTGACAGTCTGTTTCTTTATGAAATTCAATTTGCTGTACTCAGTTGGCAATGCTTTTTTCCCCCTGTTGTCTACTTGTATTTGCCATTTTCCTCATTACTGAATATTGCACATGGCTAAAGAGAAGATTTTTGTGGGGAGAGGGAGGGGGAATACAAGAGTTAACATGTAAATCAGCAATGTGCATTCTATGGACTATAAAATGAAAACATGATCTTGATGATTAAGTTCCAAATATCTGAGATTTTCTCTCTTTGACAAAACTTTGACAAATTTTGTATTTCACAAAAAAATCAATTTGCATAAATATGAACAATCTGACAAATCTCTTACAGGGGAAGATCTATTTTGAGTGTCCAAAAATCTTTGCTTTTTTAACTCTATTGTATAGTAATTTTATTTTCATTTTATACTGTTACAGATTAAGTTTTAAATAAAAAGCAACATTTCAGAATTCTGGATGAGTCAATCTCACTTGTCATAACGTTTTAAAGAACTATTGTACCTTTCATTAAATATGTAAAATGGCCTGCAAATATTTAAAACTGCAAACATTTCTACATGGCCAATAACATGTCCATTTGTGCTGCCTCAGTGAAGAGTCCTGTCTGTCCAACAGGCTCATACAGCCTTCATGGATCTTTTAGTATCTGAATCACAGGCAGGAAAATGGTGCTTCTTAAAATCAGTGGGGTTATGTGATTTTGATTTTTTTTTTTTTTTAAAGAATTTTCTTTTTAAATTAACAATTTTTCATGCTATATGTATTTCTTTTAAGTGGCACGACTGTAAATTTACAACTTCCCTTTTTCAATGGTCAAAATGAAGCCATTGTATATCTTATTTCATTATTTATCATTTCATCCCAATTAGAGTTCATCAGTATAAAAAGCTCTATTAAATATGAGTATTTAATCAGAGTTATGAATGGTCCTATTGCATATGTGTGAGTTTTGCACACCCTCGGAAACAAATGCACACGTTCTCATGCCAGTAATCATGGGGCTTGTGTAGCTTGTTATAATACAAAAATCCAGTATATTCTGAGCCCGAGCTTTATTATAATTAAACTATGAATATGACCTTTTAATAATACTGATAATTTCAGAAGCTAAAAGCTACCTTAGTTCTATTAGAAAAGTTCCCACATCCATGCTCACCTCTAGTTGCACTCAGTTAGATAGGAAAATGAATGTACATTCAAACAGCTGAAGTTAAAGTTTGTATTGTGAACTTTGTTTTGAAATGAGACTGGTTCAGGTACTACCAGACGTGTTTTTAATGAAATTGAGAGTCAGTAAGACTTTACTTGAAGTAGTCTGTACTTCTGCTTAAAACTGTTTGGTCAGTGCTGGAGAAATGTATACACTTCCTCCTTTCAAGTAACTTTTCCAGTAAGCACTAACTACTATTACATAAATTCTGGTAAATCAGGAATATTTCACAGATTTCATAGACATCAGGGCTGAAAGGGACCTCGGGAGATCGAGTCCAGCCCCCTGCCCAAAGGGCAGGAAGTCAGCTGGGGTTATAGGATCCCAGCAAGATAAGCATCCAATTTACTCTTGAAGGTGTTCAATGTAGGTGCTTGAACCACCTCCGATGGCAGACTGTTCCAGCCCTTGGGGGCTCAGACAATAAAGAAATTCTTCCTTATGTCCAGCCTGAAATGGTCTTGCGGGAGTTTGTGACTGTTCGACCTCCTCTTCCGTTGGGGCGCTCTGGTGAACAAACGTTCCCCCAGATCCTGGTGGTCACCCTTGATAAACTTATAGGTGGCCATCAGATCACCCCTGAGCCTGCGCTTTTCTAGGCTAAAGAGCCCCATGTCTCTCAGCCTATCATCGTAAAATCTGTTTTCCTGACCTCTGATCATGCATGTGGCTCTCCTCTGGACTCTCTCAAGCTTCTCCACATCCTTTTTGAATTGTGGAGCCCAAAACTGGACTCAGTACTCCAGCTGTGGCCTCACCAAGGCCGAGTACAAGGGGAGAATGACGTCCCGGGATTTGCTCGAGAAGCATCTATGGATGCAAGCCAGTGTTCTGGTCGCTTTACTAGCTGCAGCATCGCATTGGAGGCTCATGTTCATCTTGTGGTCAATGATGACCCCCAAGTCTCTTTCTTCTGTAGTGCTATCCAACGTAGCACTGCCTTGGGTTTTTCCTCCCAAGGTGGAGAACCTTGCATTTTTTTGGTGTTAAAAACCATCAGGTTCTCGTCCACCCATTTGCTGAGCTTGTCCAGGTCAGCCTGGATAACTCGCCTATCTTCTGGCGTGGATGCTTTGCCCCAAAGTTTGGTGTCATTGGCGAACTTGGCCAGTCCACTCCTGACTCCAATGTCCACATCATTAATGAAGATGTTGAACAGTATGGGTCCAAGGACAGAGCCTTGAGGGACCCCACTGGTCACAGGGCACCATGATGAGTGACTGCCATCAATTACAACCCTCTGGGTCTGACCACGGAGCCAGTTTCCCAGTCAGCAGATCATGGTGGAGCCAAGGCCACAACTGGCCAGTTTGGCCAAGAGGTGATCATGGAATACCAGATCAAAGGCTTTTTTGAAGTCAAGATATATGACATCAATCTCTTCTCCCTCGTCCAGGTGATAAGTCACCTGGTCATAGAAGGAAATGAGATTGGTCAAACAAGACCTACCCGCAACAAACCTGTGCTGGCTATCCCTTAGGATGTTAGCCTGCACCAGTCCATCAAGGATGGCCTCCTTAATAAACTTTTCTAAGATCTTCCTCAGGATAGAAGTCAGGCTAATGGGCCTATAGTTAGCTGGATCCACTCTCCTCCCTTTCTTGAAGATCGGCACCACATTGGCCTTCTTCCAGTCTTCGGGCACTACACCAGAGCACCATGAGTTTTTTTCAAAGATCCGTGCCAGGGGCTGGGCTATGATGCTCGCCAGCTCCTTGAGTACCCTGGGGTGCAGATTGTCAGGGCGGGCTGACTTGAAGGTATCCAGCTTCTCAAGGTGTTCCTTCATGAGGTCAGCATTTATGGAGGGTAGGGGATCCCCAACACCCGGATCTCCCTGTCCCACAGCAGGCATGGGCGTCCCACGGGACTGATGAAAGACTGACGCAAAGTACCTATTTAATAGGTTGGCTTTTTCTTGGGCGTCAGTTGTCAGTTGACCCATCTGGTTTAGCAGGGGTCCAACGTTGCCCTTGCTTTTCCTCCAGCTCCCCACATATCTGAAAAAGGACTTTTTGTTGTCCTTGATGCTTGAAGCTAGTTGGAGTTCGGTTGCAGCCTTGGCTTTCCTGGTTTGCTCCCTGCAGGACCGGACCAGTGCAGAATAATTCTCCTTGGAGGTGAATCCCGTCCTCCATCCTTTGTAGGCTTTCCTTTTTAGTCGTAGGAGGTCCGCTAGGTCCCTGGAGAGCCAGGAGGGCTGCTGTGCCTTCTTGCTGCCTTTCCTCCGTGTTGGAATAGATTTAGCTTGTGCATTGAGGATTGCTTCCTTGAGAAGCAACCACTCTTCTTGAACTCCCATCTCCCTGGGGTCATGGTCCCTGAGGGCCTGACCGACAAGCCTCTTGAGCTTGTCAAAGTCGGCTTTTCTGAAGTCTAGGACTTCTGTGTTGCTGACCGACTCGCCAGCTTTACGGTGGATGGTGAAGGTAATCAGCTCGTGGTCGCTGTCACCCAGCTTCCCATCGATCACTAGGTCGCTGATTAGGTTGTCCCCCGTAGCCAGTACCAGGTCGAGCAGCGCTTTGCCTCTCGTTGGCCCATAGACTTCTTGAGTCAGGTAGAGGTCATCCACGCATGAGAGAAAGCTTTGCGACCACTCGGATTTTGCTGAGTGATGTTCCCACGAGATGTCCGGGTAATTGAAGTCACCCATGACAACCAAGGTCCTGGAGCAAGCGGCCTCAGTCAGTTCCCGGGCGAACTCCTGGTCAAGCTCAGGACTTTGAGTGGGAGGTCTGTAGTAGACTCCCACCATTGTGTCCCCTGTGCTGTATTCCCCATGAATTTTTACCCAGAGGGTCTCTAGCTGTCCATGCCGATCGCCAACATCAGCTTGCAGGGACGTGTAGCTTTCCTTCACATAGAGAGCTACACTCCCGCCCCTTTTTGTCAACACGATGCCTCCTGTACAGGGTATAGCCCTCTATACCCGTGGTCCAGTCATGGGTGGAGTCCCACCAGGTCTCCGTTATCCCAATGATGTCATAATTCTTTGCACTGAGCGGGAGGACGAGCTCGTCCTGCTTGTTGCCCAGGCTCCTGGCATTAGTGTACAGGCAGGCGAGTGCCCTTAGGGGCTCTTGCCTTGCCCACAGATTGTGCCAGGGCTGGGGCAGGGGTGGGCTCCCTATAAGTGCCTTGGTCTGCTGGCTTTGTAAGTGTCGCTCAAGGGGCCAGCAGTGGCACTAGTTCCCCCATCCCCCAGTGGGCTTAGTTTAAAGCCCGGTGGAGCAGGTCAGCCAGCCTGGCTGAAAAAAGCCGCCTCCCCAGGGGGGAGAGGTGGAAGCCATCTCTTCCCAGCAGCTCGCTGCCTCTCTTGCCAAATAGCGGGCTGTGGTCATGGAAGCCAAAGCCTTCCTGATGACACCAGCTCCGCAGTCTTTGGTTCACTACGTGGATCCTCCTCTCCCTCCTCAGCCCATAGCCCGAGACTGGGAGGATCGACGAAAACACCACCTGAGCTCCCAGACCCCTAAGCCCCAAATTTGGATTAATTCAGATGTTTATGGTCACTCTAAAGTGCATTTCATTTTGAATATGTAATAAGGTTGTCTGGATTTATAACTGAGCATGTCAATATTTTAGTTTTAACTAAAAATCATTGATAAAAATGAAAATAATTTAGATAAAATGTCTTCTGCTTAGTTTAGCAAGCTTACAACATACTATAACCCTCAATCATTATAGCAAAAATGATGTGCTGTGAATAAATTAAGCAGAATAATAAGGGTTTTTATTTTTTTAGATGACATACAACAAGATTAAAATGTATTAAATTAAGATGAATGCTTCATACACAATTTCCTTTCATTATATAGACAGATTATGGCTATTAGAGCAATGAAAAAAATACTTCTTTTTAGAAAGTAAAAATATTAACTGTATATGACAGTGTGACTAATAGTGAACTATAATATTACATTGAAAAAATCATATATTTTTAAAGCTTCAAAAGTCATCGTGGTTACAATAACATTTCAACCCTACTTAAAACTTTTAGTCAATGTAAACTTACTCATTCTAGATAAAGTGATGGACCCACTGTTCCTCCTGTATTTCCTTCAGAAATTGGGCTACAGCATTGTTTAAGCAATTGTTGTTCTGGTATATAAAAACGGATGGCTATTTCAGAAGCTTCAGTCGGAGTAGAGTCTTTCTTGTTTGATAAATGGACTTCAGTCAAATTGAGCACCAAACAATATTGGGAGGAGTGGGGAAAGCAGTTTTCTCATGACTATTCTGAGACTTTATTTTCAATTCGCTATCCTCATCTTCTAAATAGTTATATGGTATTAAATAAGAGCCATTTCAAGTTTTCTTATATTAAAGAAAATGAGTCCAGAATCCTTTAAAATTGCATTACTATATACTGTCTAAATGTGTTTTTATTAATAATGATCAAAGAGAACAGAAAGGAAATAACGTCTTTGTGAGTTACTTAGATGAGGAGTGGGGTTTTTTGTTTGTTTTTGTGACTGTATCCATCTTATTATTTTGACTTCATAGTCCTATTTCCCTGTTGGGACAGTAAAGTTAACAACCATTTCTTATCCATTAATGATGCATCCTATAATTCTCTCTACATGGCAGTTCAAATTCTGCCCTCAGTTACTTTAATATAAATCTGGATTAATCAGAGATGTATCTGGGCCTCTGAATGTCCTGAGCAGTAGCAATACTGGAAGCACAGCTGCTACTGTCTTTGCACCACCTTGAAGGTTGGTGCCCTAGTCTTCCTCCTTTTTCCATCCCCGCCTTTAGTTATGATACTGGGCTTAATGCAATTGAAATCATTGGAGTTACCTCAGTTTCTACTTGTGTAACCAAGAACAGGTTGGCTGCATTGACATGAGCGTGAACATTTGGCTTCCTGGGGACAACTAGCAGCAGAACACCTTGTGCTTCTGTTAATTGTCCCCAGGGAATGCCTGGACCATGCACCTTCTGCCACAGGTAGATTACCCAGGTGGGGTAGAGGAGGCTGGGGCCAGCACTGGTTTGGCCCCAGCAGCCTTACTTAGGGTCCTGGGGGCCTCCTGGGGCTGCAGCAGCAGCAATCCTGCCATCTGAATGCCAGTCAGGCTCCAAAACATGACTTTGGTCAGCCAAAGTCTGGTTTTGAGCAGCATCTGCTTTTTTTTTTTTTACATGTTTTTTTTGATAACCAGAGGTCCAACCCCCCTGCACAGATATGTCTGCAGCACCACATACCGTATGGCCACACTTGTCTGGATGAGAACATGGAGTTAATAGTCTTTTTACAATTGGCAGTAAACTTACTGGGCTTTTATTAATTTATACTTGTTAAGAGTCCTAAGGAGAAAAATGAGATTAGCAAATCAGCAAGGATATTTCTCCTTTTAGATTCCTATACTAAACTTAAAAACCAAACTAAACTTAAATATTTCAAGGTATTGAAAGTCTTGGTCTTTATACACCCAGTGCTCTACTATTCCCAATAGCAATACTTCTATTCACACCAACTATACATGTTTCATTTTCAAGTCTTTGTTTTGTTACTGAATCACAGTGAGATACTTTTTCATTAAATAGATGACATTCTACTGTTGTTCTCTTTTATAGGTCTTCAAACATCCATTACTTCAAAATTCTTACTTAGCTTTTGTGATCTAAGTAATATTCAGATTGGGGAAAACTGAAATAACTACAATTTACAGGAAGATGATCAGTTTAATGGATTATTGAGTTGCATTGGAATTACATTACCATAGGTCATACTAAGACAAAATTGAGGGTGTGGTGGGGTAGGAGGAATACTTCAAATGTGTTATATTCTCTTCCCAATACTGAGGATACCTGAGTTTAGATTTTCCTAAAATAACTTGTCACTATTTTGGAAGAAGTTAGTTATGTTTTTTGAATGTTTAGATACTGATGCTTGCATACTGGGGTGTTAAGTGCTCTAGAAATACTTGAGAGTATTAGTCAGATGTTTAAACATATAGGATGAAATTCTGGCCCAATGAAATCAGTGGTAGGGGTTTTTGTGTGCGTGTTTGTGCGTGTGTGTTTGTTTTTGGTAAAAGAAGCCTGAAAAATGAAACTGCGATTTGGCTATTGCTGTTCCCCAATATGTAAAATACATCATGACCCCTCTGCTTAGGAACTTTGTTACTATCCCATGATATTCATTTATTTAATTTTTTTTTTTTATGTATGTGGTACCATAGTTGCATGTGGAACAGAAATAAAAGTAATTTGGGCTGGAGAAATAACAGGGTTATTATACAAAGAGCTTATGGCCATGTACTGCAAAATGCCAAATGTGTACATGACTTTAGTTAAACTAGTGATGTTCATAAAATCAGTAGAACTACTAATTAAATGTAGACAAGTCTTTGTAGGACCAGTACCTGGCCTAAACTGTAGTATCATGAATGCATCTAGAACAACACAATTGGAGAAATGCTGCAAAACAAAATGGTTTGTAGTCTCTGTTTCTGGATGTTTTATGCAAGGCAAAGGTAAATAACAATTACTGATCTGACTCTGAGCATCAAGCTAAGTTTAGTCAGCTCAGTATTGTTTTTGCTCTGCTGGTGTCATCAATCTCTCAGCTCTTAGTACAGTGCAGCCAGGTGTTCCAATTCACAGAGGGCCAAGAATTAATCCCTTACAGAAAATGGAAGTAAAACCTAGGCTATGTAACTCATATTCAAAAGTAAGTATACAGTGTGACAAGCATGAATTTGCTGAACTAAACTGTATTTTTCACTTAATTTTCAGGAGTGCCTCAGCTGCAGGACAACATACAAGGACAGAAATCATTGACCTCCTCCTGGCATCAGGACCAGAAATACTAACTTAAGTTTTATATCAATCTACAGTAGCTGAAAACACCTCTCCAGAAAACAAACTTACCCTTGACTCCAATGGGCAATTTTTGTAAAACATGTTTTAAGAACTTTTGTTGACGTCTATTTTCTACCTGTTGCACGGTTCTATATTGTTACTCACTGGGCACTGATGGTAGCCTACAGAAGGTGTAGCTACAAATGGTCCACCTTCTCCTTTAGCAACAAGAAACTTAGGGTCTTGGAAAGAAACAACATATTCAGAGAAAATGGTATACAAAGGAAAGCGACTAGTCTCTTGCCACTGTTTTTTCCTATTAACAGCCAAATTCTACTGGATACTCACTATGATGCAAAGAACTTATGGCCAGGAATATGCTCACTCCATTCGACTGGATGGGGACATCATCTTGGGAGGACTGTTTCCTGTCCATTCAAAAGGGGATAGAGGGGTGCCTTGTGGAGAGCTGAAGAAGGAGAAGGGGATCCATAGACTAGAGGCAATGCTGTATGCGATAGACCAGATCAATAAGGACCCTGATCTACTTGCCAATATCACTTTAGGTGTCCGGATCCTTGATACGTGTTCCAGGGACACTTACGCTTTGGAACAATCCTTAACCTTTGTGCAAGCCTTGATAGAAAAAGATGGTTCAGATGTAAAGTGTGCTAATGGAGATCCACCTATTTTCACTAAGCCAGATAAGATATCAGGTGTAATAGGTGCTGCTGCAAGTTCTGTGTCCATTATGGTTGCAAATATTTTAAGACTTTTTAAGGTAGGTAAAGATTTTTACTTTTTTTCATTTAAATGCTAGCCAGAATACAATATGTAATATAATTGTGGTATTTGAAAAAACTAAAGGGTTGAAATCTAGAGTAATAACTTACCCCAAACAAGGTAGTAAAGGCCTTATATTTCAAGGTAGTAAGTGCCTCTTTGGTAATGCCTATCATTCTGGATTCTGTTTGGTTTCACTAGGAGCAGAGTAAGCAGCTACTTTTAAGAGTTGCTCAGCATGTCTGTCCTACGTGACTGAAATTATGTTGCTTGTTAAAATTCACCCAAAATATCAAAGTGCTAATATTAATTTCCTGCCCCATAGCATAAGAGAGAAATCATAGAAAACAATCTTACTGATAGGGGATAATAGAAGTATTTATGTGAGTAGGATGAGCAGGATTTGGCAACAGAGTTGGTGAGTGCTTGCATTATAAATTATTATTTTCAAGGGCCTAGAACTCCTGCTGTTTAACTTTTTCCTGGAATTAACTTCTAAAATAGAAAGAAAACTCTCTGCTGGCTATTACATCATTCTGGAGTGCCATCTCCTCTTTCTTGTTAAGTTCTAATTAACTTTAGAAAATTCATAGTTAACATTATCCTAAGGAAAATGGAGAGTTGTCTATTAACGATGTTTTTTTGTCCTTGTGTGATTTCAAACTGATGATGTTTGGCAAGCAGCTAGTTCTTAAATTAGGCTAATACTTTTGGGTATTGTGAAAACAAAGATTCTAATAGTATGAGTGTTTAAAAATTGGCTTCCATGAATGCATTTTATTTAAGTATCATCTCGGAACTAAAATGTGTTACAGGAGTGCATGGGGATTTTATTACTTTCTAGGTTTTGGTGGTGTTTGTTTGTTTGTTTTTTTAACATTGGATTGCTTCCAGTTGTCCACATTGACTAATGGACTGTTATGAGGGGAGTATTTTTTTTTGTGTGAAAAAGGAACAGTTAGCATGTTACCTGTACTGGAGAAAACACTATACACTTCTGGAAGCAAATATTAGACCAGTTGACTCGGAAACGTTATCCATCCTCTTCAGCTGTGATATAGTTACTGAAAGTGTTATCTACAAAATGTTTATGTGCCTCTCTCTAAAGTAAAGGTCCTAATGGGAATGTGAACGGTTGAAAATATCAGGCAGACTTGGCATAAACTTTTGAGTAGTTTAGTCAGGGGTGCAGTTCAGTACACTGTTTTTTTTGTGGGTTTTTTTTCTTCCAAGTTTGATATAATAGTGTTTAATACCACTGGTCTAAAAGTGTAAATGAGATTTTTCACTTGATTGAGACCTCTCTGAAAATCCTCAGCTGTTGCATTTTTTTTGTTTGCTTGTTTTGGGGGATGATGAATGTAATGGATGCTATTTTTATTACATAATTACTTGTGAACATGACCAGTCAAATTTCCTCTCTTGATCCAAATGGACATCTACTATTTTTGGCTTCACGTTTCCAAAAGTACAATGGTCTATAAACTAGCTGTGCAAAATGAACACACATTAATTTAAAGGATTTTGGATAAGGCCCATTATGAAATGGGTTTAAAGTGGTAAAGCACTAATATTTCTAGAAACATTTTCCATTTGATCTCAAATTGGAGAAATAAGAAATTAAGGCCATGTACAAATATATTCAGTCTTTCCCAAGTCATTGTGCTCTCAGTAGAAACCATAAGTATACAGATGCTCAGGTTTTTTCTCCTAGAGCAAAAAGGGATGGTACAGGAGAAAAATAACCTGGGGGAAAAACTGGGTTAAACCCTGGAGAGTTTTTCTCCTGGGAGTGTGAATGTCTGTATACATTTTCTTCTGGGAAGAGGCCACAGCAGTCTTCCAGCATGTCAGGGTACTTTGCTCTTGTACCCCCCACCTCTCCCTCCCCGGAAGAGACAGTATGTTGTGTGCTTGACTCTGCTGCTCCAGCCAGCAGAGAGCAAAACACTTCCCCCTTCACAGTCCGGATATTGTGTTTCAGGGCAATGAAGGCTAATCTGAGCCAATTAGGGGTGCACTATGTACTGCTGCCATCTGCCTCCAGGTAGACTGAGGGAATAAAGGTTTTGTTTTTTTGTGATGGTGTTTTTTTGTTTTTGTTTCCTACCAGAAAAACCCAGGAGAATTTTTCCAGTTTAGTGTGTGTGTGTGTGTAGCCTAACTATAATCATAATATTTGAATGAGCCTTATGGATTTGTTCTTGCATCATTTACATAAGTGTAAAGTGGGTATAAATACTGTCCTTCTGATTTTTGCAGTCACTTCATACAGTTGTAGATGAGAACAGGAAGTACTAGACAGGCTATATCCAAGCCCATACTGTCTCAGTATGACAGGTCAAGAAAGAAAAGTTAGTAATAGTTCATTGTTAATTAACTGACAACTAGAAAACCATGAAAGCCAAATGGAATTGAAAATGGAGAGGCTGGCATGTTGTCTCATTTGTTTAGTTCTCTAGCTTTTTGTCACTGTTCACATTGGCTTTGTATTTAGTTCCACATTCAAGAGTTGGTTTGGCTTGCTTTGCGTATTTCCAAGAAAATCATATAGACGTTTTCAGCAGAAATCCATTTGTGGGAGGATCAGATACTTTCTGTAAATGGGGAAAATAAGCTTGTAATAGGCTAGTGATATTGATTTTTGTGTGAATAGATGAATAAAATGTAATGAAATGTCACCCATGAAATCATACCTATATCTATATCTATATCTCGTTTTTTCTTCTTCTGGTCTAGATGGTGGTTATGGGAGATCAGTTTAGTATAGTGTTTGTACTGACATACTGTTACTTTTCTTGAATGTATTTTTTATTAAGTTCTGCAGTGTAAATGGTAGGAAAGCAAACCTGCCCATCTAAACTTGTCAAGTGGGATTGAGAGATGAAAGAGTTCTAATCAATAACTCAGAACTGATTGTGCAGCTAACATTTAATTTTCAGTCCTGTTTCATGGTATACAGATAATGTTAAATTGGATGCTAGCTGCTTTTAGTACATGCAGTGGCTTTAACTTGTCTCTGAGTTTGTTACTGTCTGCTTCAAACCCATATTCATGCTGGTGTTTTCTATTAAAAAAGTCTTACAGTAATTCTAATATGGCTAAAACGTGGACTTCAGTGAGCACAACATGTTAAGGAAGTCAGTGGTGCAGGATCAGGCATTAAGTGATCAGCATTTTGAAAATTATTGTATGCTTTGTTTATTTTTGACTGATTTTTAAATTATCCCCTTTCTTCCTTTCTCATTTAAGTAGAACTCGATGATCTTTTAAGGCTTTCTCAAAATGAAGGTGGGTTTTTTTTCCACGCACTAAAAAATGTACTTGCTCCTGAGTTTGCCTTCAGATGTTCTGAAGGAGATTACTTGCTGTCCTTTATTTTGGCTTACAGTGAAGAATATACTGGCTCTCCATTTCAGCTAAGGAATTGTTTTGGGCAAATGGTTGATCTCGGTCCATAGTCAGAATGTAAACTTGGAAGTGTTGGACTTGCTCTAGTCAAATAATTTTCTTGCTCTAAAAGTCAGGGTACACAAGACACCAATGAAATTTAAAAGTAGCTGGCAACTTTTTTCCCCCCTCCTTCCTTTGAGCCGTGTTTGCGTGGGTTCCTGTACCTAAATTCCAATTCCATGTCCTCTTCTGAAGCTGCACTACCCTCTTAAATAATGCGTAGTTCTGAAGTAATGATTAGACATAATGGTCACTTTAACATCTATCTTAAGATAGGGTTACCTAGATTAGCACTTTTCAGGGTTGAAGAGAGCGTAGTAGACAGCTTTTTAGGAAACTAAGCCGTGTAAAACTAACATTAGCTGTGAACTGAGAACAGCAAGGAAGAAAGAAGCCTATGAATTCTCAGATACCAGCAATTTGTCTTCTGAAACCATGACGGCTACCTCCTGATTTCCATTATGCAATAAGATTGCAAATAACGTTCCACTGCAGTCTTAATCAATATAGGGTCACATGGTACCCCCTCTAGGGAAAGATCCTATTTACCCATTTAATTGATGCAATACAGTTGCTGGCAAAAGGAGGAGACTTCTCTTTTAGGTTTAATTATAGACCCTGTACAAGTATCCTTAATAATATAAAAGTTACAGATGATGCTTTTTAAAGTTCTCACATTGGACTGGAATCTAAGGCTCTGATCCTACAATTCTTGGTCACAAGTAGCCTGCTTGATTTTTACTGGGATTCTTACTTGAGAAAAGGCTTTAGGATCAGTCTCTAATTTAGTTCCATTTTAGGAACTTTATGCTCAGTTGTCATGGGCAAGCAGAATAGCAAGTTAATAATTAACTCGCAATAGGAGGGAGCCATACTCTCTCACTATGGCCCCCTCCTTCTACATGTAACTGCACAACACCTGTAACCTTAGTACCAGCTACATATGCAAAGTACTTATCACAAGGTATAAAGCTCCGACCAGTTATAAAGTTAGGCCTCAAAATGTATACTAACTTTATAGCTGGTTGCTAGTGAGCTCTTATTTGTGTGTAGAGCAGGGTCTCCCTTTGTGGCTGGGAGCCCTGTCACCTGGCTGAATTGCCAGGAACAGGGGTGCATCATGCCCAGTGTAAAAACCCCAGGCCTGGGGGTAAAGGCATCCATGATCCCCAGGTTCTGGAAGTTTTGCACACTCCTGAGCCTGGGAGCACAGGCAAGTGCTCTGGCTGGTAGGGGGGCATGGAGAGCACTAGTGCCCCCTTTTCCCCCCCCCCCCCCCCGACTCAAGAGGCACCAGTCACTGGGAGCATATAACTGCTGTGATGGTGACTGCCAAGGGTTGGAGCACCTGCCAAGGGTTGGAGATACTCATGTGACCCTTGACACCTTGTCAAAACTTGGTAAGTGGCCCTCCACCCAAAATAATTGCTTGCCCCTGGTTTACATGGCTGGCCCGAAAGCGTGAGGGGGGCGTCATATAAACTCTCTCTGAAATGCTCCATCATTCATGATGGGTAATGGGCTAGTGAAAGAATACTGCCCTGCCTGGCACAAGAATGGTGTTCTAGGGCCCAGGGAAGAGGAAGGGTGGATCACAGCAGTAAGGTTATGTGACTATAGAGCGAGGACAAGCATGTTAAGGTAAGGCCAAATGTTTATTTCAAGATTTAGTCTCTCTGGTTGCAGAAAAAGACCTTCAACTCTTTTTTTTACCAACATTCCCTATTTTTCCCTAGAGGAAAAAAGTGTAGGTTGGAGACCCGAGTCTGACTGTCTGAAGATTAACCTAGGTGTCATCTCAATTTTTATATTATGCGCAGGTTGAAAAATTGACAGTAAAAACAGGGGATATGTAAGTGAGGGAACTTTCTGGTGAGAAGGCTGATCCTTCTTTCCATTCACATTTGCAGAGTAGGGAAGGCATAATTGGTGTGTCCCTCACCTTCTTGCCAAGCACCTTGTTTTGTGGCTCCACTTCCTATAATATCTAGAAGCTGATGGGTACTGGACACATTTTGAAGTTGCACTTTATATTAGATCTGTAAAGCAGAAAGCTTTCTCTCCTGTGCCCCTCCATAACCCCTGATTTGTGAAGAGGAACAATTACATATCGCCCCTTTGCCAGAAACATTCCAGCTGCTGAGAATTTCTATCACTCGATTTCTTATTATCAAACACTTGGTAATATTTTTAACATCCTGGGTCTTCAAGAATTTGCTGCTCTTGCTGTCTGGTTGTGTTCTTAATGCACAATACCAAATCTCGGGCCTGTCTTATGTGGTTGCAAAGAGCTTGATAGCTCTGTGGTTGCTTACTGGGCTGACTAGTCTGTGGTTGGCTTACTGCTAAACCCAGCTGGGGAAGGAAAGGAGACACAGGTAAGCATGGAGGTGTTCAAAACAAGGAGGGTGAATGAATTGCTTAACTTTTTGCACATCTCAGTCTGATTTTTCCCTATATGACTCTTCCAACTGAGTTACTATAGCTCTAGAGTAATATTTATGCATATCCATGGGAAGTGCTGTGGACATTGAGAAATCCAAGGTCACTCCTTTTCCCCAGTAAGTGGAAAGAGATATCACTGGCTTTCATAGATTCATTGTTTCTCTCAAACTGAAACTTCCATATTTTTTTTAGTTGTTTACCAGGGAGAATTCTGGGCAGTTTGTAAAATACATTCAGAGTCTGTTTTTCCTGGGCTGGCTTCCAGTTAGCCAAGGGGAACTTTTGCTTCTGTTGGAATATCTGGGAGAAACAACTGATGGCATGCTTAGTCCCTCCCCTGATTTTACCGCTCTAAGGGCTTGGCTGCCATGTAGGGTATTCCAGCTGTGCTGAGTTATGTCCTCTAATTTGGAGAGTTTTTCATATGAGGACAATCCTTATCACTCAGGCTATGTAAATCTAACCAGAAATGGGCCCAGAGAAGAAAAATAGGCTCCTTCTCTCAGCTCAGATCACCTTCCTGTGGCTCTGTGCATGCCAAGTTTTATATTTCTTAAAATGTCTGAGAGTTGTATTATGTGGGTAAAGTTTGCTGGAAAGAGAGGCAAATGTTTACATAGATAGGAGAACCAAAAAGTCTCATGCAACTTCTGCTTTCACTGATAAACCCTGTCTGTCACCTTCACACATCTCCTATTCAATGTCACACAAGAAGCAGCCAGGGACAAGGGTTTGCATATGAATTAAGATGGGTGGACAGGATGCTTGGAGAATTGGAATGTTGTCTCTACACTTGCTGTTGCTTCCCCCAACCATGTTTTGTTTAAAAAAACCTTTGTGTGCTCTGTTTGCCCAAATTCTCCTCTCCCCTATATTGAGGTGTATCCCACTGACAGCTGCACAATTGTTATCTGAGGGGAATTTGACCTCCTAAGATTTAGCTTATACATGTATTCTGTAATGAGATAAACATGTATAAAGTATCAGTGATGTTCTGGAACTTTTGCTGTATGTATAATTGTCCAGAAACTGAAGAACTAATATTTGCAAATAAAAATAAAGCTTGGAATCCCAGTTTCCCCAAATGTGTTTTGGCAATTTCTTTGCTTTGTTTCACATGAATCCCCTCAGCTAATAGCCTTATGCTGCTCCTACTGTGACATTGATTAAGACATGCATGATATATGTTTATATTTAAAGGGTTCAGTTATAGATTTTTGCCACTGGCCTCCCCTCAGTTTGAGAACTAATAAGGATCATGCCTCGGTCCCTCCCTGGATTTTAAGCAGACATCCTAAGAAGTAACAGGCAGGAGCAGTCCTTGCACAAACTGGAGCATAGGGTCTCAATTTGCATAGAACCCAGACTAATCTGAACACCGTCTAAGCTATATATCTGGATGTACTATGGTATGATTTCTAGAGCAGGATAATACAATTTAATTTAAGTACGTTAGTTCAAAGACAGTCTTGTGTGGTACTTTAACAGGATCGGATCCTAAATTCACACCCGAATCCTTTTGTGTCCTTGCAAAGTTTCATTGATTTCAGAGACCTCAAGTAGCTTCCAGGTTCTGCCTATCCAAACTTGACTGCAGGCCATTGTTTAGAGGATTCAGAAGGGGTCTTTCCCTGCTCCCTAGTGAGAGCTCTGCCATTATCCTGAAAGGAATAAGAACAGACTCTGCAGGGCTGCTTATTCAAATTGGTAGTGTGTTGAGTAAAATTCAGTTGGGTTCTGTTCCATGATACCATATCGTAGTTACCATTAGTATTTTCTGCAACATAGTTTTTGAAATGTTACATTTTTAATATTGAAAGGGCTTCCTTTTTTGCTCTGAACTGTGAGACGTGTTTTTTGGTGGAGGGGCGGGAAGCAGTAGGTAATATTTGAAGCATTTTAAGGTTCAGCATCTTAACATGAACAGGCTTGTTTTAGTTTTTTTTTCTAGATAATGTTTTCAATCTCTGAATCAAATTTATTTATGAAAGGAAGCTGTGGCCAGGGCATCTCACTTTCTTTTTACAATATTTTTTCTATCTTTGTGCCAGTCTGTATCTATTTAGTGCTTGCACATCTCATCTGGTTATTAGTTGGAAAGTGCTACTAGAAACTATTTGATTTTGTTTTTTCTCTCTGTTACTTTATTTTATCCCCCTCCTCCTGCCTGTTCTCATGGTTCTGTTTCCACTGGATAAAACAGCTTTCTCATCTCTTTATTGTCATGGAAATATAAAATCCTGCATTATATTGGCAAACCTTTGGATTCAACTATGAATATCCTGTCAGTGACAAGTTCAGGTGTCGTGGGTGAGAGAAATGAATACTAGGTCCAAACTACAGATAAACAAAGTGTACAGCAATCTGTGCAACTCTTAGTAATGAAATAGCTTGGAAATATTTCAGTTGCAGCCAGAAGAAATAATGGATTTCCAGATTGTCTGAAAACTGCTAGGATTGATTAGCATCAAACTTAATTTGTGCTAAACTGCTTGAGGTGAGGGAGTGGAAATCAACTTTATGCATTAATTTAGTGTTTTACAGTATAATAGTAATTTAAATATGCTTCTAAAGAGCTTACATTTCTTGGAGCAAGGCCTGGAAGTCAGAAGTATCCCAGCTTTGCAGCTGATTTGCTGTATGACTTTGAGAAGTCAAGAAATCTTTTTGGCTCATTTTCCTAATCTGGAATTGGTAAGAGCTATTACATAGGGGTGGGAGGCTCAATAAATGTTTGCAAGTTCAGATCTTTTTATTTTTATTTTCAGGGTCTGTCTGTCTGTCTGTCTGTCTGTCTGTCTAAGTTGGTTGGGTGTTTAATATTGTTCCATAACCACAGTATGGAAGTACCTTAGAGAGAAATTGCACCTAGTAAAGGCCTATAGTCTAATTCCCCATGGGCAACTGGGACTAAGATATATTTTCTTTTCTCTCATTTGAAGGGCACAGGATATGGAGGGGGGGAAAGATCTGTTCTCTCAGCGCTGAGATCATGTCTATTATAACATGCTTAGATAAACTAAATATAGTGAATTTACTTAATGCAAATAACCAAGTTAGTTACTTACATTTAGCAGTGCCAGTAAATGCCAGTCATAAAGTTCCAAAAACAACAAACCTGAAAAGACGAGGAACAGAGTCCAGTATGGTTCAACCTTTGAACTAGAACACAGATCCCACAGTGGAGGCTTTTTCAGAAACTTTCTTAATGCACTAATTTTTCATGAATGAGGTAAAGTCAAGGCATTTACATTCAAAGAAGACACGGCACAAAAATACTGTTGCAGGATCAGTTGTTTTACTTTTATTGGGTAAAATGATAGATCTAAATGAAGCCTTATTTTTTTTCCTGATAGATGTTGGCTGCCTTAAACTGATAGTTGTACAGTATTATTACTGTCCTATTTTCTGACTGTCATTGGAGAGTAGGCAGTATTATTGTATGATACCACTAGTAAAATGTGGTGGGGAGGGGGAAGAGAACTTCTAGCTAGTAAAATGTTTCATTTAGTCCAGGGGTTTTCAACCTCTTACAGGTGGAGTGGGTTGCGGTGGGGGGTGGCAGCAGCTGGACACAGAGCAGGGAGGGGCTTGCATGCGGTGGTAGATAGTGACGGTGGCTCCCATGTACAAGCTCCACCCCATGATCTTCCCATGCCTGGCCAGCCAGGCAGTGCCTGGGGCCCACAGAAGGGAGCCACTGCCCCCCCCTCCCTCTCTGGGAGACAGCAGCATGGGGTGTTGCATAGCAGTACTCTGGCCTCGCCCACCCATGTGTACCTCCTAGACCCTTTCCAAGTACCCCTGGGGGGTACACATACCCCCAGTTGACAACTCCTGTGTTTGTCTATCACATAAAAATAAGCAGCTATAGAAAAAAGTATTACTCCAGGACTGGGGTGCTGGCTGCAGCTGTGTTGATCTAAGGACACAAGTAGATCAGGTTC
The DNA here is from genome assembly GCF_052110815.1 of Crocodylus siamensis. Classification (NCBI taxonomy): domain Eukaryota; kingdom Metazoa; phylum Chordata; order Crocodylia; family Crocodylidae; genus Crocodylus; species Crocodylus siamensis. The sequence continues at coordinate 39,452,598 of NC_143398.1, forward strand.
TTTGGGTAAATGTGATATTATTTATTAGATCAACTAAATAGTTGGAAAAATTGTTCTTTTCAAGCTTTCAGGTACAAATACTCTTTTTCAGGGAAAATCTACAGTTGTATGGTGCTCTCCTGGATAGGATATTAATCTGTTGGATGCAACAAAATCATAGACTAAATCTAGACATTGGATTCATGGCACATTATAACTTGCCTGCCATCTGATAACCCCATGTAATAGGGTTACCATACATTTGGGTTTTCCTGGATATGTCCTCCTCTTTTTTTTTTAATTTTTTTTTTAAGCCCCCTGTTTTTGTCTGGGCAGGCTTTTAAAATGCAACTACATGTCTGGGTTTTGCTCTTCCTGCTTTCCTGGGGACTAGCACCTTGCAACTGCTTGTGGTTGGGGGCCAACCCACTGTTGGGGGGGGAGGGGTCATGTGCTCTGTGTGTGGGCTCCAGCAAGCTCTCAGGTAAGAGTGTGTGTGTGTGTGTGGGGGGGGGATACTGGGAGGGCAGCGGGCTGCAGGTTGGGAGTGAGGGGCAATGGCAGGGCTGGGTGGGGTAGGGGATTTTGGGCCAGGAATGGAGAATGGAGGGGCAGGAATGAGGGGCAGAGGCAGGGCATAGGCATATCACTGTCCTCTTCCCCCCCACCCCCATCATATACACCTCTCCACACAGGTGTCCTCTTTTTTTTGATACTGGAAGTATGTTAACCCTAATCCTCTCTACAACTTACCAGCTACATTCCATCACTGGGTCACCATTCCTCTTCTTCTCCCTACCTCTCAGCCCCTCTGATTCCTCACTGCTATGCATTTGAATTTTCACTGACCTGCAATCCTGTATACTAGCTTCTATCTATCCTGGAGAGCACAAAACACCTGCAGACTCTCTCCCTTTTCCTGAAGAAAGATGTTTGTACTCAAAAGCTTGCAAAGAACATTTTTCCAATATTACATTTACCAAAGAACCTTGTCTTACTGGAGGACGCTATTTCCATTTGGTTTAATGAAACAACCAAGAACTTCCATTGGCTAGGGCTGGCTAGATCACTGCATCCAGTGCAGTCTGGCACCATGAGTTCCTTTTAAGGGTGCTGTTGAAGGGAGGGAGTGTGGGGAGAGGAAGAATCCACTCTGTACTAACCTTGTTAAGTAAGCAAACACTTGCAATGAATTCACAAGATGAACCCAAAGATTTCAAATTGGACTCTGTAGCATCAAAAATATTCTGGAGCCTACTGTGATCTTTCCAGCTTCATTGCAACAGAAGAATTGGTCTTTTTTTAACAGCAAAAAAAGAGAGTGGAAGCTAAGAGCTGTTATTGTCTGAGGGAAGCCCTGAGTCTAGAAAGGTTGAGAAGCACTGCTATTGATAAACCCAGATCAGAAAACCTTAAGTATGTGAAGGGAGAGGATTTTTCCATTGCTTGCTCCCTTCCTGCTAGAATATCATTTCATGTGAAGGACTAGCAGGGTCTGGTGCCCTACAGTGAAAGGCAGACATGGTTTGCATATAGTTACTGAAAGTTTTTAAATCAATATAGGGGATAGGAATCAATTTCTTGAGTCATTTCCCTGCTTATCTCTTCTCTGCTTCTATCTTTTCAGAAGGGAAACATCTTACTGTCACAGTTTCTAACATGTTTGAAAGGAAATACCTCAGTTTGTGTGGGCAGTGAGGTGCTGTCTCTTGGAAGGAGGAACTGAATTTGGTTGGGTGGTAGTGATCATACATGCTTTGGTCAGGGGTTGGGAGTGAATTGTACCTGCTGGGCAGTTAGACTGGAGAGAGCGGAGGACAATGAGGCTTGTTGGGCAGATTGAACCATCAGGATGTGTCCACACATGCAGGCACTTGTTCTTGCAGCAACTCAAATAGGAGCAGCACAAATCTGAGCTGGGACTTTTTACCTTGGTGCACATGCCTAGATATGCACTTTTCTATGGGGCATGTTGTGCCGCTTGGGTCAAAATAACCCTGCCCACTTCCTCCTGGATCTGCCACCAGGGGGAGCTAGAGGCTGTGGCCAGTGCAGCTGGTTGGTCACCTCCAGCTGGGTCCTGGGTGCCAGCTCTGAGCAGGCTCCTTTGCCTGGGTCCTGCCACTTGCCTCACTAGCAGGAATTCTGGTGTTCTCTATTTAAAAACTGTAAAATCCCTGATAAAAAAAATCCTAAAGTCACTCTTTAAAATACCCCAAAATCCATGTTCTTCCACAATTAAAAAAAAAAGACCACTAGGTATGTATAAATGAGAGAGAGCAATCAGTTGGGCAATGTTTTATTGATACATTTGCAATTTGGAAGCCTACAAGTGCCTCTGTCATCATAATAAAATAAATTCTAAATATCTATACAGTTTCGTATTTACTTTTGGCTTTTTAGTCCTGGAAAAATCAGAGCTGTCCCCACCCCTTTCACTCACCGGGATGTGCAGTGCTGCACAGCAGTGATATGCCAGTGCCCTTGCTCATCACTCTCAACCCACAGCTTGCCCTCTGCTCCAGTCCCCTCACGCCTTTCCCATAGGCCCAGGTGTGTGGGTGAGGAGTTTCATAGTTTCTAGGGTCGGAAGGGACCTGAGTAGATCATCTAGTCCGACACCCTGCCATGGCAGGAAAAAGTACTAGGGTCAAACAACCCCAGCAAGGTGTACATCTAGCCTCCTCTTAAAGACCCCCAGGGTAGAAGCCAGCATCACTTCTCTTGGAAGTTGGTTCCAGATCCTAGCTGCTCTGACCGTGAAGTAGCGCCTCCTGATATCTAGCCTAAATCTACCCTCTGCCACCTTGTGACCGTTATTCCTGGTCACTCCTGGTAGTGCACAGGGGAACAGGGACTTCCCCAGTGCCTGCTGGTCCCCTCTGACTAGTTTGTAACAGGCCACTAGATCCCGCCCCCTCAGACTTCTCCTTTGGAGGCTGAACAGGTTCAGGTCCCATAGCCTCTCCTCATAAGGCCTGCCCTGCTGCCCCCTGATCATGTGAGTGGCCCTCCTCTGGACCCTCTCCATGTTGTCCACATCCCTCTTGAAGTGTGGCGCCCAGAACTGGACGCAGTACTCCAGCTGTGGCCTGACCAGTGCCGCGTAGAGGGGGAGGATCACTTCTTTGGACCTGCTTGAGATGCATCTGTGGATGCATGACAAGGTACGGTTGGCCTTCTTGACTGCATCCCCACACTGTCGGCCCATGTTCATCTTGGAGTCAATGATGACTCCAAGATCCTTTTCTGCCTCTGCACTGACAAGTATGGAGTTCCCCAACCTGTAGGTATGGTGCCAGTTGTTCTTCCCCAGGTGCATCACTTTGTAGGAAGACTATGTCCACTGCTACCCCTGCATCTAATGATTTGGTGATCTGATCACAGAAGGCCACCAGGTCGGTCTGACAGGACCTGCAACTAATGAACCTGTGTTGGTTGCCCCTAAGCATGATCTCCCCTGCTGGCCCCTTGTGGATATGTGTCAGAATAATTTTCTCAAAAAACTTGCCCAGGATCGAGGTAAGACTAACCGGCCTATAGTTTCCCGGGTCCTCCTTTCCCTTTTTGAAGATGGGAACCATGTTGGCTCTCTTCCAGTCCTCTGGCACCGCACCAGAGTACCACGAGTGCTCGTAAAGCCGTGCCAGGGGTCCTGCAATGACCTCAGCCAATTCCCTCAGTACTTTAGGGTGGAGATTGTCCAGACCAGCTGACTTGAATTTGAGTTTGTGGGGGTGTCTTGAATGTGGGGTTTGTGGGGGAACTGTGGGTGTGCTGGGGGCATATATAGGGGGCTGCTCAGGAGGGGTGGGTCCCCTGCAGGGTACAGCCCTCTACACAGCTCACAGGCTGCCTTCCCCACAGGGCCACAGCTCCCTTCCAGCTAGGGCCCACAGAGCCCACATGCCCCCCACAAGGGTTACCACCCCCTGATTTGCCCCCCCCCACACCCATTGACAGCAGCAGTGGGTGTTTGGGGCATTTGGGACCTCATGGCACATGTCGCCTGGCACCTGTGCTGCCACTGTAACATTGCATGGGTGTGGCTCAGCTTGGTAGGGTGCCACACAGCATCACACACAGTCAGGCAGCTTGGGGCTTCGTAGGCTGAGTGGCACCGGGCCCTGGGTGACAGCCCTAGTGGCCCTGAGCCGCTCAACAGCTTGTGGTGCCTTGCTGATCCAGGCCACACCTGCACGATGTGACAGCAGCAGTGCAGATGCCAGACAGCTGGGTCCCAGCCCTGCTGCCCCCCGCACTGCCCTGAGCCACATGGGGGTGCTGTGCTATGAGGCCCCAAGTGGCCCTGATGTTGGCTGGTGCTGCTGCTGCTGGTGAGTGCAGGTCATATGGAAGGGCTGGAGCCAGGCATTTAGGGGCCTGGGGTCCAGCTCACCGTGGGACCCTGGTGCTTCAGGAAGCAGTGGGGCTGCCTGTGCTGTCATCCAGGGGCCAGTGCTGCTTGCAGGGATGGTATGCTGCCGAGCTGGGTCATGCCTCCATGGAACTGGCCCATCTTGGCAACATGTAATTCCCATGAAGGGCACCAGGCCCTGGAGGCTCCACTGCTTCCTAAAGTGGCAGGACCCTGTGTGGCACTTTAGTGAGTTGGGCTGGTCCCATGACCAGCAGCACAAGCGGTGCTGGCTCTGAGCCAATTGGGTCAGTCTGCGGGGGGGCTTGGCAGCAGTAGGCCCTGCTGCCCCATGCCCACTTTTGCTGCGGGGGTGAGTTTTGGGCCCTGCACAGGAAGCTGGAACCCTGCTGGAAGGGGGACCCCCATGCCCACACAGGAACCCCTTTTGCAAGTTCCCTCAACCCCCAGTCCCTACTTATAGGGGACAGCTCCTGGGTAAACCTTGTGCTGCTTCTGCTTGCCCTGGCATGTCAACAGTGTGCTAGGGCAGCATGGGGCACCATAGAGCTGCTTTGGAGGAGCATGGAGGTTGCTCTGGAGGAGTAAGGAACTGTGACCTGCGCTGCTTTTCTCCCTGGAATTTTTATTTGGTATCTGGACATTCAGGTACCAAGTTTTGAGCCTGTGCTGCAAATATGCAAGCATGGAAAACATTTTTTTGTTTTGTGTGCCTCTTGTGGCATCTCAGACTGGTTTGAGATGTCGCAAGAGGCAGGTGCATGCTCATGTGGATGTGCCCTTAGCATTCAAACTACCCTTTGAAATCCTTCAAAGTTCAGTGGGTGAGAGAGTTTCACTTAATTTTCTTGTCTGCAACTTTGCTGTCATCTTCCTCTAATGTTTCCCTGAAATAACTGGGGCTGCTAGGATATGATCAAACATGTTGGATAATGACTGGATTTTTCATTCTCTCCCCCCCCCCCACATCCCATGCATTTCCCTTGACTCCTAATTCAGCATGGTAGAATAGGAATAGAAATGAGTCATTTTCACTGGATATAGATGGTGGGGAAAACTCTCTTCCAAGCATACTCTAAGGCAGTGGTTCTCAACCTTTTTTGTACCCATTTGTAAACATCTGACCAGTCCTTACCCAGTGCTCCTGACTCCCAGCCTGCTGCCTCTTGCCCCCAGGCCCAAGCCCTTCAGAGAGGGAGAGGGGGAGGGGGAGATGTGTGGGGGAGAGAGGGGGGGGTATGTGTGAGGCACTGAAGGCCCCAAGCAGCCCCTGGCAGACTGGAACTCTGCCAGCCTGCAAGGGGAAAGCCAGTTTCCTGTGTTTTTCTTCTTTAAAGGAGAATCCATTTTTAAAGTTTGTTTGTGACTCTTTCGTATATTCTTGCAACCCACTTTTGGGTTTCAAACACTACTCCAAGGCCCCCTCTACACGTTATGTATATTATGCAATGAATTAGTTTAATGTGGCATTACCTGGCTACATTTGCAAAGCAACTATCATGCAATAAAAGATCCGCCCTACTATAGAATTACACATTTTCCAGCTTTTCCAGGTTTTAAAACAACTTTTTATAGCTGGTTTCTATCCAGCTTTAATTTGCATGTGTAGCAAGGCAGTGTCCCATGCATTGTTGCAGCTGCGAGTCCTGCACCTGTGGGGCTCCCAGCTGTAGCAATGTGTGGCGCATTGCTATGGTTGAGAGTCCCATCAGCTGCAGGACTTGAAGCTGTGGGAGCTTGCTACTTGCTAGTGCAGGGGGAGCTGAGGATTGTGAACCTGGGGTCCCCCTGCATTGGCAATAAGGTGTGATTTGGATCTGATGTCACTCCTGCCTTGCATATGTGACATGGCAGGAGGTACAATTGTGAGCATCACACATCAGATCCTATCACACCTTTACCTGAGGGGCCCTGAGGTTTAGATTCTGTTTCTACTTCATAAAATGTGGTTGAAGCAGTTAGCTGTTCAACTGCAATTCTTTTAGGAGCAGTGTTTGAAGTACTGAGATTTGGATTCTTCTCTAAGGTATCTTTACTGGATACAGAAGTTGGAGGCCTCTTCTACAAAACAGTTGTTCAGAGTTCCCCTCTATCAGCTGCAGCCTGGATTGGAAGCTCAACAAAAAAGTCTAATCACAACAGCAGATAGCTAAAAAGGTTTATTTCAATCCCAGGGACCTAGAAGGCTATCTGCAACTCATCAGCCTCCTTTGAAATGACTGTTTTCTACAGTCATGGAGTTCATGGGCCCTCCATCCTTTTTAGTCAGTGAATGATACCAGTCTTGACAGCCCATTTGTTTCTTTCTCCTATCCATGTTTCTGTGCCCCAGCTATCATGGTGATTAAAGACTGTAGTATGAATACTTAGTGTAGGAAACAAGTTTTCTACTCTTCCCCTCACGATAAATGAGTTCCCTTTCTCTGCCTATTCACCAAGGAAAATTCTCCCCTCCCCTCACCTGAAAACTTGTTCTTTTAGTCACTAAGTGTGATTAGCTTGTCTCTGATGTCATTACCTTTTGCAGTGGAGGCCACTGGACAAAATTTTACTGTAACCCTAGGCAGAAACGATGCCTAGCAACTCTGTAATAGTATGTTATACACCACAGAGCCACTATCCAAGTGAAAGTTTGGTGAAGATTGGCTATCAGATTAATTGACTTAATTTCTGGATGGTGTCTTTAGTGGTCAGTTTCCCTTTTTCATTCAGGGAAGATGTACCACAATTCAGCTTTTCCTTACTGTAGGATAAGAGAACAGGCAGTTACTGATTCATGGTAATCGTCTTTCACTGTGTATATGTTTTGGTCCATGAAGGGTATAAGTACCTCAAGAAGAAAAGGAAATGACTGTAGTATATATGGGTATGACAAGGAGGAAGTGGATATAATCGAGGGGAAAGAATGCTTTTGGTTGAATACAAGGCAGTTGTCGGGAAGCTCTCTATTGTATGTTGTCTAGTGCTTGTCCAGCGATAAGAAGTTGCCAGAGAGTCTTCCTGGAATACTGGCAGAAACCCCATTGCTTAGAACTTTCAAAAATTAGATTGAACAAAAATGTACAGTAGACAGCATTCCTGCAGTGGCAGGGAAATGGATTAGGCAAGCCAACCAGTCTTTTCTATAGCTGTCTTTTGATTCTGGTTGAGATTTTACATAACAAAACACAGGATTTAAAAGTTACCAGCTGCAATATTTAATTGCACAAGTATAAAAGCAATATTTATTGTTTTTGAAGATTAAAGGACTGATTCTCTTTGAGTTCTGTTCAGGTATAACTGAAGTGTTCATAATGCAAGTAAAAGCTATTAGAAACCATGAAACATGAAAGAAGGAAGCTGGCTCTGACTTTTCTTTGTTGGATAGGATATGAGGATGCATTTTGAAAGGTTGAGTGTAAACATTGATCTTAGTAACTACTTCTCTCTCCCTGTTACAAATAATGGGTTATGTTTTTCCTTCCATTACACCTTGTAAAACATAGCTGAGGTCAGTAAGGTTATATTGCTTTACTGGGAGCTATTTTGCCAAATATCTTTAGACATTTCTGAAAAATAGAAGTTCATCATATCAGTGAGCAGGATACTGTCTGGCACAAATTGAAGAGGAAAAAAGATATGTAGGATACTCAAGACAAATAGAGCATTAATCTAAAGAAGGACTGTATGGTTAGGACTATGTGTACAGAAGGAAGATCATGTTTTTTTGCTGAAGCTCGCACAGGAGGCAGGTCTTTGGAAATACCCAAATATAGCCTTGTTGCAGCCAAATATAGACTTGTTGCAGTATAGAAAATCTGGGTAACTGTGACACTTAGGAGACCATGAAACTTTTGACACATGCAAGTCTTTCTTAAAAATTGAAGAATAATTTTCTGAGAGTGTAACTGGAAAATCTGAGGTTCAATTAAGTGATCTATATTAGCAGTAGTAGTGGTGTATTTATAGCTTTTGCTAAAATTATACAATAGAATTAAGAAAAAAATTATATATTGCATAATAATACAATTGCAGGATTGATGTTCATTGGTAAAACCAGACAATAAAATTATACAGTCTACTAGTTTAGGCAAAAGTAAAATCAAACAAATACAAGATAATACATAAATGTAAATAAAATAAGGCAATATAAAATAATAAAATAAAAATTTTTAAATGGGGAATTCTTTTTGATTTTTGGCACTTAGTCTTTGTGCAAGTAGCATACATGCACCAACAGAATATAGGACAGGCTGTCAGTTGTTAGAGAGTAGCCAAATTGGTGTTTTCTTTCTCTCTTTTTTTCATTAGTCCAGTACTTAAAAATTCCACTAACAGAGAAATCTATTTCCCTCTTATTTCTTCAAAGAACAAACAGGACTACAAATAGTGATTTAAGTCATCCAAGTGATCTATATCTGAAACCTGGAGGTCAAGTCCTACGTATTTTATTTCCTCATTAGTTTGTAGTTGAAACCCTTTGCTTGAGATATGGTTAGAGGGAGGAATGGGGAGAAGTGAAAGCATGAGAATAAAAAAACAGGACTTCCCTTGGCTCTATCCCCTTAGTTTGAAAACAGATCTCGGATGCTTTTTTGTACTGTTAACAAGCTTTTCTTTCTTGCTTGTTCTTTCTCCCTTTCTCAGAGAAAGAGAGAGAGAGAGTATAGTCCACTAGGCAAAATGCTAATTAAGACTTAAGTTCAATTTCCTGTTTCTTCACAGGCTTCCTGCTATGTCAAGTCATTTAGGGTGCATCTACACATGCACTTTACTGAGGTGCTGACTAATTAGCTCCACAGTAAAGTGTCACTGTCTGCATGTGCACTGGTATTAGGACACAGCACATTAATTAACTCTGGGATCAGGACTATCCTATAGTTGAGTAATTTACTCAACCAAAACACATGTGTAGATGGTGATGGGCTAACTGAGGCATGAGGGTTGTTCAAGTGTGAGGGCAGGCTGCTGCCTAATCCTGCATTTAAGCATCCTTGTGCCTCAGACAGCCCCTCCAACCCACAGCCTGGAGCTGACCCCCTGTGTTCCTGCCAGCCAGGGAATGCTCCACCCTGGCTCAAAGTACTGAGGTCTGGGGTACACATGCAGATGCTGCACCTGGGAGCAATTTTCCCTGGTATGAATTGCGCCAGAGTTATTACATAGCATCGAATACACATGTTGATGTACCCTTAGAAAGAATTTTTCAATTGTATCAATAGGAGTTAGGTACCAAAATAAATCTGACGATCAGTCTTCCTGTGCCTCAGTTTCCCATCTAAATTATGGATCATAATATTTCTATAGCTTATAAGGGTTTTGTGAAAATATATAGAAAGAAAAGTTTTGGTGTTTAGTTGCTACAGGGATGCAGTCATAACTACCCAAGATAGATAAGTCTTCATTAGGGACTCCTGAGATTTCCGTCTATATAATTTCTGCCTCTGGGTTTTAGTGTGGAAGGAGATGATCTGACCCCTGGTACGGTTTTAATGTGCAAGTTATCAGCTCTACAGTGAGTTTTGACATCCTGCCTGAACTGTAATTACAGACTGTACATCCCCCAGAGAAAAGCATGACAATGAAAGAAAAGGAGCTCAGCAGACAGGAAAAAAAAATTCAGATTACTGCCTCTGTAAAATTAAAACTGTTAAATTCAGTGCTGAGATCTATATTGGAGTGACTGGAAAAACAAATGGCTGTCATTATTGCAACAAAGTATGGTATTAAATAGGGTGTGATAAAAAAGAATTAATGTAAATTACAATACACCTATCCAGATGAGTGAAATAATGTTTTTTTCCCCCTTAAACACTTGAGAAAAATGAGTCAAATCAGATTTGAAAATGGCTTGCTAGATGGCAGCTATTCAAGTTTACTCCTGATGCCTCAGGAAACCCTTGTTTTTAAAAAAAAAAAAAAAATTTGTTGCAAGTGTGTGTGTGCATGGGGGACAGACACTTGCAAAATGCTGCCAAGTATGACATTTGGAAGCCAAATGACTGATAAATTTCACTCACAATGGGTTACATCAGTAACTAATAGCTGTTCTGGTACATTTTAGGCAAGCTGGTATCATATTTCTATTGTAAATGTAGTATTCTGGGTAGGACTGTGCAACACTCTCTTTTTTTTGGTTTGGTGGCTAAATTGAAAAAAGAAAAAAATAGTTTTGTTTTGTTTTTTATCCAAAGCAAAATGAAGTGTTTTTTTGGTTTTGTTTTTATTTCCTCACTAAAATGAAAAAAAGCAAAGCCTGCATTTCAGCTTGGATTAAAATGTTTTATATAATGTGAAATGAAACTTTTTGATTCTGGGATTCTACAAGAGTTGGATCAGACGACTTTGAGGTCCCTTCTGCTTCTGATTTTTGAGCTTTTAAATTAAAAGCAAGACAGTGAAAATGAAGGACTAGATTTAGGCATCATTCACAAAACAGTGGTACCCTCTATACCTTTTCACAGTAGCACAAGGATTAGGGCACTGCCCCCCTAAGATGTAGGAGATCCATTTTTCAAAATTGCTTTGTACCACATTCAGTACACGGTCTTGAATATAGGTTGTTGGTCTCTTGGGTGATGGGGCACTGGCATTCTACTCCCTCCCTCTGTGAATATGTCATTTTTTAAATACAAAGTAGAACATATTCTCACAATTTACTTTATGGGTTACTTAGGACTCTTTCCTTTTTTCTCTTCGTATAGGGTTTGATGTTGCAAGCTTCTGTGCAACAGTTTTTTTCTAAAGCCAGTGGGAGTTCTACAGTCAAACCTTTTGCCTCATCAAGACCATAATTGTTTTGCAGCTGTTCAGAAAGAAAATTGGGAGACAGTTCTCAAAGGAGCAGGGGCATAAGTTAAGGCTCCTGTATGTGGTGTTATTGCCAAATGACATTTACAACGCTGGTGATTCTTTATTGGTGTGTTTTCACAGTCAGCATATTATATTCAGTTTTGGTTGGGATTTGAACTTAACTGTCCCCCTTTGCCAGATGGTTCCCTAACCACAAAACTAGTTATAAAACAATCAGCTTCAACAAGAGACATTTCAACCAGAACATGGTATAGTTCTAGCATCATAGGCAAATAAGGCCGGAAAAGGCATCGGGAGATCATATAATCTGACAGTTCAAGATGGGATCACCCCTGTCTACACCATCCCAGTCCAGTGTTTATCTAACCTGCTTTTAAAAACGTCCAAAGTTGGAGATTCTACAGCCTCTCTGGGCAGCCTGTTCCAGTGCTTAACCACCCTTACTGGCTGTGTCCAGATGTGTGTGGACTTTTGGTTCCCTGGGGACAACTAGCAGTGGCACATCTTGTGCCGCTGCTAGTTGTCCCTGGGGAACACGTGCCACATGTGGCAGGTTACCCCAGGTCAGGTAGGGGAGGCTGGGGCCAGCACTGGGCTGGCTCCAGCTGCCTTACCTGGGGTCCTGGGGACCTTCTGGCGCTGCAACATGCAATGAAATAATTGGGCTGTGACACAAGTTGTTTTCTAATGTAAGATACTTGCACAGCTCTCTGAAGACCTCAGGTCTGTAGCAATTCTTAGGTCCTGGAGCAAGAGGCTTCAGTGATCTGGAGAGGCTCTGTAACTAACATTGTCTTGGAAGCCATAATTAAGAGTTCAGTAATGATTACTTTAATTGGGATACCCTTCAGGCCTTGTGACTATTGATATAAATAAATGTCACCCTTTTTTTAACCAAAATCTCTCATTGAAAAGGTTATGAACAAATCTTTGCTAAAGAGAAATCATTCCTTTGTTGTGCTGAGCTATATAAAGGGAAAAATAGTTGTTGATGATTTGAAAACTGTGTCTAGGTAGTATGGTACATAATCGCCTCTGCTTCTAGGTTGTGTCCCAGAGAGCATTAGAAGATATAGTTTGCAAATAAAATGCAAGACACATGACTGGGGTGGGTATTATTTATAGAAAATGCAAATGTCTTAGGTCTGGAACTAGCTGGTGAATATGCTACCATTAGCAGCAAGAACAGACTGGTAGAATATGCTATTCTTCTCTACTTAGAAAAGCAGCCATATGTGGATTGCATAACTTAAGTCTGCCTGTTAGAAACAGTACCATCCGGGAGACATTCACACAAGGCCTATACACTGTGTAAATCACCTTAGCACCTTGTTATGGTTGACTTTCATTCTCTGTGAATTGAAAAATTCTCATGAAAAAGCAAGTGAGCAAATATTGATATTGACACCACAATTTAGAAAGCACCTAGCTCTATGCTTGTCCTACAAGGCTCAAGAGTATCCCCCTCCCCTTTTAAAGTAAAGGAGTAACAAATAGATATCACCCCTACCTGCCATACATTTCTCTTGTTAATAGAGTTGAAAAATAGATTTTAACAATAGTTGTATACTTCGTGGATCATTTTTCAGAGGAATGTATGTCTTCTGAAAGTAATTTAATGTACAGTAAATGATCATTCAACTGGCCATCAATTACACTAGTCATCTAAGTGTTTAACACCTAGAGTGGCAAATGTAATTATTAGCTTCTGGATCACGTCATAATTTATGAATATTAAACAACAAAAACAAGAAATCAAATCCTTGTATAAGCAGACATCCAAGCAATCATCTTGACACTTATTCCATTAGAACCTTACTTTCACCAAGAAGGTAAGAACATACTTGCGTAACCATATTAATCAATGCAACAAGAAGCATATGTATAAACTTATCAATTTATTATGTGTTTGCAAAGCAAAGAATTAAGCTTAAAGTACAATATTCACTTTAGCTTTCAATTATTTTTTGTAAATGTAATGATGCAGGAGTTTATCTTACTTTCTTATTAATCATAAAGAGATTAATATGGAGAGTATACCAAGGTCCCCTTTCTCCTGTCATTTATGCTCTCTACATTTTTAGGGTTCCATCTAATTCAAATGAGAAAACAACGTTCTTTATTTTTGCTTAAACCCTGTAGAAACTGGTGTTCTGTTTTCTTGTATTTTATATACTCTGGTATTAGGCTTCAACAGGAGCAGAGGAGGAAAAGGTGAAGTGTACTAAAACATTCATTGATGTAATAATACACTTTGATATCTGGAAGGAGATTGTGTTAGTATTGTATTCTGGGAGGGTAGTCCTAAACTTATCTTTCTTGGAGGTTGTTAGCATTATGCAGAAATGAACCCTTATTGATATTCTTCCCCTAACCTATTCCCAAGTTTTTAAGATTGTTGTCAATGACAAATTTAGAATATAGCTGAATAGGCTTCTGTTTTACAGAATCATCCTGAAAAATCTCTTTCTCTGTGAACTATTTCTACTGCTCCTAATCCAGCATCTCCCTGACCTTGAAACAAAAGTATCTCTCCCCATCACTTTTTTTAACAGAAACATGGTCACAGTTCCTCAGTTATTCATAGCAGTTAGTGGAGTTTGATAAAGCTAGAGTCCTTTGCATCTAGCTAACTGCCTAACTTGGACATTTGAAAAGTACCCTCATCAGATATCTGAATAGCAGATTACAAAAAAATAAAAATAAAAAATAAAATAAAATAAATAAATCCCAGTTTAGGGGCAGGCAACAGGGGATACTTGAAGATGAAACCTGCGTACTTTTCAGGAGTTTCATTCCATAGGTGCAGATGATGTCCTGTACCACTTATTTTCTATTTTCCTTTTTAAGAAAAGTAATACTCAAACTATTCCAAGCTTCTTGCTCAGAATAGAAGGAATACATGTTTAGTGTCTTTTTGGTTATCTGAAGTAGCATAGTCTGTGGCATGTGTAGTTAGTCTGAACTCAAGCATTTCATTTCAGTGTAACGATAACAATTCATTAAGAAGTACTCATTTTCTACCTCATTTAATCTATGCAGGCAACTCTCAAGTGTGTATTGGATAAGGGCATCATGTATTAATGTCCTTCTCTGCCCAAACCTTAATGAAGAAATTACACACTACAAATTTGAAATGGATGGGATGTTATCTTTAACATGATTTGTCATTTCACTTTGTTAAATGTTTTCAAGAACATATATATTTTAAAAATATTGATTGATATTTTCCCCCTCTGTTTTCCTTCTTTTCAAGTCAAGATGATGAAGTTAGGTATTTGTCTTTCCATTTATTTTGCTGCATTTTCCATTCTTCGTCTTTCCCTTTGGTTGACTATAAACCTCAGAAACAATTTTTTTCCTCCATCAGGAGCATCTGTCTCCTTGGCAGGTTCCTCAGGCACTTTGTTTTAGTGTTCTCAAGTTGCCATAGGGTAGGCCATGTTTTAAAGCTAAGATTTACTTTCTGGACTGTCTTCTCTTCTGTTCAAACACTATTAATGCAAAGGTGTTCTCTTTTATATTGTGTATGATTATGATTGACATTTGGCAGCAACACAAAAAGCCAATCACTAAGGTATAGGATGCCATTTGAATTTGCCATCTTCCAACTTCAAGTACACCTGCCTAGTTCTCTCAGTTGTTCCAGGAGTGAAACACTGTTACTAAGGAAATGGGATTCCTGAGCTGGGGGATATTTATTTTTCAGTAGTTTGGGCCTAGCTCATGCTATAAAAACTGAGCTTTGTAACCAGTATTAAAAAAGAAAATACCACACATATATATCATCTTTATGAGGAAGGTATTACAAATATTGTCCTGTAGGGAGCTCATTAAAAAAATCGGATAGTTTATCAAGAGGCTTCCTATTTAATGCTTCATAGTATCAAATAACGATCAATAAGAAGAACGAGGCTAAGGGAGAATGGTCAAGAGGCAGACCTTGGCACTCAGTTTAGTTTCACTGAAATCATTCTTGAAAGATCAGGACAGAAAGAGGGAACAGTAACCAAGAAAGGAAGGATGGTATGATGAAAGGGCCTATTAGCCTTATTTCAATAGGATACTGAAGTCAGAGGTGTAACAAGTTAGTCAGGCTTGTGGGACAGGTGCAATTCAAAGGAGTCTTCTGAATGTCACTTTGCTGCTGTTGCAATTGTGCGGCTGTGACAGCAGCTGCTTTTTTTCCCCACCCTTCCTAGACAGGTGCCTAGGGTTGCTGCCCCAGTCTCACTGCCCCAGTTACACTGGTTTTGCAACTTCATCCAATAGCGTATAGCAATCTGGATGCTTAATGTGAGAGATGGTACCTGAGTGTCACCATCACATGTCATGGAATTCTGATCCATAGTTGCCATTAAAGGATTATTTGGCCAAAGCACTATTTTTTCAGTTTTTTTAATCTGAACTCCTGTTTCTGCTGCCTTCACTCTTGGGTTTATAAGGCCTGCACTACTTCATTTTTGAAATGTTTCAAAAAGGATATTCAAGTTGTAAATATTGTGTTTCTTCCAACCTGCTGAAGTTGCCCTTATTTATTGCCACACATAATATTGTAAAGAACTGCATGGAATGGAGAGAGAAATTTACAAACTTAATATTTTCACAAAATCTTCTTTACCTTCTTGGGTAGATATACTATTTCACCTGAAAATCAGTTGTCTGGAATATATATATTGCAATTACATGTTAGATAGTTTTCCTTGGATGCATTAGCAACAATGTATTTTGCTGTTATTCATTGACTGGAAATATTTTTGCAACATGCGTTGTCATGTAGAACTGATCATACATAGTCCTTACAATTCCCCAAACAGCTTTTTTACAAAATGCAAAAAGATAAAATCCAAACAATCATAGTGGCCCATTGAATAAGACTTACCAATGCAAGAGATGAATATGGATAGTATTGTGCCCAGCCAGAGGCATAGCAAGGCAGCTCTGTGATACCCAGGGCAGTCCTGGCTGCTTGGGGTCACAGCTATTTTTGCTCCAAACCCCACCCCACAGGTGCCACCCAAGGCTGCTGTCCAGGCTTCCCACCCTCAGTTATGCTACTATGTCCACCCCCTTCAAATTCTCAACTTAAATGGCCAAGTGTCCATTTGCAGTCAGGTCAACTACAGGGGGCCTTCTGTTCAAGTGTAGAGAGAAGTTCACCCTCAAAACTTGGAAGTGTAGTAAGGTGCCTTAATTGCTCTGTTGCTGAGCCACTTTTTACAAAGTTGAGGGATTATTAACCTCGCTGTCCTAGCTCATTCCAGCATGGGTAATAATATCAAGCCTTATTCAGTAGCCAATGGAGTCACTTGATTCAAACAAAATTTAGGCTTCTTCCACAGTTTTAATAGAAAAAATTTTTTTTTTTGTAACCTACTCCTTTAAAAACTGCTCTGTCATAATTTGCTACATACTTTCCAGAGGCAACTGCACAGCAGTAAACAAAAAGCAGCCTACCAATGCTAATATTTTGTGGTGTTGTAAGAGTGATGTTGTAGGCATGCTGGCCCAGAAATTATGCAAGAGGCAAGGATTTTTTAGGGTGATCTCTTTTATTGGATCAACGATGTTGTCAGGATCAAGTTAGACAATCTTTTGAATGCAAGATATTTTTTTGTCAGGTATTGATCGCAGGATGCCAGGCCTTGCATAGTGAAAAACAGCAGGGGGGAGTGGCTGAGCGATTCTCTGGGGTAGCAGACATGCAATTAGCAGACCAAACAACTGTTACCTACCACCCCACACTGGAAACGATTGGTATAATCACAAAACCACTACAGCCTATACATGACAAAGATCAGATCTTGAGAGAAATATTCCCATCTCCTCTGCTCCTGTCTTTCAAACAGCACCTTGACCTTGCCCAACTCATCAGAAGCAAGCTCTTCCCTGCTAAAGAGCTATCAAATAGAATACAGCCTTGCCTTGGCAAGAAATGTTTAACCTGTCAGCACTTCCCCTGCCACTACTGTCAATACTTCACATAAAAAAGAATCAGCATCCATGGTTCCTATTCATGCCTTTCCCCAAATGTAATATATCTGATCCAATTCTCATGGCAATTATGTGGGTGAAACTAACCAGCAACCAAAAATCAGAATGAGCTCCCACAGAAAAAATAAAGGACACGTATACAGACACATATGATTAGGAGCATATTTCTCACAGTACAGCCATTCAATCTCTGACCTCATTATATTCATGATCAAGGGAAAGCTACTTAACACCTTTAGAAGGAGAACTTTGGAACAAAAATTGATAAGCTGGCTGGACACTAAGAATCAAGGACTAAACATTGATCTCAGATTTATGGCACGTTATACACCATCCAACTCCTGATTTTTTTTTTTTTTTTTTTTTTTCTATACAAGATAGGTGAGAATGGCCCTCCTCCCTTTTTGGCAGGCCTTGATCTCCTAGTAATCACCTTTTTTCTTCTGCTAATTGTGTCTGCTGTTCCTGGAAATCTTCTCTCAGTCCCTCTGCTGTTTTTTACTATGCAGTGCCAGGCTTCGAAGGACATCTTGCTTTCTAAAGCTTGTCTAACTTTATCCCAAAGACATAGTTAGTCCAATAAAAGAGATCACTGTAAAAAATCTTTACCTCTTGCATTATTTTCTGACACATTTGGGGTTCTCTTTGGGAGACAGATTCACACAAAATATTCCTTTAAAGTTATTTATTACTTTTAATACTGTCACCAGACAAGACCTGGGCTCATCTAAATTTACTAAAAAAATCCCACAAAAAATGATATTGTGATGCAATGATCTGGTTCAGAATGTAAAGGCCTCCTTACAGATTGTACTTTGAGCTGATTGGTGGTAATGCTAGCTTGAGTTAGGAGCAGCTGCACCTTAAAGCTAAAAACCTCTGACTGCCCATCTGCACCACTGTGACTTGCCACAAAAGGGTTGGTGAGCAGGGGCTTGACTAGGAGCTACAGCTTTAAGTGGCCACTACAGGGCTGGTGACAGGCTTCCATCCCTGCTAGGTGGGGGCATGTAAGAGTGGAGGGAATTAATGAAACAGTGGAAAGGTGATGGGGGAGGGAGAAAGGTGGTGAAATGAATGAAGTCAGCCATTAAAGGATTTAAAAAAAAAAAGTGAAAAGAATGAAAAAGTAATAAAGAGGAAATAAAGAATATCCCATGTTTGAATAAATTGGAATTTGACATTGGAGTGTGGGAGGTGCTGGCTGTGCTTTCTGGAGTGGCTGGGAGGTAAGAGTGGTGAGGGAAGGTGCTTTTTGGGGTGCTACTGCACCTGCCTTGGGATGTAAGTCCATCTCATGGGGACCTGATCTGACTCCTTACTTTGTTCTCCTCCAGCCCCTGCCCTAGATTCCACTTCTAGACCCATCTGTGCTCTGTGTCCTGGCTAGGTGGTATGTGCTCTTCAGGCTGTTTGCACAGGGTTGGGAAGGTCACACATCCAGGGACAGGAGGGGGAGTTGGCTTGGTGTGCCAGTTGGTTTGGTGCCCCTGGGTAGTTGGTGCCAGTTGGCTTGGTGTCCCTGGGCAGTAGAGTGGGGTGGAAAGTTTGTCCACAAAGAACAGGGAGGTGGGAAAGGGGACACTGCATCCGGGGATGCTGGAGGACTGCAATTTGGGCAGCTCATCTATGGGGAGTAGCCACATTAAAATTAATATGTAACATATTCTTAACTTTACCTATAAGGAGCTCCACTAGCCCTTCTGTTTGAGATAGTCTGAAATTTTCCTAGCTCAATGGGTGCATCTAAATGAGTGGCGGACTGTGCAGTTGTTACTTATGCAAGTACTAAATGACTTTGCAGTACTGTTGCCATACACATTTTTTCTGAAGCTACTGCACAGTAGATTGTTACTACTGTGCAGTGTTGTCGCTGCACGGTTAGCACCCAGAAACTGCATGGTGGCAAAAGAGCTACGGCTCAGTAGCTTGTTGCTACTACATCATAGTGTCTCATGCAGACGCCCCCAATGATAACAATATTTACATTGCTTTATTGTTAGCTCCTTATTATGAACCTTAATGGTTTCAGTGAGACTTGTGATAAACAGTGGCCTAGTGGGTGGAAAGCACATAGAATAAGGCTCAGGTCTAGTGAGGGCCTTGTTTTGCTTGAAAAGTCATAATTAGACTGATAAACTGTGTAACTGATATAGCCAGGGAGTAGGCAAAAGTAGAATAGTAGGAGTGAGATTTAAATGAAACTTGGTATTTGAACTGCCATTTGGCAGCCATTCAAAGTAACATTGTATAATTTGCTGATAAGAAACATATGTTCTGCCTTTGTGTTTTTGCTCTTTTTTACTTTTTTAATTCCCTTTGTGGGGGCACAGAAAGGCAGGCCACATAAATATTGCGTGTCCCGGATACAATTTCTAAACCCAGAGCAGGTATAACAACTTTCCATATTTATTTGTTTTACAGGTTCCTTTTCACTAATACTGGAAGCAGTGGTAAAACAATTATTACTTTTTTCACATCTTAAGGATAAGAAAAGCAAAGCACACATTTTGAGCCACTTGCTTATGGGAATTTGAACATGAATGAAAAAGTAGAAATTTCAATATATATGACTTTAATAAATTAGCAGCCTGTGCTCTAGAGAGAAAGAGAGAGAGAATTGCAGCTTTAAATAAATTTTATGTGGTAGTGTACAAAACAACAGATTGTTTGGGGTTCTGGAGGTAACCACCTTTCCCTGGTAATATATGGTTGTCACCAACACTTAGTAGCTCATTCTTCATCAAGTTTATAGTAAGAATTTCTGACAGTGGCAGGTGAGGAATTAGTTTTAAGGATGATGTCCTTCTGGTGGCTCATGCTGGGAATGATATTATTTATATTAACTAGCAAAATAGCCTGGCAGCACACAAGCAATTACCTCAATTTTATGTTTGAGCTCCGCTCATAAATCTACGTAATGATGGCATCTCTGTTATGAGACCACTTTAACTTACCGCTTACAATAATTGTATTGAAACAAGTAAATGTCCACTCAGAGATGAAGGAACTGCACTCAGGATAGCCCGAGTAAATTATTGGTTGAAATATAAATAGGAAGAACAGTTTAGGGCTTTAAAAATGGCAATTTGTCAGTTAGTCTTGTGATTAGCCACATTATGAACAACAATCCACTTTACGTATCTGGAGAAGACTAGGTTTCAAAAAGGTTTAAGGGAGCTTGAAGTTAAAATTTTCTATTTGTTTGTATGCTTAAAACAAAAGAGTAGAATTGGTATTTAATGTTATAAAAAGAGATGAAGCATCAGACAGGAGGATGTCCTCTTCTGTCTGACCAGAAGTCTGGGCGTTCTGCGCTGGCCATCTTGACCTGAAGCCCCCTCCTAAAAGAACTTAATTGCAAATGTTTCTGTCAGGTGATGTGTTTTTAGGACTAAGCTGGAATTTCTAAATGTATATACTTAGAATTTCAGACCAGACTTAAATTTGCAGCTTTCAGGTTCAAAAATTAGTTCTTCATGTAATAATTTGGAATCTTTTTACAAAATTATTAAAACAAAGGGTTCTTTCCCAATTATCAAGTATAACAAAACCTGAATCATTTGAATTATTCTTTTATCTGATAGGAAAAGATTATATTGCATCTTACTGAGTTCCAAAAAAAATGTTCTTTAGCAAGCACTATAAGTTCATTTTAGTGTGCTCCCCTTGGCTTGGCATATTTTAAGCAGATGCACTGAGGTAAAAATAGCTTCTGAATTGGGCACTTGTTAGAAAAGAATACCCAGTTTGACAGGTTACTTGACCTGCTAAGTACCTACAAGAATTCGGTCAGGTGTTCTCTGTCTAAAGTGGTTGCCTTGGACAGCAACTATTTATGAAGTACTGTCAGCCAAGTTAACAAAATATATTAAGAAAATTAGGAAAACATAAGTTTTAGGTCACTTGACCTACTGTTTGTGTGTACAAAATTGCTGAAGAACGATGCCAAATAAGACTTGCTGCCTGGAGAAGAGACAGAATGCACTACTCTTTCCTTATTGACTTGAAAATAGTGATGGCTTCTCCTTTCAAGCCAGTTTTTTTTTATACAGTGCTTTCTGTGCTCTGGCAAAGAACCACTGCATTTTCAGATACGGCATTGGAAAACTACTGTGCTCTATGGAGAGCATCACAAGCAGCAAGTTCTTGGAATCCCCCACAGTTCATAAACAAACAGATTTGTTGAGATGAGTCAGCCAGAAAATAGCTACTACTTGGGGATGCCCTCAAGTATCTTTAAAATCTCACAGCTGACCCTGCTACTCTGTGATGTCATTAGAAGGTATTGCTTTCAGGACTGATGCTACAAGGTCAGTGAGCATTCATGGCGTGCCACATTTCCAAGGGTTATGCCATTGAGGTGGGTGATTTTGGAAATAATGTGGAAGCGCAGGGATGTAGCACTGTGAAAGGAATCACCAAGTACTTGCTTTTAGCTTTTTTCAGCCTTAATGTTCCAATGATGTTTTAAGAAAGGGTACAAGTCAAATACAGCTCCTCCTTTTTTTTTTTTTTTTTAGAGACATGGGAATATTCAGGTCTTTACCTCTAGGATGAGAATAATGCTGAAACTCCAGCTGTAACAGATTGCTTGCTGAGTACAATTGGCAGGAAAGGGTGAATGTTATAAGACCAGTCCTAAAGGTTTTGATGTGTATTTTCTGGCAGTGCAAATTTAAATAAGGAGAAAGAGAAGATGTCAATACTAAGATAGATACAGGGATAGAGAGAGAAAAAACTGAGTAATTTAAAGTGTATACATTTTTTGGTTATTTTGGCTTGCCTCTGTCTGATAGTAATAATGAAATGATAATATTACTGTTCTGACATCAGTGGTAAGGGTTTCACTTTGATCCTTCAGCTAGTCATACAGAACAGCTTTGAAATTAAAGCTACTGACTGCTCTGATTTGTCAGAGTATTTATTTTCCCTTAAAAAGTACATTTCTGAAAACTAAATTTCTCTGCTAAGCAAAAAGCAGATGCAATATACCAGAGCATCCTGAAAACACCATGGGGTTGTTGTTGTATTTATCCATTCTTCATAAAATGTTATTCCCTGGACCCCTCTTGGTTAAAAGTATTCTTTCCTGAACTAACAGCACTATAGAACTCTGCACACCCTACCTTTTTATATATATAAGTAAAAGTTCATTTGTTCCTTGGTTTGTCTGTATCTCAAATAAAGCAATTATGCTTCTCTTTCTAATCGTTTAAGAAAAAAAGGCTTCCTGACCTTTTTTAATAGACAGCTTCCTGTAAACGCTCTTTTGCTTGCCCTAAGCATTCCACATTACTCAGATGGCTGATTTGAGGCTGCATTACTGGATATGATTCTAATAGCTCTTTCACTTTCTTCCGAGATCCACCTGCAGATCTCAATTACTCTCTGTTTCTTAGGTCTCTCTTGATTGTGCTTTTTGTTTTACCAGGCATATTTGGAATTCATTTATGCTTATGGAGCCTGATCCAAAGTTGACTGGGATTTTTTCCATTTACTTCATAGGACTCCTGGGAGTTTGGGGTCAACTCACTACTTTGTAGTAATCAAGTGACTACAGACTATGTATTTAAAAGATGCAAGTAATGAAATTTTAGGAATCCTTAAAATTTGGCCTTGTAATCTGTTGGTTGGTTATCAAGTCATAGGGCACTAGATAGGTGTAGAAAACAAGCTATAGTGTAAAACCAAATTCTTTTCTTTCCTTATGTAATGATACAGTCTTAGCACAGGGTAGTTATTTATACAGTTGAAGTCCATGCCCCTGTCTCTTTACTGCCATTGTTAACTGACCTAACTAGATTAAAGGTAACTTGGGCATGTATTCCCATGCAGCAGTCATGTCTTCTAATTGCAGTGTCAGCAAAGGGGAAAAGTGGTTGTCAGTCAAGCTTTACCAGGAAATCCCTTTAGTGGAGATTTAGCTTATACTAGCAAATGGGCTTTTATTTATTTATTTATTTATTTTGCTGGCATTAGTTCACTTATATAGGGTTTCTGTGGACATAGTTACGGTAGCTAAAAGGGTGATTCTTTTTCATACTCCCTAACCAACAGAGCTATGCTGGCAAAACTTTTAAGCACAGACAAAGACCAAGACTGGGACAACTGAGATAAAAGACCAGTAAAGAAAAAGTGTTGGCAGGAGCTTAAAGGTGGACAACGTAAGGGAACCTTTTGAATCAAAGGCAGGTTTGAAGGTTAAAACAATGGAACTGAAGACATGGGAAGTATAGGGAGGAGAAAATGCTTTCTGGTGATCATCTGCATTGTTGTAAAAGCAGCAAAATTCCTGAAGAATAAGGAGATGGACAAGAAAGAAGGCTTGGAAAAGGTTTTAAAAGTTAATGAAAAGGGGTTATAGGGACTGGCAGTACAAGTCAACCATAAGAATTGCTGTGGAGTCATTATAAAGCTTTCAGGGGGAAAATAAGGTAATTAGGAAATTGCTAATACTAGCTAAAAGTATAATAACTGCATCAGCAAACACTGTGGGGGGAAAGGAATACTAGAGAGAAAATGAGGTCATTAATAAAGAAACGTGTAGAGGGAAATGAAATTAATGGTGGCTGAAAAAGCCAAGATATGGACCTCTCTTTTTTTCCCTAAACCTGATACTAACAAGAAAAATAAAGAGAAGGGTTTTAGATGAAAGGTTGGTAACCTATAGCCCATGGGCCAGATCCAGCTTTGGCAGCATCCAGTGCCAGGGGGATTTGGTAGCTGTTGCTTTCTCCTGCTGCTTCAGAGAACAGCATTGGCTGCAGACACTCCCTTGCTGCCATGGAGAAAATTGTCAGCATGGGGACTTTCACCATGCCAGCATGGGGCGGAGCAATGGCCATGGCTGGGTCCTAGCACCTGCCAGATTGCCTGCCTCTGACCCAAGGTGGATCACTCTGACCTGCAGCCTAAAAAAGTTGCCAACCACTCATTTAATTAGGATCTGCAGGAAATTGTTATTGGTAAGAAGGAGGTTAGGGAATACTTAGAGAATTTCTGCAGATGCAGGGGCAGATCCGAGGGTTGTGTTGGTGGGGGAGGAGTGCACCCGTGCAGTTGCAACCATCTTGATCTCTTTTAATGCTTGCACAATAAGTTCTTTGAGCTCACCAGCAGCTCCTGCCTCCTTGTCCTTGTGTTGTGAGCTCCAGGCTCATCCACTGGTAGATGGAGGCTCAGAGTCCAGGGGGTGAATGCTGTCACTGCTCATTCCCTCTTTCTCCCTGCTGTTAAATTTAGGTGGGGGTAAATAACAGAGGGCTAATGGTGGTAATGCTCATCCACTGGGATCCAGTAGCGGAAAACAGGGGGTCTATCCATAGATTTCATAGACATTAGGGCTGAAAGGGACCTCACAAGATCATCAGGACCAGCACCCTGCCCATGGGGCAGGAAGTCAGCTGGGGTCAAATGATCCCAGCAAGATAGGCATCCAAATGTTTCTTGAAAGTGTCCAGAGTAGGTGCTTGCACCACCTCTGGGGGGAGTCTATTCCAGGCCCTGGGGACTTGGACAGTAAAGAAGTTTATCTTCATGTCCAGCCTAAAATGGTCTTTCAGCAGTTTGTGACTGTTGGGCTTTGTCTTCCCTTGGGCTGCCCTGGTGAACAGACATTCTCCCAGTTCCTGATGCACTTATAGGCTGCCACCAAGTCACCCCTGAGCCTATGCTTTTCCAGGCTGAAGAGTGCCATAGTTCATAGTCTCTCCTCATCGGGCCTGCTCTCTTGTCCTTTAATCATGCGTGTGGATTTCCTCTGGACCCCCTCAAGCTTCTCCATATCCTTCCTGAACTGTGGAGCCAAGACTTGTATACAATACAGCTGTGACTTGACCAAGGCTGAGTAAAGTGGGAGATGACTTCCTGGGTCTTGCTTGAGTTGCATCAGTAGATGCAAGCCAGAGTTTTGTTTGCTTTGCTGACTCTGGTGTCATATTGGTGGCTCATGTTCATCTTGTGGTCAATCATGACCTCCGAGTCTTTTTCAGTCATGGTGCTAGCGAGTGTTGTACTGCCAAGTCTATAAGTGTGATGTGGGCTTTTTTTCCTGAGGTGGAGCACCTTGCATTTCTCCATCTTGAATGCTATATGGTTTTGATCTGCTCACTTTGCAAGCCTGTCAAGGTCAGCCTGGATTGCCAGCCTATTCTCTAGGGTGACCACATTTCCCTAGTTTGGTGTCATCAGCAAAATAAGCCAGTCCACTTTTGAAACCAGAATCCAGATCCTTTATAAGTACATTGAAGAGTACAGGTCTGAGAACGGAGCCCTGGGGGACACCATTTGTCACTATGTGCCATGTTGATTTGGTTCCATCAACTATCACTCTGTATCTGTCCATGAAGCCAGTTCCCCAGACTTCATACCATAAGGTTGTTGAGGCCACAGTTTCCCAGTTTCACAATGAGGACATTATGGAACACCAGGTCAAAGGCTTTCTTGAAGTCCAAATATATGTTATCAACCTCTTTTCCTTTGTCCAGGTGATGTGTCACCTCGTCACAGAAGGAAATGAGATTGGTCAGGCAAGACCTACCTGCAACAAAGCAGTGTTGGCTGTCTCTCAGAGTGGTGCCTTCTGTTAGCCTGTTGTTAATGATTTCTTTGATTTTTTTAATTTTTTTTCCAGGATCCTTCCAGGGATTGAAGTCAAACTGATAGGCCTATAGTTCCCCAGATAGTCCTTCCTCACTTTCTTGAAGATAGGCACCACATTGGCCCTCTTCCAATCTTCAGGTACCTCGCCCGAGCTCCACAAGTTCTCGAATATCCTCACCATTGGCTGCTCTATGATGTTGGCCAGTTCCTTAGCACTCTTGGGTGCATTCCATCCTGGCCAGCTGATTTGTGGATGTCCAGCCTCTCAGGGTGTTCCCTCAGAGGATCCATGCCAAAGATGGGTGTATGTTCATCTTTTTCACAGTGATCCTGCATCATGTTAGGCAGAGTGATCTCCTTGGGCTTGTGAAAGAACGACACAAAGTAATTGTTAAGGAGACTGGCTTTTTCCTGGGTGTTGGTTATCAACTGCCCCATTTGGTTTAGCAAAGGTCTAATGTTGCCCTTGCTTTTTTTCCACCACTCTCCACATATCTGAAAGACTTTTTACTGTCCTTGATTCATGTAGCCAGTTTAAGCTCAGTTTCAGCCTTGGCTTTCCTAGTTCACTCCCAATAGGTGTGGGTCAGTGCTGAATACTCCTTCTTAGTGGTGTTTTCCGTTCCTGATCCAGAGCCTATGCTGATCAGCTGGTAAGCTCAGAGCTCAAGGTGCATGTGGAGCTCTAGTAGAAGCTGCACTGAAGTGCCAGTGAGCTCAGAAAACTCACCAAACCACACTGGCAGTTTTGCCCAGGGCATCAGAACTGCTCCCTGAGTCCCCGTAGGCCATACCTCCTGTCCCCATATTCCTGGAGTCCTGCATGAGCAGTTCAATCATTGCAAATGGCATGTGTTTTGGAGAAGGATGACAAACTCCCTGAGCATTTTACCACTTTTAAAAGCAATTGACACCTAGGCAGGTACCAGAGACTAGAAGAAAGAAAATCCATTACCCAGCTCAAACAAAGAAAAAAGATTAATAATAATAGCAATTACTGTCCATTCAGCAAATTAGATATACATTTGCAATATGATAAAGCTGAAGAAAAGACCAGTGTCAGGAAAACATTGCATTACAGAGCAGAAAGAGGTAGTTAGTTGTGTTAGTCTGAAGTCAGGCAGAAGGCAGGGCAGAATGGCACCTTAGATACTAACTTACTCAGAAGTGCAAAAGCTTTTGCAGGTGACAGCCCACCTCATCAGATGCTATTAATTTGTTTGTTTATTCATATGTAATTTTATTCATAGCATCTGATTAAGAAGACTGTTGCCTACAAAATTTTATGCATTTCTGAATGATTTGGTTTCTAAAGTGCTGGCCTGCCTTGGCTTCTGCTGTTACAGAGTAGGGTTATTAATGGTCTATCTCTCACATTTGTATAATTATTCATTTTTTTGTTCACATTGCATTGGAAAATTAAAGCAAAATCAAAGAACACCGAGAATGCTCAGAGGTCTGGAGGGACTGGCTTGTAAGAGCTTAATACATGTAGAAGGTTAAGCAGTGACTAAAAAAGGAAGAATCCAACACAAGACCAAATATTTGAAAGGTGTGAAGATCTAGCTGGAAGAGGACCAACTAACTGCCTGTGGTATATTGGCTAGGAAATCATCTCCAAAGTAGAGCAAGGTCCTTTGTTAGCAACTTACTAGATCAGATAAAACACTTACAAAATGTGTAATTGTAATATAACCTCACAAATAATTTCCAATTTTGGTACTCTGAGCAAAAGTTCCCTGTGAGGCTGGTGGGGGGGGGTGGGTGAACTGAGCACTGGAGACCTGAGGGGATGTGGCAAGGGGAGGGAGAAAGAGGGTTTTACTAGTCCCCAGGACTCAGAGACCCCTGCTGCTTTTGCCATGTCCCTGGACCTGGCCCCTAGATTCTGACGTAGTAAAGACTCGAGGGAGAGGGACAGCGGTCTGGAGCCCCTTCTAAGTCGATGCCTGGAGCTGGTGCTCCTCCCCCTCACCTCCCTCCTTTCCATTATGCTATTGCTCCTCTGGCAGTGAGACAGGCTGGAAAATCCAGGAGGCCTTTTCCACCTCTAACTTCTGTGGCCTTGATTTGGCATAGTAATATTCTGTTAACAGAGTATAACATCATTGTTGCATCCGCAGCAGCTCTGGCCCAGCAGCAGGGCTCGGGCTGGGCCTGGAGCTGCTGCTA
This sequence comes from Crocodylus siamensis, assembly GCF_052110815.1. NCBI lineage: Eukaryota > Metazoa > Chordata > Crocodylia > Crocodylidae > Crocodylus > Crocodylus siamensis. Next base: position 39,480,517 of record NC_143398.1, read on the forward strand.
CCACCATCACTTCTGCATGGTCAGGATGAGGCTGGAACAAATGTTTTGTGCTCTAGGCTGGAATGAGATCAGAGCTCTGCCAGAGCTGCAGCTGTGGTGGCTGAGAGGTGGTGGTGGGGGAGGCAGCAGGGGGCTGCAGCTCCATCCCCTTGTCAGAGATGGAGCTGCAGCAGCCACCTAGCACCCAGCCATCTCATACTCAAACCCAAGATGAGGGGCTTGGAACAAACCCTTACCTTGGATTCAAGTGAATACGGTATTCTGTTCCTTGTAAAACATCAGCACAGAAAACATTTCTACATAAAACTCGTTGGTATCATGATAGAACTGGAAGATGAGAGAAGGAAGATAATGTGGCAAAGGACGTATGTGATTATTAGTAAAGCATTTGGTACAATATTTCATGGGCCACGTCCACATAAGTGTGGACATTTGGTTCCCTGGGGACCTGGGGAATGGAAACTTTTCAGTAGAAGTTTTATAAACATCATCCATTGAGAAAGCATACTAAACCTAGAATATTTGTAGAAAAAATAAGGTAAGCCTTTTTTGTGAAAATGCAAGCAAACAATTTTCAGGAAAATTATTTTAAAATTACAAAAGAAAGCAAAAGAAAACCAGAAAGCTTTAATATGAAAGGGTATCAGTTGACTGCAGATCTGATGTGTATCTGCAATGTGGTAAGGAATCAAGAGAGAACAGCTTAATATAGAGAAGCATCACAACTGCACTGAAAGAAAGGGAGATATCCCATGGCTAAATTTAGTTCACTGTGTATAATATGGCTAAGTGATGATTCCAGGAAGTGGTAAAAGTAGATTATATCTAATATCTGAAAGGGGTTAATAGTTGGGAAAGCTGGGGGAAAAGTGTTTATTCCCTTATTCTGTTATTCTCTAAAGGTAAAAGACACTGGATGGAATTCAATCATATCAATGGCTTTGGCAATGGAATCAGGATTTCATCCCCAATGTATTTGGATACAGTAAATCATAAATTCTGCAAAGTGATACTAGGGTTTATAATGAGTAATTAGTTGAAATTAAGAAAGGAAAAAAATGACCTGAATTTGCAAACTTTTAAAGGCAAATCAGGCCCTTTCTACACACTACAGGTATTGATTAATTACATAATTTCCTGGAGACCAGCTGCATGTGCAAAGTATCTATCATACAGTAAAAAGCTCCAACCAGCTATAAAGTTAGACCTCAAAAATGTGTATTAATTTAATAGCTAGTTGCTGTTGAGCTTTAATTTGCATGTGCAGTAGGGTCTCTCCTGCATCTGGGAGCCCTGACAGCTGACAGTGCACTGTGCCTAGTGTAAAAGCTCTGGCTGCTGTGATCCCTAGGGCTTGGGGGTATGTGAAAACCCTGGACCCTGGGAATTACAGTTGTTATGATTCTGAGGGCTTTAATACTTATTTTATTTTTTTCACTCAATTATAATATGTAATATAAATATACAGTATTAAGTATGAGTTTTTGCCTAGGGCTCACTAAGGGTTTAAACTGGCCCTGCCCTCAACTAGGGACGTGGGCAGTGGGGTTCCGCAGGGCTCGGTCCTCGGGCCTGCACTGTTCAACATCTTCATCAGTGACTTGGATGAGGGGGTAGAAAGCACCCTGTTCAAGTTTGCTGATGACACTATGATGTGGGGGGATGTGGGTGCACTAGAAGGGTGCAATAGGCTACAAGCTGACCTTGACAGGTTGCAACGGTGGGCGGAGGAGAATAGGATGGGGTTTAACACTGATAAGTGCAAGGTGTTGCACATGGGGAGGAAGAACCGGCACCACACTTACAGGTTGGGGAACTCCCCTCTTGCCAGCACGGAGACGGAAAAGGATCTTGGAGTCATCATTGACTCCAAGGTGAACATGGGCCGGCAGTGTGGAGAGGCAGTCAGGAAGGCCAACCGTACCCTGTCATGCATCCACAGATGCATCTCGAGCAGGTCCAGGGAGGTGATCCTCCCCCTCTATGCGGCACTGGTCAGGCCGCAGCTGGAGTACTGCGTCCAGTTCTGGGCGCCACACTTCAAGAGGGACGTGGACGATATGGAAAGAGTTCAGAGGAGGGCCACTCATATGATCAGGGGTCAGCAGGGCAGGCCTTATGAGGAGAGGCTACGGGACCTGAACCTGTTTAGCCTCCACAAGAGAAGGTTAAGGGGGGACCTTGTGGCCTGCTACAAACTGGTCAGGGGGGATCAGCAGGTATTGGGGGAGTCCCTGTTCCCCCGTGCGCTGCCAGGAGTGACCAGGAATAACGGTCACAAGCTGGCGGAGGGTAGGTTTAGATTAGATATTAGGAGGCGCTACTTCACAGTCAGGGCGGCTAGGGCCTGGAACCAGCTTCCAGGGGAAGTGGTGCAGGCTCCTAGCCTGGGGATTTTTAAAAGGAAGTTAGATGAGCACCTTGCCGGGGTCATCTGACCCTGGTGCTCTTTCCTGCCAAGGCAGGGGGTCGGACTAGATGATCTACCTAGGTCCCTTCCGACTCTAGCTACTATGAAACTATGTGGGGCTCCTAGCTGCAGGAACTTGCTTCTTGCCAATGCAGGGGGAGCCTGGGATTGAGCTCTCCCTGCACCTGCAGTAAGGTGTGATGGGATTTACTGCACAATCCCACAATCACACGTCCTGCCATGCACATCTGGCATGGCAGGAAGCGTGATAGTATGAATCATGCATTAAATCCCATCATGCATTTACCTGCACTTGTAGAGGGGTTCTGCACAAATCGCATCTTTTCTTACATCTAAATTGGGCTGGACAAAGCACTAGAAAAGGTACTGTAAGGACTAATCCTGTGCTGGCAATAGGATGTCTAGTAATAACACCCATTATTTATTATCATTAATTCTAATATAATAAAAGCCTTAGTACTTCCGTCTGTCTGTCAGTAATGCTGGGGGCCAACTGTACATGTGCCCTGGAGAAGATGGGCAGCAATTGGCTGCATGACTCCGCCACCTCAGGCAGAGAGCTGGAGGGGGAGGGAGCCTTTAGGCTTTAATACTGTATTGACTTTCCCATAATTCCTGTCAAAGCAGACAAGATGGGGCACTAGGACCCAGTGGGAGCCTCAGCAGGACTGAGCAGCTCAGTCCGCCCCACCCCTCGGCACTGTCTGTACCATGTGGCCTGGCTGCATCGTGGGAGCATGGAGTAAGAGCCGTCCCAGCAGGATGTGTGTGTGTGTGTGGGAGAGAGAGTGAGTGTGTGGTGGGTGTGTGTGCAGCCAGGAGCAGGGTGGGTGGGTGTGTGTGTGCAGCCAGGGACAGAGAGTGTGTGGGTGCGCATGTGTGTGTGTGTACGTGCGTGCACGCAGCCAGGAGCAGAGTGTGTGTGTGTGTGTGTGCGTGTGCGAGCGTGCGTGTGCGTGCAGCAAGGGGCAGAGTGGGTGGGTAGGTGTACAGCCACGGGCTGGGTGTGTGTGTGCGTGTGTGCAGCTAGGGGCAGAGTGTGTGGGGTATATGTGTGTGTGTGTGTGTGTTCATAGGGTGAGTCCCACATGCATATTCCACCACACACATGCACCTGCACTCCCTTCCATAGCTATACACGCCGACTGCCACAAACCGCATACCTATCCACACACACAATCACATGTTCCCTTACTCCACACACCTGCAGCCCCCACAAGCCTATACCCACCTCCCACAATATACAAGAGTAAGACTTCATTTTAAGCTGTTGTGCAATCACCTCTATGTACAATACACAAACGCATGTAAATCAGGACAAAAATATTTTTTGAAATCAAATTAATGAATGCTATAGATATTTCCTTTTTAGAATATAATTTGGTATTTTTCTGATTCCAAGATGGCAAAACCCCTTGCTGAAAGCAGTACTTTTGGGGGCAAGGGGAGGGACTTCTGGTGGCAAAGGTCAGGGTCATTTCACAAGATGGTGACCAGGGGATGGGGCACCTGCCAAGGGATGGAGCTAATCATGCAGCCCTCAACAGCTTGCCAAAACTCAGAGGTGGCCCTCCAGCCAAAATAATTGCCAGTCCCTGGTTTACATGGCTGGCTCCAAAGGGGTTGGGGCGGTGTGGGGAGCAGGGCATGTAAACTCTCTCTAAAATGCTCCATCGTTCATGATGGGCAATTGGCTAGTTATACATAATCTGCTTATAAAATAAATGTTCCTGTGTTTCACTAAGACTTGAAGACTTTGATGAAATAAAACTATTTCTTAAAAATGTGTTTCAGAGGAAGTACCTACATCTGGAAATAGTGTGACATGGGCTAATTTATCTGTCACCTGGAAACTATTAAATCTGTACTGAGATCTTGCTCATTTTTTAATCTCCCAAAACACCAACAACACTTTTTCACAAAGGGTATATGCATGTCAGTAGTAGATTAGAGATAAATTTGTGAGTCACAATAGGGAAAGAGACTGTTGACCTTGCACTTCTGTGTGCTTTAATGATCAAAAATGTAGAGCTCTGGGTGAAACACAAATCTGAAACATTTATAGTTCATCAGCTTTGCTTTAGGTTTGTTCACCTGGCCAGTAAAGTAGCATTTCATCAGAAATGGATGAAATTAGTGTCTTTTATATAATTTTAAAGAAAGTGATTGAAAAGTCCAGAGTGTTTGTCAGCTGGATGATTACATTATGAATTGTGCTGAATTTCTTTATCAGAGTATGCTTGTGCTCGAGTTGTTGGGTTGATGTCAAGGTAGAGAGGCTCTAAATTTATATGGTCTTAAGAAGTTAAATCTTAAGAAGTTAATTCTAAAGAAGTTAATACTTAAGCCCTTTAAGTTTCCTAATCGGAGCAGGTTACATGTAGGCTCTGCATATAATAATAATAATAAAAACCTAAAGAAAAAGAAGGGATATGGGTCGGAGCATTTCTGTGAACCACAATGAGTTCCAAGACTGGGGCAGACTTATAGCTCTCAGTTGTGCAACAAATTTGACCTTGTATCTCACATACCTGCTGTTTCATAAGCAGGAGTATTTGCCCAGAGAACTAAGATAGGTGACAATCTAGTCCTGAGTACTAAAATCATAGTATATACTGCCTTCTAAATGAGTTCTTTACATTCCTCCTTCCCAAATACTCTTTAAATTTTTTCTGATGCTGACATCTGAGGTAACATTATTCAAGCAGCAGAATTACTTTTCTTTTCAAGCAGCTTATTTCAGATATAATGCACTTAATTTCTTAGGGGCTATCACTGAATGCATAGGAAGTTTTAAATTTAGAGGAAGCACTGGCTGCTGGTGATCTAAAATATGAACCTCATTTAACCTCTTTTACATTAAATGACATAACAAATGCCTCTGAGAACTGTGCCCCTTCCATTGCATTGATGCAATGAGTATATGCTGATGTCTTATTACCAAAAATGGACCCTAAGCCCCCAGAACTGCTGCCGTAGGGACTTTTGCAAACTTGCATAGCAAGAAAGGGCTAGATTACCTGAAATGGTTAAGCTCATAGTGTGATGTTCGTTCTTTCTTTTTTTTCACTCATGGGGAACAACTTCTGTGACATCTGGAATTCTTTTTAATAAAAAAGGGGGTAGAGTATGCTTGTAATACACTGTATCTAAAAACCCCACCCTAAACTTCAAGGGATGGTATTCCAAGTTTTCTTTTAGGTAACACTGGCATTCTCTACCTGCCAGCTTCCACAACTGCTTGTAAAATAGGAAAAGAGTAATAGCCAGCTGAGATAAATTTAGCACAATCCTTACAGACTCAGGCCTTAGTACCCAGAGATCCCAGGTTATTTCTCAACTACAGCAGTGCATCTATCTCCCAAGGTTGTCCTTCTTATTCTGTAGAAACTTCTTACATGGCTGTAGGAGGTTTGTTGCAATAAGAAATACAGGTTTGGACTCTCTTTATTCAGCCACAAAATGGTGGCCAAGACCTCTGTTGCATCATTCCCTGATAGCTTTTAGGGAAAGACTCATGGGCATTAACAGTGGTATGAACAACTGTGGCAATTATTTCAGAAGGAACTTCTAAAACAAAACTTCAAGAAAGACTCTAGTGAGATTGTGTACCACTGACCACAGTGGAGTCATGACCTGGATTGTGGACCAGTTAATGGTATAACATTTTATATGTGTACTACTAGTGCCATGTCACATTTATACAAGGATTTGACTAGATCACAATTTAAGTAGACTTTTACAGGTATTAATAAGGATCTAGCAAGTATTTGTCCAGATCACCTTCAGAAATATGGAGTCTACAAAAAGTGATCTTTTCTTGGCGACTACTTGTATTTAACAAAAAGTCATGCTACCTTAGGAACTAAAATATCTTAACAGCTCCTTTGAAGTTGAATTTGCTACTCCTTTCCTGAAGCTTAGGGTTGCTGTTTTTTTTGGGGGCGGGGCGGGGTTTGTTTTTTATAGAAAAGGATCCATTAGGGTGGGGAAGAGATCAAAAGCTAAGCTAGTTTGCATTAGATTTCAATAAAAACACATGCGAATTAGGAATACATTGATACATATCAATTAAAATATTTTTAAAAAACCTCATACACAGAACCAAAATTCAAAAGTGCTTGCTCCTTTTCGGTACCTGTTGTAGATAATGGGCGTATTGATTAAATAGAAACCTAATAAATATTAAGAGGATGGTTGTGGTACCCTCACTTTCACAAATAATACTTTGATATATAATACATAATTGCATCAGAGTCGGTAGCAGAATTGGCCTCTATGTAATCACTTCAGGACTTGCCTTAATTTTTTTATACATAAGAGAATAGTATTCTTTTCTGTAGGAAAAAGGAACAATCTGGAACTAAAATTGGGACTTTTATTATGGTTTGACAATGAAAAAATAAAAGTATATTTCTAAGCAAAGGATGGTTTAATCTAAAGAAACAGAATGATTTGTGCATAAATACAGTGTTCTGTTTTTGCATGCATAGAATAGGATAATAAATTTCCATGAGGTTCATGAAATGGCTGCTATAAACTGTAGCAAATACTGCTGCATTCAGCAGTCTCATTGTTCTAAAAAATTTCAGTCTTTCAAGGGGTCTAAATCAGGGTCCATTAAAGTCAATAGAAGATTTGCCTCTGACTTGGGGTTAGTCCCAAGGAAGCATTATAAAACATGTACAAGTCTCTCAGCTGGCTGTGCTGCAATTGCGGGGCCATCTTTTACTGTATAGCATAGAGAGAGAATCTTTTGACACAACGCATTGAAACAGTACCTTATCTGGGGACAAAAATTATTTGTGTATTTTATATGTATGTTATCTAAGTTATCAATCTACCCTGTCTGCATTAGTTCAGGCATGAGGCCAGTCAGACTAATAGGCCAATAGCTGTAGGATGGCAGAATTGTAGTGTTGTATTAGATAAGTGAAGAATAAAAATTCACATATCTTCACAGCTGACTCTTTCAATCTGCTGTACAAGTCAGTATTTTGCAGGTATAGTTAAAGTATATCTTTTTTGTTAGAATGACATAATAAAATAATCTAAGTCATGCAGCTGTAAGATATTAAAAACTACATTTCAAAGAGAAATAAAGTTATCCTTCTCTAATGAAATGAATAGCACTAGGGAATGACAATTATAATATTTCAACCTGTGCTCATTTTAATAAAAGATTATTCATTTGTTATAGGCAATACATGTACATAACATCTACCTATTCTCACTTTGTCATTCTGCTTTCATTGTTAGGCTGTGCCATAGCTCTTTTAAAAACAATTTTGTTCAGAAAAATCCAATCTAAAACATTTCATATGTACAAAAAAAACCATGGGCCAGGGCCTCAGCAGATATTAACTGGTGAGCTGAAGGCTGATTTGGTGCTCATTTACATCAGCTGAGGCTCCTGCATCCAACTCTGAGAAGAACATGCTATTCAGTCATATGACATCATAGTTACAAAAGCAGCTATGTTAAAAATATTGTCTGTTCAAATAGATGTTAGTTTTACTAAGAGGTTAGATTATGGATTGTACAGGATGGTTTGGGTAGAGATGATCCTACCTCGGGAAGAAGCTTGGACTAGATGGCCTATGGAGGTCCCTTCTAGTCCTACTTCTCTATTATTTCTATGACACATTTATATTAAATAAGAGTGATTAACATTAGAGCCAGTTCTGTAACCCTTAGTATAAAAAAGTGTTTCTGTTGAAGCAACAAGCTACTTATGACGTAAATAATCACTAAGGTTGCAGGATTAAGGCTGTACTTTTCCTTCCAAGGAAGGGTTCTCCAGCCCATTTCCATCTGCTGTAAAAGCTGCATAAAGCCATGTATGATAGTGAGGAAGGCCATACTTATCCTTAACTTTCTTTTGTTTAATTTGATCCTGTGACCTGTTATAAAACAAGTGCTTTTCAGGATATGCTGTCTTTTATGTCTACAATACTTTTTCTCTAACTTGGATTTTTTTACTTTTAAAGTGTTTTTCCTTGACTGTCATTTCTATTCTTTGCTTAAAATAAAGATAAAAATCTGTAATTGTGGTGATGGTGGGGAAAAAAGTTAAGAGAAAATGTAATGAATTGACAAAATGACAGCCCTTAAGTGGTCTAGGAAGTTGTCAGGCTAAAATCAGTCTCCAGGCAAAGCCAATTCAGTTTCATGAATAAAATTAATCCATTTGTTACTGACAAAAATAAACACTGGATGCAGAAGTTTGAATGCCAAACAAAGTTAGAGTTTAGGTTGATTTCTTCCGTTGTAATGGGGACAGCACTGGGATTGAGCTGTTCCAGCAGAAGTCTTTGGAGGCATTATCATATTTAGAGGAACAGTCGAGTGGCACTGTCTTTCCTGTGACTAACCTGGCACATGATGGGTATACATTGGATACAATACATTGGGGTGTGCAAGAAGCAAGCATATATCACTCCCTGAAAAAAAGACATAGCCTCTCTTACTCCCTTATTGCATCATAGGGAGTGGTAAGATCATTGGACGTTGTCTATGGCACATGGAGATAATTAGGAGACATGTTTTGCAAGATTTGGGGTGTGGTGGGCACACTAGCAGGGAAGGACAGATTACAGCAGGACCTGGACAGGTTACAGTGGTGGACAAATGAAAATAGGGTAGGATTCAATACCGACAAGTGCAGGGTGCTACACTTGGGCAGTAGGAACCAGCAGCATACCTATAGGCTGGGGAACCCCTTTCTTGAAAGCACGGTGGCAGAAAGAGATCTTGGAGTCATTATTGACTCTAAGATGAACATGGGCCAACAATGTGAGAACACGGTTAGTAGGGCTGACTGTACCTTGTCGTGCATCCACAGATACATCACAAGGAGAGCCAAGGAGGTGATCCTCCCACTCTATATGACATTGTTCAGGCTGCAGCTGGAGTACTGCGTCCAGTTCTGGGTGCCGCACTTCAGGAGGGATGTAGGCAGCATTGAGAGGGTCTAAAGGAGGGCCACTCGCATGATCAGGGGACAACAAGGCAGACCCTATGAGGAGAGGCTACAGGACTGTGGCAGGGCACTGTGTGTGCCTGCCACTTTAATGCCCTGGAGCTGGCAGCCTCTATGTGCCTAATGAGGGCAGCCATTTTAGGTCCAGGGCTGCCAATATAAACAAGGTAGTTTGGTGAGGCAACAACACCACAGGGCCTGAAGCTGCTGAGTTTCATCTGGAGGTAAGGAAGGAGCTGTAGGGGATGGTAGGAGGCTCCTGGTCCTGGGTACGACCTAAAACTGCACCCTGCTGGGAGTGGGTGGCCTGGTGGAGCTCTCAGTGGCACGGGAGCCCCCAGGAAATGCCAGGCCAGTTACCACCCCAGTGAAAGAAGAGTCAGGGCGCCTTAACCCCTAGCCCCACCACCAGGTGGGCAGCCCCTTGTGTTTGGAGGGCCCGGAGGGCAGACCCCGAGAGAGAGCGAGTGAAGGGCTAGGGACTCAGACTGAAAGAGAGAGAGTACCCTCAACTGGCCCAGGCTGGGGCCAGGGCCAGGATGGTCAAAAGGGCTGGGAGCCCACTGCGAGGGACGCCCAAGAGCCAGGGGCCTGGGGTCCCAACTAGCTTAGGGGTAGCCCAGGGCTACAGGAGCCAAAGGTCCTGGGGGAAGACCACACTCAAGAGAGGAAAATAGATTCAGGGAGTTACATAGCTGAATGAAGGTGCAGAGGCCTCCTGAATGGAGGGAGCATGCAGGGGTCCTGGTAGAAGGATTCTGGGGCCCAGAGTTGGGCCGGTGATTGTTCTTGGGAACATCAAGATGCCATATGCGAGGTTTGGGCTGCGATGTAGGGGAGGAATGGAGCCGCAGATAGTGCCCCCTGGCATCGGGGCAGAAAATGGGCAGCCTCCTGCTTAATTACATCTATCAATTAATTATTAAGATCAAGGCATGGCGGGAGAGAAAGCGGGTGGTTGGCCCAAGAACAGGTGAGTGGGCCCCAGTTGCATAGGCCCTCAGCAGGCCCCCCTGTTACAGGGACTTTAACCTGTTCAGCCTTGACAAGAGAAGGATGAGGGGGGACCTGGTGGCCATCTATAAACTTATTAGGGGAGGCCAGTGGGGTTTGGGAGAGACCTTGTTCCCTTGAGCACCTCCCAGAGTAACAAGGAATAACGGCCCTAAGTTGCTAGAGAGTAGGTTTAGACTAGACATTAGAAGGAACTACTTTACAATCAGGGAGGCTAGGATCTGGAACCAACTTCTAAGGGAAGTGGTGATGGCTCCTACCCTGGGGGTCTTTAAGAGGAGGCTCAATGTTTACCTGGCTGGGGTCATTTGAGCCGTTTTCTCTTCTGCCCACGGCAGGGGTCAGACTAGAAGATTTACAAGGCCCCTTCCGCCCCTATATCTATGAATCTATGAATCGTTTTCCATGTAAGAATAATTCAGTTTGGTCATTTTGTACAAACAAATGCTGCTACTCTATCTTTTGTTGGGTCTTTGGAAAACAGTGACATTCTAAGAGTTCATGTCATGATGCTTTTCCTCTTTTAAATGCAGAAGAATATTTGTGACTAATGATAGAGAAAGCTGAGTGCTAAAAATATGGTGCATGTTTGGTGTTGCAATAAGATGGGTCACAGGTACTTCTACATTCTTTGTGTATATATACATGACTGCTGATGGCCTGGAACAACTGTAGAACCCTCTGTTTACCTCGGTGATGTAGGAGTCACCCTCCTATTGGGAATAAGAGTGGCATCCATGTGATTCAGGGCAGAACTGGAGTCTTTATGAAAGATAGAGTCCATTTTTTCCTTATACCACCTCTTACTGCAGAGTAACATATTTGATGTCCTTTACATAATTCTATGTTAATTCTTATATATCAGTAGAATTTCCCCCACACCTGCTAATCAGAGTTCAAATCCATAATTTTTTAAAGATGCTGTTTTTGCCACCAGAGGGCATCCATATTGTTTGAGGAGTACAATAGAAATCTATTCAGAATAAGAATGAAAAATGAATACAATTTCACTAACTTTCAGGAATTTATAGTATGATATAAATACTTTTAACTGTAAATTCAAACTTGGCTTCTGTTAGTAGTAGTTTCTAATTCTTAGCTGTTGATGGTGAATTGGTGGCATAAATTAAATTAGTTCAGTGATCCTGGTTCAATTTCCAGGGAACAGATGTCCAAACCTCAAAACTGTGACAACCATTGGTACCCTATTTGGCACCCTTGAAACCTGTCAAATTACATGACATCTTTTATGGAGGGGGAAAAAGGATAGTGCAACTTTTAAAGAATATAAATAAAGTGTTATGATACAAATTCACTGTGTTCTCTGCTCATCATAACTATAACGTAAAGTACTACAAAATATTTTTGTGCCTTCTGATGGAACTAGGCTTTAAGTTACCCTCATGTCTCTCAATTAAAATTGTAATAGGAATGAGATAGGAAATATGCTGGGTGAGGGGGGAGGGGAAATCCCAAAGGTATTACATCTGTCTGCTAAACAAATTACATACAAAAAGATTTAGAAGACTAACTGCCATAGGGAGTATCTCACCAACCAGTTCTTAAAGGTAGCAGTGAATAACTATAGCCAGTAGATATGCATACAGGTGTTTTGGATATGAACCAGCACGTACTTGGTGTGGTCTGGTTCTTCTAATAATTTATCTATGGTACTGTGTACCGGGTCAGTGTCAGCTCTATGCTATCGTGTGTGCTTTATTAAAGGAAGTATTGTAAATGCAGCTAGTAAATCATAAATTTTTTCCCATACTTCCATGTTCTCAGTTGGTGAGGCTGTACCCGTGATGATCTTGTAAATGTATTGTGAGTCTCTCGCCGTTACAGGAACTGGGAGAGTTCCGTTGTGGTATGTCAGGCAGTGTAGTATGAGTTCTTTAAATCCTAATAGCTCGTTTCTCTGGGCAGAGGTTCCTCCAGGGTAAATGTCGTAATCGTGGCACGGTTTACAGTAATATCCATATTTTCCTCCATGTTGTGTGGTGCCATCTGAGGCCATCCACATGGGCTCTGTTGTTCCATAGAGGATGATTTTTGAAGTGTCGGTGACGGTTGATGCGGGCAGTGCGTCCTTGTGCTTCCAGTTGTGCCACTGGTATAGATGGTTTAATACCAGGGCACTCCAGGTGGATGGTTCTCCCTGGAAACACGGGTCAGGTCTATCGTGCACTAGTTGAGGCAGTAGGATTTCCCCTCATTGCCCTCAGTTTTCCTCTCCCGACGGATAACGACTTGGCTAACTGGGCTGCTGGAAGAACTTTTCCCACTGAGCCATAGCGATGTTGTGCTGCGTGAATAGTGCGGTGTGTGACATAGACGAGGCTTCCCTCAGAATTCCTTATGGTGGTAAAGAGGTGCTCTTCGGTGAAGCCAACCGTCACTATCAAGGTCGTGGCCATATCGATGGCACTTAGGGAGGTGTTTTTTACAGCAACCAGTAGCTTACTCAAGGCCTTCATGTCGCTCGAGGTCCACGGGGTCTTCTGACGTGTCTTTTCGCTTATCTGTCGCTGGATTCGCGAAAGGATCGGCAGGTATTCCAGTGTAATGTAGTGCCTGAACCAGTTTAGTTTTCCTAGGAGTGACTGGAAATCGGCTTTCGTTGTCGGGATCTCATTTTCCCAGTTGGTAATATCGATTTTTCCGTGGGCTATCCCATGTCGCATGCCTTCAACAAAGGTAGTTCCCAGGAAACTAATGTTAGGAGATGGTTCTAGATGAGATTTCTGTGTGTTTACAACCCAGCCGTCACCAGTCAGATATTTTACAAGATCTTCAGTGACTCTTTTTACAAGGCTTTCTTCTTGCCCCATGATTGCGATATCATCGATATAGCTCCATATCTTGACTGCTCCGCTTTCCAAGTTACTTTTGTGGAATCTTCCCAAACTATCGTTAATGGCGCTGGTGGCCAACGCCGGGGCGTTGCAGTATCCTTGTGGACATACATTCCACTTATAAATCCTCCCTGCTATACACATATTTAGAATTCCCTCAAAGTCGTTGATGGGGATAGAGAAAAACATATCTTTTAGGTCCAAAGTTGTGCCTACCCACAGGTCAGCCTGATATTCTGCCATCTCACGTAGGCATTGGAGTAAAGTACATGGTGTTGCTTGCGTCAGGGTCGCACAGCATTTATTCACTTCTCTATAATCTACTACTAATCGTACTTCATGTGGTTTCCCGGGTTTCGAGATTCCCCATCCTGGTGACAAGCTCGTGCTGGTGTGGACTGGGGTGATGGATTTTTGGTCCGCTAGCCATTTCAGTAATGCAGCCAGAGGTTCATGGAGGTGTGCCTTCGTGGCGATGGGAGTATATCGCCACGACGAAGTGGATTTTAATGTGGGCCTATGCCGATCTTCGGTTGCAATGATGTTAACTGGCAAGGCCTCCAATACTTGATACTTTAAGTCTAGAGCCTTTATTCCGGGTACTCCAAGGAGGTTGATGCCCCCTAGTACTGCATCTAGCCATTTTCCGTGGCCTTCAACTAGGAATTTCACACGAGGGGTCGTGGTTGCTGCATTCAGTCCCTGTACCATCATCACCCCATTAGTTCGCAGGTAAGGAACTGATGGCTTGATTACGTTGACCTGCGCCCCCGTGTCCAATAAGAACCTCGTGGGGGTTACTTCACTCGGTTCGTTAGGGCTCTGAATGTTGATCATTGCGTATAGTCGTAGATCGTCATCAAAAATCCCCTTATCGTTGGCGGCTACAACATCATTCAATTTCGGGTGGCTTATTAGTTCATCTCCAACTCCCTCCTGCACTCCTTTAGTCGATGAGGCTACGGTTGCTTTGAGTTTTTCGTCTTTCGCTTGCTTTGCTTCACTTGGTTTTGATTCGATTCGGTTGGTTTCGGTCCGTCTCGTTCCGGTTCAGCTCGGTTCAATTCGATTCGTTTTGGTCTGTCTTGTTTCATTTCGTCTCGCTTTGGTTCGGATCATTGTGGTTCATTTCGTTTAAGCTTGTTTGGGTGTTCATAGTCCATAGGAAATGCGGCGCCGGTCACCTCGTCAGTGCTGACGGCCGTTACTCGTTTTTTGATTTGCTACTTCCGTCAAAGCCTAAGGCCCTCACGAGGTCTTGTTGACCTTCATCTCCCAATAGTCATAGCTTCTCTTTTGATAGACCAGACTTTGTTAGGAGAAAACCAAACATCGCCCTTTCTTCTGGTGTTCTTTGTGGTGGCGAGTACTTAGCTTGGTTTGATTGGTTCCTGATTTGTGATGGTGGCAAATTGTGTGGATAGTGTCTCTTAGTCAGTGGAGAGTTCCAGGTCAGTCTCTGTTGATGCATCTGATTTCGTGATTTTTTTGTCTGCCCATCGAGAATGAGTGGCAGAGCTCTCAATCAGATATGCATAAGTGGTTTCATGTTCTCCATCAGCGATGGGGTACGCACTCTTCTCCGGCCTTGGTTTCATTGCCCCTTGCAGCTGATCAAATTGTCCTAACGTGTGGATCGCAGGGCCATTGATGGAGGGGCTCAGTAGTAACCTTGCGGTGATTCTTTGACTCCCTCCATAAATCTCTGTTGCTGCCTCGATAGCTTCAGCGAGGCAGGGTACATCTCCTGGGTATGTTGCAAACCGTTGTGGCCAGGCTTCTTGCATTTGAGCTGGTGTTAGATTTAATCCCTGTTGCAGGGGGTTCCACAATGCATATGGTGTTCCAATTACAGCATATATCAGTGCAGTTGCGTCGGCATGTCCTGCCGCTCCCTCGTGCCATGCGTGAACCTTTCGTTGCAGGGCTTTGGTGGCTAGAGCTGGTACTGGTATTGGCCAGTAATAATTCGCCAGCACTGGTACCAGATCTACAACCTTTGCTCGGCTTCAGGCTGTGCTTCATATCAACTGCAGGGCTTCATCCTGATCTACGGTTTTGTTGCCAGCTTCGGCCACTAACCTGCCAAGCCATGCGATTGGAGTTTCATCATTGCGAATTCCTGTTTCTTTCTTTAGCTCGTTCATCTCTGAATGGGTTCTTGCTCGTAAGGTTCCTGTTATTTGAATGCCTTGGCCTTGAGGGCCAGTCACTCTCTTTTGCACTGCAATCGGATATGCAGTTGCTAAATCAGATGGTTGCGGTTGTTCGAGTTCACATTTGGGTTCATTGCTTCTTATGGTTGCCTTGGTTTCATTTTCCTGCGTGCGGTTACTCGAGACGACCTCCAGGTGGCGCTGGGTTGCGTACGGCAGTGATGATGTAACAGCGATGGGTGGCGCTTTTGCGGGAGGCGGGTTCCAGGTGGGTGGAACCATGGGTGGTGCTAGGTCTGGAGGCGGGCTCTTAGTGGGTGGAGCGAGTGGTGATGTCAGTGCAGCTCTGGTGCGCTCTCTGCTTTGCCAGCATCATCTCGTAATGGCCGGTTGGCTAAATTTTTGTTTGCAGCTGTAACAGTGGTCTCGAGCTGCACCCCATATCTGAGAGTTCTTGCAATAAAATGACATACTCTCGGAACAGGACGTTTATTATTTGGCCCTTCTTCCATTTCATGCCCAACCACTTGGCCTTCCTCCCATCTCATTCCAGACATTCCTGGAGCTGGGTCAGGAGCTCATGCCCCCTTGATCCGGCCGTGAGGCTCGGACAGTTAAACTTATCCGGAGGGGTGTCTTCTCCTCCCTCCTTCATATATTTCACGCACCGGGCAAACTCCTGGGCCGGGCTGGAGCTTGCTGCACCCAAGGGCTTCATGCGGACCAGGGCCACGGACCCGGTTTCTTCCCTTGGGCGATAAACGGCCCGGGGGTCCTGCATAATGCAACCCAAAGCTCCCGGGGTGAGCCGGACGGCCCATTCCTTCCTGTTTGTCCTGCCGCAGGACAGGTACCCATTTATCGATTCTGTGGCTGGGTTGGCGGCCTGGTGGAATACAATATGATCCCGCATGTTGTTCGGGTCATTGGTCGAACGAGCTTCGCTGCGCCATGGGCAGCTCTGAAGCAACTCGGACTCCATGCCTCCCATGCATCCTGTTCATGACGCCATGTCGGGGAATAAAGGCCCCAAGGTCACGGTGGGCTGAGGGTTCGTATACGGAACAGGCGGGATTAGCGGCGAGAAGTCTGAGTGGTACGTGGAATCGTACGGTTTCAAAAATAGTTGAATTTTATTTACTTACACTTCTGCAGCGTAGGTAGGAAGTTTGCTTCAGTTACAGTGCTAACAAAATGAACAACAGAGGGGTCTGTTGGCCCATGGGGTTCTGGAGTGAGCCCTTGCTATCTACTCCACGAGGGATAGGGGCGGCTGCCCACTCCTTAAGTCCCAGGGCTGGTCAACAGCTCATTAAGGGATACGAACAACAAAACTGTAACACGTTGTGACGCCAGTCCAAAGTGGAATCAGTGCCGAAGTTGATAGATAACGATGCTGAGGTCAGTGCCGGGTACGATGAGGTAAAGCCGTGATCTCAGTAAGTCGGGTTGATCGAAATCGTGGTCAGGGTTGGTGCCAGAATCGGTCCGGTAGCCAAAAGATCAGGACAGGAAACGAAGAGGAATCGAATTACCAAAATCACAGCGATGATTGGGCTAGAAGCCCTCCTTAGGAGTAGCCCCTGCAGCCGCAGCCCCTGCTCTAAGGATTGTTCTCTCCCTGTGAAACAGTCCAGCACAGTCTCTCCTCCAAAACACACACACACCACCACCTCACCACCCCCGGGTGGGGGGGGTCACAAGCCTTTTATATGAATTTAGTGGCCAGTCAGGCTGCTCGCTTCATTGAAAGTTCTAGTCCAATTACATCATGCAGTCAGTGAACTGAGCATGTGCGTTAGATCAGATTACCTCAGAGCATGTGCATTATGGCAGTCTTGATTGACAAGCCTTGGGGTTGAGCAGGGGGCACATGCTGGGCATGCAGTGGAATTTTCCGCTTGCTAGGCTTGTCTGCGCATGTTCAGATCTAACTCTCTGTGTTATCAGCATACATACAAAATTTTGTTCTGACAGGATATTTTACTGTACTTTGGTAAAACCAGTCATGAAGTCATGTGTTCATACCAAACCATTAGTTTATTTATCTTGGCTTGATTTTTCAGGAGTACTGAGCACATGCGGTTCCCACAGAAGTACTGGGTGCTCATCACTGGGAAAATCATACCCTAATTATCTTAGGTAAAATGCATGCATAGATGTTCATTGGAGCAAGCCACAGCCTCCATTCCAGGGGAATGATTTTATCTACTATACGGAGTAAGCATGAGTCCATACTTTTATTTCAAGCATTCTGCCTATATAAATTGGTGTTAGCCCCAGCCTCCTTGAGAATCTACTCCTGCCCTAGGTTTGAAATAATTGTCCCTATGCAACGGCAGCTTCTGCAGGGAGTCCTGAGATACTAGAGACTAGAAATCAAGTAAATCAGGTCAAACATTCACACAGCCCTTCTTCCTTCTGTGCATGGGTTTAAAGTGTTGCACTTAGGGAGTGCTGCTATGTGGAACAGGCTGAACATCATAGGGAGGTATATATTTAGAATATTTCAGCCAGATATAGAGTGCAGCTAAAATAGTGTCTGCTGTGCAAATAGTTGGATTCTGCTTTATGCCTGTGTGTACTTTACTGTTCAAACTGGCATGCATCTATGCTACAGTCTGCCTGTATAGCTGTACTCTTACTGCATACACACTTTGGTACCAGTGCACATGCTGTTTGACCATGTGTTAAATGGATCTACTGCCAGCAATGGCTGTTGGTATATGAAACCTGGCAGATGAATAGGATTTCCCATGAGACAAGTGATTGGTTCATGAAGGAGTACAGACAAAGGTGTTTGCATCTTCCTTTCTCACCCAGACCCTTCTACAGTGTAACCACTATACTGAGAGAATCCTCTGAAGATATATAACTGGCTATTATTGCTTTCTGTATTCTTGTATGGTTTCCTCGGAGCAAGGTGCAGGGAGTGGCTGCACTACCAAGCATTCTGGCAATGGGGATGAGTGCAGCAGAGGAGATAGCAAGGAAGGAACCTGGAAGAGAATCATAAAATTCTAACTAGTTCTCTGAGACCATTCTTTCTGTGCTATAGTTTTCAGAAGCAGGACATGGCAGCGAATCTAGCCCAAGGACTGGAGCAATCCCTTCCCAAATTCTCATGACATATCTTGATTAGTGGAATGTTTGCTCCACTAGCAAATAAGCCTCTAAAATATCTTGGGAGTAGAGAATATTCCATATGGGTAAGAGATTTGAATCTGTAGCTCCCAAAAGGAGCAATAAATGCGGTGAGACAAATAACTCCCAAGAGAGTGCTGGCTGCCAAAACCTTGAATTGGCATGGAGTTTGCTGAAACTTTAACATTTTCCAGATGGCCAAGTGTCTGCTCAACTGCAAGCATAAGGTAACATTCACACTCCATACTTTTTTAAGCCCTGAGGCATCAGTGCAGATTATTACGTGTCCAAGAGGCCTTGCTGTGTTAACCAGAGGTGTACAGCACTCAGAAAGCTCATCACCTCCTCAATTACTCTTTTGTGGACCATGTCTTGAAGTTGTTTCTCGACAGGTTCTTGGAACTCAGTGAAACACTGTGATATTAAGTGGCTAAGCATCTCTTTTGAGCAAGTCTGTATAGGGCTATTCCAGCTTTCCCAGCTTCAGGAGTTCTTGAACTAAAGTGTACCTTTGCAGGTTGAGATGTAACCTCATAGAGTCTCCATGCAAGGCCTAGGTTTTCTCTTGAGACCACTTTAGATGCGACTGTTCAAGGTATTATAACTTCCTATGTAGAATCCATCTTGTACTCCAGCTTCTTTCTCTGCATTTCAGTAGTGTGTGGAGACCTTTTCTCAAGATATTTTCTTATCAGTGGGACAGAGCTTGAGGTATGCCCAAACAGACCCATAAAACTATTTTGACATGAGGACTGATATCACAATGATTGCCATTTGGAAGTGGATTGTAGTCTCAGAATGTAATATCCACAGTCCAATGACTTGCCTCAGCTATGATTATTATACCTTCACCTAGGAAGACATTTGGCATTGAGGATGGATGATGAAACTTACCCCCCCAACAGCACAAATTTGCACAGTGGCCTTTATTATATTATCTCCTACATGTACCATACATAGCATTGAATGGCCTGCTATCTGTTTGATGGTTGGTGACAGGGAATGACACAGTCTGTATTGCCTACAGCAGGGGTTGCAACCTATGGCCCAAGGGTGGAGCTATTTGATCCAGCCCATGGACATGGGGCTTTGGTGGCATTTGGCAGAGAGGAGCTTCAGCAGCAATCACTTTCTCCTGACACCACTTTCCTTGTGCCACTGTAGGGAAAAGCACTGGCTGCAGCTGCTTTCCCTGTGCCACCACTGGAAAAAGTGACAGCAGCAGCAGGGTCCGAGCTGCTGTCCTCCCTGTTCTCCCACCTCTGACCCAAACCAGGTCAATCTGTCTTCTAACCTTTAAAGGTTACTGACAGCTGGTCCAGCATTAATGGGACCTCTCAGTTTTTTGTTGCTTTTTGCCTAGCTGCAGTAATGGTTTTCTCATATATCAAGTACCTGTGCTGAGCTGCAAACAATACTATCACTTATCATTTCATCATGAAACCTGCCAGTGAAATTGCAGTGCTATGCTAAGATGTATAGAGCTATGACAAAACCACCTTTCTTTTTTAACTGGGAAAAAAGAGCTTGCATTTTTGTGACAATTCAGGAGGAAATAAAATGTTTGTCAAACTTACCAATGACAGAATTATATGAATTTGCTTCTTCAGTTGTCATGTTGAATGACAGTGTGTTATCTTAGGCTGTAGCCCCATCAGATACTGGAGATTACCAATCTTCTTCTCTTATGGCTTGTTTTTCAGGCTAGTCTTGAATATTGTCTTCTATTTGGTTCAGTCATTACCCAACTTAAAAGTAAATTGTTCCTGACCTGGTGCTTGGAAAAAAGGACCAGGCTGAGAAGTGCACAAGAGTAATATCAAGCAGTGAGAAAAAGGGTAAAGATTTCGCTTAAACTCCATTAGGCACAACCACAGGCCTCCAGCTGGGCCATGCAAGATATCTGGACAGTTGATTCCCAATAACAGGAAAACTGCATTTTAGTGACTCCAGTATAGAGCACAAAAAAGGAGTGCATTTCTGTACACTTAGCTTCAATTATACTTAAAGTTGCCCAGTAAAATACACACTAAGTTTGAAAACAAATGGTCCCCTTGTTTTTAAATGATGAGTAACTAAAATAACTAAATTGATTTTTTTGTAATATTTTAAAATTGATACAAAACAAATGCGAATATAACCAAACATTCTCAACTTTAAAAGAGTGATTACATTTCTTTGAACTTGGTTGATTCTATAGATTGCACTATGTGATAAAAAATTTCAAATTTCATACATACATGCATGAAATTTTGTACATAGAAGATGGAAAATGTTGGTCCAAGGGAAGCAGATGACCTGGAGGAAGCATAAGCAGGAAGGGGCAACAGGGGAGGCCATCTTATTCCTGAGAAAATAGGGCAATTGGGTCATTACCTTATGTCTATATATGAATGCATGGAGCTTGGGAAACAAGCAGGAAGAATTGGTAGTCCTTGCATTGTCATGAGACTATGACATGACTGGAATATCAGAGACTTGGGGGGATAGCTTACATGATTTGAGCACTGTCATGGATGGATATAAACTGTTCAGGAAGGATAGGCAGGGGAGAAAAGGAGGAGGAGTTGCATTTTATGTAAAAGAGCTGTATGAGTGCTCAGAGCTCCAGGATGAAACTGGAGATAAAAGTCTGTTAAAATTCTCTGGGTTAGGGTCAGAGGCGAGAGCAACAAGGGTGATGTTGTGGTGGATGTTAGCTATAGACCACCAAACCAGGTGAAGGAGGCTTTCTTCAAACAGCTAATGGAAATCTCCTGATTACAGGCCCTGGTTTTCATGGGGGACTTCATAGATTTCATAGACATTAGGGCTGGAAGGAACCTCAGAAGATCATCAAGTCCAACCCCCCTCCCGAAGGGCAGGAAGTCAGTTGGAGTCACAGGATCCCAGCAAGATAAGCATCCAATTTACTCTTAAAGGTGTTCAATGTAGGTGCTTGAATCACCTCCAATGGCAAGCTGTTCCAGACCTTGGGGGCTCAGACAGTAAAGAAATTCTTCCTTATGTCCAGCCTGAAATGGTCTTGGAGTAGTTTATAACTGTTCAATCACCCTGATCTCTGCTAGGAGAGCAATGCAGCAGCATGCAGGAAATGCAGGAAGCTTTTGGAGAGGGTTGGGGCAATTTCCTGGTGTAAGTTCTGGAGCAGCCAGGTAGGGGCTGTGCTCTTTTTGACCTGCTGCTTGCAAATAGGGAAGACTTGGTGGGGAATGTAGAAATGGATGGCAACTTGGGCAACAGTGACCACAAGGTGATTGAGTTGGGATCCTGAGGTACGGAAAGGAGGAGAGCAGCAAAGTAAGGACTCTGTACTTTGATTCACTCAGAGAACTGGTGGGCAGGATCCCATGGGAGGCCGGTCTGAGTGGAGAAAGGAGTCCAGGAGAACTGAACTCTTTAGGAGACCTTGCTGAGGGCTCAGAAATGAACCATCCTGATGATCCTGAAAGACAAGTAAGAATGGTAGAAGACCAGCTTGGCTTAGCAGGGAACTCTTCAGTGAGCTAAAACACAAAAAGGAAGCTTACACAAAGTGGAAATTTGGACAAATGACTAGGGAGGAGTATAAAAGCAATTCTCGGGCATGCAGGGATGAAATCAGAAAGGCCAAAGTGCAGTTGGAGTTGCAACTAGCAAGGGACATGAAGGGAAACAAGAAGGGTATCTACAAGTATGCCAGCGGGAAGAGGAAAATCAGGGAAAGTGTGAGTTCCTTACTGAATGGGGGAGGCAACCTAGCGACAGAGGATGCAGAAAAGGCTGAAGTGCTTGATGCCTTTTTAGCCTCAGTCTTCACAGGCAAGGTCAGCTACCACTGTACTGTATTGTACAGATCAGTTTGCAGAGAAGGTGAGCAGTCCCTGGAAAAATTATGGAGCAGGTCCTCAAGGAATCCATTTCTAAGCACTTGGAGGAGAGGATGATCAGGGACCATCAGCATGGATTTATCAAGGGCAAGTCATGCCTGACCAGCCTTATTGCCTTTTTATGATGAGATGACAGGCTTCGTGGATGTGGGGAAAGCAGTGGATGTAATATATCTTAATTTTAGTAAGGCTTTTGATATAGTCTCCTTCAATATTCTTGCAAGCAAGCTTAGGAAGTACAACTTGGATGTATGGACTATAAGGTGGAAAGAAAGCTGGCTGCATTGTCAAGCTCAAAGGATAGTAATCAATGGCTCAATGTCTAGTAAGCACCTGGTATCAAGTGGAGTGCCCCAGGGGTCTTCTTGGTCAATATCTTTGTCAACTACCTGCAAGATGAGAGAGAGTACAGCCTCACAAGTTTGAAGATGACATCATGCTAGGAGGGACTAGTAGATGCACTGGAGGGTAGGGCTTGGATTCTGAGAGACCTAGACAAATTGAGGATTGGACCAAAATTAATCTCATGAAGTTCAATAAGGACAAGTGCAAAGTCCTACAATTAGGACGAAACAATACCGTGCACCAGTACAGGCTGGGAGGGGCTGAGTGGCTAAATAGAAATTGCAGAAAAGGACCTGGGGGTTACAGTGGACAATAAGCTGAGTATAAGCTAACAGTGTGCCCTTGTTGTGAAGAAGGCTAACGGCAGACTGGGCTGCATTAGTAAGAGTGTTGCCAGCAGATTGAGGAAAGTGATTATTTTCTTCTGTTTGGCACTGGTGAGGCCACATCTGGAGTACTGTGTCCAGTTTGGGCCCCCAGCTACAGAAAGGGTGTGGACCAATTGGAGAGAGTCCAGTGAAGGGCAATGACAATGGTTAGGGGGCTGAGGTATGTGACTTCTGAGGAGCAGCTGAGGGAACTGGGCTTATTTAGTCAGGAGAAGAGAAGAAAGGGAGGGGATTTAATAGCAGCCTTCAACTCTCTGAAGAGTGGTTCCAAAGAGGATGGAGCTAGAGTGTTGTCACTGATGGCAGTTGACAGAACAAGGAGCAATGGTCTCAAGTTGCAGCAAGAGAACTTTAAGTTAGATATTAGGAAAAGTTTTCTGACTGGGAGGGTAGTAAAGCACTGGAACAGGTTACACATAGAGGTTGTGGAATCTCCATCTTTGGAGGTGTTAAGACCAGGCTGGGCAAAGCCTTGGCTGAGATGATTTAGTTGGAGATGATCCTACTTTGAGGAGGGGGTTGGAGAAGATGACCTCCTGAGGACCCTTCCAACCCTACTTTTCTATGATTCAATGAACAGTGTACATACTGTAATTTACTGCTGTGTCACATTATATATTGGGACTTAAAAGAAGTATGTCTTTTAATACTTTGGTACATAGGGACAGAATTAGGGCTCATACTTAATTTTTAGTTATGCATTTATTAATTTTTGAGTACTTGGGTTTTCAGCCTTAATACCTCAGTATTAATACGTTTTCTATGTGTTTTTCCTTGATTGAAAGGCATTCTATTTTTGTTTGTTTTAATTCCAAGATGGAATTCATTAAAGACTACTGACAATTCCTGACTGTTTTCAATTGTCAAAGGACCTTAATATCCTTGCTGTGATTTTGCCATATCAGTAGCTTTGTTTGCTACTTTTGTGCCAGTGGTTTACAAGAAGGAAGTCTGCTGCCCAAGCAAATCAAGCTTTTCTGCAATTGAAAAGAGAGCATTACATTTGTTCTACACTGGATAAATGAATGAAATGGCAAATCTACGAGTAATTTTAAAATGTTTTCCTAGTAAGTACACAATATTTCTCACTAGGGTATTATACATTAACTTTATCCAATACACCCTTTTAATAGGTTGGTTTTGATCTTGTGATTATTATGGTCTGATTTTCACAGTGGGATAGTGGTTTTGCAAGTGAGTTAATCCTTATGCCTTTTTTTTTTTAATAAGACTCATAAGGGAAGAGCTTATTAGTTTGAGTCATAGCATTGATTATGTCTAATTAAACAGCTATTATGAGCTAGTACTATAGGTTTAAATTGCCTGTAATTTAATTTTGATTGGCAAATGATTCCATTGCATCCTGAATTAAAGAAATAAATAAACAGAAAGGGTGGTCAAAAAGGGCAGATTTGTTGAAACAGAAACTTTGTGTGGGATCCCACTGATTCTGATGCAACTTTTCAATTAAGGTTATGGTTTGCAAGTCTTGGATGGAATTTCTGATCAGAGACTAGCTTGCCTGTCCCTCTACCTTCCAGATGAGACTGATTATGGTACTCAGGATTCTGTAATAAACCCAGTGTCAAGTCCCTGGTCTGAAGTGGGCAGAACAGAGATTTGAATCTGGTCCTCTCACTTCCTATTGGTCTATTGGTCATTACAGGTTGTGGAACTATATCTTTTTTGGCAGGTGGAGATGGGGGGCAAGGAGGGGCATACTTTGAAAAGTTTGGTTTTATCCAGATGAACAACAAGAAAAAACTGATATTTTAAAATACGCATGGAATGGGGAAAAAGATTTCCCATCCAGCTCTAACAATGTCACCTGACCTAGAGACATTTATGCAGAGACACTATGTTGGAAAATATTGTATTCATTTTCTTTAATGTTGTAAGGAACTTTCCATAAGGATCTTTTAATTATTTTTGAGTGACATCAGCTTTATTTCTAATTGAACAGATTTCTTCATTTATAATTTCTACCTGTGAAATCCTGCACCTACAATGGAAAAGACTTGCATAACATAAACAGCAAAGCAAAGGAGAATCCACATGCTACATGACCTTCAAACAAATTGTAAAAATTGTAAAAACTACGACAGTGTGGATAGATAACTCTCTTAATAGGTGCAAGCAAAGGGTAATTATTAATGGGTCTATGAAGCATGGCAGGAGGTTTTGAGCAGAATCCCACAGGGGTCTGTCCTCAGCCCAGTGCTGTTCAACATCTTTTATTAAAGATCTGGATGTTGGCCTCTTGAACAAATCTGTGGACAACACAAAAATGGGAAGGATTGTGAACAGGAGGATGCAAAAGCAATTCAGAAGTATCTCAATAGATTGGCAAGTTAGGGTAGAGCTAATAGGATTTCAGTGTGGAAAAATGCAAGGTGCTGCACCCCAGGAGGAATAATAAAAAAACACAAGTACAAAGTGGGAGATACCTGACTAGATGGCGGCTCTATGGAAAAGGACTTGGAAGTCTTGGTAGATCACAGACTTGATATAAGTCTGCAGTGTGATGCAGCTGCACAAAAAACAAATCCAGTTTTGGGCTGCATGACTAGAAGCATTAGGTTCAAGACATGGGAGGTGATAGTGCATCTCTTCTTGGGATTGGCTAGGCATCATTTGGAGTATTGTGTACAGTTCTGGGCTGTGCATTTTAAAAAAAGGATGTGGAGAAGTTGGAGAAGGTCCGGAGGTGGGCAACAAAGATGATCAAGGCAAGTTATATGAAGAGAGGCTGACAGAATTAGGCATGTTCAGTTTGCAGAAAAGATGCCTAAGAAAGGACATGATAGCAGTCTTCAAATACTTGAAGGAGTATGGCATAAAGAGAGGGAAAACACCTTTTTTTTCTCTTGTTGCAGAGAGGAGGGCATGGACCAATGGCTTGAGGTTGAAACAAAGTAAATTTGAATAGGATATTAGAAAAAACTTTTTCAGTGTTAGAATAATGAGGCAGTGGAATAGGAAAGCTGCGGACATCACTGGAGATGTTCAAGAAGAGGTTGGACAGCCACTTGTCAGGCATGATCTAGGCATAGCTATGCCTGTGTGTTCTACCAGGCTTCTAGGCTTTGGTGGTTATTCTCATCCTTCTGTTTTTCTACTTTGTGTCAGAATGTTTTTAAGCCTCCCCGGTGGCATTGGATGTTAGCTACAGCCAAGTCTGGTGACTCTTACTGGGCTGTGTCATTTCTCCTGCTAGGAGCAAAGCTGGAGGTTCCTAGCTAGAGGGTCTTGCCTTTTTGTTCAGGGTCAGACTGATTGCCAGAGTTGGATTCAGGAAACAACTTTACCCCATGGGCAGATTTGTATAGACTGTTCTGTAGTGGGGGGCATGGCCCTATAGCCGGGACCCCTTGAGTGTATATTGACAACATTTTATAGAAGCAGGACATTGGCTGCTATGGTTCCCCTGCTTTGCCTTTGGCAGGTTAGGGTATTAGGTCTGTGTTGTGTCAAAGTTGAGGGTACTCTTATGTCAAGTTTAGATTATGGTTGTATGCGATGGTTTAGATAGAGAGGATCTTGCCCCAGGCAGGAGGTTGGACTAGATGATCTCTGGAGAACCCTTCCAGCCCTACTTCTCTATAACTCTGGCACACCTAAAAATAATATTCTTTGTGGTTGTACTAAAAGATATAATTATTAAAGATTTGAGAAAACAAATAAAAGCAAGCAAAGTCCATCAACGTTGTATACCTCGACTTTAAAAAACCCTTCGATCTGGTATCCCACAATCACCTCTTGGCTAAACTGGCTAACTGCGGCCTTGATGCCACCACAATCGGTTAGCTGGGGAACTGGCTCCATGGTAGGACCGAGAGGGTGGTGGTTGAGGGGAGCCAATTGTCTTGGTTTACTGTGACCGGTGGGGTCCCACAAGGCTCTGTCCTAGGGCCTATACTGTTTAACATCTTCATCAGTGATGTGGATATTGGTATCAGAAGCAGACTGGCCAAGTTCGCCGACGACACCAAACTCTGGGGTAAAGCATCCACACCTGAGGATAGGAGGGTGATCCAGGCAGATCTGGACAGACTCATGAAATGGGTGGACAAGAACCTGATGGTGCTCAACACCGAACAATGCAAGGTTCTCCACTTTGGGAGGAAAAACGTGCACCATGCTTATAGGCTTGGCAGTGCTATGCTGGTTAGCACTACAGATGAAAGGGACTTGGGGGGTCATGGTTGACCACAAATGAACATGAGCCTTCAGTGTGATGTTCTGGCTAGTAAAGCGAGTAAAATGCTGGCTTGCATCCATAGATGCTTCTCAAGCAGATCCCGGGACGTCATTCTCCCACTGTACTCAGCCTTGGTGAGGCTGCAGCTGGAGTACTGCATCCAGTTTTGGGCTCCTCAATTCAAAAGGGATGTGGAGAAGCTTGAGACAGACCTTATGATGAGAGGCTGAGAGCAATAGGGCTCTTTAGCCTGGAAAAGCGCAGGCTCAGGGGTGATCTGGTGGCCACCTGTAAGTTTATCAGGAGTGCTCATCAGAATCTGGGGGAGCGTCTGTTCACCAGGGCCCCCCAAGGGATGACAAGATCGAACGGTCACAAACTCCACTGTAACCGATTC
This sequence comes from Crocodylus siamensis, assembly GCF_052110815.1. NCBI lineage: Eukaryota > Metazoa > Chordata > Crocodylia > Crocodylidae > Crocodylus > Crocodylus siamensis. Next base: position 39,508,300 of record NC_143398.1, read on the forward strand.
AGGCTGGACATAAGAAAAAAATTCTTCACTGTCCGAGCCACCAAGGTTTGGAACAGACTGCCACCAGACGTCGTTCAAGCACTCACTTTGAATACCTTCAAGACACATTTGGATGCTTATCTTGCTGGGATCCTATGATCCCTGCTGACTTCCTGCCCCTGGGGCAGGGGGCTGGACTCGATGATCCTCTGGGGTCCCTTTCAGCACAAATGTCTATGAAATCTATAAAAACATCTTGCATCATGAAAATAAATGTAATGTTTTCAAACAGAAAAAACTTGGGATTAAGAGATGTTCATTTGAAATTGTTGCCTGCATAATACATATTAAAAGGAATGCAATCACCTTAGCAAAGTAAAGAACCCGGATATATGCTAGTTCATGTTCCACAGTTGCATACTTATTTCTCATTTCTTCAGTTCCCTGAAATGCATCTGGTATGCCTTCATACTGATTAAATGGTACTTTCTGAACAACCTTGCTTGTGTATCATGATAAACATGGCCATCTCCAACTTTTAACTCCCCCTGAACGAAATCATCTTAGCCAGCTCCAGAAATTAATTGAATTTTAACAAGGAATTTTGTTTTAGCAGGAATGCTTTCCTCAAGGGGCATAGTATGGCAGAAAATAAATACTGAGAAAAGGCAAGCAGGAAGTAAGAGACTGAGATAACCTTGGTTCTGAAGGCTTCAAGAGTTTGGAGGCTAGTTATTTCCTAACAGAGATACTTATTATAGGATTTGATCAGTTAATTAAGTAGTATACTATAATAGCAATATTTCAGGCAGTTGGTGCTTTTGCAAATCCTTAGAGTCATAGAAAATTTGGGTTGGAAGGGACCTGTGTCCCTCTGCTCAGAGCAGGACCATCTCCAGCTAGATCATTTCAGCCAGGGCTTTGTTCAGCTGGGCTTTAAAACCCTGAAGAATGGAGATTCCACCATTTCTCTAGGTAACCTGTTACAGTGCTTCATCACCTTCCTAGTGAGAGGTTTTTCCTAATATCCAACCTAAATCTCCCTTGCTGCAACTTGAAACCATTGTCCCTTGTTCTGTCTCCTTGTAGTTGGGGTGACTGAAAGCGTTTCATTTGCTTAATTATGACACAATCATTTCTTAGTAATTCCAATAGCTGTTTGCTGTTTTTACTAATCAGACCCCAAACATTTGCATATAATGTGACAATGGAAAACTCTAGCTTGATTAGCTGCTATAGTCTTCGTAACAGATTAGCTACAAAGGACCAAGATTGTGATTTGGAGGGACCAAGAGAGCACGTGTTGATTTGGTGAGTGAAACTGGTATGGAAAATTAATTCATTGATGGGATTTTCATTGGGCTGTGCTTGTAGTGATGAAACCCTCACTTTAGGAGCTCACAGAAATCTGGCACAGGTTTTTGTCAAGGGAAGGATCCCTCAAAAGCATTTAACCAGAAGCATTTTGCCAGAAGCATTTTACGTAGTAGGAGATTTGTCTAAGGAGACATTCCCTATAAGCATTTTCCCTTGCAGGGGTTTACCTGTGGAAGTAGTCCCCTGAGGCCTCTCCCCCTCAGCACAGTCACTTATTTGGAGCATAGTATTTTTGATGCTTGAAAAGTATATTCTATTTTTGCATGATTTGTGGCACATTTTCTTAACTTTTCCAAAAGCAAGTAAGGCAAGCAAGCAAGCAAGAAAGGGAGACTAAAGCAGAGAATAGTTATAGCCTTAACCCGCTTAATCTATTCAGATTGCTTTACCCGACTCCTCTACTTCAAATTTTTAGTTTTTACTAGCAACCAAGATGTCTGCATTCTTAATTTCTTCAGCTGAAGCAAAAAATAAATCCTTCTAAGCTGTATATGGATTCTACTATTCTGCCCCCTAGTGCATCTACACACTTTCACTGCTAATAAGAATTATGGATATAATCAGGGCGAGAATAGTACTATGTATATGGTTATTTCACCCAGGAATATACAAATAAAATGAAAGATTTCACTTTCTGGGTTCAAAAATCTTTTGTGCTAGCAGAATGAACTACTGAATTATATCTTGCAGTTCTAAACTTGTCTCTCACCTTCCAATTAATATAAAGCTTCCCTGCTTTGTTTCTAGTTGTCAGTATCATTCAAAAAGTTCATGTTAATTCTTACTATACAAAACTTGTGAGGAAGTGCATTCTTGCAGGTTTCTCTCATGCACTTCTGTTAGATGGGTTTAATGGCACTGACTTTAACAGAGTCATTTCTTATTTTCACCAGGGGGACTGAAGAATCAAGTCAATGTCTTCAGAAGCAGAAACTCATACATCATCTTGTTGCTTGCCTACAATGCCTTTTAAGCTCTCACTGAGCAAGGGATTTAAGCATCTGAGGGCAATGTAATAACTCAAATGCTTAAAATTAGACAGTTGAGTAAGCTCTTTGCTGGATTGGAGCCTTAAAGAGTAGTGTGTTCTTCTCATTTTTTTCTGCCAACACTGGAGGTAATGTTTTAATGAAGGGATAAAGGTAGAACAAAAGACAGGAATTCTGCTGTTCACAGTATATTCCATGAGTGTCAAGTTTCAGACATCTGCATGCTTTCTTTCCTGCACTGCATTACCGTAGTCTTTCTCAGGATACTCTTGTCCTATTTTCAGAATTTGGCCTTGAAAACCCACTGATTTTTCTAAAGCTTTGAATACTGTATGGTATAATCACAATTAGCCAAGATATTTGCAATGCCCTTTTAATTCTCTTTCGTACAAGTTAAACTGTGCAGCAATTAGAAACTACAAGTTCAAGCAGAAACAGTAAGATTGAGGACAGGTTCTGCAAATGTTTGGTAATGGCAAAAACCTGGCATAAAGTGGAGAGCTCGAATATTACAACAAACTAATATTGTCTATGGATGCTCTGTTAGCTTTGAATGTTGGTTTTGAAGGAATAGCCACGCTGTGAGCTTTGGAATCAACAGTGATTTAAATCATGTTTTCTTCAGTAGAGAAAATTAATTGTAAATGTCATTGTTATACTTAATTAAAATGATAATTTATTAGCTTTTTTAATATGTTGATTTATTGAAAAAATATGGAAATATGTTGACTAGTTTCAAAAGGGTGCCTGTATACGTCTGATGTATTTCAATTAGAACACTCTAGCAGCCTCCCTGTCACACGTATCCAGCAGCCTCCCTGTAACCTATATTTAGTTAAAGCACCCCTGCTGCCACTTTGAAGTGTGGGGCACTGAATATACAAGATGCTGCAAGCATTTTAATTAGAGCCTATGGAGTGGCTCCTGAGAGCCACTCTAATTATGCCCTCCCGTTCCCTCCCTCTGCCAGAGCACATGTATAAGTGGCCAAAGTTTGGAATTTTAAAAACCTCTCTTTCAAAGTGAGTTAACTTGGAGCCAAATTAAGGCTGTGAGGTTGTCTGTAACTTAAGTGTTGGGCAGGATACTCTTATCATTATTAAATAATGCAAAGTGTGTCTGAATAGGGAATCGCATCTTTATGATTGCTGGCAGGGAGAGCAGTAAAGAACAGCTTTTTTGCACCTCTGTGGAATTGCAGCAGTGCATGTTTCACCGTGCAGACTAGGCCCCATGACAGTCGTTAAAGTAAAGGCTTGATGGGATCTGATGAATGGCAGGAGGTACAACTATGGGACCTACATCAGATCCCATTGTTTTATGCTGCAGGTGCAGCCTGCCCTTCTGTGGCTGGGAGCCCTGGTCAGATGACTGGAGCTCCCAGGTGGAGGAGTGTACCATGCGTTCCAGTCAGTTGATGGGGTGGTGCCAGGCTCCAGAGCACACTGCGATCTTGAAATGCCACATGTTCAATTAAAGGAGCGATAGGAGCCAGCCATAAAGTTATTACACACATCTTGTGTAATAACTTTGTGGCTTATTGTCCTTTTTATTACACCATTAATTGATTGAACATGTGTCCAGGTCACTGTTTAAGGTATGATTAACCAAACACATCTTAAGTGTAACATCCGTCATGGGTATACAGAAGGATAGCAAACTCATGTTTCACAATGCTGCCCTGCTTGTGCCTGCTAATACTCAGTGTAAATGGGCTACTGATAGTGCCCATGCACCAAGACATATCTCCACTGTGTTAGTAAGTGCTGTTACCTTGTATGCCTTGGGGAATAGGACTGGAGGTGGAGCTTGTTCTAGACACTGCCATTAGAAAGCTGCCATTAGAAAGCAAAACAAAGCTTGACACCCTTCCCTTTTTCATCCATCTGTGGTATTCTCTAGTACCAAGAGAAATCTAATAAAAGTTGATTACATGTAATAAGCACTGTGAAAGCTGTTTAACGTAGAGGTATTTAAGAAAAGAAATTGATTAGATGAGAGCCCTTTAAAAAGGAACTGTCTTCAAAAAGCTGTGGAAAGGGCAGAAATGAAGATAAGGTTTTTCATCTGTCTCTGCTGATATGACATTGACCTTTTAAGCTGTTTAATGGAATTGATGTATGTTTCCGATATATATTTTAAACATGCCTGTGTATCTTGTTGATCAGGCCTAGGGCTATTTACTTCATGGGATCATTGGGCCTAAACTCACCAGGAACCAATAAGCCTCTCTTAAAATTTACAAAAACAGGGATGGGAGCGAGGGTCAAAGGTTAATAATGAGGGTTTTGAGGGGGAACACCAGGGAGAGAACACTGGCCAGCACCTGCTGTCCCTTCAATATATATAGAGCTTGCAGACACCACTCAGTGAAACCCTCACCAGAGACATGCGCAGTGGAGTGACAGGAAAACAGCTGTACAACTACCCAGGTTTCTCCCAATCAGGGCTTCCTTCTTGGTAGATGGTGAGGCCAGAGGCAGGAGGAAGTTGATCAGGAAGTCCCAGGGCTTGGCGGGGCCATGAATGAGGAGTGTGCATGAAATAAAACGTGCAGGGAGAAGTGCAGTCAGAATCTCAGGAGCAGGTTTTTGAAGAGGTGGTGGAAGGGCTGCAGCCTGGTGCACTTGTGGTTGACATGCACCAGGGTCTCTCTGTCTATGGAAGTGGATCTTGTGGCTCATGAATTGGGCTAGGACAGTGACTATATGGCAGGTCTTTGCTGGGGAAGGAGAGCCCTTACACACGCACGCACACACACTTCCCAGAATTGTGTAATTCTATAGTATTTATTTATTAGATGTATATCCTCCTCTATCCAAAAGGCTTAGAGCAGCTTACAACAAACAAATAACCCACAAAGAAGATTCCCCAAATGGCAGCCCAGAACCTGGGAATGCCAAGTCCACCCCCACACTGCCCAACCCTCCCACCAATCCCAGCCACAACCATGAAGCCCTATTCCCATGCTACCCCCTGCCTGCACACTCCCACTGCCTTGCCACAACACCAGAGGAGATTCACCCCACCCTCTCCCAAAGTTGGCATCCCCTGTCATACTGAGGGATGCAATTGTCACCCCTCTTCCCCAAAAGCACACACCTAATTCCTCCTGACAAACACGGCACTGAATTCCAAGGAACCTGAATGAAAAAGAAAAAGACAGACCCTCGATTACCTACGAAGTGCAACCTTTACTGTTGCCCTTTGGGAACTCCTGTCCTGGGGGACCTGTTAGCTTTGTAGGGGCTGCATGGTGCCTGGGTCCTTATTCTTGTAGGTGACTGTGATGGTGCCTAGGCTGGACCCCGGCCTCTCCCTGGATAGCTGGATGGTTCAGGAAGGGAGTGATGATGGCAGCTCTTCAGCTCAGAGAGACAGTTTGACTTTGTAGGGCCTGCAGGTTGGTGGGGTTCCTCTCCTTTTGTGCCCCTTTGTGTCTCTAGAGGGGCACAAAAGGTGTTTAGCATGGGGGAAGATTGGACTACAGTTTTTACTGGGTTGTTTTTGCCCCTTCTGTTATGTTTGTTCTCTTTGTTGTTCATTCCAGTTGATTCAATTGTCAGCACATGTGACATGTGGAGTCAAATATTTTCAGCATCCATGTTTGGATACAGAGGTGCTGTAAGTGGCTGGTGATCCCAATGTTTCAGGGATTTTGCTGATCGTTTGCAGTGGCGAGGATGGAAATTTTCCCCTTCTTGAATGATGCTGGCTCCTGGCTTGTTTTTTTCTGCCCTGTCTTCCATCTTCATGTGAAGAATTCAGAAGTTGACCACATCTTAGGCTGGATATTTTGGTGGAAGGCTGATGCCTCTATTTAGAAAACTCTGAGGTTTCTAGAGGGTCTTGCTGTTCCAATCAGGGCCATACCTATCTGTAAATGTAGGGTCAGGTAGATATTTCTGCTAGGTCAAGTTGGCAATGACTGTGACAGGGGTGGGGTATGTGGAATTGCCTTCCTCTGAAGTGTGGTGCAAAGGTTTTTAGTTGTAGCCATGTTAGTCTAAGGACATAGGATTAGGCAGGCAGACAAAAACAGTTTTTTGCAAGCTTTTAGGTGCAATCACCCTTCTTCAGGCATAGGGACTCTCTGCTGTTCTGAGACTCTGAGTCTCTTTCATTTCTTGGAGTCTTGGAACAGTAGAGACTCCCTGTGCCTGAAGAAGGGTGATTGCACCCAAAAGATTACAAAAAACTTTTTTCCACCTACTCAGTTGGTCTAATTAAATCTGTCACAGCTACCCAAAGAATCTGGCCTGTGTGGTGTATAGATCTTTTCTTAGGATCCTCCAAGTGTTTAACTATACCAAAAGGATTGCAAACAATGGCCAATTATCCACTAGTGACCAGTTATCAAGAGCTGATAGTTGGGAAGGGGTGGGATGCTCGTGGGGAATCAGAACAACAGTGGCAAATTATTCAATAGCAAAATTAACTAGACTGCTCTGTACATCTCTGCAATTGCAGTGATGGGGCACTGACGGTCCCTCATTTCTTCTGCTTTTATTTGTGGCATCTTGTAGGGTGTTCTTGGTGTTCCTGTGTATGTGCTTTGTGTGAGGATTTGAAATGGCAAGTTTGGGGAATCCTTGTGTAAGTGATTACCTCTAAACACAGTGGCCTAGGAGACCCCTTCCAGTTCTGTTATTAATTCATGATGTTTCTAAGTGGATTAATGCAAAACAGCTCTTTCATGCTGGCTCGATCTGACTTCCTTGCACACATGGTTGAGAAATTCCATTTTTACTTCTTACGTGGTTCAGGGCTTTGTGTCATACACGCCTTACTTAGGTACTAATGTTATTATACAGTTGGTTGTATTTTGTGACTTCTAGAACACGCACATCTTTTTGGATGAAAATTGGATTACTCAAATTTCTACAGAAAGATTTAGAGAAAATACTTGGATAAATCAACACCTGAGTATGCCTGAATAAAGGATGACACAGCTGTAGCCTTTAGCACATCAGCAAGATCTGCAGATCATAATATATTTATGTTGACTAATATTTGCTTTCCATTTTAAAGACCTAGAAAAAGACTGGTAGCTGTTACTTAGTTTTACAATATAAACACAAGAATAAATTCATTCAAGCAGTTCCTGTATTGCTGAAAAATTGTCCATTCTGTGTCTACTTTGCCCCACAGGGGATCTTCATAATATTAAATATAAAGATATTCCTGTGAATGACCTATTTATGATTTGTAGGCTTCTGTAACAGGATAGTACAGACACACGTAAGAATGAAAGAGTGCTGATTGAGTCATAGATTTTAAGAGCAGAAGGGCTGACTATGAACATTTTGTTCATCCTTCTGTGCAATGCAGGCCATAGAATCTTATCCAGCAATTCCAGCAGCAGAACCGTAAATGTTTGGTTTAGTTACAGCATGTAGAAGTTGACTTAGATATTTCAAGGGTTAGAGACTCCAGCACAATGTTCCAATGGTTAGTTACTTTCACTATAAAAAGTCTGCACCTTCTTTCGAATCTTAATTTTTCTAGTTTCATTTTCCAGGAAATGGATGTTGTCAGGCCTTTGCCTATTAGAGTGGCCTGAAATGTCAGAATTGTTATTCCTATATAGGCAGAAGTTAGGACAGGATGTCAACTAAGAGACTATACCTCAGGTATATTAGTGGGATGAGAGGGCAGCTCTCTGTCCTTGAGTTGATTAAAAACCAGCCTGAATACAACATTGCAGAACATGAAATTGTCCACAGATAAGATTGTATCAACCAGGGTTTCAAAAGGGACTACAGATTTTTATCCCATTACCTGGCTTAGCTGCTAACTCTGATGTTTCTCAAGGTCTTGTTCACCTTGGTTTGTTGAATCAACCCATTTATTACCTGCCATAGCAGCTTCCCCTCACCATCTCTTTTTCTTCTACATATGATCTTTTCTTTCTGCCACTCCATTAATAGCATCTGATGAAGTAGGTTGTTGCCTGTGAAAGTCCATGCTTCTCTGAACCAGTTCATCTCTAAGAGTCTTGTTAAACATTGCACTATGAGCTGCTCAAATGTTCATCAGTGTTAGTGCTAGCTCAAATTAGAAGCAGTTGTACCTTAAGGCCAAAAACATCTGATTGTCCCTCACTTGCACAGCTGTAACTTTCTGCTGGAGGGCTGGTAAGCAGGGGCCTGACTAGGAGTTACATCTGTGACTTGCTACTACAAGGTTGGTGAGCCAGGACAGACTTCTAGCCCTGCTTGAGGTGGTGGGTGTTTAGGAGCATGAAGCTGGGAGATGGAAAGTTAATAGGATGGGGTGGGTAATGCAATGGAGGTGGAAAGGAAATGGAGATGATGAAAGGGTGGTGAAATGAAGGAAGTCAGCTACTGAAGGATAAAATAAAAAGTAAAAAAAAAAAACAATAAAGAGGAAATAAAGGTCTCATGTTTTAATAATTTGGGATTAGGAATTGCAGTGTGGCAGGTACTAGTCATGCTTCCCAGAATAGCTGGGAGGTGGGAACGATGGGAAGGATCTTTTGGGGGAGCTACTGCCTCTGGAAGAAAGTTGGAGCTCATGGGAACCCAATCTGGCCCCCTACCTTGTTCCTGCCTCCCTAACCCTCACCAGGTGGGCAGATTAAAATCTGATGGTGTTCAACACAGCGAAATGCAAGGTGCTCCACCTCGGGAGAAAAAACCCACGTCATACTTATAGGCTTGACAGTACTAAATTCACCAGCACCATGACTGAAAGAGACTCCGGGGTCATTATTGAGCACAAGATGAATGTAAGCCACCGATGCGATGCCGCAGCTGGCAAAACAAATAAAATTTTGGCTTGCGTCTACCTGTGTGTGATGGGCTAGCTGACAGTGACTTAGCCCAGGGGTTTTGAAAGGGCAAAAGATGATTGGAGGACTTGGGATTCCCTTTCCTCACCAATCAGGCCCCAGAGACTCACCCCGTATCCCCTGATTGGCCCCTTGGGCCACCTGGAGTGGGATAAAAGGGGCAGAGCAGCTGACTCAGGGGAGACCAGCGAGGGACCACAAGGAAGGTGTTTGAAAGAGCTAGCAAGAGGAGGGCCAGAGGGGTGGGAGCAGTTGCTCTAGAGCACCTGAAGGAGTGGGACCTGCAGGCAGCAGTTGGACCCTCGGCAGTGAGGCTCCAGGATCCCCTAGGAGAGGCTGCGGCCAGCAGGAGAGGCTCCCCAGCTCCAGCAAGGATCTGGGCAGCGACCTGAGAGGTTCCCAGCTCTGCTTCCAGCTCCTCCAATAACAGGCCAGGCAGCTTGACATGAGGCAGGGGCTCTAGGAAGGTCAAGACCCCTAGCAGGCTAGTATAATACTAGCACTGTTGGCTGTGTGGTAGAGTTTCTGCCTGCTATGTGGGAGATCTGGGTTTATAGTCCCTGCTGGGTTGAGTGAGGTAACAGGCATAAATTCTTGTTGCAGTGGAAAGGGGTCATTGTGTTTTCCCCCTTTCTCCCCCTCCAGGCACCTAGGCCCTATAGTCCTTGTTATTTGACATTTTGTATTTTGTGCCTTTTATAGTTCACCGACCAGTATTGTTTGTTCTGCTATTTGTGTTTTATATTTTGGTTAACCCTGTCTTTTATCAACTGGATGAATATGTCTGTGATTGTAAGTGTCTAACCTTTGTTGAATCCTGCCCCCTCAGGGCATTGTAGTGTCCCCTATATCCCCTGGTTTATACTGGTTATGTTCCCAGTACTGTTTTTTCATTAAAAGGTGTATGGTTAAGTCCCCATTGGTGATCTGGCTCTGCTCTCTAGGGGGAGGAGAGTCCCTACACCTCCCACAGCACTTGTGTACCTGCTTTGATCCCTTCAATTGGAGAAGGGGGTACCTCTTGGAGTTCTGCCTGGGTTACATATGTATCTACCTATCTACCTATGCATCTCAAGCAAGACCCAAGAAGTCATCCTCCCACTTTACTCGGCTTTGGTGAGGCTGCATCTGGAGTACTGCATCCAATTCTGGTTTTCACACTTTAGAAAGGATGTGGAGAAGCTTGAAAGAGTCCAAAGGTGAACCATGTGCATATTTAGAGGTCAAGAGAACAGGCCTTATCAGGAGAGGCTGAGAGGCATGGGACTCTTCAGCCTGGAGAAGCGAAAGCTCAGAGGTGACTTGGTGGAAGCCTATAAATGTATAAGGGGTGTACATCATGAACTGGGAGAATATCCGTTCACTAGGGTACCCCAAAGAAAGAGAACGTCAACGGTCATAAACTGCTGGAAGACTATTTTAGGTTGGACATAAGGAAAAACTTCTTTAGTGTCTGAGTCTCCAGAGTCTGGAATAGACTCCCCACCAAAGTGATTCAAGCACCTACTCTAGATACCTTTAAGAAATGCTTGGATGCTTATCTTGCTGGGCTGCTTTGAACCCAGCTGACTTCCTGCCCCTTAGGCAAGGGGCTGGACCCAATGATCTCATGAAATCTATTCCAGCCCTAATGCCAGAAATCTGTGATCCCACTTCTGGACCTGTCCATGCCCATCCTTAGGTGCCACCCTGCCCTACCTTTGACCTGACTTAGGTGAACATGGGTAACCATTTTTGCCTTCTATAGATGTGTAATACAGGTAATAAAGTCAGTTTGAAATCTCTTTTTTTCTTGAATTCACCCTTATTTTAAGTGTGAAGACCTTCTGTAAAGATGAATGTGTATTAACTGGTGACTCATGAAAGCAAGTAGGAAGTACGAGGTCATCTGGGATACAAGATGCTTTGGAATCTGTCAGTGAAACAGGCATAAGTAGGCATTAAGGAGAGAAAGTTTAGTCTTATGTCTTTTTCCTATTGTTTAAGTTATCAATAAAGTAAAAATCCAAGGATCAAAACAGTTGGGACTCTCAACAGTGTGTGCTAACTGTAATCAAAAAATGAGTATGCTGGCTTTCAACAACTCTTCAGATTGAATATATACATAATCAATAAAAGAAGTAATGTAACTTTTACATTTTGACAAAGTATTTATTAGTTTATATTATTAAATATTATACTTTTTAGTTTAGACTAACTAGGAAAAAAAAAATCTATGATGCATAGTTGAAACTGGTTATTACCTGGTAGGTTTTGAGTTTTTTTTCATTCTTTGGTTTCTTAGATTTTGTTCTTGCAATAAGTATGAACAAGAAGTGAGAGGAGATGTGGAAATCAATGCAGTGAGAGAACAATCTCAAGTGGCTTTTATTTCCTGAGAATATGTGGGAGTGAATTTAGAGGTTTTTTTTAAAAAAAAAAATACTGTGACTGCAGCTATTAGACTGATCAGGGCAGGGAGTCAGAAGACCACATTTCTGATAATCTAGTCAGTTCTGATTCTCCAGATGTCAGCTGCAGGTAGAATGCTGTGTTTACATGAAGCTGCTTTGACTTTGGTAGAAAGCCGCTCTAATGGCTTTCAGTTTTCAGGATCGGTACCTTGGTCCTTGTATTCTCTGAGTAATCATGTTGTTTAACGTGAAAGAATCTGTGTGATCTTTAAAGTAAATTTCAAAACACTCTTTGTAGTGGAAGATTGGCTATGAAAGCTGTTTGTGTTGCATAAGTGTTCTCTTTTTCTCCCTCTTGTTTATCATTGGTATTTAACCCCCTTTAATTCTTACCTTTTATATTTCCTGGCTGGTGATGAAGTCCTAACTTAACTGAAATGATGTCAGTGGATTCAGGAGCGACAGGATTTCTCACCAGAATTTCTCTGTGCAAAGTGGAAATTGTTAGGAAACAAGGAAATACAACAGAGCCAAGCCCTGGGGTACCCTCAAGCCCAGCCCCCAGCACAACCCCAGCAAGGCTGGGTGTATAGACCTGTTGAGCCAGCCAAAACCCCAGTGAGGCAGCATGCATGGGTGTGGCCCCCACTGTATTTGCTTAACACATGCATCCCAACTTTCAGCAGCTGTTTTCAGAAAGATGCATGTGGTATGCAGGAAAATTTGGGTAATTTAGCCTCTAAGGCTGCATCTGGACAAGCATGGACATTTGGTTCCCTGGGGACAGGTTGTGGTGGTGCACCTTGCGCTGCAGCTACTTGTCCCCAGGGAACACCTGTGCCACACATGCTTTGGTGCGTGGCAAGTTACCCCACTTGGCTGGCCCCAGAAGCCTTACCTGGGGTCTGGGAGCTTCTCAGGGCTGCAGCAGTGGCGATTTTGCCACACAGAGCCTGGCTGGCTGGCAGCCAGAGCATAGCTCTGGGTGGCCTGGCTCCTCTTTTGAGTGGTGTGCACTGCCTGTGTGTGTGCTGTTTTGCTTTTTTCCCCTCGCAGGTTTGTTTTTGACCCCAGGATATCCAAGGGGTCAAAAAAAAATGCAGGGCCACATACACATGGGCAGCACATGCTTGCAGTGCAGAGAACATCTAAATGTGTGGTATGTGGTGCTACAGAAGGGTTTGCAGTGCTGCATATTACGCAGCTGCGCTCTTCTAGATGCAGCTTAATTTATGTGCATTTTTGTACAGTTTTATTGTGTGCAGAATGGGTAAGAGTTAGAAGGTGAGAGTATCCCTGTGTCAACATAGTTCACAGCCTTGAGGTTACAGTACTTAATAGATTTCATAGACATTAGGGCTGGAAGGGACCTTGAAGATCATTAAGTCCAGCCCCCTGCCCCAGGGGCAGGAAGTCAGCTAGGGTCAGGGGATCCCAGCAAGATAAGCATCCAAACATTTCTTGAATGAGTCCAGAGTAGGTGCCTGCACCACATCTGGAGGGAGTCTATTCCAGTCCTTGGGGGCTCGGATAGTAAAGAAGTTTTTCCTTATGTCCAGCCTAAAACGGTTTTGGAGGAGTTTATGACCATTGGCCCTTGTTATCCCTCGAGTCGCTCTGGTGAACAGACGTTCTCCCAGATCCTGATGCACACCCCTTATGTACTTATAGGCAGCCATCAGGTCACCCCTGAGCCTGTGCTTTTCCAGGCTGAAGAGTCCCATGGCTCTCAGCCTCTCTTCATAAGGCTCTTGCCCTCTTATCATGCATGTGGCTCTCTGCTGGACTCTCTCAAGCTTCTCAACATCCTTCTTGAATTGTGGAGCCCATAATTGGATGCAGTACTCCATCTGTGGCCTCACCAAGGCCGAGTACAGCAGGAGGATGACATCCTGGGATTTACTTGAGATGCATTGGTAGATGCAAGCCAGTGTTTTGTTTGCTTTACCAGGTGCAACATTGCATTGGTGACTCATGTTCATCTTGTGGTCAATCATGACCGCCAAAGCTCTTTCAGCTGTGCTGCTAGGGAGCGTAGCACTGCGAGTCTATAAGCGTGCTGTGGCTGGGCTTCCCTCCCTCCCCCCCAAGGTGGAGTAGCTTGTATTTTTCAGTATTGAATGTCATCAGGTTTATGTCTTTCTAAGCTCATCCAAGTCAACCTGGATCACTAGCCTATCCTCAGGTGTGGATGCTATGCCTCAAAGTTTAGTGTCATCGGCAAACTTGGCCAGTGCACTTCTGACATCAATGTCTACACTGTTGATAAAGATGTTAAAGAGAACCAGTCCAAGGACAGAGCCTTGGGGGATGCCACTGGTCATGGAGTGCCATAATGATTTGCTTCCATCGACTACTACTCTCTGGGTCTGACCTGGGAACCAATTTCCCAGCCATTGGACTGTGGTTTAGCTAAGGCCACAGTTGGCCAATTTCCCCATGAGGAGATCATGGGACACCAAATCAGAGACTTTTTTAAAGTCCAGATATATGATGTCAGTCTCTTCTCCCTTATCCAGGTGATAGGTCACCTGGTCATAGAAGGAGATGAGATTGGTCAGGCAAGACCTACCCGCAATAAACCTGTGCTAGCTGTCCCTCAAGATGTTGCCATCAGCCAGCTTATCAAAAAGGGTCTCTTTGATAATTTTCTCCAGAATCTTACCGGGATTTAGGTCAAGATGATTGGCCTGTAATTCCTGGGACCTACCTTCTGCCTTTTCTTGAAGATGGGTACCAAATTGGCCTTCTTCCAGTCTTCAGGTACTTCACCTGAGCACCACAAGTTTTTGAATATTTTTGTCAATGGTTGGACTATGACACCTGCCAGCTCCTTGAGTACTCTAAGGTATAATCTGTCAGGACCAGTTGACTTGAAGGTGTCCAGCCTCTCAAGGTGTTCCTTTACAAGGTTTACACTGATGCTGGGTATGAATACTCCTTCACCCTGGCGGTCCCACATCATGCTAGGCAGGGTGGTCCCTTTGGGCTGATGAAAGACCAGTGTGAAGTACCCATTAAGCAAGTTGGATTTTTCCTGGGTGTCGGTTATCAGTTGCCCCATTTGGTTCAGCAGGGGTCCAATCTTACCCTTGCTTTTTTCTGACTCCTTACATATCTGAAAAAGGCCTTTTTATTATGCTTGATATGTGAAGCCAGATGGAATTTGATTGCAGCCTTGGCATTCCTGGTCTGCTCCCTTTAGGTACAGACCAGTGCTGAGTATTCCTCCTTGGTGGTGATTCTAGCCTTCCATTCTTTATAAATGTCTCTCTTTAGGTGTAGGAGGTCCTCGGGTTCCCTGCTGAGCCAAGGAACTTGTCTATGAAGTTAGGGATTTTGGTTTCAATTCTTTTAGGCAGAGGACAGAACTGAATTTAAGTCATATATAACCTGGTTAAGTGCTCTGACTACTGGTCTGCTGGATAAAAGTTGGGAGAGCACCCTCTTTCCCTGTATTCTTTGTCTAGTTTTTGAAAGAAAAAGCTTACATGTTGAGCTCTAGGGAAGGAAGGTGACTGAGAAGGATGGGGTTTAAGATTCCCCCCATCCTCAGAATTTCTTTATTTGCTACTTGAACCAGCTCCCCCCTCTGCATGTTGGCTTTTGTAAATCCCTAACACTTCATATGCATTTTATAATGAGCCTACGTGCCTGACATGGACCTGTTAATTTCAATTGTTGACTGAGCACTTAAAAATTAAATGTTGCAATTCCTAAACATTCTCCAGGGATGCAGTTTACCTATTAATAACTTTAGCTACTGATCTGGGTAAATTTTAAGCTTTTATGAGCAAATTTATCTTGTACATTTCTCACACATATGGGCATAAGAGAATACTGAGGTTGCATGTTTATTATAATTTTTTGATAGAATCAACTAACAATTCTAGGGAGAAATTACATACTTCTTTTCCCTATTAATATTTCAATACCTGAAGGTTTCAAAGTAAAGAGTTCTTACTTTCCACTACAGAAAGAAATCAGCTGAAGGATGGAGAATATTGGAATCACAATATTATATGGAGGCAATTATCTGTAAGGAAATATATTTTAAATATCTGTATTTTAATAGTGACTTTATTTCTCTCTTGAAGATCATTTAGGATAGCAGGCAGTTGAGTGAATGTGGTGAGATTATTGTTACACAGCCATGATTTTATTTCCATGTACTGAACACTGTTCATCTTTTAAGCTGTATACTAAGAAGTGTATATGGAACTAGTCAGTCTTTTTCTTAGAACCCAACTGTTGTGACATCTGTGTGTATAAAACCACGGTTTTCATCTTTTCTTAGTATTGTATAGTTAATAGTTGGCTCAGTATATTTCACATTTAAAGGATATGCATTATACAGTGTGAAAAGACTTGCATTAGCAGTAGCATAAATTTGTAAAGACTGAGTGACATAAACATCTATAGAAAACAACCTCATTTGTGAATTACAGGGTTTTTTAGTGTGGGTTGGTGATAAAAACTAGTCAACACTCAATTTCTGTTCTGTGGAAAATTCTGACATCTTGAAATTTCCTTTTGCCCCACATTGGGAGGAAAAGTCAAAATTTTGAAAGTTCCTGTAGAGCAAAAAGTGAGAACTTGTTTTGGAAACATTGTAATGATCTTATTGACACATTTACTTTCTAATAGATTATGGTATTTCATTAAGAGTGTAAGCTCATATTTGCAAAAGTGCAAGTGGCATATTGGGTTTCATTGGTAGGTATGTTGCCAGCAGGTCAATGGAAGTGATGATTCCCCTCTATTCAGCATCAGTAAAGCCACTTCTGGAGTACTGTGATCAATTTTGGGCCCCCCACTACAGAAAGGATGTGGACCAATCGGAAAGAGTCCAGCGGAGGGCAACAAAAAATGATGAGGGGGCTGGGGTACATAACTTATGAGGAGAGGCTGAGGGAACTAGGTTTATTTAGTTTAGAGAAGAAAAGATGGAGGGAATTTAATAGCAGCCTCCAACTACCTGAAGGGAGGTTCAAAACAGGATGGATGGAGCTAGACTGTTCTTGGCAGTGGCAGATGACAGAATGAGGAGCAATGGTCTGGAACAGGTTACCCAGAGAGCTTGTGGAATCTTCATCCTTGGATGTTTTTAAGACCTGGCTAGACAAAGCTTTTGTTGGCATGATCTAGTTGGGGATGGTCCTGATCTGAGCAGTGGGTTAGGCTAGATGACCTCCGGAGATCCCCTCTAACCCTAATTTTCTATGATTCCATGTCCAGGTGAGAGATTCACAAAATCTCTGCTTAACTACTTATGCACCTGAGGTATGGTAGGTACCTGCACTTACTCTAGTAAAATTCCCTAAATGACCCAAGTTCTGCTACTGAGCCAGACCAGAGTGCTGCCATCTTGGCTGAGCTGAGAAGCCTGCCTTACAAAAGCCTATTTGTGATCCATGGACTAGGTATTTCTGTACCCAAGTTCCCTGAAGGATCAAATCCAGCAGATCTGCTGAGCGTTAACAGCTGTCTTGAATTCAGCACAAAGCACAGCAGCAATGGGCACTTCCATGAAACATGGCTGATGGTGGTGCTTGTGCCAGTGTAATAGCTTAGTGCAGTGCTTCCCAAACTTTTTTCTCAGCATGACCCCATTTATGGCCACCACTTCCTCAGCATAGCCCCTCACTCCCAACCCACAGATCCCCACCCTCACAACCCCATCCATTGATATTGCAATCCCATTTGGGGTTGCAACCCACAGTTTGGTAACCGCTGGCCTAGTGGAAGTAGAATAACTGGGGAAGAGGTGTCAAGAGGGGCACCAACCTCAGGTGCTAACTTAGGCAGGGCTCCAGAATAATGCTTCTCTATACTACTGAGGATCCTCATGCTGCCTGGCCAGGGGAGTAAGGCTGAAGCAGAAGGTAGCTATAGATGTTGCTGCACATCTTATTTTAAGAAATACAACCATGACCTGAAATTTTACCTCATAAACAGCATTGGCAGCATCTCTTTTGTTCTAGCATGTACTGCATTGAATGTACTAGCAAAAATCAGGACATGTTCTCCTGTATTGACCAACCTCTTCTTTCTTGGAGAGCAAGGTATTTTTGAAAGACTACAAGTAATTCAGCTAACCCACTTCTGACTAGGTGGTATCATGCAGAGGTGATATGCCAAGTGCCATTTTTCATTGTGAACCTTTGAAATTCATCTAAACTGAATTTTGGGCCATTGTCAGTTGCAACTTGTTCTGGTAATCCTGTCCTTGGAAGGAGACTTTACAATTTTTATCTTGTCTGTGCTTCTGTAGTGATTTCCATACAAAAAACGTCTGGTCACCTGGAGTGGGCATCCACCACCATTAGATACATCATCCCTCAAAACGGCCCTGCAAAATTAACACGGAGCCCTTGCTGGGGAATGGATGGCTATTCCTAGGCATGTAAGGGCCCATTTTGGGCATATTCTATACCTGTAGACATTCTATGCATTCCTTACATGGTGCTCTATTTGTTGGTCAACACCTGACCTGTATACAAAGTTTCTGACTAATGCCTTCATTTTTACAGCTCTTAGGTGGTTTACATGAAGATCTTCTAAAATTCTTCTGTGCAGTTTACTCTAGGAGTAGCAACATGAACTCCTCACTTGACACGTTCTTGATGTATGGTAGGTTCATCTTTTTGCACATAAGGGCTAGGGACAGACATTACACATAAACAAATTTAAGTGATCAGAAACTGGTTTAAATCTGTAATAGAAGAGACATTCAGTGCACAAAACCAGTTTCAAAATGGTTGAAACTGGTTTGAGATAAACCTGGTTGAATGTAGTTTCAGACATAATTGATATGGCTCAAACCGGTTTATGCATTGTCTGTCCCAGACACCTTGCTGGTTTAAGTTAAACCAGACTCCTCCAGAATTCTGGCATGCTCTCTGTCTCTGTGCTGGGTGGGGCTCTGTGCTTCAGCCGCAGGGCTGACCCCACCCTTCTACTCTGTAGCTGGAGCAGTGACTGGTCCTAGAGGAGACACTGGTGGACATGGCCCTGTTAAGGCAAAGTGGGCAGGGAGGGGGTTAATTCTTACCTCCTTCTCCTCCTCCTCCTCCCACACCATAGTCAGAGTCTGCCTGTTTGCCAAGAAGCACAGGGGAGGGGGCTGAGGCAGTGCCCCCTGTGCTGGTAGGCAGACCCTGGCTGCAGGGCAGAAGCGATGGAGGGAAGAATGAACCGTTCTTCCTGCTGCCTTCACCATAACAGGGCCATGCTGGGGCTCTGTTCTGTGCTGTGGGGGGCTCTTTCCCCTCCTCCTTCCTCCAGGGTGGTGGGGGAGAGGCTCTGTACAGGGATGGGGAGGACTCCTGCTCCTCCTCCTCTTCCCCCCCCCCCCTGCAGTGGGGAGAGGGCTCTGTGAAGCTGCCCAGCTCCCAAGGGGGACTCTTCATCCCCACTCCTCCCCCCACACTGCAGTAGGGTGGGGAGGGGGGCTGTGTTCAGTGCTGGGGGGTGGGGGGGACTCTTCCTTCTCCTTTTCCCCCCTCCACCACCATGGGATGAGGAGGGGGGCTCTGTTCAGTGCTGGGATTGGGAGACTCTTCCCCCTCCTCCTCCTGCGTGGCACTCCCCAGCCCAGCCCAGCTCAGGGCACCATGTAAGGAATGCATATAGGGTTGGAAATATATAGACAATCCTAATTTAACACCTTCTTGGATAGGGACAGACATTCAAAAAGCTGGAGCCTGAACTGCTTCAACCTTTGCAGGTTAGTCTAACCTGGCTAGGTTAGATTAGGCCCCTGATGTAAATCCCAGTCCCTAAGGGGCCCTGCCAGCTGGCATCTGGCCCCAGGTGGGAGCTGGCTGGGAAGCAGGCTTCTTGAGCCAGCTCAGACATAGCTGCTGGGAGTGGCCCCACAACCAGCCCATGTGGTTGCCTTGGTTTGGGCTGAGTGAGGCTGGTCTGAGCTACAGTGTCAGGGCCCCCCCAGCAGCTGTGGCTCCATCACAGCTGCCCCGCATGGCCTGGCTGAGCTGGGCTGGGCTGAAGAGCACTACACAGAGCTCCCCTCCCCCCCTTTATGGGGGTGGAGGGAGGAGGTAGGGGGAGAGTACCCTCCCAGCACTGAACAGACCACCCCCTCTCCGCCCCATTCAGTGCTCTGTTCAGTGCCCCCCCACAGGGCAGGGAGGGAGGTGGCTCTGTGCGGTGCTCCCTAGGCCGGCCCAACTCAGTCAGGGATCGGGGGCATCTGTAATGGAGCTGCAGCTGCTGGGGGTGGCCCCGCCCCCACATCCAGAACGGCCTTGGTCAGCCCTGGCTGAGGCAGCTGTATGGTCTGGCCAGGCCACAGGAGTGGGGCCACCTCTGGCAGCTGCAGCTCAGTGACAGGGACGTTGAGCCCTGTCAGCGAGTGCAGCCAGGTGCTAGCCAGGCTGGCTTGGAGGTACTGCACAGACTTGTGGGGCTGCAGCCAGCCCCCGCAGTGGGTGGCTGCCAAGCTCTGGGCCTGGTGGCACCTCCACTGGGCTAAAGGGAGCTCTCCCAGCCCCGAGTAGCACTGCGGAGTGTGGCTGGATCTGCAGCTGGAAGCAAGGGGAGAAAACCCTGCCGGGCCAAGCTGGCTTCCCCTCGCCTGCCATGGTGACTCCCGCTCCCATTCCTGCTGCTCCTGAGCTGCTCTGGGAGGTGGCCAGGGGGAGCTTCAGCCCTGCAGCTTGTGCCCTGTGCATGAAATTCTGGCTGCAGCCCCAAGACTGAAGCCTTCCGCCCAGGTGCCTTCCACCTTCCAAGGCCATCGGAGGGCTGCAACCAAGCTCCATGCATGGGGCAGATGCTTTCCATCCTGCTCCCCACCCCAGTGGCGTGGCATAGCGGTGGCTTCAGCAGCTGCAGATGAGGGGACCAGAACATCCCCCTGCCTTAGCCAGCCCAGAGCTGTTTGTTAGGCTGCAACCCTGGGTGCTCCATAGGGCAGGGGGTGCGATGGGCTTGGGCCCACTGCTATGTCTGAGCTGGCTCAGGAAGCCTGCTTCCCAGCCAGCTCCCACCTGGGGTCCAGATGCCAGCTGGCAGGGCCCCTTAGGGACTGGGATTTACATCAGGGGCCTAATCTAACCTAGCCAGGTTAGACTAACCTGCAAAGGTTGAAGCAGTTCAGGCTCCAGCTTTTTGAATGTCTGTCCCTATCCAAGAAGGTGTTAAATTAGGATTGTCTATATATTTCCAACCTTTTAAGGTTGCTTTGTATACCTGTGCTGTATGTAGGATCTTTCTTAATTTCTTGCCCAATAATACCAATCACTGGGGCATACTCCAGCTGAAATGTGTTAACAGTTCCAGTAGATTGTGTTTCTACTACAGAAGGCTCTTTTGCAGGTAAATGAGAAAGTTCATCAGCATTTCAATCACCCTGACATCTGCTGGGAGGCCAATACAGCATGCAGGCAATCCAGGAAGTTTTTGGACAGTGTTGGGGACAACCTCCTTGTGCAAGTGCTGGAGTGGCCAACTAGGGGTCATGATCTTCTTGAACTGCTGCTCACAAAAAGGAAGAATTGGCGGGGAATATACTGGTAGATGGCAAGTTGGACAGCAGTGACTATGAGATGGTTGAGTTCAGGCTTCTGAGGAAAGGAAGATCTATTTCCATGTACCATTTTTCTTTTGTATTAAGTGTTTTAAATGTAACCAGCTAAAAAGAGAGCCTACTGTTGCACTTGTCCTGTACATTCCTTTCTTATGATGGAGAATCGGGACTAAGGGTTGGTGATCTGTAAACGTTCTCTCATATACAGGAAATGGTTACATGCCTTTGCTCCCCACCCCAGACTTAAAGCTTCTTTGAGTATGTATGCAGAATTTTGTTCTGCTGCCGTAAGCAGCATGATGCAAATGCTATGGTACCATTGCATGGTTAACAGCCCCAATGCCATTAAAGTGGACAAATACCCTTTCAGATGTAACAAGTGTTTTTGCTTCTAGGAAAGCTTTTTGATACTCATGTGACCAAAGCCATTTGCAGCTCATTTGCAGCAAACAGTTTAAAGTAGTGTTTCCCCAACTTTTGATATACTTCAATACACAAAACATATTCCATTCCCCTGGCAGAGGAAATCATACCAATGCTGAGATGTACTGTTAAATGAATAACTTCATAACTTTTCTGAATTCTTCAGTACCCCAGTGAAAATCACTGAGATGCATCACAATTCAGAGAGTATATGGGGGGGGACGGACCTTGAAGCTAAAAAGAAGTTTCATAGTTTCTAGGGTCAGAAGGGACCTGGGTAGATCATCTAGTCCGACCCCCTGCATGGCAGGAAATAATACTGGGGTCAGACGACCCCAGCAAGATGTTCATCCAACCTCCTCTTAAAAACCCCCAGGGTAGGAGCCTGCACCACTTCTCTTGGAAGTTGGTTCCAGATCATAGCCGCCCTGACCGTGAAGTAGCGCTTCCTGATATCTAACCTAAATCTATCCTCTGCCAGCTTGTGACCGTTATACCTGGTCACTCCTGGTGGTGCTCAGGGGAACAGTGACTCCCCCAGTGCCTGCTGATCCCCCCTGACTAGTTTATAACAGGCCACAAGATCCCCCCTCAGCCTTCTCTTTTGGAGGCTGAACAGGTTCAGGTCCTGTAGCCTCTCCTCATAGGGCCTGCCCTGCTGTGGCCCTCCTCTGGACCCTCTGCATGCTGTCCACATCCCTCTTGAAGTGCAGCGCCCAGAACTGGACACAATACTCCAACTGCGGCCTGACCAGTGCCGCATGGAGGGGGAGGATCACCTCTTTGGACCTGCTTGAGATGCATCTGTGGATGCATGACAAAGTATGGTTGGCCTTCCTGACTGCCTCTCCACACTGCCGGCCCATGTTCATCTTGGAGTCAATTATGACTCCAAGATCCTTTTCCGCCTCCGTGCTGACAAGAGGGGAGTTCCCCAACCTGTAGGTATGGTGCCGGTTGTTCCTCTCCAGGTGCATCACCTTGCACTTGTCTGTGTTGAATCCCATCCTATTCACATCCACCCACCCTTGTAACCTGCCCAGGTCTGATTGTAGCCTGTTGCACCCTTCCAGTGTGCCCACATCCCCCCACATCTTAGTGTCATCAGCAAATTTGAACAGGGTGCTTTTTATTCCCTCGTCCAAATCGCTGATAAAGATGTTGAACAGTGAGGGCCTGAGGACCGAGCCCTGCGGAACCCCACTGCCCACGTCCTTCCAGGTTGAGAAGGACCCATCCACTACCACCCTTTGGGTGCGGCCCTCCAGCCAGTTGGCGACCCGTTTGACTGTGTGGGCATCGACACCACAGTCCCTCAGTTTCTTAATGAGAACGGGGTGAGAGACCGTGTCGAATGCCTTCCGGAAGTCCAGGAAGACTATGTCCACTGCTACCCCTCCATCTAATGATCTGGTAATCTGATCGTAGAAGGCCACCAGGTTGGTCTGACAGGACCTGCCACTGATGAACCCATGTTGGTTGCCCCTATGCCCCTAAGCATGCTGGTCCCGGCTGGCCCCTCATGGATGTGTGCCAGCATACTTTTTCAAACAGCTTGCCTCAGATCAAGGTAAGACTAACTGGTCTATAGTTTCCTGGGTCCTCCTTCTTCCCCTTTTTGAAGATGGGAACCACGTTGGCCCTCTTCCAGTCCTCCGGCACCACACTAGAGCACCACAAGTGCTCGTAAAGCCGTGATGGGGCCCTGCAATGACCTTGGCCAATTCCTTTAGAACTCTAGGGTGGAGATCATCCGGGACAGCCCCTCCAGAAGCTCCCTAACTAGTTCCTCACTAACCCATGGCCCAGGTGTGCCTCCCCTGGGGCCCAAGGGGGGCCCGGCAGGGAGGTGGCTGTTCTGGTCCCTACTTAAGAAGACCGAGGCAAAGAAATCGTTAAACATGTTAGCTTTGTTGTCTGGTGTGACGACCAAATTTCCTGACGCGTCCTGCAAGGGCCCCACATTACCCAGGACCTTCTTTTTGCCCCCTATGTATTTAAAAAAGGACTTTTTATTGTCCTTAATCTGAGAAGCTCGTTCTAATTCCATCTCTGCCTTGGCCTTCCTAACTGCCCCCTAAGTTGAGAATTGCTTATCTGGCTGGTGCTAATTAAAGGTGGTGGGGGCAGAATCTTACCATGTTGTGCTCAGGTCTTTTCATTGTCTTCCCCTTCCTGACCTCTGGTATGAACCTCAGGGCACAAGGGCAGTGCCTCATGCTGAGGCTGCTCCTGAAGGGTCTCACACACTGGTGACTACCCCTGCAGCCCCTCCTGCTGGCCCTAGGAGTGTGGAAGGAGTGGAGGGGACAAGCAGGCTGAAAAGTATGTCTCCCTGCTGGCCTGCTTACAGCAGAGCATGCCGTTGGGAACATATAGGCTAAGGACAGACATTATTCATACATCAGTTTTAATGATCAGGAACTGATTTAAACCTGTAACAGAACAGATGTTCAGTGCACGTAAGCCAGTTTGAAACTGGCCAAAACCATATTGAGATAAACCTGGCTGAATGTAGTATCAGACTTAACTGATTTGCCTCAAACTGGTTTATATAATGTCTGTCTTGGACCTCTTGCTGGTTTAAGTTAAACCAGACTACCCCAGCATCCTGGCATGCTCTCTGGGCTGAGTGAGGCTCTCTGTTCCACAGCAGGGTTGTCCTGTCCCCTCTGCTCACTGGCTGGAGCTTGGCAGAGACTGCAGGCATCTGTCTGACTTCCCCCTGCTCCTGCCCGCCCCCTCCCTGTTTAGCAGGGATGTCCTGTCTTTCTTGCACAGACACTTCTCAGCGTTAGCTAGCAGATGACATGCTGGCTACCGTCCATGCTGTGGCAGATGGGACAAAGGTGGAATCAACAGGTTCCGTCCGGCTTCTAGCCTGAGTCACTGCAGGCACCTGCATACATTTCTGGGATATTTGTACAGTTACAAACTGATTTAGCCTAGCCAGGTTAGACTAACCTGCAAAGATTGAATCGATTCAGGCTCAGACTTTTTGAATGTCTGTCCCTAGCTGCTTGGTGGTTGGGAAGGGTGGGGGAAGGCAGCAGCAGCAGTCCCCAGAGGAGCAGTTGCAGGCACTGCTAGAATAGCTGGGGCAGGAGGAGAGTGTTGGATGGAGGAGGAGAGTGTTTACCTCCTCACCTAGGGGGAATTTCATGGCACTCTGTTGCACTCATGGCATATTAGAGTCTCTCAGCACATTTTGAGAATCACTGGTTTAAATGGTACAACTGGCAGTTGAAAGTTCTAATACAATTCTACTATAATAATAAATTCTAGAAAATATGTAACTTGTGAGACAGGTTTCCAGAACTGTTTCTTGAGATTTGTATCTTCTCTTAAGATTTATATAGGCCTTGTGAATCAAAAACATATCCACAATAAGCAATGGACTCTTTGAAAAATTCACATGTTGTACAATTGGCTTGCAACCCATATTCTTCCAGATGTTCTAATACCCTCTTCAAGTTTTCCAGATGTTTTCAACATTTTTGCCAGTCAAAATAAAGTCATTCAAATAACACTTCTTGGAGTGCCTTTCAACCCTTGAGCCATTGCTCCTTGCTGTAGAGCAGGAATGGGGCAATGCCAAACACTATATTATACTGATATAACCATTTTTGCTCAGTTATGGTAAAATAAATCTTTGAATTTTCTTCTATTTTCACCTGTAAGTTCATGCTAAGTCAATTTTGCTAAATCTTTGTCCCCTTACTAATATGGCCAAGATGTATCCAGGTTGTGGTAGGGTATATTAATCAGCTTTTAACTGTTTAAAATTCCTCAGAGTGGGTTCCCCTCTTTCAATGAGATATAAGTCTAACAGCTTCTTATTACATAATATTGGCACAGGCATGACCTCTTCGATATATGATTTTAACAACACTGGTATCTTCCTTAATTTCACACTTTTAAAAGTTTTTTTTTTTTGTATATTCTGAATACGAGATAACAGATATTACAGAGTCTGTATACAGCTACATTTTAAGGGTTTTCCCAAAATCCAGGTTATGAGCCAAATGGCTCATATATCACTCTTCTTCACATGATAGAGGCCCAGACTATCTACTTCACTCTTGCTGTCTTTGTTACTACTGCCCCATCTATTAAATATACCTTATTATTTCCTTTTCTATACTTTACCTTACTCTCTTCTTTATTTCTTTTAGGATAGTACACTACCTGATTATGTCATTTTTATTACAACTTTAGCAGTAGAGTTCCTTTAAAACAGCAATTAGTAGGGCTGTGCAAACTGGGACATTTTCCATTCAGATTTGGCCCGAATTGGGAGCAGTGATTTGATTCGTTGCTTCGGATCGCTGTCCCTGATTCGATTCATCTGAATCTAAATCTGAAGATTTGATGCTAATTTGGAGAATCAGCGATCCAGTCATAGACACAGCTTTAAATGTTTTTTCTACATACCTCGAGGTACCAGATGCAGCTTGTGAATGCTGTGATGGCGGGGTGGATGGAACCAGTCCCAGGAGGCACCAGTCACTGAGCCAGGGGGCCCCCTGTGGAAGTGGATTGGAAGTACTTCTGGTCCACTTCTGGGGCTGCTGCTGAGCGCGCTGGGGAGCCCCCCGCATTCCTGTGGGATGCTCCACCTGCCCCAGCATCTCAGCATTCATGAGCTGCCTGGTACCTTGAGAAAATGGTATGTAGAAAAAACATTTAAAGCTGTGTCTATGTCCAAATCTCCAAATCTTTCCCAATCTCTCTGATTCAATTTGGAGAGATTAAAGGGATTCCTGATTTGATTCAGATTTGGAAATTCACTCACTGAATAGGGCTGAATCTCCACCAGATCAAATCAGGGACTGAAGTTTTGCACAGCCCTAGCAATTTGCTAAGGCATGAGACTGTTTTACATGCCAATAGTATACATGAGGCTGAGGCCTGCACTGGCTCTTCCACTGCATGTTTAGTATCTCATTCATTTCTATTCCTACAGACACTCCCCCATGCAATTCTGTAGCATCCATTGCTGCGGTTTCCATAATTATTCCTATCTCAACCACATGCTTAAAGGTGTGAACTTCCTTTGTATGACTTCATTAAATAGGTCATGCACAAATCTGTCTGAGGACCTCAATAAGTCTATCCTTAAAATCTGACTCTTTCTGTAACTCTGTCACAAAAAGAGGAAATAGATTAATGTTCAGGTTGACTTCTCTCATGGAACCTTCCTGCAAGAATCAGTGTTCTGGGTGCCAGATACTCCTGGATAATTTCCACTAATTCTTTAAAGGTTTTGCTTGCTGGCTTTTCTGGAGTGAGCAGGTTGTACGGTAAACTATGCTTCTCTCCTCAAATTTTCCTCCAATCTAATTTCTTCCCATCAAAGTTAGCTACATATTTATGTAGGGGAGTCTCATTTACTTCAGAAAACTGCTCCAGAAACTCTATATACATAGGACACTCTTCCAGGGTGCTATCATAAGCTCCAGCTGTTTCATTGTAAGTAGCTGCTTTGGGTTTCAACAGATTTCAAGTACTCAGAGTTAAAGCAGTTCTCCAGGTTGATTTAATGCATGCCCTACTCATGGGATCTAATCTGTGTCACCACTGATTGTGTTTGTCTAAGGGCATTTGGAAAGAAATGACTTTAGCCACAAGTGTGTGAAAGTAAAACTATACATCCATTTCTCACCATTTTATTTGTGGAGTTGATGCATGCAGAACAGGAAAGGGTGGGTGGGGCTTACTTCCTCAGCAGATATTATTGGGTACCTCTACAAGAGTGTTGTGAGGATCTAGACTTCATGGGTATATACAGACATAACATTTAGATTGATCTAGCCAGGGTTAGGTTGATATAAATGCCTAATAATTGTACAGCTGTGCAGACGGCTTAAATCACCCCAAAAATAGTATGTCTGATCCAAGTTAGTACTCCTACTCCAGTGTACTAACCCAGATTGATATTGGGTTAACCCGATCTAAGAAAGGGTTAACCTGACCCGGCAAACCTCTGCATGCATTTGCAGTACAACCCTGGGGCTGGGAAAGCCCAGCATCTCACCCCAAAGCCCAACCTCTCCCCTCAGCCTTATGGCTGCACTATTTCCACCTCCCCCTGATCCTGACTGGGCTATTTTTAGGCCTCCCACCAGGCAACCTCCCTTCCCTCCCTTCTGCCCACCCCCTCATGGTCGTGCCTGCCTCTTCCTCCATCCCAAGTTAGTTACAGTGGTTTCCTCACGTGGCTCCCAGGAGTGGTGAATGGCTGTATGCTTCACACTTGATCTATTTATGGAGCCATGTAAGCGCAGACTGACTGTGGTGAATGACTGTGCACACCCTATATTATAAACTATAATTTTATCAGAATGATGAAGTCAAAATAGAAAGTGTTTCAGTTTTTGATGAAAGTGTTATGTTGTGACCAAAAAAACAAAAAAAGATTTTTAGCACCAATTCCCGACAGAACACCATTCTGTCATTACCATGTAAAATGTACTTGTGACCACTTTCAATCAGCCAGTAAAGTTTGAACTACATCAGCTTCAACACATGTTGGCATTATTCACCATGTCTGTCATTAAGATCCTGCACTATGATTTTTGATGTTTCCAATGCACTTGGCATTTTTAAATCTAGCGTGGTATGATTTTGTGTTCGATGGGTACTTTTAACATATGCAGCAACAGACTGAATAAAACGAATTTCAAAATAAAAGATGTTTGCTTTTAAAAATCTGCTCCAGTCTTCAAAAACAGTACAGTAGCAAGTCCTTAATACAAATCATCTATGTAGATTGTACAAAAATTATTCCTTAAATATGTAAAGTGTTGGCATAGTCATTAGGAGAATAGCTATGAATGCAAGTTGTGTCTGGCAAAGTGAGAATTACTCTTTACAAAGAGTAATATTAAAACTGTGTTTAGGAAACTGTGGGTTCTGCATCTGTCAAAAACTCAAAGGGAAAATCTTTAGCTGTAAAAAATGCCTGCGTATATGAAACATTGTAGGGCCAGATCAGCATTTCAGTCTATAAGGAAGAAGAAATGGAGTTCTGTGGAACTTGCGTTGTGTGGATCTTCTTAACTGTGATTCTCTCATCAGCTGTACATGGACATGCAAGTTCTTGTGACCTTTTTATAAGAGTAGAGGTTTGTTTAGAGGCCTGTGACCATCATTCCTTTCCTCTCAGCTGATACATTATGCAATATCTGCATAATGTGTCTTCCAATCCAGGAATACTGTTTCATAGCCACAGCTTTCTTTTACACGTGTGGTTTTGGCATTCATGGGCTCCTTTTGTTATGTTGGTCATGCATCCCTGTTTTGCCCATGGATGAAGAAGGGGAAGCAAGGCATACCAGCTGATATGTACAGATCAAGGGAAGGAAACTTACGTTGTCAGAATGACAACCTTAGTGTCTGTAATACTAAAATGTACAGCTGAAATGGAGATAAGTTAGATACCTAGGAACACAGGGTTAGGAAAGCTATTAGCAATATTGCTGGCCTATGTAACCCACAGCTTTGACTTTGCAGCTGATCCAGGCTTACAGAATCAGGCTAAGAGGTTAGAAATTCAAGGAAGAGCTCTAAAGCCCATTTGAACCAGTTACTGGAACCACTGACTCTATATATCTGTATACAGGGGAATCAGAGCTAAAAAGAAAACCTGTAGCCCACTGGTCAGGCTCAACCTGGTATTCATATATGGGGGGGATACCAGTAAATTTGTTGCTGCTTAAATTGATATGAATGTCTTCGAGGGAAAATAGGGACAAGAAAATTTTCTAGATGGTGTGAGCTGGGCTGCCTACACAGTGTCTACAGTACTTGTTTCCTGAACTGGCTATTGCTTTTTCTGCCATCCTTGAGGCACTCTTGGTATAGGGTGACAGCAAGAGTATGTGTGCAGAGAAAGAAGCCTTAGCCTTCATTTCTCCAGGCTCAATTCATAGCAACAGCAGAAAAACTGTTCCCTTTTGTTCTCCCTGCTGATCTGAGGGGAAGCACTGAACATCCCACACTGGGAGATGAGAAAGAGGGAGCAGTGGAGTTGCAGCTGTAAAGCAGCACGTTAGATCCTCAGAAAAGCTGATCACTATCCATTACTCATTGTCACTTCAGTTTGTGACTGAAAGAAAGACCAGGGGAAAATAAGCAGAGGCAGAGACCAGCAGTAGAAGGATGTATGATGAGAAGGAAATATAGGGACAGAAAATGATAAAAATGGTGGAAAGAGATTTGACTGAAAGAGGGGAAACAGAGAGAGAGTATTAGGGTGGAGAATTCCAGTTACTGTCAATTTTTCTGACACCAAAATCCCCGGAGGAAAGAAAGAAAGCACGTGCTATAGAAGAAAAGAAAGAGAATAATAATGAAATACATAACATTTTTACAAAGTAGGGTGTGTATTTTATTTTCTATTTTTAAAAAAACTTGCCCAGGTACAACAAGAAAGACTTCTATCAAGATGTGGTGAAGAATGTGATTGTGTAGAGGTAGGGAATCTTGTGTGACCCATCATCACCAAATACAACTGTTTTTTTGGTTGCTATTTTCTCTATGTAGTATTTTTTGTTTCCTTAAAGCTTCAGGCTTTAAATTCACATGGTTAAGAGAAAATATAAAGATATTTTCACTTTCATTTTACTTTCATAGTTGCAGAGAAAAATTGAAAATGTTAATCCTAAAGACTCCTAATCCAAAGGGAAGGAAAGGAACCCCAATCTGTTGTTCTTCTTTTTAAAGAGCTTGTGATATTCAAGACAATCTCATGGGGGGAAGGGGTTGTTTGTTTGTTTTTGGTGCGGGGGTGGGCAGAGACTGACTTGTGTCTCTTGAATGCTGCTAGTAATGCTGATTATCTAGTATGGATGGAAATTGGACCTGGAAATGTAATGTTTGGCCAGCAACAGTTAATTAAGAACCTGATTTTGTCATATGGGATTTTTCAAAGTTGTCTTTTGAAAGTTTTGTCATCTGACACGCAGAAGCTGTTTTGGGAGCTGCTGGCTTTGTTTTATGCTTGGTACTGTATTTTAACAGAATGTAAATTGTCACTGGTACATTATTCTGATCAATAGCTTAAATTTAGTGGCGGTAGTATAACTTCTGGTCCTGATATTTTTCACTGTCCTTTTAAGTTATTTTCTTTCGTGCACAATAGGCATGGATTCTGAGGACAGTCTTACCATTCTGACTTTTACACTCATGGGTCATGTCCTCACATGCAAGCATGGGCAAACCTCTTTGTGGTGCCACGAACTGCACATGTGGAACATTAAAACATTCCCCGCTCTGCAAATTCACCATGCACGGCAAAATGTGCTACTGGGAATTCCAGGTAGCGAAAAAAAGTGGCATAGAGCATGCAAAAATAGCATGCGCCAGAAAAAATGGAGGCTTGGTCCTCCAGTGAGATGCTCTGGCTGCCAGCCCTGAGAAGACTCATCCCATTTTTCTCCTTTGAAAATTCCATGCCAGTCCCATGCTAGTATAAAGTAAGTACAACATGGTGGTGTCCAAATGAGCAAGGGCGTGAATTTGTGCTGCTACCTTGTGCCTCAGTGCACACCCTTGCATGTGTGCTTTGTTGCAGGAGAAATTGTCCTGCTCCATTTTTGTCCTGACTGCATTTGTGCCCTGGCTGCTCCAGCATGCTGGGAGGACCTGGACAAGGGCAGTTTGCCCAGAGCAGGACAACGTGTCCTGCAACAAAGTGCACATGTGCCGAGGCACAAAGCAGCGGCACAAACTTGTGCTGCTGCAGTCGTGTGCCCTTGTTCATCTGGACATGGACATGTTGTATTTCCTTTTCCTGGCATAGGATTTTCCAAGGAGAGAAGAGGAATTAGTCCTCTCAGAGCTGGAACCTCAGATTCTTTTTGCCCTTCTTTGAAAATCCCAGTTTCAGTGCAATGAAACTAAGAATGAATCCATTCGTTTTGAACTAGCAAAATGAACCTAACGTGTTAAGATGTTCTAGAGAAAAATCTGGCCCTGTGAGAATACTTTTATTTCAGATATGCCTCTCTATTTAGTGCAGTTAATCTATTTGGATATGTATAAGCCTCACATTTTCAGAGTGTTCTTGAGGACATTTCAGGAAGGGACTTTTTATGAGGAGAACGATACAGGCAGGTGTAGAGAAGGGCTTATTCATAGCACTACAAGCTCAGAATGAAATAATGGTTTAGGACGGATTGAAGATTCATTTGGAAATTTGTTCTTTAATGTAAAATTGGATTTACTTTTAAAATATATTTAAATCTGTTCTTCTTGCTGCTGTAAAGTTTGATATTTTATCCAAAAATAAGTATCTGAAAAACAAACATAAATATACAGATACAGACACATACCCACATATAAATCCAAAATAAACTTTTATCTCAAACATAGACTATTTAGATTAAAAATGATACCTTACACTTCCATTCTTCTTTAGGGACTAGGGTTTGTGACTGGATTAAATTTCCCTTCAACGGACTGCTTTTAGCCTTCTCAGTAAGAGTGGTAGATATATATAGGTAGGGACCTACTTAAATCATGATGAGATCAAGGGATTTTTGTAGCCTGTGCACAGCACATGGGGCTGATTTCATGGACTTCATGCAGCAAGCCCTCCTCTCACTGCTGATTGGCTGAGGGGCCATGGTGCCCCTGCCCCTTGCTGCTGATTGGCCAAGAGGCCAATTACTCATCTTCAGACTGCAGGATTGCATTTAGCTTCTTAAAAGATGGTGCCAAAATCCTTTCATTTTCCTAACTGGTGCCTTCACTGAGTCTAAATCACTAGCTCAGCGTCTCGGTAGCTCTCTCTCAAACCATGTGCTCTATGACTGCAAGGATTGCTGTGCTTTCTTTGTATTCCAGTAAGCTTCTTTGGGTGTGGGGGGGAGTGGGGGAGGAGGGATTCAACACAAAATTATGGGAAATACAATTTTTTGTGGTGATTACAGAAAACGCCATTTCCACAGTTTTTTGCGAAAATCGAAAAACTGAGTTAAGTAGGTCCCTACATGTAAGGGTTCCTAGACTCAGTGAAGCATACAATATATGTAATAGCACAACTAAGGTGGTGTGTATAGCCGTGAATCATGACTTTGGGGGAGGGAAAGGGGAGAAAAATAACATCTGCTACCAGCAGCCAGGCCCTGCTGCTGCCCAGGGCACTAAGTTGCCCTGTTAAGCCTCTTGATATACATTTCACTCAGGTGAATAATCTATGCATCAAACACATTTCTTCCTGATCTCAGCAATAGGTCCTTCTAGCAGCCACCCAGCCAGTTGCACGCATGTGCAAAAAATATATATAAAATCTATTTTAATTGTCATAGAAAGTTCAGTATGGAGGGAAATGAAGAAATTCCCTAGAATTGACTCCAGAAGTTCAAAATCACATAGTCTGGGGTCTACGTTTTTGGTACTGAAAGCAAGAGGATCAGTGTCACAACTTCAACCACTGGTGTAAGCAGATGCAACTCCTGCTGACCTCAGTGGAGTGCCCATAAAACTATTTCTAAGCTGAACTGGACCTGTGGGTTAAGTACAGACAATCAAAACGCCTGAGGTGAAACTGATCAAAACTTCATGGGTTTTTCTAAGCTGTGAAGAATAGATCAGGAAGGACCAGAACACACATTCTGCCACTGGGGTATGTGTGTTTTGGGGTGGGGAGGGAGGGCACAGGGATGCCTGCACTGGTCCAGGCCAGGAGTCTGAGGATGTTCGCATCTATCTACCATTGTGGTGGACAGGCACAAAGGCAGCTGAACACAGCTGATCAGCAGCCCAATCCAGACTGTCTGCTGGGGACATGTCCCCTCGCACTACTGTCAGTTGCAAGGTGGGGGAGACACAGCAGAGAATCCCTCCCCAGCTCTACCCCCACCGCAGCTGCCTGCAGTGGCGAAGGGGTGAGCAAAAAAGTGGAGGCCCCAGACCCTGGTGCCTACCCTCTGAACCAGCCAAAACCACTGGTGGGGGGGAGGGGTGCTGACTGTGGAGCTTTCTCCCCTCTCCTGTTGATTGGTTTAGCCAGGGCTAGAGAATACAACCCCACCCCCTGCCATCTTTTAGGGTTGAGGGGGAAGGAAAGGTGTGTGTGGGGCAAAGTGGAAACTCCTCTCCCTTCTGTAGCCCCCCAACCCAGCCAGAACCACTGGGGAAGGGTTCAACATGGGGGGCTGTCTCCCCCAGTTGTATTCCTCAGCCCCAGCTGAGCCAGTCAGCAGGGGGTGGGAGAAACCCCCACATGGCGTATCGCCTCCAGCAGTTCTAGCTGGGTGAGGGGGTGAGGATGGGGGCCTCTGCTCCCTCCACTGCCTGGCTGACAGATGTAGTCATGTCACAGGGTGGGAGCAGAGGCTTTGCTGCTTCAGGTCTGTTACAGCCTGGGGCCAGGGTCAGCCTGTCTGAGCCAGAGCAGACAACAAGGGCAGAGGCTAGCCCGCTGCCCTGAGAGGAGTATGTTAGCTGGCCAAAGCATCCTGGGATGTTGGTGGACAGGGAACTAAGGTGATTTGCTATGGGATCTGGGACAGAAGTTTGATAGACCAGTTTAACCTAAATCAATTAAGTCTGATACTGCATCCATCCAGTTCTATCTGA
The DNA here is from genome assembly GCF_052110815.1 of Crocodylus siamensis. NCBI lineage: Eukaryota > Metazoa > Chordata > Crocodylia > Crocodylidae > Crocodylus > Crocodylus siamensis. Next base: position 39,542,416 of record NC_143398.1, read on the forward strand.
GACCAGTTTCCAACATTTTTAAACTGTTTTCACTGAACTCCTGTAAAAGGTTTAAACTGGTTTCAGATCACTTGTACCAGTTTATGCATAATGTCTCTCCCTAACCGTGGTGTGTAGAACCACCAGGGCAGGTACTGCTCCTACACACCAAGTAAACAGTGGGCACATCTACACAAGATGCTATGTTGCTGTAACGATGAGCTATGTTGATGTATCTTGTCACGATGGTGACATAGCATCTCTGGGCATGAACTGAGATACCAGTGCTACTGCACAGTAGCAGTGAACTACTGTGTGGAGCAGCAGCATAACCTCCAGCTACCACACACCATATACACAGTCCTGGCTGGGGAAAGCCCAGATCCATCATGTCTTTGAGAGGCCTGAGGCTTGTTGGTTGCTGTGGAGTTGTGAGGCTCCAGGTGAGCTCAGCTTAGCTGCCTGGAATGCCAGCTTTCAGGTTGAAAAAACCCTTTGTTAGGGTGAGGAAGTAGCTGCAGTTGGTGTATGTGTGTTGTTCCTGGATGGAAGGAATAGTGAAGAAGCCAGAGGCTGGCCTGGCCCACAATGCAGGCAAGAAAGCCAGTCAGTGAAAATGGAAATGGAGGCGTCAGGGGGTGAGAGACAGGCTGGGGTGGGGGGGCAGGGAAGTGGGGGTGTAGCAGCTCAGGTAAAAGTAGAGAGGTACCTGGGAGTCACATGGCTGGCAGGTTTCAGTGTGTCATAATTCCAATGTCTATATTGAATCCATGAGTTATTGTACCTACTACCTAGGAGGCTGATGAAGTGAAGTTTGATCTGGTATCCCACAATCACCTCTTGCCTAAACTGGCTAACTGCAGCCTTGACATCACCATGATCTGCTGGCAGGGGAACTGGCTCCGGGGTAGGACCCAGAGGGTGGTGGTTGACGGGAGCCAATCATCTTGGTGTGCTGTGACCAGTGGGGTCCCACAAGGCTCTGTCCTAGGGCCTATACTGTTTAACATCTTCATCAATGATGTGGACATTGGTGTCAGAAGCGGACTGGCCAAGTTTGCCGATGACACCAAACTCTAGGGTAAAGCATCCACACCTGAGGATAGGAAGGTGATCCAGGTGGATTTGGAAAGACTCATGAAATGGGCGGACAAGAACCTGATGGTGCTCAACACCAAAAAATGCAAGGTTCTCCACCTTGGGAGGAAAAATCTGCACCGTGCTTATAGGGTCAGTAGTGCTACACTGGTTAGCACTACAGATGAAAGGGACTTGGGGGTCATCATTGACCACAAGATGAACATGAGCCTTCAGTGTGATGCTGCGGCTAGTAAAGTGAGCAAAACACTGGCTTGCATCCATAAAAGCTTCTCAAGCAGATCCCGGGAAGTCATTCTCCCATTATACTCAGCCTTGGTAAGGCCTCAGCTGGAGTACTGCATCCAGTTTTGGGCTCCACAATTCAAAAGGGATGTGGCAGAGGAGAGCCATGCGCATGATCAGAGGTCAGGAAAACAGAACTCATGATGAGAGGCTGAGAGCAATGGGGCTATTCAGCCTGGAAAAGCACAGGCTCGGGGGTGATCTGGTGGCCACCTGTAAGTTTATCAGGGGTGCTCATCAGGATCTGGGGGAGCGTCTGTTCACCAGAGCCCCCCAAAGGATGACAAGATAGAACAGTCATGAACTCCACTGTGATTGATTCAGGCTGGACATAAAAAAGAACTTCATTGTCCAAGCCCCCAAGATTTGGAATAGACTGCTATCAGAGGTGGTTCAAGCACCCACTTTGAATGCCTTCAGGACACATTTGGATGTTTGTCTTGCTGGTATCCTATGATCCCTGCTGACTTCCTGCCCCTGGAGCAGGGGGCTGGACTATATGATCCTCCAGGGTCCCTTCCAGCCCAAATGTCAATGAAATCATAGGCTTGGCTCTGAAAAGTGGTTTGTAAATTCCCTTTCAGGACCAGGCCTGAGAGACTGGAGACAGAGTGAGTTTTTTGTGAGAAATGTGGCCCCACAGGTAGTTGGGTATTCTTGTCTGTGATAGATTCTGGTGTGCCGTTTGTGGGTGTACTGGAGAGCATTGGCAAGTTTAGTGTTTTGAGCTGTAGGAAGTTGGCTTCTGGTGATGAAGTTAGGTTAGCGAGGTTGAATGGTTGTTTGAATTTACAAACCACTTTTCACAGCTGGGCCTATGAACTTCACTTCATCAACCTCCTAGGTACAGAAACTCATGGATGAGACTCAAAACCAAACACTGTCTTGTCAAAACTGCAAAATAGAAGTCAAAACAGAACGGTGCTGTTTGGCACAGCCCTACATGACTGCTCAGTTGGGCGCACATGTAGATGCATCCAGTATTACCAATAAAAGAAGGAACTTTCCCCTCTTTGATGTTCTCTTTCATCAATACAGTACCCGTGGAAAAACGAAGGTCTTCATAACAAATCCCTTAAATTACCAGCACCGTACTCTATAGTGGTAATTAGTAGACAAATGTAAAAGAAAGAAAAATCACTGTTTAGCTACTGCAAGTTTATTTCCACAAAATTAAAAAAGCAGTTTTTCTAACTCAAACCAAATGTGTTGTCTCTTTTTTCAGGGACTTCTTATAGTTCATGATAGGTGATTATACTTCTTGAGGAAAATAAGTAACATGATAGACCCTAAAGAAGTAAATACAGCTAAGAGGGCTTTGAAATACTGGTGTTCATACTGGTATCAGCAGAGTTCTCAGCAAGACTAGCAAACTAATACATATAATTAAGTCTGAGTCCTCCCTACTTGGGAGAAAAGGAATGTTATGGGGTTTAGATGCCTCTGCAGCTATCTGACCGTCCCTGTTTGAGCTACTGACTGGAGAATGTATGAGATTGTGACAGAAGGGCTAATGCTCATGCCCACGCTCAAATTTTCACCCCATGCAGTGTGGTCTCAGTATGAATATTATGCATTTGATCTATAGTTGCTTCATCTTATAATACAGAGTTTGGACCTCACTTGGGCTTAAAATATTTAGAAAGTAGTTGCCTGCAGATGGTGGATAATTTAATGTTCAACTGCTTAATGTAGCTGGTTTTCTGAAAGGCAAAAGGCAGGACTTAAAATGATGTGGAAATACAGGAAGAGAACTCCCTTTCTAGGAAAATGCCACTGTTAAACATTTATCAATAGCCTTTCTTGCACAGAACAAGGATGACAGTTAAAGCTGTCCTTAGATGGCTTCTCCTCCTCCTGAAGTTCCATAGCAGTGCACAGTTTAGCAAGATGTACCTTAGATGTAAAAATATTCAAGATGTTCAATACCTTTGTAATGTTTTTACCCTAAAATGCATCATAGCATATAGAGACGCTCATTTTTCAGAGGTATGGATTTGTTTTGTAGATGTTGCCTCCTATATGGAATTCCAAATTCCAAATACCAAATTATATTTCTTTACAGTTTCCCTTGTGTATAATTAAAAATAATGACTTCTAATGAGTCCCCGACCTACTCTGACCTGCTAGAAAAAGCTATTTTTCAGATTCTAACATGTCATATTGTAAAGATCATTTTGGTTGCATCCAATTATACTGTGTTGGCACCGCAGATGATGCAAACTAACATACTGTGCCATAATATGACCTGTTAGACCCTGTTAAAAGGTACTTTTTGCCAGGGTGAAGCGCAGCTGATGCTAAGTATATTTGATGTTTTTGCTACCCAGGCTGATCAGAATTGCCTGTGAGACAATTACCCACATTAAATCCTAGGCATTCATCACTTTATTATAATTCATTTTATTAAGTACCTGAAATTTGTGACCTTTATTCAACTGATTAAATGTACTGATGTGAGTAAGTGTTTGAATGCTTGGCCTTGCATCTGTAAGCCTTTCGGGTGGAGATGCTATCTTCCTTTATGTTCTCTAAGAAAAGGTGCTTCTTTGATGCTATAGAAATAACAAAGCAATTACAAACAACTCTTAACTCTTCTCTAATTCTCCTCTGCTTTTATAAAAATGACAGTTTTACTTCTAGACACTGAATTCTGTTTAGTCCTAAGAACAGTCAGGGTTAGCTGCTGGCAAGAAAACTAGAGAAAGGCCAGGAAAACTGAGCAAGGAGAAAACTGAAATGTAGCAGTGATCTATGCTTCCTACCTCCAAAGCATTTAGGATGTGATAGATGAACTCTATGGCTGCATAAAAAATAAAAGCAGCAATAGTTATGCCAGATTTATTACTGATGGGAATATAGATTTCATAGACATCAGGGCTGGAAGGGACCTCGGGAGATCATCAAGTCCAGCCCCCTGCCCAAAGGGCAGGAAGTCAGCTGGGGTCATAGGATCCCAGCAAGATAAGCATCCAATTTACTCTTGAAGGTGTTCAATGTAGGTGCCTGAACCACCTCCACTGGCAGACTGTTCCAGACCTTGGGGGCTCGGACAGTAAAGAAATTCTTCCTTATGTCCAGCCTGAAACGGTCTTGCAGGAGTTTGTGACTGTTCGACCTCGTCATCCCTTGGGGTGCTCTGGTGAACAAATGTTCCCCCAGATCCTGGTGGTCACCCCTGATAAACTTATAGGTGGCCATCAGTTCACCCCTGAGCCTGCGCTTTTCCAGGCTGAAGAGTCCCATGGCTCTCAGCCTGTCATCGTAAGATCTGTTTTCCTGACCCCTGATCATGCGCGTGGCTCTCCTCTGGACTCTCTCAAGCTTCTCCACATCCTTTTTGAATTGTGGAGCCCAAAACTGGATGCAGTACTCCAGCTGCGGCCTCACCAAGGCCGAGTACAAGGGGAGAATGACATCCTGGGATTTGCTCGAGAAGCATCTATGGATAAATTGTCATAAGACCTAGCCAAGCAAGTTGCTAACTACATCTAAGTGGTACTGTGCATTTCACATTAGGGCACTAAAAATAATTATTTAAATAATTATTTAAAAATCATTCTTTAGGTGAATGAGTTTTTCCATTGGACTTTTAACATCTTGAAATTCACATGTTCGTTAACTGGGTAACATTACTAGCCACTTGATCTGACCCCTCTTGGACTCCTTTTATATCTTCTCCCTTTCTCACATTAGCTCTCATCTTCAAGGATCTCAGCAAATCTGCTTGCCCTAGTTTTATCCATTCTTTTTCCTTGTCATTCCTCACTTTTCCCTTGCTTGCATTCCTTTTTTGTCAAGCCACTTTCTAGTCATGGGACATCCTTCCTGAGCTTGCCCATGAAGTCATGTCTTTCCCTTAAATCGAGGGCAGTTCCTGGGGGGAGAGGGGGATGAATCGGGGCAACTGGCCTGGGTCCCGTGCTTTAGAGGGGCCCGCAGAGTGGGGCAGAGCTGTGGCTCTGCGTCCAGCCACTCACTACCCCCTGTACTTCTCTCCCTGTAAGATGAAGTGACTGATGCTGTTGCCGCCAATGGCACTTCTTCAGTCCGAGTCTGTGGGATCGGAGCGGGGGTGGGGCCCCGCATGGGCTGATTTGCTCTGGGCCCCTCACCCTGCTCACGTCAGCTCTGCTAGAAGTAGATCCCTCCTGGAAGCTCATTTCTTCCATGCTTCAGCCTTACCATGCCAGGCAGTGATTGTAGCGAGCAAATGCCAGGAAGTCTTGAAATTCTACTTTATACTCCCCACACCTGTCTCAACTAGTCATATACATTCTGCTATGCCACATGGGGAATCTCCTATGCCAGAAGCCGGGTAGCCCCATTCTCACAGAGCCAAAGGGGCTTACTTGTACTGTCATCCAGCAGTGCTAATTAATTTGCCTGTGGTCCTGAATGAACAACAGAACAGCTGTTTTGCTTTGGTTTATGTCTGTGGTGTAGACACTCCCATACAGATGATATAAAGGACAACATAGAATGAAAGAAGCTGTTAATGCATGACTAATAGGAATATTTCAATAGTAAAGTACATGTGCAAAGAAAGAAAAATTGGGTCCGGTGTACTCTGAGATATCAAGCACACATTTGAAATTATTAGAATTTTTCTTTCTTTGGGGAAAAAGTGAGTTATTTAATAGAGTCTATTAAAATCAGATTCTTATTGTATTGTATGTGAACTGCTTCTGAAAAGGGAAATCTTTGTTGGCTTATCTTTTGCATTAGCAGAGATCTTATCTTTAAAGGGAACATTTGAATATATAGGGAAGTTCTACAAAAATTGAAAATATCTAACCATTAGCTACAGATGTGTGAGTTGCAAGCTACTCTTCACAGGAAATTGTGCAATGTATACTGCAAACCAAAATGAATTGGAGTGATTCAGATGGATTAAAATAACCTCCTCTGCCTCCCAAATAGAACCAGCTAATGGCAGCTGTAGATTATACTTTTGTACTTTACTTTTCAAATGCTTTTAAGTTGTACTAAAGTTTTCTGAACAAAATGGATTTTAAATTACATCCATTTAGAAGTGAAGCATATTTTTTCTTTGAGATTGGTGAAATGTTTTCATAGTTCATATGTAAGGGGTTCTGAAAAAAGATGCATGATTGGACATCCAGTTTACCTCTGTGGTCAACAGATACCCTGGCAACTGTGTCACAGGTCTCAACTTAAGGGAACAGCAAACGCCTATATTTCTAAAATGTATATGTTTATCCTCTACCTGTAAGGAATCTGTTTTTGTGAAACGGTCAAACCACAGAATGAGGCCAGATGCATATTACCATGGCTCACTTCACAGTTTTCAAAAGGTATCTCATATAGACTATGTATTTGCAGCCTATGGAGTTGGCAGTGGATTACACTTAACTTCTTGGATCCTAGAGATGTATGAAGAAGGGCTCCCAAGTTCCTGAAGGCATATTAAAGGAAAAGATGCACTGGTCACACTTTTGCTGTGATGCTAACAGCTCTTTATTTGATCCACCTCAATCTCCCCTCAGTCTTATCTCTAGACTGTGAGCAGGCCCGAAAGAAAAGAAAGGGAGGGGCATAAGGGGCCACTTGGGGGACATTAGTTTTATTCCATGGGGACAGCAGAATTTACTCCAGACAGAAGTATTCTCTTGACAGTAAAGTCTTCAGAGAGTTGATTTGAAATGTTTGGCAAAATATTTTCTCTTTGGAAAATGCTGATTCACTGGATTTTTTTGTGTGGGAATGTGTCAGTTTTGAGTAAAATATCATGGGTTCAGCTTGGAATTTGTGGTCAAAAGGAAAGACAGAGAGAGGCTAGCCAATGGCTTGGATTAGGAACTGTCAAGTAATGCATAGATTCAGGTTTACTTCCTTGATCCAAATCAAGACTCTGTTCTTCCATGAAAAAAATCCAAGCATGTCAGGTAGACTTGGATGCAGAATGTTTCCCTGTCCCATTTGAATTTTTAAGATTTCAAAAGTTTTCAGATTAGATGAGAAGTAGAAAACTGTGAAGAACTTTTAAAAAGAGACAAAGTATAAAATACATTTTGGTTTCAAGCTGATCAAAACCTTCTGTTTTGATTTTGACCTTTTTATTTTTTTGTTTAAGCTTTCTAAAATGAAATGAAAGTTAGCTCAAAGAAAAAAAACTTAGTTTAAAACAGCAGTGAAACTGACAAGTCTATTTGCCAAGCTAAGTAAAAAGTACAAAATAGAAAAACCATGTACACAACAGAAAGCAAATCAGATTACTACAGACATTTCCCAGAGGAAGAGAGAATGTGGTTGTGAAGAAGAAGGTGGAATTACTTGGTCTTCATAAGAGTTCAGGGGGACAGCCTAGAAGATTATCTTGCTTCAGAGCCAGGGTCTGCAATGCCAAAGCCTGGGATGAATTAGTGTTCCCGTTTTCCCTTGGGATGAGGGTTAACAGCAAGCAAATTGACCTGCGCAGGTACATTGGTAGAATGTCTAAACTGAATCAGCAGTTAGATTTACTGCATCCCCAAATGCTGATGGTGCCCTATTACAATATTCTCAAAACAACCTTTTTATCTTGTTTGATCACAACTCAAGATGGCATTGGGCCAGATCAAGCTTTTCTGAGTCCTGAATATCTTCATTTAATGCATTTAATGTTACCACAGATTAACATGATCCTGTACAGTGGGTGTGTCTACAGAAGATGCTTACTGCACATTAGCCTAATAACACTGTGCAGTATTGTGTCGCAACAAAAAACCATGCTAATAGCCTACTGCACAGTGTTATTAGGCTAATGCACAGTAAACATCACTGTGCACCGGCGCTATTGTGCAATAACTTTAAGTACTGTGAAAATAGTTAGTACTTTATTAAGGTAGTACTAAACTAAATGCACAATGTCTAAGGTGTGTTAATGAATGTGTAGACATGCTCAGTGCATAGCAACTAAGATGATGTTCTGTCTGATGGCAATTTACTGATGTGACTAATAGTTAGAAATTAGTGACCTTAGCTCTCATCTAGCAGCTGTTCAGTATCTAGGCTTTTAGGGTCCATTTCACTCCTGTGACCTTTCTGTATTTCCAAAGAGCTCTTTTTTGCTGTACAGAAATGACAAAAATCGCAAAGATAAAGCTATCAATCATTACAAATAAAATTTACAAATGCAAGAAAAAGTGAACACAAAAAAGTTTGCATAGTCAAACTTCTTTCTAAGTATTTCTATTCCTTAGCAAAATTATTTATTATCAAGTGGTGAAATGCTCATTGAACCTGAACAATTGCCAACAGAAGGTTCATTGACTTTGATTAAGAAAGTACTAACTTTTTTAATGAGCTACTGCTGACATATTTGGGGAAAAATCATCTGTATCAGTGACTGCTCAATGATAAGAGAATAAAAAAGGGAAATGAAATGCTAGATGACATTTTAAAGTTAGAAGTGATAGGACTGAGTGGGTGGTGAAGTTAAATATTTAAGTGACTTAGCAAATTACAGTAGGCAACTGTATCCACACTGTTATAGATATGTCACTGTAACTTAGAGTCAGTCATTTTAAAAATTGTTGGTTGTTCCTTTGTGAGATTTGTTATATCTCAATTCATTTAATTATATCTAGTAAACTACCTGGTCATGTTTTGGCTTGAATGGACACACACACACACACACACACACACACACACACTCTCTCTCTCTCTCTCTCTCTCAGGTAACTTAGAGCAGGCCAGAACATGTTGCCCAATGCTGCTGTTGAACTCTCTGCATTGCAAAAACTTGAGAATGAAGTGGGTTGTGTGTTGAGGGCAGCCCTGGATCAGCTATACTTCCTAAATGTTAGTTTTGGAGTAAGAGACTAGGGCCAGTTTCTTGATGTCAGTAGTAGTTCAAAAATGTTATTTAGAGGTTTGGTTTTGGGAATTGGCTTGTAGGTAAAGTAGATATGCATTAGAATAATGGTCCAAGGGAACAGCAAAGGTTAATTAGTTTCTAAAAGTATGTTTGTGACAAAGGTTCCTTCAAGGCCCACTGTGTCTGGAACCAATAGACATACAGGGCAGGAAATTGACGACATGTACCACAGTGTTCCCTGAAAACCTCATAACAGAGATAAGGTGGCCAGGTCACAGTGACCAACTGTAAAGCCCTTGGGATTTCCAGTTTTGGTGGATGGTCCAAATTAGGAGGCTGGGGCATAACACCTGTAAATGAGCAAATTAAGATGTGTGCATGTGATGGGTTTGTTCAAACAAAGGAGTATGCTGACAACAGAACATGGACAGTATGATGACCACAGAGAAACCAATCAACAATGCCCAGTGTGAGTGGGCCATGTCCTTCTACCTTGTACTCTTAGGGGCTATATTGACTTCCATCTCTCTCCCACTCACCTGCCACTCCTTGATGAAAAATTAATGTTCAGGAGGACGGATGTTCTTGACATGTAATTCAGTCTGACCCAGTTGCTGATCTTTTGCAGGGCTCCACCTTCCCTACAACCTGCCCCTTTTCGCTTGGGGTGATGGTGAGTGGTGAATAGCTTGGCCTCTCTCTCTCCGGTTTGTACCACACAGCATCGATGTCTTCTTCTATGCAGTCCTGGCTGTTATATAACCAGACCTGTTAAATTAAGGATCACTTTGATGAACTCATTAACAATTTTTCCCTGGTGAGTCCTAGGTCTTCTGGCCTTGATCTCATTAATTGCCCCTTTCGGGGAGCTAGGTGTAGTTTCTCTCCCAATTCTAAATGTAATTTTCAGGGGGATTTAACTTTTTCTCCTTTTCTAGTATCATTCTCCTGTCTTCAGGAACTAAACTGCAGAGAAGACTTCTTCTCTTTAGTCCTCGATTCCCTCTTTTCCTTTATAAATCAAAATTATAGGAGAATCCTTTGGATTCCTTCTTCCTTTTCCAGGGCTTGTTCTGCTGCAGTTTCTGGCCTCTGCTCAGTTCTGTCCTCACCAGTCCTCACCAGCAGGACACAAATAGCCCCTTTCTTTATTTTGGCTGTCCCCAGTTTCATCTGAGGTCCCCACTCCTCCTGGCAGACTGCTTTAACTCTCTCTCTTTCTTGACTGGTCTGCACCAACTATTCCCTATGGGCATGCTCCCACTGGGTCCCTGCTGTGGGTGACTGTGGAGGACATGTGCTGTTCCTCCCCCAGCTCATGTTTACTTATCTTTTGGGGAGAGTGGTGGTGGATCTGGCTTGTGCCTGCAGGTCGTGGAGCCTCATGAGGGTCCAGCATGTGGAGGCTGCTTCTTGGAGGTTTCTGCCCTCCAGCAGTCCTTTGTGGGGTTTTCCATGCTGGGAACGCTGAATGCTGAGATCTCCTCAGCGTCTTCCCTTTAAACTCACTTCTCATTGCGGGTCAATCAGAACCAGTTTCCCGGAGCATGTGTTCTCATGCTCCGGGGACTGCCTGCAGCTGCATTGTCCCAGATGCCAGAGCCATGCTCTGTGGCAGGATCCAGATGGGTGAGTCGCTGGCTGGCCTGGCCATTACCACTGGAGCATAGCAGGGGCTGGGACCCTGTCCCTGCCACTCTGAGAATGAAGAGTCATCAGAGGAGCAAAAGGATACAAAAGGAGGGATTTCAGAGTAGCAAAGAGTCCCTGATGGGGGAAACTGAGGCCACCATAGACAGAGGGCACACCACCATTCCCTCTTGCCCACTCCATGGGGGCAGGCCGGAGGGTGGGATGGGGCCTGGCCCTCGACCTTCAGGCTGCTGACATTTGACATTCAAGAGAGAACCACAGGGTGAATCTTGCATACTGGCCAGATGTACCTTCCCTATGTGACATCCTTAGCACTGGTAGATATAGAATTGTTTGCCTTGCCTGCATTATTTTTATCTGCTATCACTGTGTATCAATAACATTGAGTTGTAGTTGGTCTGAGGGTTTGGGTCCACCGAGAACAAGGTATCTGGGTCATAAATCTAGTACCAATGGTCAGCGGGCAGGCATTTCAGGCCTGGTCACAGGTTTCCTAGGTTTTTTTTATCTGACCTGAGTGTCCTTATGAACAGCTTTGGACAGGGCTGGAAAGAACTGAAAGAAGGGTTGGCACCATTTTGGGCAGAGTACCAAAAACACTTGCAACCTCTACTTGTAAGATGTTGGCATGCCAGGGGCAGATGGCAGGGGAGTCAAGAGGAACCCAATCCTTGTGGCAGTTCAGGCCCCTTCCTTGCCACCTGCTGCAAGCAGCCTGGGCTCCATGATGGATGGCAGGGGCCTGCCCAGAGCCCAGGTCTGCTGTGGCAGACAGCTAGGAGCCTGCAAGTGACTGCACTGGGATCCTCAGAGCCCCAGCCTAGCTTGTTGCCACTGATGGGTGCACACACACCTTGGGCTGGACAGTGGGAAAGACGACCAGGCTGTGGTGCCACAAAAAGGCTCAGGCCCCTTGTGGCTTCTCATCCATCCATCCCAGGTGCGTATGCACCTGCCAGCAGCAACAAGCTAGGCTGGGGTTCCTCAGACTCTGGTTCAGCTGCTTGCAGCTTCCTGGATGCCTGCCAAAGCCAGCCTGGGCTCTAGGAAGGCCCACAGATCCTGGGCTGCTTCAAGCAGGCAGTAGAGAAGCCTGCACTGGGGTCGCAGAGCCTGCTGCTGGCTTTTTGCCAGTGGTGGGTGCACGTGCCTCTGTGGGCAGATGGTGGGGGGAGCTGCCACCTGCCACAGATCCTGGGCTGCTTGCGGCAGGAAGTAGAGAGGCCTGAACTGGGGTCGCACAGCCCTGCTGCTGGCTTTTTGCCAGTGGTGGGTGCACGTGCTTCTCTGGGCAGATGGTGGGGGGAGCTACAGGGGAGAGCTGCAATCCTTGTAGCAGTGCAGCCCCAGCCCCTTCCCCGTCATCCTGCCTGAGGTGCATGTGCCAAACAAAATGCCTTCATATGCATGCCAGGGTTGCAGGCTCCTGAACTAAAGTATATCTAATACATCAGTAAGAGCCCACAAGAAATATTCTTAGATCAGAAGGTCAGAAAATCTATTGGGAAAGAGGGAAAACAAATAATAAAAGACACTGTTATTCTGCTCGTGGCACTCTGAGAAGACTTATGTAGTCATGTGACTACCTTTTCCATCTGAAGGAAACAGATTTTACATCAGTAACTCTGGTAGCTGTTTGGGACAGATGTGGTCTCAGCACTATTGCAGGGGATGGTGGATAATCGTATCTTGTGGACAGTTGATTCTCAAAATAGAAATGTTGCTTATCATAGCCAGCTCTTTAATAGGGAGCTTTTAACTCACATTGGCTTTTCTGAAAGAATTTACCAGGATTGCTTATTTTAGTGTGAACAAATCTTGTGATGAGTTCAAAAAGAACCAAAAGAAACTAGACGCATCTTGTTCAATGGCCTTTTTATTGGACTGAGTCTAATTTGAAGACAAACCCTGCCAACCTTTATTTATGAGCAGTACATCTTGCAGTGGCCTAAGATAGATGTCTGCAAATTTTTGTCTTTGGTTTCATTCAGATCTAGGTATATATGAAACCTTCTCTCTATTAAATGACTTGCTGTTTTGTAGGTATTGCAATCTATAGCTTAAGTGGTTTCTTCTTAATGAACAATGACGTTCTGGTACTAAAGCTTAAGTTCAAAGAGTGAGTGAAATCTAGGTAACACTGAATTAACTTTAATGGGATGTGAGCATACCTGGCACTTCCAGGAATAGTTCATCAAGAGCTATAGATTTTTTAAAGCCCAAGTTAGGGGAGCTTTAATCATAGAATCATTAAAATATATAAGGACCTCAGGTCCTTGATTCTAACTGCCACTCATGGCAGATTTATCCTTTTCTAGATCATCCCAGTTCTTAAAACCTTCCTAGGATACAAATTCCATAGCCTCTCTAGGCAATCTGCTCCAGTACTTAGCCACTATAATACTTAGTTAAACCTTCCTAATATCCAAGCTAAAGATTCCTAGATGCAATTTAAGATTGTTACCTCTTACCCTGTTCCTGCAACCACAGAGAATAGTCAGCTGCCACCCTCTTTATAACCTATCTTTATGTATTTGAAGATTGTGATCAAATCCTTCCTTGTTAAGCTTGACTTACTGTCAATAGTGGATCTAAGATTTTGGAAAGGAGGCTGTAGAGTAAGAGAGACTGGAGTCAGGGCTGGACATGCTGTAGAAAGGCAGGTCACTTCCAAAAGCCAAGGTAGCTCTTCCCTGACTCTCCAGCCACTACAGTTCTATATGGTGAACGAAGATCAAAAGCTCTTGTCTTGATGATGGCTTCAGGGAAGTGTTAATCTGCCCCTTGGTAGCTGCAGCTCCTACCAGCAGCTTTCTGTCCCTGCTCCTCTCCACTATTGCAGGGGATGGTGGTCACTACTGGGAGGAGAAATCAAAAGGTGGTGTGGCTGCATCACTGCACCCGTCCCCGCCCCTGCTTCCTGTTGATGAATCCAGGCTGACTATTCCTGATCATTTTTTATCCTCCAAGTGTTTAGAAATAGATTCTTTTTCTCACATACTCACTTGGTATGTGCCTATACTTACTCTAAATGCTTATGAAGGACAGGACCCAGCAAGTGTTCTTCTGGATGTTTTTATTACATGATTAAGTGGAATTGCAGGGCACTGGGCTCAGTAACAAAGGTGATGACCCTTAACATTTACATGACCTTGTTCCTAATTTTGTCACCCTTAAACACACTGAATATTACCTCATATATTCAATAAGATACCAGTGTCTGACCTATAATGTATTAGAACAGGCCTGTGAGAGTCCAAATGGGAAAGAAAAAGCAAAAAATATGAAATCAAATAGTATAGGAGTATGAATCCTCATAGCAGTTATCACTTTGTATGAAAACTCTACAATTGATTTAAGTACAGGTACATCACCAGTTGTTTTTTCATTTATTTCTAAGGAAAAAAAGAACCATTAATAGGACTATGTATTATACAAACATGCTGTGTAAAGGTCTTAAACATATTTTTGTTTAATTTTAACAATTAGGAAGTAAATAAATAGGAGAAAAAACTCTTGGGTATCTTGGAAAAAGTAGATTTTTATCCCAGTAGTTCAGTAGGATCTACAATGTAAATACAGATGGTATTTGGGGAGTATTAAAGCTACGTATTACTGAATTGATAGACCTTAACAGTTCTTTTGCTCAGGAAGCATTATGCTCTATCATGTAAAAATGTACTCAGGGACATGTAAAATATGGTTTATTAAACATACAGTCCATAACTGAAGTTGTTACAGTTTAATGTATACATTCATAGTTCATGGGTTATTGAGCTAGTAAATTCTAACAACTTGTCTGCACGCCAAACAATCTTTTGTATTTTGAAAAGAATGTCATTCTTTTGGAGCTCCTTTCTTGTCTAATATCCCACAAAAATCAGAACTTTTAATTCTGTTTTCCAAAGCACCTGAGCCAACTGTCCTATGTGCATGGATTTCTTGTATGTATGTGTGTGTGTGTGAGATATATAAATCAGTGTTAAAAAATGCTGAGTTTCCTTCTGTGAAGGAGAGTGTAAAGGTGCTAATTTATTTCCACCCTCCTTCTAAGTTTAAAGAAATGTCTAAGAGGTACTTTTGCAGGGACAAATATTAAATAGTGTGAGTTTTTTTTCAAAGGCTCTAAACAATAAGATATTTGTAGGGAATAAAAGAACTGTAAAAATCCCTAAACAAGTCAATAAAACATTTTAAAGTTTTTTTTGTTTAGCTTATTTGTTTCTTTTTTCACCTGCTGAACATCTAGGTTGGTTTTTGTTTACATGGTTTAGTGAAGAGAGTAAGTGTATTTCTCACTTGCTTTAGACCTTAAGTCAGTGGTTCCCAATCTTTTTATATTCCAAGTACTTTTAGGAAAATGCAATGTCTTAGTTTAATTTGCTTTTTTTGACTCTATAAACATAGTTGTCATGGGATGGGGTCCCTAAGGATGGCTGTGTTACCCCTAAGGATTGACTGTGCCAATTTGGCCCAATGGGCACCCTCTATTCTTGCCCACCACGTCTTGATGGATTTATGATATAGGGAGGCTGCCTTCACGTCCCATTGGACACGGTCCTGATGGATTTCCTTGAACCCTGTGGCTTCCCAGACCCATTGTGGGTCCCGTTCCAAAACAGATGTCATGGAACACCCCAGCCTTATGAACTGTATGCGTGGCTCCAACCGCTCCTTTACCCCAAGCCTTGCAGGTGGCACCGATGCTATCCTGTCTAGGCCTTGCTGTAATTGGCCCCCTTGTCCTCTCTTTGGGCTCTCTGCAGCCCTGTTGCTACACCTCTCTGGCGCTGGGGTCTGTGCACCCCAAATGCTGCGCCCTCTCTGGCACCGGGGTCTGTGCACCTCAAAATCTGCATCCTCTCTGGCACTGGGGTCCCCACGCTGCAGTGGGCCCCCACTGAGGCCTCCTCCTTCCCCAAATAGCCTCACCCAAACCACCAGTGGTATACAACAGCAAACAAAACATAAGCCCCTGGGCTATAACATAATACAAAAATCCGGATGTGCTCTGACCCTTTAAGAGAATCAGATTTCATCCCTAGCACTAAATGTCTAGTAGGCAAGGGTACCTGTGGAGCTGATAGAGCCCCCCCTGAGCCCTAGGTGCAGCAAATCAGGCAGTTGCAGCATCACTGGGCACTTTCTCCCTGGAGGCTCTTTCCCCTCTGGCTGCTAGTCAGGGAACTACCTTTCTGGCCTCATTCCTGGGATTTATATATAAGCCAGGCCCTGCCCCTTCTCGTCAGCTGACCGCTGGCAGGTGTGGCCCAACTAACTTATTTTGGCTGCCCTGGTAACCAGCAGCTGGGGCTCCCTACTGACTGGTAAGACTCTCTCCCTAGCAGCTCCAGCCCTTAAAAGGAGCAGGACACCCTAGTGCCCTATGACAATAATAAAGCAATTTTTCTGAAAAGAGCTCAGGAAGACCCAACAGGTCAGAATGGTTTTGATAAGAGATTCCTGTTTGTAATTCCTGGTTTATCTTGTGAATTGTGTGCAGGTATTTGCCCACCTAACAGTGCTAATCATAGAATCATAGAAAATTAAGACTGGAAGGGACCTCAGGAGGTCATCTAGTCCAACCCTCTGCACAAAGAAGGGCCTTAAAAACCTGTAAGGATGGAGATTCCACAGCCTCGCTGGGTAATCTGTTCCAGTGCTTCGCAACCCTACTACTGAGGGTTTTTCCTAACATCCAAGCTAAAATTCTCTTGCTGAAACTTGAGACCATTGCTCCTTGTTCTGTCATCTGCCACCACTAAGAATAGTTTAGCTCCATCCTCTTTTAAATCACCCTCTGGGTAGTTAAAGGCTTCTATCAAATCTCCCCCTCAGTCTTCTCTTCTGCAGAATAAATAAGCCTAGTTCCCTCACCCTCTCCTCAAAAGTCATGTTCCATAGCCCCCTAACCATTTTTGTTGCTCTCTGCTGGACTCTTTCAAATTGGTCCACATCCTTTCTGTAGTCAGGGCCCCAAAACTAGACATAGTATGCCAGATGTGGCCTCACCAGTGAATAGAAGGGAATAATCACTTCCCTTGATCTCCTAGCAATACTTGTACCTATGCAGCTCAGTATGCCATTAGCCTTCTTGGCAGTATCCATTCCTGTTGAACGTTAATGTGTAATTGATGTCAGTCTCGCCTTAATTTAGGTAGTCAATTAGTCTTGGATTGTTATCACCTTTTCCGTAAGGTTTTCCTTTTCTTTTTTCTTCTTTTCTTCTACTAAGGCAGTTGTTGCTCTTCAGCCAGCTGGCTGAAGACTGCCAGGACCCTTCTTGATGCAATATTCCTCACACCCACACTTTTGCCTGCCACAACTTGCTGAAAAGGGAGAAAGAAGAAAAGTCTGGGTGTGTAGTTTTTTGCACAATTGGTCCTTATGTCCGCCTTAGTATAGTGAGGGCTCCACCAACCCCTATAGCCTCTCCCATTCCACTGGATGTTAACTTATAGTCCATATAATCTGCCAGAGCCTGTCAGAGTCATTCCCATGGCTCAAATAAGTCACCACTAACTTTGTCTTGGTTAGCTTCCAACAGGGCCTTAGAAAAATGACCTGTTTTGAGTTTAAACAACCTCCCAGCTTATGTGCAGGTAGTTACTCTTCACTATCGCTCTGTGTCTAGGAGGATTCTTCCCCTCTTCCCAGGTGGAGGAAACAAAGTTAACTTATCTCTGTCCTTCTATTCAGGTCTTTATGATACCTCCTTCTCAATCCTAGGCTGCTGTGCTGAAAGCTGCTTTGTCTTGGCTTCTTCCCTATCAGCTTTCTCACTAGAGCTGACTCCCTGAAGAGCCTTCCTTGCAGCTTCCTGAATGCTCCCAGCTGTTTCCACTCTCACTTTGTTGGACTGGGAAACTTACAGTTCTGATTGTTCCTCCCTTCTCTGTTCCGAGTCTGTCTTTATAGCGGAGCTCTGTTCCTTCCTCGTCCCCTCCAGAAACACCAGGAGAAGAAGGATCCCCCTATGGCTCTGTATAGCTTAGGTGATGATATAGATACTTGCAAGCACCCTTTCAACCCCAGTGTCTTATTTTCTGCCTCCGGTATCTCTTCACTTCACACACTGTCAACTCATATCCAGCTCATTGTCCATTGTAACACCAAGGTACTTTTCTGCAGAGCTGCTGCCCAACCAGGTGGTCCTGAGCCTATAGTGGTACATGGGATTGTTCCATCCTAAGTGCAGGACTTTGCAGTTCTCCTTGTTGGACCTCATGAGATTTCTTTTGGCCCAATCCGCCAATTTGTTTAGGTGACTCTGAATCCTAGCCCTACCCTCTAGTGTATCTACTATAACCCCCAGCTTGGTGTCATCCACAGACTTGCTTTGGGTGCAATCCATCCTATTTTACAGATCGTAAATAATGATATTGATCAAAAACAACCCCAGAACCGGCCCCCAGGGCACTCCACTAGATACGAATTAGACCTGACAATCCAGCCAGCTTTCTATCCACCTTACAGTCCATTCATCCAACCTGTACTTCCTTAGCTTGCTTGCAAGAATGCCGCGGAAGACGGTATCAAAAGCCTTGCTAAAGTCAAGGTATATTATACCCACTGTTTTCCCTGCATCCACATAGCCAGTTGGTCAGGCATTACTTGCGCTTTGGTAAATCCATGTTGACTGCTCCTGATCACTTTCTTTTCCTCCAAGTGCTTAGAACTGGATTCCTTGAAGACCTGCTCCATGATTTTTCCAGGGACTGAGGTGAGGCTGTCTGGTCTGTAGTTCCCTGAATCCTCCTTCCTTTTCTTAAAGATGGGGCACTATATTTGCTCTTTCCAAATCATCTGGGACCTCTCCCAATTGTCACTAGTTTTCAGAGATAATGGCCAGTGGCTCTGCAATCACATCAGTCAACTCCCTCAGCACCCTTAGATGCATTACATCTAGTCTCATGGACTTTAACAAATCCAGCTTTTCTAAATTGTCCCTAACCTGTTCTTTCACTAGTGAGGACTACTTACCTTCTCCCCAAACTGTGCTGCCTGGTGCAGTAGTGTGGGAGCTGATTTTGCCTGTGAAGCCTGAGGTAAAAAAGGTATTACATACTTCAGCTTTTTCCTCATCATCTGTCATTTCACTAATATTGTGCAGCATCCCACAGCACCCTTATAAAGTTCTTGGGGCTTCTCTGGTTGAGAATTACTGCCTTAAGTAGTAATTTACACCTGTGCAAAACTGGAACTAAAAGTCTACAACTGAAAATAGAAGCATTTTTGCTTACCTTGATGCCAGTCTAAGAAGTTCAAGACGAAAGGTAATTAGTCCCATTTAAAACTTCCTCCTGATAAATTGCACCATGTTTCATTTTCTTTCTATGTTTATTGTAATTACCAGTAGCAAAACTAGAGGTGGGCAAAAGTGGGACCCACCCTGGCCACCAAGTTAGGAGGGGCATCAGAATCTCCCCTCAACCCCATGCAGTCTGTACTCTGGCAGGAAGAGCAGCCCTGTGGCTTACCCTTTCTGGGAACTCCTAAACAGTCTCCAGCTGCTTTGCCCACTCCACCTGTTGCTTTTAAAGCAGGAGAAGCCAAAAGCAGACAGAGTTCAGATCCTGTGGTCCGCTGTCCCTGCTCTCCACTTTTGGAACCCATGCATGCCCCTGCCCTCCCCCTGCTCTCCTGCAGGGTTTGCCTAGCTGCCAGCTCTACTTGTTATGCCATTGGCTATTACTACTAGATTAAAGTACTCATTGTTAAAAGGAAGATGTAATAGCAGTAGGATTTTTGTCTGGATTTTCTATTGGCTTTAGTAAGGGAGTGCATAATATATGAGATACCTCCTCTGATCAGAAACCTCTCTTCAGTATGTCGTCCAAACAGATCACAAAACATGTCCAGAGGATTTTTCACTCACACCACAACTGAGAAAGTGACTTCTATGGGTTCTACTCCTTGTTTTTGTAAGAAAACCTCATTGGGCTAGAACAAGTTGGTAATGATTTTGATGCAGTGATCACTTTACTGTTACTGTTCAACAAAGCAACCTCTCCTGACTATTTGCAGTGATGTGATGAGAACCAAAAGGAGAGAACCAGTGAAGAAGGGTTTATTTAATTCCTTGGGAAAATGGAATTTCTCATGGGCCAAACAACAAATTGCAAAGGGGGACATTTGGTTATAATGCATGTTAACAAGCCACTATCTGTCTGAATATTGGTTCACGAAGTGCTGGAAGGGTTTTAGAACATGCCTCAGAAAAGAAAGAAAATTCATATTTGTTTAGCTTATGGAGCTTTGTTTTGTGAGGAGTATTATTTTCTTTGAAAGGTCACTTTTGTCTTATACTTTCAAGATTTATTTTCCACTTACACACTTTTAAATGGCTGTGTGCCCCCTTTCTCCCCGCTCCCCCCACCCCCCCCGGTAGTAACCTGACTTTTAATCTAGGCCATAAAAAAAGAAGAAAGAACTGAAGTAAGAAGGGATGTAGTAATTTACCAAAAGTCACTGATGAAGCTGGAATAAGAGTCTAGATTTTTTTAAGTTACATTTGTTTTAGACAGGCTTTGAGCAGGGATGTTTCTGCCTTTGGCAGGAGCTTGGATAAATTACTTCCTGAGGTCCCTTTCAGTCCTATTTTCCAATAATTCTGTGTTTATATGACTAAGACAAAAGACTTTGAGACCATCCTTTGCTCCTCTGTCAAATTAATAACACCTCAGAAATCCTTAGAACATAATTTTCATGCAATTAGCTGACATTCTGCATATGCTCAAACATATTTTGAAGTAATTTTTCACAGGTAGCTAGTGATTATTTAGTTCGTTTTCAAATCAGACCAATTAGAATTAATAATACAATTTAATTTTATTTTTCAGGTTTATTCTTTATATAAATTGATAATATGTTACTTGCCACCATCTTCTTTACTGTCCCAAACTTTATTTCAGAAAACAAAGTTTTGATTGAACCACATCATATTATTAATTTTGAGACTTTATTAGGAACATAAAAGCAATAGAAACATGTCTTGAAAATTGTAATTTTGTTTTTTAACAAGTATAGGCATATCATTTAACCATTTTTCTTTGCCTTTAGCATGCAAAATAAGTATTATGACAGATTATATGAATTCACTAAGATTCTAATTACATGTGGTATATAGCCAATATCACTGTTTTAAGGATATTTCTGCATAACACAAATAATGAAATAGCATGTTAAATCATGACAAATCAGAATGAAATGTAAAAGAGGCAAACATTGTGAAATAGGAAATAAAATCCTTACATTTCCTTGATTAGCAGTAAGTGTGACTTTTAAGAATTAATCTTTTGTAAAGTGTGACATTTCTTCTAAAATATGACATTTCCCCCTGTGAATAGTATGAGTTCTTTGCCTTCACTTGTGCATTGGGTTTTAGAATGGGGAATTTTTTTTTTAAAGAATGTTGCTCTTATGTCAGAAGTCATGCCATATGGGGAAAAGCAGAATTCATTATCTCTTTTAAAAAATATTAATGAAACTTGACTGACATTTTACAATATCTAAAATACTGATCAGTTGGTTTAATTAAAACAAGATGCTCAGTTCTGTGCATCTTCAGTGCATAAGCTATTTTAAGCCCTTTAGATACTCAGGTATGTAGTTGAAAATTATTTTAGATTGACTTAAATTACTTATTTTGTTTGCAGATACCTCAAATCAGCTATGCATCCACAGCTCCAGAACTAAGTGATAACACCAGGTATGATTTTTTTTCCCGAGTGGTTCCACCTGACTCATATCAAGCCCAGGCCATGGTTGATATCGTGACAGCACTTGGATGGAACTATGTGTTGACCCTGGCTTCAGAAGGAAACTATGGAGAGAGTGGTGTAGAGGCATTTACTCAGATCTCAAGAGAAATTGGTAAGTGTACATTTATCATATTTTATATTTATAGCAGACAGGTTACTAAAGTTTGAGCATCACTAAACACTGTTTGGGTCTATGTGGAATAATTGGAGATCCTGCAGATGCATGACCTAGACTGTCTACTCTTGAGAGAAACAGACTATATTATGAATGATTTTTCTGTTTGTGGGTCTGTCAAGGTGACACTTCAGTACTAATTTAGGAAGGAGAATTCCTCACAAAAGCAAAAAATGCAAAAAAGATTTTACTCACTTTGGAAAGGGGAAGCTCTCTAATAAATTAGAGGGTATGCAGACTTCATAAATGGCATTTAATATAATTCTTTAAGACCAAAACTTATATTAGCAGGTTTTTAAAATAAATTGCATTTGACTGTGGCCAGATATAGAGGGGACCTGATTGGGTTATTTTTTTGGACAATTGTGATCCTATAACCCCCAAAGTCTAGTCATGACAAGTCTAATTAATGGACTTTTTAATCAAGCTGTTAGAAAAAAAAATTCTTATCAAGCACAAAGGCATATCCTAATGGTTTTTATTTCAGGATGAAATGTGCTATATACATATAGGCAATATTATGAGAAGTCAGGTGGACCTTTCCTCACAGTCCAGTAGTTATTTCTGGCCTGAAAAATCTGCTGGATCTTTCCTCACAGTCCAGTAGTTATTTCTGGCCTGAAAAACTGGCAATTTTTTAGGAACAATAGATTTTAGACTCCAAGGAATGAAGGAAGAGAGCCATAGGTGATTTGAAGGAGGGATGAATTGATCTTTCAGCAACTGAACCAAAGTGAACTAGCACAAATAAAGTAACCTTTAATTTACAAATTCCTCAAACAATCCCACAAGCCTTCCCCATAAAAAGCTTGGACTTTTTATTTATTGGATTTGCACCATGGTCTGGAGACCGTCATCTGGTCTCAAACAGTTAGATAAGGGATAAAGGGAAATATCACTCAGATATGTAGAATGTCTTAAAAACACAGCCACTTTAATTGAATGTAGGGTCCCATGGATCCCATGCATTTATGCAACATGTTTAATGTTCCATGTGAGACCTGCCAATAGATAAGTTGCTTCCTTTCAGTAATTTCTGAAGTTTCCATGTGGTCTTTATATGGCAGCTGAAGTAGGGGGGATTACAATTATCTGATCTGGAGGTGACTAGGATATGGATGACTGCCAGGAATGCAAAAGAAAATACTGCAAACAGCACACTAAGCACTAACAAATAGGAAAAGCATGATTTGCCACTGCTGCAAAATAGGCTTCCACGTGCAGCTGAAAATGGAGGAGGACTTTTACATGGAAGAGCCCTCATGGCTGATGATTTATCACCTAATACTGCCTTGTGAATTTTTTCAGACAGAATAATAGAAAATAACTCAAGCATAACTTTTCATGTCTTCCAGAGCCTATAGGAATATTATCCCAATCCCACTAATGATTATACCATTAATGATTTGGATGATGGGATCAAACACACTGTTAGCAAATTTGCAGATGACACGAAGTTGGGTGGATTTGCAGATACTTCAGAGAGTAGGGTTAGGAACCAGAATGACCTGACTAAGCTGGAGAAATGGTCTGCAATCAATCAGATGAGATTCAACAAGGACAAGTGCAAAGTCCTGCATTTTGGGACAGAGTAATTGCATACATCAGTATAGACTGGGAAACGACTAGGTAGGCTGCAGTACTGGAGAGAAGGACTGGGAAGTTACAGTGGCACCATAAGCTGAGTATGAGCCCACAGTGTACTCTTGTTGCATAAAAAGCTAACAGCATGCTGGGTTGCATTAACAGGAATGTCACTGGCAAATCAAGGCCAGTGATTCTTCTACTCTATTCAGCAATGGTGAGGCCTCATCTGGAGTATGTGTCCTATGCTGGAGTATGTGTCCTGTGTTGGGCCCCCAACATCAAGAAGCATGTGGACAGTTTGAAGGATCCCACCACAAAGTAACAAAAATGAATAGGGGCCTATAAGGCAAGACTTATGAGGAAAGGCTGAACTAGCTAGGGCTATTTATTCTGCAGAAGAGAAGGCTAAGGTGGGGGTTTGATAACCTTCAAATACCATTTTGATTACAGAGAAGATGGAGATGTACTTTTTCTCTATGGTTGTAGGAAACAATACTAGGAGTAAGGGCCTCAAGCTACAGCAGGGGTAATTTGGATTTGGAGATTAGGAGAAACTTTCTGATTATGAGGGTGGTCAAGAAATTTTGGAATCTCTGTTCTTGGAAGTTTTCAAGAACATGTTAGACACTTGTTTGGGATGGTTTAGTCCTGGATGATTCTGCCCTAAGCAGGGGGCTGGACTAGCTGATTTTATGAGATCCTTTCCAGCCCTCTTCACACAATGGAGGTTGCAATTCCCCAAATGGTTCAGGAACTTCAGTATGCAAAAAACAGGGAATATTAATATAGAAGAGATGACTTTACATTTTTCCATTCAAGATGTAGCTCTACCTTCACTAGGAATACAAATCTATCTTAGTCCAAGATTTTGCCTTCAAAATAGATACAACACTTTTTTCTAAAATCAAGTGAAGCTAATCCATATTTACTGGGCTATTTACTATTTGATACATTTAAAGATTGTGATCAAAACTTCAGGGATGCGCTGGTGGAGGAGGGAAAAACACTCTTGGCTATCTTACATATTCAGAATGTAGAATAAGAATTGGAAAAAAATATGTCACAGTCTATTGAGTTTAGAATAATGCTGATTTGATTACATCAAATTGTATTACAATACCTTATTGATTTTGTTGACATATTTGAGGAGAAATAAAAAAAATCCAATAATACTGAAATATTTTGTTTATTGTATTTGTTTTAAATTGTTGTATTTTTAATGTAATAGATTATAAACATTTAAAACTAATTATTAAATGTTTATTCATATAAATTTCAAAATAAGAAATTTGAAAAAAAATTTTGACATGAAAAAACTTTTAGATAAGTACAAAAGAAAATATTTTATTTCATAAAAAATTTAAGCTTTCAATTTTTGGTCTTGATTTGGAATGAGCAAAATTATGAACTCTCAATTTCCTATGTGGCATAAATTCCATTAACTTTCAGCCAGCTCTATTTGTATAACTGGTTCTGTGGTTCATATTTTCATCACGCTTCCATATGTTGAAGGCCATCTGTATACTTGAAAAAATCTGTGAATGTGATCCACGGAAAGGTGAAGGCCAGGGGTCCTTCTGTTAAGTTTTAGTGTCTAGCCAGGATTCTTATTTGGAGTCTATTGGCTGAAAAATCATTTTTACTTGGAACCATCTGCAACCCAGCTGGTACTATTAACCTCTGAAAGTAGATGATTAAAATAGTTACCCAATCTAATTCATGCCCTGTTTCACAAATATGAGAATAAGGTGGATCAGTCCAACACTAACAGTTGTGTGGTCCTATTAATGCAAATGGTATTAGGCTGTATTAATGATGTCATGATCAAACTGACATTTCAAGATTAGATCAATCTAGTATAGTACTGATATCTGTCAGGAAATTTACAATATTGTGAACCCTAAGCACTGAGTTGGGGTCTCAAGAAACATGGTACTGGCCTAAAAGGAAGAGATTTTAAAAAGAACACATTTTGTTGTCTTGGTATTTGTGTTTTTACTTTCACCTCATTAGGGCTAGAAACTTTGTTTTGTTAAATTAAAGATTTAATTACCATATAATCAGTAGAACCCATTATCTGGGCATATAAAAAAATCACCCAATCTCATGGGTGGCTTTCTTGTTACTTATCACATTATCACCATAGCAATGGTGATGATTATCAGGAACAGGACCTCTTGTGCTAGTTGACATAAAACTGCATAGGCTAAAACAAATCCTGCCTGCAATAATTTACAGTGTAATTTAAGATAAGTAAATACCAACAATGGGCAAATTGGAAGTAAGGACAAGTTTAATAGTAATAAGATAACAGCATTGTAGTGGAAAATAATTCATTTGTGGAAACAAAGTGAGACAAATGCTTGCTTTCCTCACTGAAAAAAATTACCAACTAAGAGGATATGTGAGATCACAGTTTTCAAACAATAAATTAGAAAAAGTTTTCCTAAATCTGGCAGTAAGTGGCAGAATAAGAACAGAATGCATTGTTGTTTCTGGTGAATTGTTTTTTATTATCCTTTTAAAATAGAAAATAATTTCAGAGCCTTGCTTATCTGTTGGATTATAAAAATGAATGCTTCTCACTCATTGGACTCTTTCAATAATTTACAGTTTGATTGGCCATCTATTTGGTTTCAGCTCCTTGCTCACCAACTCCAGAAGAAATTGGTTCTCTAATGAAATGTAGAACACTGAAAAGATCAAAGTCGTACCATATTACTATGCCATGGAATGTGTTAGGTATTCAACTCTCCTCTCATTTTAACGACAAAGATCATGTCTAGTACAGAACATAGTTGAAAATTAAATATTTTACAATGCAAAAAATGTAATGGAAAAAAGAAATGGTAGGAATTCTGACTCTGTGTAGAGGACACCATGGTAGATTTATAGTCTTCTAGTTCCTATTAGAAAGTTTGTAGGTGATTGGGTATGGTGTTTTATGTCGGTATATTTGCCACAAGAATGTTATAGAATAATATACCATTGTACCATAATATACCATTTAATATAAAATTACAATGTTCAAGAAATCCTTGGCATGTTCAAAGGAACTTAAAAAAGAAACATAAAAAACCCTTATTGAAATGGTCAAGTACAGTAAATTTCCTGTCTTTGCTTACCATTCATTCTTTATGCCCGGAGGCTGTTTAGTAAATTTCTAATCAGCTTATTTTTACTGCTTCGTTTCATCATAGCATCACAGTGGAATTACCACCAGGAATAGAAGTGTGGGAACTTTTCCTTTTTCAGGATTTGGCAGTGTTTGGTTTGATTGATTAGAAGTAATCTCTTTTGGGTCAGGCTACTTGCTTAGCTTAGTGCATTATTTTTATTTCAAAACTAATTACATTCCTTAACAGTATTGGGGGACAGATTCTATCATCACCGGTAACTGACAAAACAACAACATGAGCCCTACTGGAAAATGGTTGTCTCTTATGGCACACTATTAATAGGATCCATCCTTCTGGATCAAGGTATTGCATGAGAGGTCACCGGGACTTTTGATGCATTCGCTAGGTAGGAATATGGAGGAGTAGAGGCTGCTTAGACTTTTCATCCCCTCCAAAGACCATTGAGACAGAATCCAAAGGTCAGAGTCTAAACATTAGTGTCTCAATGGAAGTAGTTATATGCACACCCAGGAACTGAACTGAGGTCTTTTTTGAGGCAAAGAAGGAATCTCCTACTGAACCACAACACCAGGTGTGACACTATTAATGGAGAGGATAAAAATGATAAAATCAGAAAAGTGTAGTTGATTATTGGGGAAAGATGAAAACATTCAACACAGTCTGTCTGTTTTTACTCATGAGCGCAAAATAGCATACCCTGCTAGGGAAAGACAACGTAGGGTCAGAACTACAGCTGCGGTAATTTGGCATTGACATCAGTGGAGGCATGTTGACTTAACTCTGCTGAGGACCATGTGCATAGTTTTAATAGGAATTCTGTACATTTTTTCATGGGATTTCTTTCTTTCCTGCATCTTGATAGAGTGTGGTTAATAACTTTCTTCTGAGAGGTACTACTGTGATCAAATTGTATGGTGTCCTGTTTTATGATGAAAAATGGTGCCATGATAACTACATATTTCATGAATGTCTGCAACAATACTTACTAGATTTTCATTATATGTTAGTTTCTGTGCACGTTATTTCAAAGATGGTTTGATATAGGTGAGCTAACAATACTGAATGGATTACAAAAGGGGAAACTGTTGGATTATCCATGTGTTTTTGCAAATGCTTGTACATAGCTGTGGATATGCTGTGAATCATTCCATTGTACATTTCCCCAAAGCACTGCATTACCTTCTGCCTTTAATATCTCTCAGACTTACTCGGCTCTGAAGAGCAAAAACAAAAAGCCGAAGCTGAATGAAAATATTTTTTATTTTGCTTTTTAATTGGTACAAGAAGCTTGTAAAACTACTTGCTGTCTTATCTGTGAAACTATTTTATATTCAAATAACAGGACAGAGAACTTAGCCCTTTCTTTCCATGCCAAAGGTGCTTGGTGCCCTTAGAAACCATTGCAGTAGTAAGAAAAGATTGATTTCTATTTGAATGAATGCTCATTTCCTGCAGTTACCTTGATATACCATCAATATCAAGTATTTAATGTTTTTACAAGATAGTGGTAGCAATCTTGTAGGTAAGTGGCTTACTTGAATTTCTATTTATAATGAGATAAAAGAAATCCAGAAAACAAAAGTCCTTCAGTTTGAGGACAGAAAGAATGCAATATGTGGAATGTAACCTTTATTCTCAGAGATGTTCCTCACTTTAGAAAATGGTACACAATTAAATTATTTTTCACAGCTAATAATACTCCAACACTGTTACAAAGGGGAAACCTTTTAATTTAAGTGTAAGTTTTTTACTTTTATATTTATGTGATTGAGCTCTATTGATAACACTTATGTCATGCTTCAAAATGTAAGTTTTATTAACGCTATACAACTGGCTACAAGAGCTTTAAAGACGTGTTTGAAAAATTGCGGAATCAGACTGTGTGGGTGTGCTAGTATAACAGGTGCTTTAAAATGATCCTAAGATATTTTAATATTTTTTATTTTTTACCAATTGTTGGAGTCTGATAAAACACCATTTTGTTTTTTAGCCTTAAAATACAGGGCCATTTTTATTTCTTACTTTTGTATGTGCTAATCAATATGGTGATCAGCAGTTTCAATTATGTTTAAATTTTCTTCTGATAATAATTGTATTGTTAGTGGGTCATACGACTTCTTTATAAAACCATACACAAGGGCATTTTGTATTCAACTGAACTGAGTTTTTATCAGCACTGTTTATGACCAGATAGTAGAGGCTGACTAATGCAAATTTACGTACCCATTTGCTACCAGTTCCTGGTTTGGGTGCCTTTTTTCTCTCCTTATTAGTCCATTCCAGTATTATATTTCATATTTTATATACATAAACTGTCTTTTTGGACCATATAGAGAGTTTGGATTTGGAAAAATGCAACATAAGAAGAGCCTGTCTAGAAGTTCTTTTGTATGTACAGTCCCTGATATCTATAATGCAAGCTGTGAGTGGACAGGACTTTGTTCAAGTTTGGTTTTATACCTCCTTAAAAGAGAAAAATGTAATATTAGTGGTGAAGGCAATGTAACCAATCCCAGACCTCATAAAAATGGGACACAAAAAGGACGTATCCTTGAATATTTAATCCAAGGACACAGAATCATAGAAAAATAGGTTTGGAGGTCATTTAGTCCAACCCCCTGCTCAAAGCAGGACCACCCCCAGCTAGATCATTCCAGCCAGGGCTTTATCAAGCTGGACCTTAAAAACCTCTGAGGATGGAGATTTCACCAGCTCTCTAGGTAATCTGTCCCAGTGCTTCACCACCTTCCTAGTGAGAAAGTTTTATCTAATATCCAACCTAAACCTCCCTTGCTGCAACTTGAGACCATTGCTTCTTGTTCTGTTATCTGTCACCACTGAGAACAGTTTAGTTCCATGCTCTTTGGAACCACTCTTCAGGTAGTTAAAGGCTGCTATCAAATCCTGTCTTGGTCTTCTCTTCTGCAGACGTATTTTCAGACATGCACATATTCTCAGTCTTGAAAGTTATATTCATTTTAAACTTCTTATTCTTTCCAGCCAACTTAATATATTTCTAATTATGCAATAATATCATTTTAAAAAGAAAATACAGGAGAAGATAAATGGCTCACCAATAATAAGTGAGATCTAAGGATGCTGCTTTAGAAGTTTACTGATAATAATGTTGCTTCTGGGTTGTCAACCCAAAGAAAATATTGCATCCTTGTATATTTGAAAACTGTATTTACATTAATAATTTGGAATTGAATTGAGTGTTCATGAAAGCTGCCTGAATAGAGACTTAAGACTCTAAGAGACTTAATTTGTCTCTCTCCACAAAATGTGTACCAAAAAGGTATCAGCTGTGCAAGCTCCCTCATTCCTATTTATCCACCACTGTGACTTATTCCTGTTTATACCTGGGGAGAGAAAACAAAGTTAACCTTAATTTCTGAAAATATCTCTGTTCAGCAAAGCACATACAATGGGCCTTTAACATGGACTTGCAGTTAAGCACACATTTAGGCATTTTCCTGAACATGGTTCAACTGAAGCACATGCCTAAGTGCTTCCCTGAATCACGCACTTAGTGTTCATGCATATTTAATATTCAGACAGTGCTTAAAACTGAGATCACCAATTCTTTTTGCATTGGCCAAGCAATCAGTAGACAATAGGGATAGCCAATCTTTTCTGTCCTGCATTGGGTTGGGACCCAATTTCATATATTACAAATTGCTTTGAACACTTTTCAAGTAGTAAGCAGAACTTATATGCCAAATAAGCTTAGTGGGGCAAGGTGTTTTTATGTTTGTATATTGTAACATAGTGAAGCTTAACTTGGTTGTGGCCATAGAAAACACTGCAACAAATACTAAGTGATTACTATAATGTATAGATTCCCATTACTGCAACCACTTGGCCATTTTTAAAATTTTTCTCATGTAAGTAGGCCAGTTGCTGTCATGACTCTTGTGAATAAGTTAAGTATATAAGATTTGCAGAATGGAGTCAACAGTTTTTCAATTCACTTGAACACCAGGCAATACCATGGGAATAACTAATGCAAATTCAAATATGGAGACGAGTGCTCAGAAAAGCAAACATTTATTTTAGGAGTACTTTAAATGCAATATTTTGTTGGTACAGCATTATAACTTATCCATGTTACCTAGTTCATGATTTTTAAATTTAAAGATAGGAATTAAATTAAACATGCATTAATGCTAATTTTAAGGAAGCAGTGCTATTAGATCAAAAGTGTGGTTTTGTTGAAATACAGTAAGTGGTATTTAATACTGAATATCTGTGTGCTCATTATATGGTTTTCCAAATGCACAGACTTTAATGTAGCAAAGGTTTAGTATTACAAGAATCAGGGTAGAAACTGAAATCATTGGCTCAAACATAAAATCGATTACAACAAGAAATAAGATGTACATTTTTAATATTAAAGGTAATTAACCATTGGAGCAACTTTTACTAAAGGATATGATGTATTTCTGATCATCACTTGGAGTCTAGATTCATTCTCTGTGAATGCATCTACATGAGACATTTACTACACAGTTGAATAATTAACTGTGCAATAAACATTGCAGGGCACCGTTATACATGCTCTGGGGGTGGGCGACATGGCACTTTAATTAGATCAGATCTAAGAGCTGCTCTAATTAAAGCTCTGCCATGTTACCTGTCTCAGCATCCCTGCACCTAAAAATGGTGGTGGGGCACTTATTTGATGAGCCGTAGTTCATGTGTCCTCACTTCCATTTTTAAGTGTTGGGACGCTGATACATGAGATGCAGGAGGCTGTTGGAACGTGGCAATTGCCCCTGCAGACTTGACTCGATGCACTGGAATTCCAGCATGTTGGAGTAGCCTCTGCTCTTGTGTATAGGTGCCCTCAGCATCTACACATGTACCCCTATTAATAAACTCCTCAGCAGGGTAGAACTTGTAAATTATATATACTACCTTGCTGCTGAGTTTTTTATTCTGGAGCAGCACATGTTTTGACATTGAGTTAGCTGGCTGGGGCACAAAGCTGCTTCAGTGTTGGGGCTGCTTGCTGGCTAGCGCTCTACTGAAGCACTCTTGTGGTCCAGCCAGCTCCTCTGCAGCACACTGAGTGTGGTCAGAGCAGCCCTGGGCTGGCAGGCTAACCCCCTGGGTCTCCTGACAGCTGAAGCTGCTCTGACGCGGCTCAATATGCTGTGGTTCGGGCGCATGTGTAAACTGTGCACTTGGGAGCTTCCTGGGAACAATAAACTGTGAATCAACAAGTTCCCCGGTTTATGTCTGTGCATTAATGCCAGATGTATAAATACCCTGGATGTAGTATGCTTTATTTTGAGTACAAAATGTTGATCTAGATCTGGGATGGTTTAGATCAGGAGAATCGCTGACTAAACTCCGTAGTCCTTATTATGTTTGAAGTCAGACTATATGATCATGATGATCCCTTCCATCCTTAAAAGCTATGCTTATAAAAAGTTAGTGTAAACACAAAGGTATTTGATGTAATGGCTACTCTTAGTCATGAGGAAAATAAAATTCCTTTAATGTTGTTGTTGATATAATTTATTATTATTGTACCTAAGAGTTCACCTGAGAGTTGAGAACTCTTTGCACTAGGCACAGTATACATGTAAAATGAAAACACCAGCTTTATCCCAAATATTTTATAAATGCCTAAAACTACATACATTCCTCTATGAATATAGACAAATTTCATTAAAAAAAAAAACAACAACAAAAAAAATTGCATATCTGATAGCACTCATGGGTTATTTGCAGTTTTTGCCTGAGTAGATACTTTCACCATAAATGCAGTTGCTCAGAGAAGGAATGATCTGAGGTGAAGTACTGAAGACATACAATAGTTGCACACTAAGACTGGCTGTGGTTTCTTTCCATTATTCTATAATGGTCTTGGTGCTGGGGATGCAAGATGTCAAATATGCTGATGTGGTTTCCACAGTGGTTAAAGTTAATTTAGACAGAGTCCATTGATAACTTGTCCCCAAAACTACACAAATGTGTACATTCCAAATGGGATTTTTCCTTTACAAAGTACTGACTATTGGTTCTTCTTAAAAATCACCTCTGGTACTACCATTCTGCAGTATTTGTGGTTTCCAGCAATGTTTAGTGTGGGATCTTTTGTATTGGGGAAGTGTGAATATTCACTGAAAGTGTACAACTTAAATTGGGGATACAAGCCACTGTGAATCAGTGCGAATGAACCCTTTCAGTATAGCCTCTAATATTTTAAGTCTTCATAGCATGAAGGTCTTTAATTATTTCAGTGTTTTTAAGTACATTCACAGAGCATTGACAGAAGAAAGGACCAAAAGGATGCTGGTTTTGTCTGCACTCACGCCTCTTTTTCACTTCTAAAAATTCAGAATATTTAAATTACAATTTCATCCAGATTCTACTAGTTTAGGGTTAGTAGGTTGATCTACTAAAAAGACTCACCTGTAGATAAATGTATTCAGGTTTATTGTTTTTAAGAAAGCCAATGTGCCAGTGTAGATTTAAGTACAAAGCAAGGAAAGGTGTGATATCTTTTATTAGATCAACTAAAAAGTTGGAAAGATTGTTCTTTGCAAGCTTTTGGGCACACACATCCTTCTTCAGGCATAGGGATAGTCTGGTGGTGTTTTGTGTGCTCTCCTGGGTAGAACAGAACCCAATATGTAAAATGCAGGTCTGTGAACATGCATTTTCACATGGCAGTGGGGATTGGAGGGAATGGGAGACGGTAGGTGTGAGACAAATAGGTTGGGTGGGGGGGAATGGGAATTGTTGACTTTGTGATAGAATGTAGCTTATAAAATGCAGATAGGTTACCTGGAAGTAGAATTACTCAAGAACTGCACCATCAATCCCATGCTATACTAAGATATATAGATGACATCTTCATCATTTGGACCAAAAATCTGAAGTCTCTGATTAGGTTCCATCATAAATTCAATAACCTTCACCCCTCCATCAGACTCTCTCTAGAATACTCCAGTACCAACATTTCCTCTTTAGACACTATGATCAATATCCAGAACAGTAAAATACAAACCAGCATATAAAAGAAACCCATGGACCAACATACATATCTTCACAGAATCAGCAATCACCCAAAACACACCAAGAAAGCTGTAATATACAGGCAAGCCCACTGATAACACCAAATTTGCACTGAGAAGAATACTCATAATCATCACCTTGCAAATATCAAAAGGGCTTTCACCCAACAAGGACACTTCTCCAGAGGATAGAAAGAGCCACCTAGATACCATGTGAAGAATTGCTAGAGTACAAAAAGAAAATCCCCATGAGTCGCACATCATTAGTTATGACATACCATCCTTCCCTGAGACCGATACAGAAAATCCACAAACAGTTGCAACCCATACTAGAAGAAGACCCAATTCTTAAAAAGATCTTCCAGAACCGCCCATCCCAGCCTTTAAACAAGCACCAAATCTTGCCAGCCATATCACCAGAAGCAAACTTCCTATGGCCCAAAATACACTGAATGGATCCAGACCATGCCGGGACATAACATGTAAAACCTGCCAACACATCTCTACCACTACCACAATAACTACACCCCACAACAGAACTATCACCATTACTGGATCTTACACCTGCACCTCCAGAAACGTTATACATCTCAGCCAGTGTGCTAAATGCCCTGATGTAGAAGAAAACAAACAACAACTGCATAACAGGATGAACACGTACTGAAAATCTATCAAAGACAAAAATACCCAATTACTTATGGGTGCACACTTCTCACAAGACAACATCTCTCTCTCTCCAGTCTCTGTCCTAATCCTCAAAACGAATTTACAAAACACCTTTAGTAGATAAGCCTACAAACTTCACTTCATAAATCTACTGTATACAAAAATCATGGACTAAATATAGACATTGGATTTATGGCACATTATAACCTGCGTAACATCTGATAACTCTAGGTAACCTGTCTGTATTTGACCAGCCACAGTCTATCACCAGGTCAACATACCCCGCTTTCCCCCACTTACCTGTCTCACACCTATTGTCTCCCATTCCCTCTGATCCTCATTGTCACGCACTTGCATTTTCAGAGACCTGTATTTTGTATATTGGTATCTATTCTACCCAGGAGAGCAAACAAAACAACACCAGACTCTCCCTATGCCTGAAGAAGGGTGTTAGTGTCTGAAACCTTGCAAAGAACAATCTTTTCAATCATTTAATTGGTCTAATAAAAGTTATCACATCTACCCAAAGAACCTTGTCTGCCTACGTCCTTAGACCAACACAGCTAGAACCAACAACCCTAGAGCAAGGAAGGAATTTGTCTTTCTAGCCAATGCCATGGTCAAATTAAGAAAATACTTGCCTTTTATCCATTATAATCAAGCCGAGGCCTCATGATTAAGGCAGTTGTTCTAGTACTTAGTCATTAGAGAAGTACTTACAAGTACTTACTCTGGTGCATACTCATAGGAGTTGTATTTTAGCATTCAATATTTATATTCATATATTGAATGAGGGAACATTTTACAAACATTTCAATTCAGTATGAACTGTAGCATATCTAGATTAGGTTCTTGTCTCTAACGCAACTACATGAAAGAGGGAGCTATAAGAATTAAAGTATTTAACAGTTACAGAACAACCTGCCCATTGGACATGTCTTTTTCTAATTTCGAGTGTTGGTGGCTGGTTTACTTATTCCCTGAAATTACTATTTTACTTAATTCTATCAGTTTTAATCATATTCATTGCAAGTGCTCTTTCGTTTGTATGACTAGAGAGGGTTAATGACTGGAGAGTCATTGCACAGAGCACCAAACTTAGTTTCTTTACGACATTCTTGTGTGTCTCTGTCCACTCTAAAATAAACTGTCTTATCCTTTCAAGGCTCTACTCAAACAGCTTCTTTAGCACTTGCATTTTATTCATCAGCCATTCAACCCCTTATAGTTCATCACACATCATTTGAGATGAGGTGACCAGAATTGAACCAAATTCAAAGTTAGGTTGTACCATTGATTTATATAATGCTGTTATAATCTCATTTTTGTTTTATGTCCCATCCCTTATACTTTATAACACTTTCTTAGCTTTTTGATGGCTGCTGAGGAATGAGCAAATGATTTCAATCTACAATGACATTCAAGAATTTTAATGAACAGCTACAGAGAATTTAGGACTCAGCAATCTTTATGAATAATTCCAGTTATTTCTGCCAATGTATACTAGGTTGCATTTGTCAACAGTGAATTTCCTCTGCCATCATGTGCCCATTTGCCAAGCTTTGTGAGCACATTTTGCCATTTCCTGCTCTTTTGAACTCTTGAATATGGTAAATTTTTTGCCGTCTGCAAATTTTGCTAGTGGAGTGCTCATGGCATTTTCTAGAGTGCTAATAAATATATTGAACAATCTCACTCTGATTGGCGTTCCTTGGGGCACATCACTATTAACCTTTTCCAATGTTGAAAATTCACTGTTTCTTCCTGCTCCTTGTTCTCTGTCTCTTAGTATGTGCTAAATTCTGTGTTGTAACTGAATTTGTGTGAGGTGGGCACCTTTTTCCACATCTGCCTTCTATGTGAATGCTGACTGTGTCACAGGGTACCATCTCCAGGGTTGGCCATATAGCACACCTGGAGGCCAAACATTTTCCTGTACCCTGTTCTATGGGCAGTCAGTCTGCCCTTCTTGCCCACCAAGTCTTGATGTAAAATGCGGGAGACTGCCTTGGCCTTAACTGAATGACCATGTGAACCAAACCTTACAGGCTAATTGTGTGGCTCCATTCTGCGACTATACCACACCCCAAATGTCGCAGATGTCATCCTCAGTGATGGTCTCTCATTACACACACAGCTCCACTCTGGGCCCTCGGACCCCGCGGTCTCCCACTCAGCCCCCCCTGAGCTGCCAGACCCCTTTGTCTCATAATGAACCCCTCTCTGGGTTGCCAGACCCCTTGGTCTCTCATGTGGCCCTTCTCTGGCCCCTCAGATGCCCCAGCCTCTCACTTAACCCATCCTTGGGCCGCCAGGCCCCTTGGTATTTCCCTCAGGCCTCACCAGGCCCTCAGATCCCTCAGTCTCTCACTCAACCCTTTCTCTGGGCTGCTAGACCCCTAGGTCTTTCACTTGGTCCCACCCGGGGCTTGCCAACCCCTTAGTGTCTCACTGATCCCTTCTCTGGGTCCTCAGACCCTTGGCCTCATTTTCTCTTGGATGCTTTCTGGTTTCTGGACCCTTTTGAGCCCACTCTCTGGCCTCTGGACCCTTCTGGTGTTCTTCTCTTTCAGGCCCTTCCTGGGACTCTGGGCCCTTCTGGTACCACTCTTTCCTGGTCCCTCTCTAGGCCTCTGGATCCACATGGTCCCTCTACTTCCCCCTTCCTTTTGTGCTAGGGTGTGGTCCCTTAGCTTTCCCCCTCCATGGAGTAAACCACAAAACAGTAGGAGCTGAGGATGTCGGGCACCCTATGCTAGCCTTTCCCTGGGATGGCCCATGCATGGTACTTCATGGAAGCTGCCCCATCACAGGCAGCTCCACCAAGCTAACGGGCCCCTGTAGGATATGTTTTCAGGTCTTACCAGGACTGATCCATAGGCCACCCTGATATAACTCCTGGCCCCCTCCTGGGCTTCCCCTTGATGCCATACGCCCCTTCTTGGTTGCAGTCCTCTGACTTCCCAAGCCCTGGCTCAACCTCACTTCCATCCCTCCCTCTCTAGTGGTAGAGTGTCAGTCTTTGATCCCATGGAGAGGCTGTGTGGCGGTGACTGTGGCTCTAGCCAGCATACACGCAACCCAAAACTTCTGGGCTGGATTATATGGCCTGCTGAAACAGAAACTGCTGGACAAACTCAACAGGGATCCAGGTGGATTACTGGCTACAGCTGGCCCAACTACACAGCTTGGCTAGAGCAAAGGACCATTAAAAAATGAAAGGGAAAAGCCAGGCCTACCCACTAGGTCTGGGCTGCAGGTAGTTTGGGTCACAGCTCCACAGGGAGCAGAAAGTTGCAAACCTCAACCCCTGCCCAAAGCTGGCAGGATTAGAAACTCCCCATTTAACCCCATTTAAACTTGCCAGGCCTAACTCCTGGCCAGCCAACCCAAGGAATCAATACCCTCCTCCCTGGTATTAATCCCTTAAAACCTCAGACAAAGGGAAAGAAAAGGAGGATAGAGAAGTTCACAGACACTGGGACAGTTCTCCCTCTCTCTCTCCTCTACCTGAGTTTCCCTTTTGCTATCTGCAAATTCCTTTTCCTTTGGAAGAGACTTTGTTCTTCAGCAGCCCCTAGCAGTGTATCCCCCTCCCCAAACCAGCCTAGCTCACCTTATATGCCTCTGTGTGACATTACCCTGACCATGTCCAGTCAGGGAGTGCCACACTTAACCAATCTGCCTGAAAAGTCTTTGCTCCCTCAGGCCAATTAGGTCAGAGGATTTTACCTATTATTTTCCAGATACTGGCCCCAGCTTTCCACGTACAGAGCACACGGCCAGAACAACAGAGGTCATCTTGCCCACATAAAAAACACACGCACACAAAAATCACAATAAACAACCACCAAAAGCACCTGGGTGAGATACTGGACTCCAGAAGTAGGCTTTTTCTTCGGGCATAGCTTGTGCATTTTACATTAATCAGTTATTGATTAAAAGCCAGAAATAATCCTAACAATAGGATCAAGAATTCAAGGCCATCTTCTCCTAGGATACTGACATAACTATAAGACTACAAAGATCATTTTCCTTTTGTTTGTTCTCTTTCTCCTTTTATCCCCATGACTCTGACTGCTCATCTTCAATACGAGAGGTGGAGGGCACTCTTCCAGGAAATGGGTGATCTGTGTTTGGAGTACCTCAGGATGAGGAGGGTTTAAAACGGAGGCCTCCTATTCTTGGGTCATGCTCTTACCACTAGGTTTTTTGGAGCAAAAAGGTTTTTTGTTACCAACTGCCCCTAATTGGTAATGCATTTTAGGCATTGTTTGAACTGACTCCTGGGTGGAGATATATCAAGAGTGCCTGCCACAGCTATGTGAATTGCCATAGAGTTTGGAAAAGAGTTAGGCAACATTGTGAGAACTGCTGAGCGTTTCTCAGTCCAGTTGTAAGTGCTTGGGAACTTGGCAGTTCAGAATAAAAGGTACATGATGGATTCAGGCACCAATTAATTTGGGGCTGTTAGATCATTCTTTGGAACACAGGCAGCAAACTCAGCCTGAGCTCCAATTTTTGTGCCTAAAAGATCAATTTGAATGTGGTCTTATTTGACTTATATAAGGTCGTGTGTACACAGTCTGTGTCACAACAGAGAACTGAACCCAAGTCTCTAGAACCACAAGTTAGCAATGTTTAAAACTCGGATTATCCTTTGGCAGAAAAATCATGATGTTTCAAATTTTGTTTTCATTCATAATTGGATAAAATTCCCCATATATATGAAATGTGACACAAGTTCCTCCTACCAGATAGTTTTATGTTAGTCCAAATGTTTTGTTTCAACAAAATAGGAATGTTTTGAATTGTTACTGGAATGATATTTTCTGACATTTAAACATAAAACTTCTTTAAAGTCATCATGGGTGTGCCAAATATTTTGAGGCTGACTTAATGCTATTTTCCAATGGAAACATTGTACCAGAAAATGTTCATCCAGTTCTAACACTGAATCATCCTTCCTTGCTTTATAAACATAGGTCAAATTCACTTTTCAGAATACTGAGCAAATCTAGTGAGTAA
This sequence comes from Crocodylus siamensis, assembly GCF_052110815.1. Taxonomy (NCBI): domain Eukaryota; kingdom Metazoa; phylum Chordata; order Crocodylia; family Crocodylidae; genus Crocodylus; species Crocodylus siamensis. Next base: position 39,581,643 of record NC_143398.1, read on the forward strand.
TCTTCTTATTTGCTTTTTGGGTGGGTAAAAAATCCTAGCTTCAAGAGTCAGAAAGTTCTTAATACAGTTTAGTTATTTATCTTCAAAGTAAACCCAAGCAAAACAGTACTTCATTAAGTGCTGTTGTATACAACAGTGGGTGATATTATGCACATTATAATATGGTACACATTATAATATAGGCTTGTGAGGGCATGGGGCCTAGGATTTCATAGACATTAGGGCTGGAAGGGACCTCGGGAGATCATCGAGTCCAGCCTCCTGCCCAAAGGGCAGGAAGTCAGCTGGGGTCATAGGATCCCAGCAAGATAAGCATCCAATTTACTCTTGAAGGTGTTCAATGTAGGTGCTTGAACCACCTCCGATGGCAGGCTGTTCCAGACCTTGAGGGCTCGGACAGTAAAGAAATTCTTCCTTATGTCCAGCCTGAAACGGTCTTGCAGGAGTTTGTGACCGTTCGACCTCGTCATCCCTTGGGGCGCTCTGGTGAACAAACGTTCCCCCAGTTCCTGGTGGTCACCCCTGATAAACTTATAGGTGGCCATCAGATCACCCCTGAGCCTGCGCTTTTCCAGGCTAAAGAGTCCCACGGCTCTCAGCCTGTCATTGTAAGATCTGTTTTCCTGACCTCTGATCATGCGCGTGGCTCTCCTCTGGACTCTCTCAAGCTTCTCCACATCCTTTTTGAATTGTGGAGCCCAAAACTGGATGCAGTACTCCAGCTGCGGCCTCACCAAGGCCGAGTACAAGGGGAGAATGACGTCCCGGGATTTGCTCGAGAAGCATCTATGGATGCAAGCCAGCATTTTGGTCGCTTTACTAGCCGCAGCATCGCATTGGAGGCTCATGTTCATCTTGTGGTCAATGATGACCCCCAAGTCTCTTTCTTCTGTAGTGCTATCCAACGTAGCACTGCCGAGCCTATAAGGATGCTGCAGGTTTTTCCTCCCAGGGTGGAGAACCTTGCATTTTTCAGTGTTAAACACCATCAGGTTCTCGTCCGCCCATTTGCTGAGCTTGTCCAGGTCAGCCTGGATCACCCGCCTCTCTTCTGGCATGGATGCTTTGCCCCAAAGTTTGGTGTCATCGGCGAACTTGGCCAGTCCACTCCTGACTCCAATGTCCACATCATTACTGAAGATGTTGAACAGGATGGGTCCCAGGACAGAGCCTTGAGGGACCCCACTGGTCACAGGGCACCACGATGAGTGACTGCCATCGATTACAACCCTCTGGGTCCAACCACGGAGCCAGTTTCCCAGCCAGCGGATCGTGGTGGAGCCAAGGCCACAACCGGCCAGTTTGGCCAAGAGGTGATCGTGGGATACCAGATCAAAGGCTTTTTTGAAGTCAAGATATATGACATCAATCTCTTCTCCCTCGTCCAGGTGATAGGTCACCTGGTCATAGAAGGAAATGAGATTGGTCAAATAAGACCTACCCGCAACAAACCTGTGCTTGCTATCCCTTAGGATGTTAGCCTGGGCCAGTCCATCAAGGATGGCCTCCTTAATAAACTTTTCTAAGATCTTCCCCAGGATAGAAGTCAGGATAATGGGCTTGTAATTAGCCGGATCCACTCTCCTCCCTTTCTTGAAGATCAGCACCACATTGGCCTTCTTCCAGTCTTCGGGCACTACACCAAAGTGCCAGGAGTTTTCAAAGATCCGTGCCAGGGGCTGGGCTGTGACACTCGCCAGCTCCTTGAGTACCCTGGGGTGCAGATTGTCAGGGCCAGCTGACTTGAAGGTGTCCAGTTTCTTAAGATGTTCAGCATTTATGGAAGGTAGGGGATCCCCATCACCCGGATGTCCCTGTCCCATAGCAGGCATGGGCGTCCCACGGGACTGATGAAAGACTGATGCAAAGTACCTATTTAATAGGTTGGCTTTTTCCTGGGCGTCAGTTGTCAGTTGCCCCATCTGGTTTAGCAGGGGTCCAACATTGCCCTTGCTTTTCCTCTGGCTCCCCACATATCTGAAAAAGGACTTTTTGTTGTCCTTGATGCTTGAAGCTAGTTGGAGTTCAGTTGCAGCCTTGGCTTTCCTGGTTTGCTCCCTGCAGGACTGGACCAGTGCAGAATAATCCTCCTTGGAGGTGAATCCCATCCTCCATCCTTTGTAGGCTTTCCTTTTTAGCCGCAGGAGGCCCGCTAGGTCCCTAGAGAGCCAGGGGGGCTGCTGTGCCTTCTTGCTGCCTTTCCTCCGTGTTGGAATAGATTTAGCTTGTGCATTGAGGATCGGTTCCTTGAGAAGCAACCACTCTTCTTGAACTCTCATCTCACTGGGGTCATGGTCCCTGAGGGCCTGACCGACAAGCCCATTGAGCTTGTCAAAGTCGGCTTTTCTGAAGTCAAGGACTTCTGTGTTGCTGACTGACTCACCAGCTTTACGGCAGATGGTGAAGGTGATCAGCTCCTGGTCGTTGTCACCCAGCTTCCCATCAATCACTAGGTCGCCGATTAGGTCGTCCCCCCTAGCCAGTACCAGGTCGAGCAGCGCTTTGCCTGTCGTTGGCCCATAGACTTCTTGAGTCAGGTAGAGGTCATCCACGCACGAGAGAAAGCTTTGCGACCGCTCGGATTTTGCTGAGTGATGTTCCCACGAGATGTCTGGGTAATTGAAGTCATCCATGACAACCAAGGTCCTGGAGCAAGCGGCCTCAGTCAGTTCCCGGGCGAACTCCTGGTCAAGCTCAGGACTTTGAGTGAGAGGTCTGTAGTAGACTCCCACTGTTGTGTCCCCTGTGCCATTTTTCCCACGAATTTTTACCCAGAGGGTCTCTAGCTGTCCGTGCCGGTCTCCAACATCAGCTTGCAGGGACATGTAGCTTTCCTTCACATAGAGAGCTACACCCCCGCCCCTTTTGTCAACATGATCACTCCTGTACAGGGTATAGCCCTCTATACCCGTGGTCCAGTCATGGGTGGAGTCCCACCAGGTCTCCGTTATCCCAATGATGTCATAATTCTTTGCACTGAGCAGGAGGACAAGCTCCTCCTGTTTGTTACCCAGGCTCCTGGCATTAGTGTACAGGCAGGCAAGTGTGGCCTTAGGGGCTCTTGCCTTGCCCACAGATTGTGCCAGGGCTGGGGCAGGGGTGGGCTCCCTTAAGTGCCTTGGTCTGCTGGCTTTGCAAGGGTCGCTCAGCGGGCCAGCAGTGGCAGTAGTCCCCTCATCCCCCAGCGGGCTTAGTTTAAAGCCCAGTGGAGCAGGTCAGCTAGCTATGAACTCCCTAGCACCCCCTACTGTCACTCTAGGTGATTCAGCACCCTCTGATTCTCGCCCGTCATGACTGATGATAATTAGGTTTATATGGGAGGCTGCCTTTATCCCCTGGGTGAACGGTACGTGTGGTCCTACCCCTACTCCATATGGGGTGCCTCTGCGCACCCTTGCCTTAAGGGCTATGTGTGTCTCCTACCTCCCCTTTAGCATGCCCCAAGCCTTGCAGCTGTTCTCTGGACGTTGTTTGGTCCCTTGCCCTCCGGCGCTCTCTCTGGCGTCCCTGGGCCTATCCCGCCGTGGTGCACCTCTCTGGCACCCCAGGCCTATCCCGCGCCTCATGCGCCCGCTGCCCCCTTCTGGGGCCTATGCCGTGCCTCACGTGGCTGGGGCTACAGCCCCACACCCAAGCGCCCTTCTGGCACTCCTCATGCTGTGTCTACAGTGGCACTGCGCACTGTGCCCCTACTGGGCACCGGGAACCCCCAAGCTGCTGGGGAGCCCCTGTGAGGCCTCCTCTCACCCCTACAGCCTCACCCGGTCCTCTGGTTAACTATAACTGAAACCCGAGCCAACTGGCTATAACACAAACACCACAGAGCCTCCCTGCTCATAATGTAAACTCCAAGCCACTCTAGGGCTTCCAACCCTACCTCTCTTCAGGGTGTTCTCATCCCTAGCATCATTGCGGCCGGTCAGCAAGGTAAGGCTGCAACCACCAACTCAGGCCACTCAACTCAGCCGCAGAGCTCCTGCTCCTACAGCTGCCAGAAGGGAACTGGTCTTGAGGCTCCGGCCCAGGCTGTTTATAAGGCCTAGCCCTGCCCCTTCTGGCCACCTGACCCGCCTGGTTGCCATGGCAACCAGCACCTGAGCTGCCCCATTGATTGGCGGCTCTCCTTACTTCCTTTCCTCAAGGCACAGAACACCTCAGTGCTCCTGTGACAAGGCTCTATCTTTCATAGAATGTGTGTACCATAGTCAAACCTGTTCAGCCTGCAGTACTCGAGTTGCTTGGCACCTGTGTCAAGACTAGAATATGTGAAACTTTGCATTGGTTAACTGGTGCACTTTATCTGGCAGATACGAACTGGTAAAAACAGATACAGATAAAAACAGAACCAAACATAAACAGGACCCAGCAAAAAGCCATAGCCATCACTCTGCCTTAGTGAACTGATAAAGGTTTGAAGCATATCAGGTCTTATCTTTTGAATCATACCTCCAAGTTCTACACAACTTTTCTCTTTATGGTTTCTCTACACTCATTCTTACCTTTTCTAGTGCCTGTGCACATACTTTTTTCTCTGTCTTACTGTATAAAGGAATGCAGGGCCTATAGGGTTAATAGAAATGTGTGATTGTCACTGACTGCTATTTTTAATGTTGTATGCTAATAAAAGGCTTCAATTTTACTTATCTGTGTAACGTAGAACTGTCAAGTGAGTTGAATGTGTCAATGATGACCATATTTTTGCAAGAGTACAGGATGAGAATGTTTGATTGGAAATGTCAAAATAACATTGTTGTCTGTTTCATTTTGTTTTTTTTTCCTATATTGAATAGGCCAAGTTCTGCTCTGGGTCCAAGTGGAAGAAAATCTGTTATTGAACTCTGTAGTAGTTATCCTGTTGCCATGGAATTTAGTCCTCTATATGTGTGCATGTATGTTTTAATTAGGGTAACCTATTTACTTACCTACAAAATGTTCCTTACATTTCTATTTCCTAATGAACTACACACACAACTTCAGAGAATTATGGCTAATTCTAAAATAATTGCATCACTTATCATTGCTCATTCCAGAAAAATGGGCATTTGTGTGTGCTTCAGTAATATTTGGAAAGACTGCTATATTTTTTTAAAGATGTCTGATTTAAATGCAAATTACAAGCTGTGATACCATATTATAAATTGGGATGGCAGCAATATGCATATCTTATAGAACTGGAGAGAGAAAAGAAAAAGCTTTTATCCCTTGCTAGGAAACAAATGGTTTCTTTAGTAAAAAATTTGTTCCCTCTTGTAGACTTTCTGCTCTTCTCTCCTTTCACTCATTAGTGTCTTTTTAATGTGGAATAGTTAGTGGCTTCTTTTTTGAAGAAACTCAAATGGTACTCATTGCTCCACATGCTGACATTTTACCCAAAATATTAACCTTTCTCTTTTAAAGCCAATAACTCAAGCACACCTATTTACTGTGGAATTAAAAAAATATTAACAATAAGACTTAGTACCCTAATTGTTTTGATTGGAAGTCTGTGCTGTTCTTCAGGAAAGCTTACACCAGTATCAGGAATCGGAGAGAACTGGTGATTCACCATTAAAAAGTTCATATTATCCACAATATCATCTGTTATGCTACCTCCCCCCCATTTTTAGAAGAGAGACTATTTGTGTTATATCAGCCACTGGCACTGTGGCTAGGTACAGACATTCAAAAAGCCCAGGGCGGAATCAATATAAGTTATGCAGTTTGCTGTAAGTGGCATAATATAGATAGGTAGTGAACAGAAGACACATTGCACGCTTTGAGAAGGAGAAGGGGGCAAATCTTAGACCAGTTTCTGACATTTTTAAACCAGTCTATGTGTGCCAAACTTGTGTTCTGCTATGGGTATAGACTGGTTTCCAGTCAGTTATACCAGTAAAAATGTAATGTCTGTACCTGGCCTGTATTTAGCTTTTGCTGGCATTGTATGGCTGCCTTATTGTTTCTTTTTCAGTGCCCATGTTCCTCCTCCGCTCTGCTATCCTAAGCAGCATGTGAACCCAACAGCATCTGCAAGTCAGGTTTTGTATATATAATGTTTGAGAGAACTAAATTCCTGTTGAAGTTCATCTGTTACTACTGAAGATTCAGAGAAATGGACAAAAGTAATCTTCCTACAAAGGCCCAGGAAGGATGAGACAGAAAGATAGTGTGTGGTCAAAAGAAATTAAAAAGCTTTTGTTTTATTACAATTAAAGCTATGGCTGGGCATGGAAACCATGAAGTAAGAAAATCTTGCTTTCCAAAATGAAAGACTGCATAATGCAACAAAGTCTGCTGAGACCTCTCTCCTTGTCACTATTGCAAATAATGGTTGTTCGGAATGTCCTAGGGACAGCTGAGAGAGAACCTGAATCTTCCTACCTCAAAGACGTAGGCCTATAACAACTGAGCAGTTCATTATTAGCCATTAGAGGGCAGTAGCATACGTATGCACTAACTGGTTTGTTTTAATACATTTTCTTAGATTAGGAAATCTCTTACCAGCTGTGTTAGAGCATTTGCTAAGTCCAGTAAATTGAGCCATATGATTTTTTCCAACACGTTAATGCACTTAATGAGGTGCAGATAATAATATTGCTCAATTTGCAGGAGCAACATTTGACTTTCATTCTGGTGTTGAGCTATTTGTTGGATTAAATAATTTTAATGCTAATAGAAGGGAAGAAACTGTGTGTTAATTTCAGTTAAATTATTTTATTCTTACTGGTTAATGTTTTTGGTTTCCCTAGAGTAATTCATTTTTAAATAATATAACATCTATTTACAAGTGTTGAGAGGATTAAGAGAGCTTGGGGTTTTTTTTTATTATTGCTGTTCTTAGTACCTTGTATTACAATTGTACCTAAGAATCCTAATCAAGCAGAGAAGGCAGGAGTCAACAGCTCAGTAAGTTAATAGATGTTAGAATAGTGATGCTAGTGTGACTTGTTCAAAGGTGCCTTTACATGGAAGAATCGTACCAACAATCATAGGCGGGGGAAGGCTTGGGCTAATGGAGCTTAGCCCCCCAGATTAATTTTGCAGTGGCCAGTGACAGTGCTGCGCCTAGAGCCCCCACTGCATGCTCTGCTGCTGCTACACATACAGCACCACCATGCACTGGCCTCTGCAGTGGCCCTGTAGGAGGGAGGGGCAGGAGTCAGGCAGGTATGCCCCACAGTGCTCAGCCCCCCACAAATAATATTTTTCCTGGCATTTATGCCAACAACCTGCAGCATTCCAAGTATCAAATCTACTAGAGCAAAAAGAAAATACCTTAATTATTGTGATCAAAGGTGAAATTGCAGAGACTTCCAAAATCACCAACTGCTGTTTTCAAAGCTTGGCTAGAAGATAGGCACATGACTAAATCCTTTAGTTGTTGCTGTTTTAATCTGAATTAAAATCCCTTGCCTAGTAATCAGATCTTATGCTGAATAGTAGCTATTATAGTCATTGGCAATCTGTAAGAGTACCCAAGTTCTCCCATGTGGACCTCATTGCAGGTTCAGGGCCTAATACAGCATAGCGGGGGAGAAAGATTTCAAATGGCTGACAGCGGTCAACATAGATGTAGAATAGTTTCCTAATTAGATGGTAATGTTAATGACCATTTTTTCACAGTAATATTCATGAAATAAGGTTCATTAACGAAATTTAGTTTAACTTGAAGTTCAACTTCTTGGCTTCCTTTTCTCTTCTGAGGTAAATAATTAAAAGGGAGACAATTTGTTAGACAAGAGATGTCTATTTGTGATCAAGGAAAAAAACATATTTGGGCTGGAAAAGCACAGGAAGGAATTCTGTATGTGTGTTTGCTGCAGGCATGGCTCTTGGCATGTCCCTCTGGCTACATACTCTTTAGGCTCCTTTCAGGAACATGGTAAAAGTCATTCAAAGACTTCAGAGTTGATTGGAAGGAACTTCTACTTTCTTGGAATGAAATCTTACATTTAGTCTTTTTATCTGAATGAATCTGTTTTACTAAAAATAATAGAAAGTCCTGAATGAGCTGTTAATGGCAGTGACATCTAAATAATTTACTATCAGGTAACAAGGGTAGGATTTTACTATTTGTACCTTATGGACTACCATAATCAGAGAGAGATATAGCATAAACTTTCATGGGCTCTACCTTACTTAACTCACAGATGCTGTGAAAGAACATGCATAGAATGGGGTATTAAATGGAGAGAGTGATTTGAATACCAAAAACTGGAAAATAGGGAGGGAGGGGAGACAGGGTAGAGTGGAAATGCTGGGAGAAGACACAAGCATGTACACAAGCAGTAAACCCATAAGACAAAGGGGTCAAAAAGCTATTCCAGGTAATGGGTCCTTGTTTAAACACAGTCCAGTCTGTGGATGAGTTCTCATTCCTGTTCAAATTGGTTTTTAAAATTTTGCTGCCTAAGAACAGCCACCCTGAAGTTATTCATGGAATGCCCAGGGGGATTAAAAGTCTTTGTCCCTTTCTAGAGCTGGTATTAGATTGAGTGGTCATTTATTCTTACACATAGGGACACTTCTGTCCAATGTAGACATCAGAGGATCACTGTAATCAGGTGATGGCATATATGATGTTGGTAGAGGTGCAGATGAATTAACCTTGGATGTTATGATCCATGTTATGTGGTCCAAATTATGTGGTATGTATTGATTGGGCATCTGGCATCTGGATCCATTACAAGAACTCTTCTGCCTTGGTGAGAATGAGAGTTTGGTCTCTTGTTGCTTGAGAGATGGCTTTGGGATTGGGGTCTATAAGTCAAAGCAGGTTTATTCTCCCTGGCTACCTGAGACAGTTCCCCCTAGGTGCCCAGCAGCAGCGAGGGGCACAACTCCGTGCTGCCACCTGTACTGCTGCTGGGTGGGAAGAGGGCACTTTGCCATGGTAGCACAGGACTCACAGCAGTAGCATTGAGCTTCCCTGCCCTGGTGTGGTGGGTTCTGCTTGCTGGGCTGTGGAGGTCCTGGAGGGAGGGCAGAAGGGCGGGGAGTCCATGGCCAGAGTGGGCAGCCTTCAACTGCCCTCCTGCTCACCTCCCCCCTCCCCCCTGGGCTCCATTAGGGATGTGCCACCCATGGGGGAGGGGGAGCTGGGCTCTGTTCTCTTCTCCACTGCAGCACCCACTGCCTCCCATATGCAGCAGCTGGGGCTTTGGTACTGCTGTGGGGGGTAAAAGGGCTGCAGTCCAGGGTCCCTGGCTGCAAAGCTCTGGCAGCTGGGACCCCTCTGGCAGGGCTAGGGGGTGGCGGGCTGTGGGTGGGCAGTGATGGGCACCAGCAGGGCTGTGGGTTGGGAATGAGGGGCAGTGGCATGTGCAGGGCACTGGCATGTCAGGGCAACTCAGCACCACAAAACTGGTGACCCAAAATCAAACACCAGAATATAAAGGAATTTGAATTTATTTTATTACAGTGATTTAGGCACTGGTAGATTCGTAGACTGTTAGGGGCTGGAAGGGACCTCATGAGATCATTGGGTCCAGCCCCTCTGCACTAGGCAGGAAAGATAACTGGGGGTCAGGTAATCCCAGAAAGGTGACTATCCAGTCTCCTCTTGAAGATTTCCAGGGTAGGAATAAACTGCACCACCTCTGGGGGAAGTTTATTCCACAGTCTGGACACCCTAACTTTGAAGGAGTTTCTCCTAGAGTTGATCATGAAGTTATCTTCCAGGAGTTTGTGGCCATTACTCTTGGTTTTCCCCAAGGGTGCCTTGGTGAACAGTTGTTCACTGAGCTCTTGATGTATTCCCCTGATGAAGCAGTAAGCTGCTACTAAGTCCCTTCTCAGCCTTCTCTTTTTTAGGCTGAAGAGGCCCAAGTCCCTCAGCCTCTCCTCAGATGGTGTAATTTGCAAGTCTTTGATCACACAGATGGCTCTTCTCTGGACTCACTCAAGTTTTTTGACATCCTTGTTGAAATGTGGCACCCAGAACTGGACACAGTACTTCAGCTGACGTCTCACCAGTACTGAGTACAGTGGAAGAATCATTTTCTTGGTTGATGCATGCCAGAGTATTGTTTTTCCTGCTGGCTACAGAATCTCGGTGATGGCTCATACTCACATGTTGGTCGATTATTACCCCAAAATCCCTTTCGGTTGTGATGCTAGTCAAATTGGTGCCAACTAGCCTGTAAGTATGTTGGGGATTGTTTGCCCCCAGATGGAGCATTTTATACTTCTTGGTGTTGAACTTCATCTGGTTCTGATCTGTCTAACTTGCCAGCCTGTCCAGGTCTGTCTGAATCTGCAGCCTATCTTCAGGCATGACGACACTCCACCATAACTTGGTGTTGTCTGCAAACTTGGCCAGTGAGCTCTTCACCCCCACATCCAAATCATTGATAAAGAAGCTGAAAAACACTGGACCAAGCACGGACCCCTGAGGGACACCACTAGCCACTTCTCACCAGGATGACAAAGATCCATTCATAAGAACTCTCTCTCTTGCCTTGTAGCCAGTTTCCTACCCACTTAACTGTTGAGCAGTTAAGCTCACAATCTTCCAACTTTCTTGCAAGGATATCATGGGATATCAGATCAAAGGCCTTTTGGAAGTCCAGGTGTATAATATTGACCTCCTCTCCCTTGCCCAGGCGGTGACTTACCTGGTTGTAGAAGGAGATGAAATTGGTAAGACAAGACCTGCCCATGACAAAGCCGTGCTGGCTTTCAGAATCCTACCCTCTACAAGTGTATCGCATATAGACTCCTTGATGAGGTTTTCTAGGATTTTCCCTGGGATTGAAGTTAGGCTGATTGGTCTTAGTTGTCCAGGTCCTCCCTCTTCTCTTTCTTGAGTATGGGCACAACATTGCTCCTCTTCTAATCCTCAGGGTTCTCTCCTGAGCACCACAAGTTTTGGAAAATTTGGTACAATTGCTTTAAAATTGTAAATATATCAAAACATGGTGTTAGACTGAAACCTATATATATATAGTGGTGTTTCATTTTAGTCATGGGAAAATATGGATTTGGGGCATTTTAATTGGAGAATTGGCAGATTTTGATCAGAAATGTTGTGAATTTAAACCAAGAAACCCAGGATCCATTGGGCAGGATCCCAGTGATGTGTGTGAGGTGATCAGGCTAGGGACAATAGGTGACAGTCAGAGGGATTCTGTTGTACTTGTCCTGGGGTGGTTATTATAGGAGTGAGGTTGGAGTCTGGCTTGGTTGATCTGAGTAGCTAGAGTTTTGGGATTGTATTGTAATAGTAGAATTGTAGAACTGTGCAATTGTAATTGTCTACATTGGACAAGTATGGGAATCTGTTTAGTAATATTTTCTGAAATGTATTTTCTACTTCCTGTAGAAATACTTTCTGATTTCAGACTAACCTGTACTTTGCCATTTATCAGTTAACCCATATCACATTCTGTCCCTGCAGTAAGAGGAAACTTAACTGTTATTGTTTAGAAAGAGGGCTAAGTTGTTATGGTTTAGGTTTCACTTACCATAGCATAAGAGTGTGCAAGCAGACCGTTAACTTGGGGCAGTTGAAGTATAAAGCTCCAGTCCATTTTCTCCTAGTTAAAGCATTTGTGTGTCCATACCCTAACTTCATACAATTTTTGAGGGAAAAAAAAACTTGGTTTTCATGCAAATAGCTTTCTGATAGTCAATATACAGGGAACCTAAATAGATGATAAAAGAAAACAGATAGAAGAAAGGAGTGAAAAAAGGACTTAAAGAGAGAACTGAATGCTATCCTATAGCTTAAAGCAGCAACTAGATATAATTTGTATTAAGAATCTTAGAAATACTTTCTGGAATTTTGGCTCCGTTTTTCTCAGTGCAGAGTTTCCCTTCTCTTAAAATTAGGTTCAATGTGGGCAAAAAGACCTAACTAGTTTTGAGATGGAGTTTATGAAAGATAGATTGTAATGTGGTTCCCTGAAATACCAAGAGACTGAACTTGATGGTCTCCTCTTGTTTGTATTATGGCATGATGAGTTTCCATACTCCTTGGATTTCAGTAACTCCAGATAAAAAATGGTCAGTTTCCAAGTATATATGAAAATTTTTGTTAGATCTGAAAACTTTGGCATCAGGCTTAGCTTGTATATCCCCACCATGTAACAAATTTTTGGATGTCATTTAACCCCTTAGTTAAACCTGAGAATCCCCACTCCCTTCTGATTAAGTCCCAGTTCATTTCTGTGTAATTCTGTTTTGTCTTAGGTGGGTTTATGACCGACTACAATTTAGTAAATAGGCCTGTTGGTAATGTGTAAAAAGAGCTAGAATCCAGCTCCTTCAATCTTTAGCTGTGTTGACTTTGCAGGTGTAACTGCAGTAGAATAGTAAAGGGTGTGGGCTTGCAGTAATGTGAGAAATATAACCACGCCAGTCTTTGGAATTAGTCATTTTTTTAGTAGAAAGGTTTAAATTAGGCCACTTTTAGGTAAGATCCCTGCAGCTACAAAAAAATGTAGGTCAAGTCAGATTTTGGCCCAGAATATTTGTACTTTTGGGTTTCTTGTTAATTTCTGTTTAGATTTTTAAATCCAAAAAGCCTCATCATAGGAGCTCTTGACAGTTACTTAATGAACTAAGCTTTTACCCCTAGGAATATAGTCAACTCCTGGTTGGATGACAAGTGTGAAAGAATTTGTTGATAGCCTCCAAGTTTTCCTGGTAGATGAAATAATTACTGCATGGTTGATCTTGGTTAGCAGTCTCTGGTATTCATTATTGAAAGTCTTGTGGGGACATTTACATCATGCCTATTCTTTCTGCATTCCAAGACATATTAACCCTCTGCTTCTACCAGCACCAAACTTACCCACAACTTTAAAACTGCTGTAAAGTCTCTCAAGCATGCATAAATATAGTTTAAAATACAGGGAAGAAATGAATATGAAGGGTAAATGCAGATATTTGTACCCCATGACCAGCTTACTTTGCAATCCATGAGGGGGTTGTCCTCTAGGAAGGGTCAGGGGGCTAAAAAGAGGTCAGAGTGGGGGAGGGTAGTGTCGCGCCCCATACGCCAGTGCACCCTTAACCTGTGAGCCTGGGTCGGCATGACCGGCTTGGCGCGAGGAGGGGGATTTATGACCAGGCAGGTGGGTGATAACGGTGAGCAGGAGTCAGGATGATTTAAACACAGCGTGATGTTTTCACAGAAGATTTATTTTACTTACGCTTCTGATGGCTAGAGCATAGGCAGTGGAGTTGATTTATTCATTCAGTTACAGCATGCAGATATCATGTTACCCAACATTTACAGGGTGGGTAAGACAGTTGCTTCTGAGCGATTCATATAAGCCGTTGCAGTCTGCAGATTACCGAGAGCTCTTGATAAGAAAGATAACACCAGAGATAGAGAGATAAATGGGGATACACCAGAAAGATAACGTAGGCAGAGAGAAATATTTGTGCACGATCTGTTCTTCTTGAGTGTATACGCAGTTCTCTGCTTTGGGCGGAAGTTCTTTCAAAGTTATACTTTTCACAGGTGACCAATTACTATACACCAATTATAAATAATTAATGAGTTGGCACTTGTGCTTTCTTTGTTTGCTCAGGTTTCATAAAAAAGGGGGGTTATTTTTACTTGGGTGGTACTGGTTCTGTTTGGTCACAGGATGGCGCGTGTAGTATATTTAATTCTACAACTTTACTAAAGTCAGCTAATCTCGTTACTATAGATACTTTATCTTTTGTGCTGGGCTGTCAAGGTCAGTTTGTTTTGCTAGTATGAGAACTCAAGTAATTTGAAATGAGGCACAGATAGGGGGGTGTATATGCAACACTGTTAATACAGAGGGATAAATTACAACCACAGAGTTTGTTGTGTTAGCTTCTGACCCTTTGTCATCTGACCTTTTGCCATCGGCATCTGTAATCAAAGACTTTAATCTTTGACATGCCCCCTTGCCGATGGCAACTTTTGGTGACATCGTTTAGAATTGGTTATCTTTCTCATCGAGCTCATAAACAATTGGCAAGCGTGTGTATACAAAAGCAGAAAGTGTGGTTATTCGTTTCTTGATTACATGAAAAAGGCAAGAAAAAATGCATAACACGACTAAGATAACAATAAAAATACTCAAGATAGCGAGATACGTTAAGACTAGAAGGTGGTCATCTAAGGTGGTTAATAATGTCAATGTCCATCGTTGTTAAAGGCTTCAGGAAACAGTTGGTAGTCATATGTGGATTCTTCGGTCTTCTCGAAATCATGACATTCGGTGGCAGAGACGGCTAGTAGAGTCAGGAATATGTTATGTTGAATTGTATCCGAAGCGAGACGTATGATACAGTGCAGGATGATGGTCAGGAGAAATCTCATGGTCTTTACCTACAAAAGAAACTAAGAAACAGCAGTATCCAGAGATATTACATAATTCATGTAACTTTTTGTTTGGCGCACCTAGATAACCAATTGTGGTGCGCTAAAAGGTGCGGAGGTTCTGAAGAGCTGTTGACATCTTTGATGACCCAATACATGTTCGGATACTGTCCAGGGTGAACAACTTGGCCTTTAGTCGGTGTTGGGTGTTTGTTTTCTGGGTTCGGAGTTGTAACCCAAACTAATTCGCCTGGGAGAAATTTGGCTGTCCATGGCTTGACTGGGGTGGGTGTTCGATGTTCCCATAAGGATTTGTCAGTTTTCAGACTGATGAGGACATCGGGAAGAACTGTGTCCCATCCAGTGTAGGAACCTTTGTTTAATAGTCAAATTTTTTTTTGACAAGACCAGTGGTGCGCTCGACTACACTGTTGGATTGCGGGTGGTACGGGATACGATGATGCCACTGGATGTTGAAGGCTGCTGCAAAATCACCAATGAGTTTGGAGGTGAAGGGCAGTCCTCCGTCTGAGTGGATGATCTCCGGAGTTTGCCAGTGAACGATCAACAGTCTTAATGCAGTAACGACTGATGGGCCGGTACTTTTTTGCAGTGGTATAACTTGCGCTTGTCGCATACCAAGATCAACAGCAACAAGTCCCTTCGGGTGTCGTCTTGCTCCGGGCAAGGGACCTAGCAAATCAACTTGCCACGCTTTTCCAGGTTCAAAGTGTTCTTTGGCAAAGGTTTCTTGCTCTACGGCGGTCGGGTGTTTCTTCTCTTTGGGACACTGTTCACAGGCTTGAACTATGCGAGTCCAATCTTTGCGAGTTCTTTCTGATCGAGGTTGAGTTGTATCTTTGCACCAGCGGCTGTGGGAAGCACTCACCCCGGGATGCCCCCAGTGTTCGTGTAGCCAGTGAAGGAAAGGATCTTTCTTCGATAATTCGGCTACTTGATTGACAGAGACTTTGGGCTTTCTTCCTTCTTGGAGTAGTCGGTCAACTTCGGCATGAACTGGATCTGTGTCGGGGTGGTGCGATCTGGTATGCTTAATGAGTGGCGGTGGGTCAAGAACTGTGATCATATCAAAGATTCTTTTCCAAGTTCGGACACAGAGTTCTGGGTTACCATTTCCTGTGGCGACTTTATAAATAAATTGAGAGTCTATGGCGATGAACCGGTTGGCAGCCATTATGTCTGTCACAACAGTGCTCGATAACCATGGAAAATGCAATAAGTTCATTGAGCTGGGCCGATGAGTAGCCTGGTAACATGTCATGTTCTCAACACACATGGCAGTAGAATCCGCACAGACCTCCGTGTCATGTAGTTCCGTCGAAGGCCATCCAAGCTGGTGCTGTGGTACCATATAAGATTGGGCGATCTCAAACTTCACATGGTGCTGGTGTGTCATGATGTTCCCATGAGGCAGAGCAATGGTACTGGTGGTCCAGGACTAAAGCGGCCCAAGTTTTAGGTTCTTCACCAAATTCTGGGTTAACACAGTCACTGTCGATTTGTGTCAACGCGTTCGCAACATCTAAGAGAAGCATACAGCCATTTAAGTTAGCGGCGGAGGGAGAGCTTCCTCATGAGAAATGATCTAACTTCCTTGTAGAAGTTTGTTCTCTTCTGCAAGAAATCCCTGGAATTGTGGGATGTGTGGTGGGAGAAAGGCATGAATATAACGCCTGTCCCTGGTCTAAGACATGGCATGATGATACATCAAAATTAGAATCCTTTGGCTTTGCTAGCTAATCCCTGCAAGTAAAAAGACGATTGGCAAATTAATATTTACTATTGAATCAGCCCATATAATAGCCAGTATCAAGGGGTGCATGAGAAACAGTATAATTTGTGTACTGTATGAACACTTATGACCCTAATAAAGCTGAGCCATTCTCCTATGCAGGTCCTTAGATCTGAGGATAGAATAGAAATGCTGAAATACATTAGACTCAGCTCTAATTTTGATTCAATTTATATTTATTATAAAATAAGTATCACTTTTATCTAACAGCATTCCTGGGGTTTGGCATCTAATGTATGGGAGTGCCTTAAATGATAAAGCAGAGGCATTAAACTAAACAAACTTTTGAGAAGTAAAGCACAAAGCTGGAGTATAGTGCTCATCCATCAAAGGCAGTCTAATGAAAAGAGAACAAATAAAGAATTTTTTAGACTTTCAGTATTTTCGTAAATCAGGATAATTGCTGGATGTTTTTCCCCCTCTAGCATTCACCACTAGCAAATTAGCTTTTATTGCAGGATCCTAATGTTAGGTATTCCTGAATAATTCCTGATTTTATAGGTACATGCATTAAGTTCATGATTTAAATACATTGTCATTTCAGCAGCAGTCTTTACAAGTGGGGGAAATAATACCTGCTGGGACTAGATTCAGAGTTTCTAGTTCTGGGAATGATGACAAATACTGAATAGTAATAATGTACAACCTATTATTAGGTTCTTGGGCAAACTAGAGCTTTGTTCTTATAGAGCTGCTCATTGCACTCTTCCAGGGAAAACAAGAGAGAGAGAGATGTCAGAGACAGGAAGGACAGAGGATTAAGAAAAAAGAAAACGATAGAGAATGGATATTCTAGAATAAGGCCAGAAACTCTCTCCTAAGGGAGTATTGATGAGTCCAGGAAAAATCATCATTTAACACCAAATATGAATACAAAATGTCAGATGTGTATTGGTTTTAATATAAAGGCAGAGTAAACACTTATGCTATCATTGCACCCTAGCATGTTTAAATAGTATACACACCTGAAAGATACTTTTGATTAAAATTGTCATGTATCCTCTTGGACTGCTGAGAAGAAAAGGTAAACGGTTGAGGGTTTGCTGAACTGCTGTTTTTCTATATCTAAAAGACAGTTATTGTTACCAGTTTGTGTAAACAACAGTATCACAATCACATTTGCAATGTTGAATGAGTAGTCCCCCTTAGATACATTTCCACCCAAAGTGAATAGAACATTATATTTTTCTCCTGGAAATCAAATATGGTTTGGAAAAAATGAGAAAATAATTTCTATTTCTGGAATTAGCAGATAAAAGGAGGTGAATGGATTTAATGTACTATATATACAATAAACAATTATTGATTTGATATCTCCATCTTTGGTGCACTGCAGTCCTTAACTTCCCCATGGTCCTTGTGGCATTCTCTACTTCCAGAAAGTAAATACCATGGTCACTTTAACTACCATGTGTGGTTAAATGTCAAGATTTTAATTACTCCCACTAAACCATGGGTTTCTTATAGCTTGTTTGGATGAGACCTGTAATGAGCATCTCCCCCGGACATTATATGATGAAGGGATTCATCAACATAGTTTACCTGATGCTGCTCAATAGGTGAAGTAGTTAACATATAGCTTTAGGATGTACAGAAATGAAGGCAAGGAAAAGAACAAGGAAAACAAGTGCAGAAATCCATTTCTGTGATAATATCACTCCTATCTGTACAGAAGAATACCACCAGTACAATTAAATAAAGTGCTGCAGTGTAATTTGAAATGTAATAATTTTCTCCTTAATTCTGCTCAAAGTCTATAGGATACAGATTAAGAGGTGTGTGAAAAATGCAAATGAAAACAAAGAACAAAAGATGCTTAAATACCTGAAAAACCATGTCTTCTGCTGTGCTAACCTGTATCAGCTTCTGGAGAATTGCAACAGCTTAAAAGATAGCAGAATTCATTTTTATTAGGATTAGTGTTCCCTTGTTCCTATTATGGCACAACTTATTGATGAAGAGTCAGGATTCTGGTCCACTGAGCTTATTTTGTAGTTTTGCTTTCCTTTCCCACCTTCCCTTAGATTTCCAGCAGTGTGAAACAAAATTCTCCTTTCCATTTCCTGGGCTGAACTTATCTTCTGCACACCCTTTTCTCTCCACAGTTGCAATATGTAGCTCCTACCTGGCCTTTCCCATGCTCTTGAACATTACAAAGACAAGTGTGGCCCAATAGTTTCATTTAATTCTATTTCATTACATAAGCCATCATTATTTTTGCAGCTGTGTGACTCATACTTCAGGAGATGTGGTGTTATACAAATCAAGAAAGATTAAGAGTTGAGCAGTATTGTCCTTTGTTGGTTGTTAAGACAGAACAATTCTGGTCTTACTAAGGTAGCGGTGATTTTTCCTAAGCAAGTATAAGAGATTTGGCTGGAAATGCCAGCTTTGTTAGGATTTCTCTGAAGAATTATGTTTGTATCAGATGACTCAAGGAAATATTGATTACCTCAGTCAATTTCTCAATATGCACTGTAAAAGAAAATTTCATAATATTTAAGTGATAATATTACTACTTTTGCACTTCAATTAATTGTATTATACATCATTTAACTGGACAGGGAAAATATGCTGAAATAAAAAAATGGATAAAATATTCAGTAGTCAACTCTTGGGTTGGTCCTGTAGTTTAATAATGTATTCTAGGGAAAACAAACAAAAAAACCCTCCAACCTCTTCCCCTCCCCCTCCCCCTTCCCCTCCAAAAAAATTTAAAAAATGCAAGCAAGTACTCTGTTCTCTCTCTGTAGGAGAAAGGTAAAGAAATCAGTATTAAAATATAATTTGCAGTCTATTCCTGCAATGTTGTGTTGTACTGCTTGGACTTCATGTTTGGTTATAGAAATTATATTTAGGACATATTGTTTTATGAATGTTATATAGCCTGTAAAAACTGGGTCACCCTGAGGTGTTCTCTGCTTCAGCAGAGAATTCAGACATAACCACGGGAGATCCTGAAGATCAGTGTCTGAAAAGGACTCTGCCCAGTGGTATTTCTTTCTGGTGGTGTCTCCCATTTCCAAGTTTTAAATTCTTTGTCCAGCTTGGATCAGCAACAGAGGTGACTTTGTAGTCCAGCCCAATTGTAGTAGAGCAGTATTTATGGTACCAGATTAGAGTGAATCTCAGGTTAGCTGAGCTGATTTTTTTAGGACTGGGTTACAAGATGAAGCAGGAACTTCAGACAAGCAGAACTGAATAGCTCCCAGGTGTCCACTTAAAGCTCACTGTGTTTGTTCTTGAGTAAGTTTGTAAGTCAGTGGGGAATCTCTTGTAAATAAAAATTCTGGACTCAGTCCCCAGGCAGTTAACAGGGGGATTGTGTGGTGTGTCATCCCTTGATAAAAATGTTTGAGTTTTGCTGTTGGTCTCTCTTTCTGTAAAACTGGCATTAATACTTGTGCCCTTCCAAGTACTCCCAGTGACATTTTGACTGCAACAGGCTTCCATAGGCCTCATTGTAATCAATGTGGCTCCTTTCCTCTCCCAGGATACTCAAAGATCCTGATTCTCAGAGGTTAGCGAGCTTGGCAGTGAGGGGAGTGTTGCCTTGTTACAGGAGCTAAAGGCATAAAGGTAGTCCAGTCAGGGTGAGAGGGATGGGAATAGCACATCCCCAGGGCTTGGGTGTGTGGCTGGGCTTTCCCAGTCCTAGGATTGTGCTGAGAACATGTGCAGGTGTTTGCAAGATCAGTTTAACCCCTTCTTAGATTGAGTTAACCCTGGGGTGGGCAATTCTTTAAGCCAGAGGGTCACTTAGGGAGTTTGGGGAACTGTCACAGGCTGTGTTAATCACCCCTTCTCCCTGCAACAGCTCACCAAACTCACAGGAACACAGTCTGGACCAGTTTCATGCCAGGGACTAGGGGCAGGGGAGGGGGTGCAGAGAGAAGTGGGGAATACAGCATGGCACCAGCCTAGCCAGGCCTGGATAACTTGCAACTTCCAGCCCCCTTTTCCCTGGATGCCCTGGATAGCTGGGTCTGGCAGGAGCTGCACCAGCTGCACCCACATGACCTGAAGCAGTGTGTGGGAACACAGCAGGACTCAGGGCAGGGGAGGGGGTGCAGTAAGAAGGGGGCTGGGAGCTGCAGGTATCAGGGTCCAGCTGGGCTGGTGCCATGCTGTGTTTCACCCTTCTCCCTGCATCCCCTTCTCTGTCTTAAGTCTCTGGCGCACAGCTGGGTTGGGTCAGGTCAGTGCTACATTGTTCCTGTGCATTGCTTCAGGTGACTTGGGCCCAGCTGGTGCAGATCCTTCCAAACCTGGATGCACACCAGGGACTCAGGGTTGAGCAGGAGCTGTGCCAGCTGTTTCAGCTGCACCTGCCTGGTGGCACAGCCTGAAGTGCCATATGGGAACACAGTGCAGCACTGTTAGTGGCACCCATGTCCTTACCAGGCCCTGACCCAACATTGCAGGCCTAGATAACCTATGGCTCCTGGCTCTTGTCCCCCTGTATCTCCACCCACAGCAGTGGAGAGAACCTTACCTAAGCTTTGACTCACCAGGGGCTGAGCTGTCTGGTCTGCATATGGCTGCAGGGTTGGACCTCTATGCAGACACCTTCTCTGGGCAGAAGCAGGGCCAGGAGCTCAGTGACCCCTGCCTTGGAGCTTATATTGGGGGCTGGAGAATGGGACAGGCTGGGCTAGGCCAGGGAGGGGAGTGGCTGCTGCTGCTTCAGCTGGCTATGGCATGAGGAAGGGAAAAGGGCAAGAGACACTGATGGCAGGGCAGCGGTGGGCCACATAAAATTCTCCTTCAGAGGAGCAGCCACAGGTCAGATATAATCATTTGATGGGCTAGATCTTGCCTACAGTCTGTATTTTTACCCTATCTTGATCTAAGATTAGGATTTAAATATGGGTTAACCCTATATCTTGACCTAAGTTAGTGCACCTCCTCAGGTAAACTAACTTAGATTGGGCACACCATTTTTTGGGTGATTTAAGCTCTTTGAAAACCTGCATGATATAACACCTGTATGTACCATCAGTAGATGTACCCAAGCTAGCTTTAAAGTAGCAGTCTAAACACAATAGCGCAGAGTTCTGGTTCTCATCGAGTTCTTAGTACAGCTTAACTGCCTGAGTGTTTACATAGGTTGGAAAAGTGGGCAGAACAGAATAGGATGCAGTTTAACAAAGTTAAGTGCAAAGTACGGCACACAGGGAGAAGGAATCTCCCACACACTTACAGACTGGGAGATGACTTCCTAGGCAGCACAGCAACAGAAAGGGATCTTGGTGTCATTGCTGACTCCAAGATGAACATGAGTTGTCAGTGATCAGTAAAGCTAAACACAGTCTATCATGCGTTAGCAGGTGCAGCATGGACAGGTCTAGGGAGGTGCTACTTCCCCTCTATGTGGCATTGCTAAGGCCACAGCTGGAGTATCACATTCAGTTCAGTTTTGGGCACTGCACTTCAAGAGGGATATGAAAAACCTTGAGAGGATCCAGAGGAGGGCTACTCAGCTGGTTAGGGGCCTGCAGGTAGAGAGATTGAGATCTACAAGGAGAGATTGAGGGATCTGGATCTCTTCAGCCTCCGCAGGAGAAGGCCGAGAGGAGATCTTGTGGCTATCTACAAATTTGTTGGCGGGGGGGAGGGGGGGGGTGGGGACAGCAAGGGATAAGAAGAGATGCTCTGTTTACCAGGACACTCTTTGGAGTTACTAGAAGCAATGGTCACAAACTGACAGAGAGCAGATTCAGATTAGACATCAGGAAGAACTTCTTTATGGTAAGGGTTGCCAGAATCTGGACTGGACTTCCAAGGGAGGTGGTACTTTCCCCTACCTTGACAGTCTTTAAGAGGAGACTGGACAAGCACCTAGTGGGGGCCACCTGACCCCAGTGCTCTTTCCTGCCCAGGACAGGGGGTTGGACTAAGGTCCGAACCTAAACAGCTATGAAATCTATAGCTTTTTGGGTGAGTTTTGGGTATGCTGTGCTCCCAAAGCTAGACTGTTACCATTAGAAAGAGTACCTAGTTGAAAACTAGTTCAGGTATTTTTATACTAGCTGCATTCACCCCTGCATTTTAGAAGCCAGAAGGAACTAGGGCAAAAGTGTATGTAGCGAAAACTTGTATGTTTATGGATTTAATAAGCACATTTTTTGAGGTGGGGTGAGGGGTGGAGATCTGGCTGTACCTGTGTGATATCTACAAATTTGTTTTGCTTTGCCATGAGATAAACACCATTTATGCTGTTGTAAATCAGAAGTGATTCCACTAAAATAAATAGCATGGCACTGGTGGAAAATTGGTGTGCATGAGAGGTGAGGTATTTCTGAACCCTTTTGTGAGATTAAACAGAGAATACAAATTTAAGAGGCTTTTGAACTATTTCAGGACTTGGGGCATGCATGTTAGTTATTGAGGTTAAAGGCATGTCCCACAAATGCTTCTCAGAGGCAGTGAAGAAAATGTTAACAATGACATCACTTATTCTGATTCTGGATGAAAAGCAGGCACATGACATTCATTTTCTTTCCCACTGTGTGTCATAAGATACAGAAGCTCCTATAATTTTCATTTAGAATATGATGTCTTAATGATAATATGAATGACTTGATGGAGAGCTCAGAAGAAGAGTTATGGGATATTTGACATATTGAAATGAACCGTTTTGGAAACATTTTATCTCCAAGATAGTTGAATATAATCTTCTTTTTTCATATGCCTGTTGAAATCCTGGTATTCTGATCCTTGCGGTGAGCTACTCATGAGAAAGGTGCTTAGCAGGAATTATTCACGGAAAATTATTGGATACACCATTTTGAAAAGGGCGCCTGAGAATTGCAGTCTAATTGCAGCAGCGTTCAGATATAACAAGAGGCAAACTTCAATGAATAAATGATTCATCATTAATTATTTAGATTTTAGTAGCATCTAAGATGTGCTAGGTGGTTTCTAAACACAGAAAAAGATAAAAGCCCTTCTCCAAGGTGCAGCCAGTATAAAAGGCAAAGAAACACAATGGGAAAGGGATGTAAAGTATAAAGATCAATTTGATAGGCTTATACCATATTTGTTTTAAGCTTGCTGTTTGGGTGTTTTTTCAAGCTAATTCATTCATACTCTTCTGCACACTCATACTCTTCTGCAACTATTCATTCCTTTCTCTCATCTCACACTAGTTCCCAGCTTCTTTCCCTTTATCTCCCAGTATTAGTTACCTCCCCTGTCTTCATGGAGGCTATCGGCATTTCATCTCCGAGAAAAATAAAATGCTGAATAGACCATGGGAAAAACTAATTTTGTGTAGATACAACAGAATTAGGTATTGAGGAATTACAAATTACTCAGGAATTATTCATTCAGCTCCACCAATGGCTTAATATTCATATAATTACCAGAACACCATGGTTCTATTATTTTGTAATTTTTCAAGGATTGATTAAATGGCAAATCCTGATTATTAAAGCACTTGATATTTGGCTACTGCTATTTGAGCACCCACAATTTGTTGGACTGTGAGTATCAGATCATACTGTCACAGGACAGAGTGCTACAAAGCTGCAGCTCTGACTACACTGCAAATTCCAACATTTCATTGCATTTAATGCTGCTGCCATCCATGCAATTGGCCACTTACATAAATTATTAATTTGTGCCATCCTTAGCATTTGTTTGTACTGTGGCAATTACAGCAGGCCACATACACTTTGATTTCATGTACAGCAGCTATCACACAGTGTCACCAAGAACAATTTTTTTTGGACTGCAGAACATGAACTGGGATTAAAGTAAATGTAGTGCTGAAGCAGAATGTGGAAAAATAGAAAACACAATAAATTCAGACCTTTCTTGGCAGTCAAACAAATAGCACACATCTTGATAGCTGGTGATAGAAATGTACAGATCTAAATTGAGACTGACCAGCGGGTGTTGTGTACAGATGCTATTACATCTTACTGTTACACATTACTTTTTACATTCATATTATGATAGTGCTTAGAACCCTGGGTAAAGGTTGGTTGTGCTTTGCACTGTACAGATAGACCCAGACTCAGCAATTTTATCATTCTAAGGCTGAGTACCAACAAGCAAGATGGAGACACTGAATGGAACGTTTTGATTTGGGTTAACTACAACTAAACCATAAAAATATCTCTGTGTAGATGATGGCACATCAGAGAACTAAGAATTATGATAAGATTGGGTAAACTTGAAGAAATATATATATGAAAAAATCATTTGGACTGTATCTGGGCCAGGGCTTCTATACTTCTGTAGAAATCAATCAGCTTCAAGAGCAAGTGTTAACAAAAGGGATCACGAAAAAGCACAATAATATTCTAGACTGGCCTGATCTGATTTCTAGTTAAAATCTACATTTCTCCTAAAACCTCTATATTAAGTCAAACTTGCACAACAAAGCTGAAGACACAGAAATTTGGGACACTTAAAATACAGAACTGCAAAGATAGGAATTAGTTTGTTAAAATACAATTGAGAAATCCAAGGAAGACCACACTTCCCACTGCAGAAGAAACAACCCCTCTCCTCCCCTTCAAAGTCTATGTCAGTCTACCCTTAAAGTCCTTCCTGATCCTAAATGTGGTGACTGGTTTGACCCTGAGCAGAAGAGGAAGACCCTCAAGCCAGGAACCTCCAGGTTTATGTCCCAGCAAGAGCATCAGTACATCCCAGTCAAATCCCCAGCCTTGGCTGTAGCCAAACTCAGTGCTGCTGAAGAAGTTGGGGGGAAAAACCCCCAAACCCTGACATCTATAGCTGGAGGAGAGGAAAAAAATGTTTCTGATCCCAGAAAGAAACTCAACTCCAGATATCACCTATCTTAACTGGAGAGCCAGAACTCCCCTTTCTGTTATTCTAGATCATAGATTTTGTAGCATACATACTGAGGTCTGGCTGATTGCAAGGACTTATTTATGGGAAGATGATTAGTTTATTGATGAACTTAGTTTGAAGAACTATCCTCTTTGCCTTCTTTTTATCTTCTTTTATCTCATATCTTGCCACTTGTATAGCAGAATGGTTGGAATTGGGCACAGGAAAATTTTCCCTTTCCGTATTTAGAACACTACAGGACAAGATCCTGGGTCATTGTGCATTTTACTATCTCCGTGAACTTCTCTTTTTTTCTTCTTCTGAACTGTCCTACATTTAGCATGTCTGGTATTGTGCAAATCAGGTCAGAACATGTAAAAGATTAGGTCATTAGAATTTGGCAACAGATGAAGACGTCTAGGCCATGCACAAAGTAGAAGCGTTCAGGTTGGAGTTCTGTTGGGTAAAAGAAAGGGGACAGCTGGCACAACATTTTCTTTGAAAGCTTCTTTACTTTGTACCTTGTTCTTTCTACTTGACCTTTGGGGATTGCTGCAAATAGTTTGTTCTCACTGTGTTTTAGAGATATCTGTTTGGTTGGGGTTGGAAGGCAAAAATTGAATGGGTGTCTTTCCAATATTTGTGTACTTTGGTGGTTGTATTGGGTGAAACACACACAATCATGGGTGAAGCCTAGATCAATAAAGCCACTGGTAGTATTACTACTGCCTTCACTGGCAACTAGGATTTGATTCTGCCCAAACTTCCAAATGTAACTGTATTTATTGAAAGGAAACTGTAAGAGAGAAACAAAAAATATTGGAAAAAGATCCTAAATTCAGAGCAAAATATCCTATCACAGCTCTGAAAATATCCATTGAGGAGCAAACTTTATATTTGTTGTTTCTCAGCAGAACTAATTAGGCCAGGCTAACATAACGTTATGGGTTTATCTACGTGTGCTTATTGCTCTGGAGTTTATTGTTTTTGGGCACACTGTTAAGATATGCACCCTGGACATATCTTAACCTGGGCATTGATGTGCAGCATGGTGAGCCAGGTTGGAGCATCGCCAGCTGGCAGAGGGTTTGGGAGGTCAGCCTGCTCCCCCTGACTCAACGTGCGGCACAGTTGCTGGCTGGAGCACAAGGGTTTTTACTGTGGGGATAGCCAGCAGGCAGCCTGTGCACTGAAGGACCTTTGTGCCCCAGCTAGCTAGGACAGTATCTAAACATGTGTTGCTGTGGAGCTTTTTACTAATTAGTCAACTGCACAGTAAACATCTCATGTAGACATGCCCTGTTTCTTGTACCTGAGGTAGCTCACTCAGAGCTAGCTTGAGTATACAGTATTTGCAGGGACATTGCATTGCGCCATGCCCGTATACCTTCTGTGTTCCACCTGTTGGTGTGACAGCTGTTCATCTGAAGAGAGCTATTTGGAAAAATGAATCATCTGAACCTGCACTGTGAAGTCCCTGAATGCTTATTGCAGTGAATTATTTACTGAGAAACCCCCCTCTAAGCAAAGGTTTTTTGTCTAAACCTGAAAAAAACTTCTGCTGCTTCCCAAACTTCACAAGTTCTTTTTATGCGCTTTTCCCCCTTAAAATATAGTTGAGAACACAAATGCTGTAATTCCAATTTTCATGATGTATTATTAGCTCCCTTCACTATCACCAAGACCATTGTAAACAAGAGAATTATTAAAGCAGATGGCTGGACAATGAATAAGGGCTACAAAGAGTGGATCAGACATGCTAAAAAAACTAGAGTGACTAAGGGAGTTTCTGTTTTAGCAGGTACATGCTGTTACACTGAAGTCACACGGGCTTACAGATATGGTGGCATGAAGCTCTAAGAAAGATCTGTGTAGTGAAAAGACATTCATGTACATGCACACACACACAGAGGAACACAACACAAAGTGTTTGGGAATCTCAAAACATAAAGTTAATTGTTCAAGAAGGCATTTTATCATCCAGAGTATCATCTTTTCCTACATTGGCTGTAGCATCATTAACAGATGCAAAACTCAATATAAAAGGTACATTTAAAGCCTCCAAAGTTCAAAAAAAGGAAAAAAAAAGAAAAAAAAGGAATAAATATTTTTAAACGTTTTCCTATTTTTGTTCAACATATCTTTGGTGATTTTATTGCCTGTGAGATGAATATTTTTCTAAACTGCAATGTTTTAATATGTGCACATACACACATACAAATATGTGTGTGTATAAAGCTCTTTTCATGCTAAGCTTAAAAACTCCTTTAAAAGTATCTGCATGTATTTGTGTATACACAGACACACAAAAAAAAGCTCATTTTCCCATCAATAAAATGAAATTCATTGCGGGATGGGACACAGCAATGGTTTAATAGCTCATGTCAACACTGTGTAGGAGTTTGGAGAAGAAATATGTCACATTCACTTGGAATTACAAAGGCAATTAGTTATGCAGAGTGAGGTTAATTTTGGCCAAAACATTTTTAAATCAGTGGT
The DNA here is from genome assembly GCF_052110815.1 of Crocodylus siamensis. Taxonomy (NCBI): domain Eukaryota; kingdom Metazoa; phylum Chordata; order Crocodylia; family Crocodylidae; genus Crocodylus; species Crocodylus siamensis. The sequence continues at coordinate 39,609,050 of NC_143398.1, forward strand.
CAAATGACACAGTGCAGTTTTACAGAACAGTATATCTTCTTTCAAGCAATTCATACTCTTATAATCTGTCTTAGTGGTTTTCTGAAACCTACATACATTTTAATAGAAGGTAAAGATGAGAAATGTATATATTTTATTATTTTTTTGTTTGCTTGGTATACAGCTTATTGGACATTTAGGCACATAGTTGCTGCTATTAATTTCATTTTCATTTCACTTTATTGACAGAAGAGTCTCAAGTCATTAGCAATTGAGGAAGGGAAGAGGAAAAAAAACAGTTTTCATGTTGTAGAAAAATCTTACTATTTTGGTGCTTTGTTCACTGCACAGATTTTATTTCCCTTTCACTACACTTATGATACCATAAAGACATTCACTGACAAAAAAAGAAGAGAAGAGAGAAAAACAAAATATAAAAGTTTGCTACTGGTGTCAGGAAGTACTGTGACTTCTAAGTATGCCTGATGTTACTGTTTCATTTCCCCCCCCACCCTAGAGTGAAAATATCCTCAAGAAAAGGGTATAAATGCAAAGAATATTCACATTTTAAAATGTTCTTTTTTGAGCCTAGACATGTTGGATGTCTGTTTCAGTTATGCCAGAAAGCTGCACTGTCATCACAGTCTGAGATCCCCCATCACCTAACCCTTGGGAACAGCAGTAGCAGTGGAAGCAGGGAGAGACTTAGCAGGGTCTTTCTCCATTGCCTTTTACTCCCACTTCAGAGGGGCAGAACACGACCTGCAGAAGTGGGACCAGCATCTGGGAACAGCAAGACTTCCCTGGCAACAGTTGAAAGCAACTGCAGTGGGGTAGAGCTACCCAGCCAGCTGAGGCCTCTTTCCTGTCCTGTTCTCCAAATATTTACAGCTCGGATATCAGCTGATTGCGTTGTACAGTCTGAATGCTGGAGACTGTTGCTGTCAGCTGACTGGCTGTTTGTCCTAGTCCATGCCCACCTCTCTCCAAGAGCTCTGTTCTTGCTGCCATCTCTCCCACTTTTCTCCATCCATTACCATCCCTCAGCAACCTCCTCCTCTTTCCCCACTCTTTTGTTTCCATTGTTTTATCTTAGTCCTTGCAGTATTAGCAGATATTTTTGTTCACCTTTTTGGACAAATGATTGCCTGAGAATGCGGTAGGCCTGTGTGAAGCAGCTGGTATTTGCTTTGGATTCTGATTCGGCCAGTTCGGGGGACAGTGATTCAATCTGGTGATTCAAATCACTGTTCTGAATCTATTTGGCCGAATCTGATTCAAAGATTCAGCTGCTGCCAAATTGGCCAAATCTCTGAATCACACAGGTTTCATCTCCCGCCCTCTCACAGCCTGGCAATGGCTGACTCGTCCGACTCAGCTCCCAGCACTTTGAAAAAAAAAAGCCCCCACTCACTGGGTGCTGCCTGGCTGGGGGGGGGGGGCAATTTCCCCTGCCCTGTGCTGTCCCAGTGCTGTCCCATGGGGGCTCTGCCACAAGCCCTCCAAGCTCCCCTGCTGTCCCAGCCTTCTCCATGGCCTTTTAAGAAAAAAAAGACCCACAAAAAGCCTTGACTCACTGGTTCCTGCCTGGTTGGGGGTGTGATCCCTGCTGCCCCACACTGCCCCATGCTATGTGGGGGGCTCTGCCATGAAGCCCTGAGGCCACTGCAGGAGCTGGTAAGTGTGGGGTGTTTTTTTTTCCCTTAAAGGGCTGGAGCTGGGAGTGGGCAGGGCAGTCATGGTGGGGCTGGGGAAGCAGGGGAGGGGAAGGGACTTGTAACAGACCACCCCTCCATGCAGCATGGGGCAGCGGGGATCGCCCCTCTGCCTGGCAGCACCCAGCAAGTTGCGCCTTTTTAAAAAAAATGCCAGACCTTTTAATTAGTCCTCTAATTCAATTCAGATTTGGAGATTTGGCCACCAAATCGGACTGAATCTTCTCCAAATTGAATCAGCATCTGAAGCTTCACACAACTTAGAACTCAGGTCACTGGATTCCGTTAGCTTGTGATGCCTCTTCCAGATGTATGCTTTATACACTATAAAAACAAGTTGATAATATACAATTCATGAAGGTTTTCGTCAGCTCAGTCACTTTTCTTGAATGGCAAGACTCTCTCTCCTCCTTTCTCTGTGGGTCTTTTTTCTTTTCTTTTTTTTTTTTAAATCTTTCTAACAAGGATAAGTAGGCAAAAGCCATGTTAACAAGAGTGTTTTCTTAGTGTATAGTACAATGATGGCTCCCTCTGGATGTTGCCAACATGTAAATCAGTAATGAGTGATTATGTCATAAGCACGTGCTGGATTTCAGAAATGTGTGGTGCAATGTTAGGACATATGATGGTCCAGAAGGCCATCTGGATGTGGATGTTTTGGATATGTACACTGTGCTGAATGCCACTGAAATCAGGCATAAAAGAAATGGAATGCACTACCATTCCATGAACAGGATTTCTTGGTGTTCATAGATTTCATAGACATTAGGGCTGGAAGGGACCTCGGGAGATCATTGAGTCCAGCCCCCTGCCCAAAGGGCAGGAAGTCAGCTGGGGTCATAGGATCCCAGCAAGATAAGCATCCAGTTTGCTCTTGAAGGTGTTCAATGTAGGTGCTTGAACCACCTCTGATGGCAGGCTGTTCCAGACCTTGGGGGCTCGGACAGTAAAGAAATTCTTCCTTATGTCCAGCCTGCAATGGTCTTGTAGTAGTTTATGACCGTTCAGTAGTACATTTACTATTACTACTGCTAACTGCCATCTGTGTTCTGTAGTGATAAATTTATTCTTGAGCATGTAGAGTCCACATCTGTTACATGTACAAATGGTGTAGTTACTTGATTTGAACATGTATTTGGGTGTATGTATTAAATATGCAGGCCTGGTTTTAGAGGCCTGTTTGAAAATTGGGGAGGGGGGTTAACTGCACTCAAAATGTTGCAGCATTTTGAGATTCAGCTGAGTGCCTTCATCATGCTGATGGTAACAGTATTACATCAAGGACTGCTACTCTTCCTGTGGAGTCTAGCATTGGAACAGACTCCTGTTCATCAGCCAGGTAATGCTGCTTTGAGTGATAGATCCTCAAGATGATAAATCTCTCTTGCCATGTAATGAAAAGCATAATTTTGCCTATAATAGAGTCTCAAGAGAATAAAATGTAAACATGCTAAATTATATATTTCAAAATATATTTAGAAAAACTGAATTATAGAAGAAATAGATTTTGCTTTGGAGTCTCTGTTGTGAATTTTAACAACCATAATTTAATAATTGTGTTGGCATTTGCTGGCTGTGGGATGGAAAAATTGATTGTGAAACTATATATATATATAATATAGCTTCACGCGCGCGCACGCACACACATGCACACAAATCGTGGGGAGGGGGATATTATTCCATTAAAGGAAGACCCAATTAATCAAATATACATCTGGATCCAGATCTGACTTTTGTCATATACATATGACAGATCTATAAGACAAAAGTCAGATCTGGATCTAGATGTATATTTTATTAATGGGTCTTCCTTAAATGTAACAATGGAATAAGCCCCCCGATACATGACATGTTATGGCCTGTTATTCCACATTTTCTTTACTAATGCTTTTATTGTATCTATATGGTGGCATAGGAACTGATCCAAGTTGCTTTGGGTTTATTTGGGGCATGATGGTAAAATAAGGAGAAAGGGGATGTCAGGTTACTCTAATTTGAACCAAAAGATTCAGGAATTTAAACCCTGATAAAGTTCCTTATACACTTGGTTATCTTCCAGCCCAGGAATGTATGCATTTCAGTAGAGTAAGACATTATCTCTTTACACTACTTGCAAATCCATTTTTAAAGTTGGTAGAAAATACTGGTTCTGAGAGTGCTGATTGTGAACTGCTCTTCAGTATTTCCCAACACCCAAAACTGCCTTTGAAGTCAGGGGGATTTGCTGGTGCTAAGCATGCCTGAAAATCAGGTTGTGTGTCTACTGTGAGTGCTAGTTATTATTTTTATGACCATCTTTAAGGTTTCTTCTTCAAAGAGTCTTTTGGAGGTAGAGCAGGGGTCTGTGGCAGCACTAAGTATTTATTTAAAATCCCAAGCCATACACATATGTCCCAATCTACATTTTCCCATAATAATGGAAATTATTCCTAGATTATCCTAAGCAGTCAAGGACATCTGGCAGCCCAGTCCCAAGGTTATAATTGAGAACACATCATTCTCATCAGTGGCTTCACATCTGTTCAGAGTTTTGAATCTTAACTTTCACACAGTCAGGAGGAAAACACTCTTTTGAGACTTTTTACATGATTTCAGTTTGGTATCCAAATTAATACATTTTTTCCAGGAAGAGCAGAATCAGATATCATTTAGATGCCAATGTGTCATTAAATATCCAGGACCTGATTCTCTTCCACATTATTGTAGTTCTGTAACACTAAATCCATTGGTCTCAGCATCATAGAGAATCAGCAAATGCAGCAGCAAAAATAGACCATGAAGTTGAAGGAACCTTAAAAATACATGAGACATACAGAAGGGCATTTTAATGGTAGACTAGAAAGACTAATGATACTACTCTATTTTGTTCTGTTTGGGAGCTTTTTAAAAGCTTAACTTGTACCATTGTGAGATTGGGATTTGGATATCGACTCAGGGTGTAATATACTCAGGAGTGTAATAAATTCACTTCAGACTCAAGGATCTGAAGTGCACTGAGAAGGGAAGAAATAGCTGGAGTTGCAATGAGACACCAAAAGGAATGAAACAACCTCATAATCTTCCCTTCTTCCCACCAATTCTGTGGCACCATCTGCACTCTCCAATAGGAAAAAGGTGTTTCTTCTACCTCCTATTCCTTATTAACACATCTTATTGAGTCAATCAAATTGCTCCTTTTTAGACCCTTTTATGACCATATAATCACACCTTGTTGAATCTTAATTGTGTAAAATAGTTTTAGTACAATTATTGTTAATAATGCCCAAAGGTCTCAATCAAGGTTTCAATCTTGTCATACTAGGCATTGTTCCAATTCGCAGAAACAGTCTCTGCCCCAAGAGCTTTCAGTCTAATTTGAAACAAGATACAAGATGTGAGTATCATAAATAATAGGTGAGAAGGAGGAAAGGAAAGGCAAATAATAAACAGAGAGTAATGTAGATTAACAATATGCACAATTTAATAGGTCCATATTATTGGAATTTAAATAACACCAACACAAAGTAATATAATCTTCTGTTAACAGGTACACAAACTAGGCATTAGTGTTGGTTGATTTTAATAGTTATTACAGAAGAAATGAGTTTTGAGGAAGGACTGGGAGGAAGGCTTTACAGATTTTAGAGATGTCATGTTACAAGCCAAAGCAGGTAGCAAAGATAATAATAAATAGACAGAGTCCCAAAGAATCCCAACTACTTTTTCCCCATGGAAGCTGGCTGAAACAGAATAACAAGGGTTGGTATCTCTCTAATATTATTTTACAACAATTTCATAGTAATTATTTGTATGAAACAGTATGGCATCCTTATGTGCAGAACAGTTTGCAGAATAGTACCTTACTCTGGTCTTGTATGTTTAAATTCCTTAAAATGACTTGAATCATAACATGGGTCCCACACTGGAAATCTGTATAAAATGTAGTTCCATTAGTTTTTGTATAGTTAAAATCTTGGACATTTGATGTATGGTTTCTTATAGAAAGTCTTGAAATCTTATTACTGAAGAATAACTTCTAGGCCTTACAGTGAAGAAAGAAACTGAAAAATGGAGATAAAGGAGAATGAATAAACCTTTTGGTTCAAGACACTTTAATAGGGGCAGTTAAAAAAGAAAGTTTTGAACTAAAATAAGATAGATGCACCATAGTGTTAACCACAGTAATACCCTAGTTCTATCACTTAATCAAGAAACAGATTAAATAAACACAGGGATACCCATTTCTTGGGCTTTATATGCACCTTTCATTTCCATTTTTTTTTGTCCATTTAGAAAAAGTTAACAACAGATAACACAAAAGGTAAGCGAAAAGTTCAAATAATGTTTGGCAACAACAAAAAGGCAACTCATTAAACACTGTCATATGATGTTAGATCTCCATGGAATTTTTGACAAAATAAAGGCCCCATACTGTCCCATCTTTCCTTTGGTTGGGAATAATTGTAACTTATTGCTTGAGTAATTCTAATGATGTCAATATGTCCACTCAAAGAAAAAAAATTTTCACTTGCTTTGAGTAAGGGCAGCATGGGAGGGCCATGGTAAATCTCTTCTCTTGGTTGCTTGTTCATTTCATTATCATATTACTTGCATAATGACTAATTTTAACTTCATAAAAATAACTAAAATAATTTTGGTAAAGAAAATGTTTGAGTTATGTAAAACAACTGAGACAGTGGCAGCATACACACATTCAAATAATCTGGGAGAGTTCTTCCAGGTTCGTTCTCTTGGTAGAAAACCTTATCCTGAATTGCCTAAACAGACATTCAAATGCTGAGCCTCTGTACAGTCTTTGAAGAGCAGAGAGCATGCAGTGCTGATGCTGTATAGCCAGGGTGTGTGTGGGGGTGGGGGGGGGGCTCTGCATACATTTCAGTATGCAGACTCCTTCATTCTGCTGGGAGACAGAATGGCATCAGGGCACAAGGCAGCCCTGATTGGCTGACCCAGACTCAGGGGATTGTGAAGAGGGCATGTTCTGTTCCCTGCTTGACTGGAGCAGCAGAATGCAATAAATGACACACTGTTCCTCTAGAAGCGGGGTGAGGAGGAGGCAAAGAATCCTGGGATGCTGGATGATTGTGTTGTGGCTTCTCTCAGAAAAGAATGTGTACAGACATTTGCTGTTTTAGAAGAAACTCTCTTGAGGGTGATTTAACCCTTGATCCCAAGTTATATTTCTCCAGAAGCTGCCATTTTTGCTGTGGGGAAAAAAAATCCTGAACATCTGTAACACTTATAGTTTCTCTTGAGAGAGTTGCTGCTTTCACAGGAGAAACTGAATGTCTGTACATGACCAGTGTTTCACAGGGTTTTATTGACATAGGCAAGAAGTAAAATAGGATTGCTTTACTCACTGAGATTGAGTATATTTCAGGAAAAATCATCCCAAGCACAGATACGCAACAGGAAGCTGATTGATTAAAAAAAAAAATCAGTAAGGTTGGGACAAAAACCATTTAGACACAAGTTTATTTTGCCATATGACAGCAACAGTCAAAACAGGCTAGAACTGCAGTATATTGAGAGGCATCACATCTTGGAATAGGAGAATGATAATGCCTTGGGTGCAAAATAGCTTACCTTGAAAAAAGGCTTACAATCCTGAGTATTTTGATACTAAATATAGTCATAAAATGGACACAGAAAATGAAAAATGACCTGAAGGCAGTGACTTATGGAGAAGGAATAAAAGAACCAAACTGAAAGTTAAAAAAAACAAATGACAGAACAGCTTTCCATTTGGACAAGGTATTTTTGCTGAAATTGAAATGGTCTGTTGAAAAAGGTTGGTTTATATGAAAAGTCTAATAGAAAACTTTAAACATTATTCAAAATTAAAATGGGGTATTTTCTCCAACTCTTCTCTTTTTGCCACAATTTTTGCATATTGTTTAAATTTGCTTAGTTATATAGATAAATATATAATTTCAAGCAAAATGTTTGAATATGGCCACTTCCTGTTTCTGAATTAAAGTTTTTTTGGAATTTCAGTTGTACAACCAATCTTGAAACTTCAATTCTTCAGATTTAAAAATGTTGAATTCTGTTACAGGATGGAAATCCATCCAGATTACATGTTACAATTAGAACATGTTCAAAACACTTAAAACTTTAACAAATGCACATTAAGGTTTATTAACAAGTGCTAGGTGTTTTAAAATATGCTACTTGAGGCAAGGATTATTTCTGAGCTGTGCTACCTAGCTCAAAATTAACTTCAGGGTATTTACTTAAGATAAAATCACCAATCTGTGATTCTCCAGTATCCCAAGAGGCACTGCTTCCAGGTGGATTAGCTATCATCTGGGACTCTGTGACCCTGGACTGACAGCTGGGAACAGCTGGGAAGCAGCTGGGTGGAGAGGGGGTGGCTGGGGATGGAAGAAAAAAGGGGTGTAGGAGGGTGGGGGGGACAGTGGGAGAGAGGCTGGGTAGGGAGCTGCTAGGCTGCTGCTCCTTCTGCCTCTCAAGTTGCCCCCTCTACCTTCAGATCACTGCCTTGCAACCCTGATTACCCCTGCCTCCCAAATTGCCTAACTTCCCCCCCAGTCCTTGCTGACTGAGGACAATGCAGCTTAAGAGCCATGAATCTTACAGGATGATTGAGATAGCAGAGAAGGCGATCCATGGTTGGTGAGGGGCAGATCTGGAGGCTGATGGGGGGTGATGGGGCCATTTGGAGGGTGGAAAGGGCAATTGTGGAGCAGGGTGGCAGTCCAAGTGTGTTGGGGGTGCTTTTCTCCTGCTCCCCCTGCCCAAACTGTGGCTGTAGAGCTGGTGAAAGGGAGAGGCATGGAGCCAATTTGCAGCCTCTAGCTACATCCCTGCTCACCAGCCCTCTAGCAGCAGGCCTTTATGCTGTGTGTACACTCCCCAACCCCAGCAGTTGGGCAGTTTCCCACCTCCCTCCCTGACTTGGCCTGCCCTCCCACCCATCCTCTGCAGAGTAGCAGCTTCCTTCCCCACACACCAGCTGCTGCTCTGCTGTCCAGGCTGTTGCAGGTGGGGGTGGGGAGAAGGGCATCTGAATACAGGAGGACAGCTAATCTACCTGGGAACTGTAACTCCTGAGGCCTATGAATTGGTCATTTGATCCCCCATGAACAATTAGAAGTTAGGCTAAATTGAGCTGGTTAGGGCAGCTGGAATACAACCCTTACTTCACATGACATAGCTTTAAGATGCCTAGAGGGCAGTTAGCCTTTGCTAACAAGTGTGACTGTGTGATCCTTCACATTTTACGTGCCCTTAATTTCTAATCTCACCCTTGGAAATTCATTAATAAGGCCTAAAGAGGGTAGCGAGAAGGGTAAAGGAAAAACTTGGCTGACTAATAAGAAAGGATTTCATATAAGGAGGACTCTTGTAATAGTCTATGAAACTTATTTTTAATGGTAATAGAAATCTTAACCATTTGACTCTGAAAACCATGCCATACTCTTTGAAATGTGTCCTACTAATTTTGGGTAAATTTAACAATAGCAGGTAGTATAACATGTCTCTCTTTTTCTGTATTCTATGATTTGAAGATTTGGTATGAAAGGTCAGGTGCTGAAGCATACTAGCCTTTATTCTTTAGGGACCTGGGCTCAGTGCCTACATACATACATGTGTGTGTAGATATGTGAAAATGAATTAGTACTTCCATTTTTTTTTTCCTGTGGAAAATTCAGTTTTGCTTTGGGACACACTAACAGAGTTGTGGATAGGTAATTTTTATCAGTCAACATTTTTTTCTGAATCTTACTATTAGTTCCTAATTTTCATGACCAAAAATTGGAGGCCTAGATAATAAGTAACAAAATGGTCATTATTTACTTGTGCATCACATTCACCTTTTCCCTAAAAATTAGCTCTTCCAAATTGGAGTGCATGTGTTAAGTGAGTGCATGCACCCCTTCCCCCACCTAGCCAGCATGCTTCTGATGGGTATCTCTGCAGCCCAGCTGCTCCCCTCAACTTCCCCTCTTTCCTCACTCACCAGCTACTCGTTTGCTGTTCAACCTGTCATTGCAGAGGCATCAGAGTGCAGGAGGAAAGCTAGTCCACCTGGAAGCTGTGTCTCCTAGGATACTGGAGGACTGCAGATTTCTCATTTTATCTCTGTACAACAGTTAAAATTTAAGCTAAGTCAAACTAGGTAGAACAGCTAAAGGATAATCCTTTCTTGAAGCGGTGTAACTTTAAGATGCCTAGAGGGTACTTAGCACTTGGTAAGAAGCTTGAAACATGTCATTCATGTCTGAAGTGATGTTAACAAGGTCTAATTGTAATGTGGAATCTCACCCTGAAATAGGCCCTTATATAGGTGCATGAGACAGAGTGTGTGAATAGTTTGCCCCTTCTGGTAGGAGTCTGCCAAAACTACAGTCCTTGTGTTAAGTGTACACATGTACGTTTGAAACTCTTTAAGAGGGGGAAACTTTCAAAAAGGCAGCAGCTGATAAATTCTTATTATTATGTGTGAATGGGTTGAGAATAATTCAAATGTAGCAAACCTGTTCCAGTTTTGACCCTGGATGAAGCAATGTTAAATTTGTACAGGTTTTTCTACAGTTGAATCATTCTCAACTTGTTCTCACACAACAATCAGAACTCACCAGCTGCTGCCCCTTTGAGAGATTTCCAAATGACTTTGTCTCTCCCCTGTTCTCAGGGAAGCACAGGGTTTCTGTCCAAAGAAGTATCCTTCATTTTAGCTGGAAGTGTTTTCATACCAATAGGGCAACACAGGTTTGCACTGCCCCACCTGGGATGATGCCACACCTGTCCCATAGACCTTTTTGTAAAGTCTACAAAAACTGGGAAAATTTTCCATGAAACAAAGCAACCTTTGAATTTAGTGCATGTGTTGTCAGGCCCCAGCTGCTATTTTAAGAGAGAAAACCTTACAATGGAGTGGTAGATTAAAAAATATTTATCTTTGGTGATTCAGGGTCAGGGGACTTTCTCCATCAGATATACCATAACAACTGGTCACACTATGACCCTGAAGCCATGCCCATGTACTCTTTCAGTTTCAAATGATTAATTTAACAGTTCAGAGTAACTCTACCACAGCAGAAACTAGCTTTGATCATTTAATTAAATGAAAAACTTAAAGTGGATTTAGGAAAAGAGACCAAATAAATTGATTGTTTGACAAGCATTACATATACAGTAGGGCTATGCAAAGCTTCAGTCCCTGATTCAATTCAGCAAAGAGTCAGCTTGATTCAGTGACTGTATCTCTGAATCCAAATCGAATCAGAGGACCCTTTAATCTCTCTGAATCGAATCGGAACCCTCCAAATTGATTTGTAGAAATTTGGAAAGATTCGGAGATTCGGACATAGACATAAGTTTAAATGTTTTTTCTACATACCTCTAGATAGCAGGGGCTCATGAGTGCACGATGCTGGGGTACATGGAGGGCCCCACAGAAGCATGGGGGGCTCCCCAGCATGCTCAACAGCAGACCCAGAAGTGGACCAGAAGCACTTCTGGTCCACTTCCGGGTCTGCTGGGGAGCACACAGGGCCTCCCCCATCACACCTCCCCAGCTCAGTGATGGTGCCCCTGGCTCTGCGGGGGGGGACACCCGGGATCCCCCTGTGCCCAGTTGCCGAGCCAGGGAGGCTGGGGGTGGGGTGAGGCCCAGTGTGTTCCCCAGCAGACCTGGAAGTGGACTGGAAATACTGGAGGGCCCCCCTCACACTCCTGTGGGACACTCCATGTGCCCCACCATTGCAGCAATCACAAGCCATGCCTGCTACTTCAAGGTATGTAGAAAAAACTTTTAAAGCTGTGTCTATGTCTGAATTGTCGATTCTCCAAATCAGCATCGAATCTTCAGATTTGGATTCGGCCAAATCGAATCAAGAACAGTGATCTGAATCAATGAATTGAATCACTGTCCCTGATTCAGGCTGAATCCAAATTGAATAGGGCCTACTTTGTACACCCCTAAAATACAGGACTCATATTTATATCACGCTAATGTTGTTTGCCCAGCTCTGTAGAATTGTATTTATCTGTTAAGTTTTGCTAGATAACCAGCAGAGAGCACTGAAGAGGACATTTTATTTTTGTAGGTCCTGCAGAAGTATTTGCTATGGTTTTTCAGAAAAGAGTATGTGTTCAATCAGAACTAAATCTGAAAGATTTAAAAATAGAGAATGTATTAAATAACTATATAGGGTGTTTTCTCAGATAAATGTACTTCTCAAAGGACCTGTGATTTAAAATACCCTGTCAACCTCACTCACCAGAGCAATTCAGGCTGTGGAAAGCTAGTGCCATATAAAAATGCAATCCTTTAAGGTTCCAAATACCTCCTGTGAACTAATGAACATTGTCAAGTCTCAATGAAGTCGATGGAAATTGATGCCGCACAACTTGTCAAAAATGATTAGACTTTGTAGAATTATCCATCATTTTTAAGTTCCATGCTGCATATAGTGTGGTCATATGCAGCTAAAACAAGAGGAAAATAAACAGTTGTAAATAAAAATACCAAAGGTAGTTGAGGTAAATAAAAGCACCAAATAAAAATACAAAAATACCAAAGGTAAAAAAAATCATAAACTGTTATATCATCCTTTGCCTAATATTATGTTTTTGATCATATAAAAACTAAATTTGTTCAACTCCAAAACCAAAAAAATCAATGCTTCATTCACTTCCTTTACTTTCAAATTTTTTTTATAAATAAAAATAGCATATTCCATGATTAACTAGGAACTGGAGTAATTTATGTACTCTGAGGTTGCATCTACACATACACTTTACTGCGGAGTTGACTAATTAGCTGTGCAATAAAGCGTCACTTTCTACACATGCACCCATATTATGGAACAGTAAATTAATTAATTCTCCTGTAGAATAGTACTGTCCAAGACAAGTACTTTCCTATAGCAGAGTAATTTATGCTGCCACAGTGCATGTGTAGATGCTGACCAGGGCTAGCTGAGGCACGAGGGTGCTACCTTGCAGGGATTTCTTGCCAGCTAGCCCCACGTGGTAGCATTACCCCAATGTTGCCACCTAGCCACTCAGCACTCACTCAGTGCTGCTACTTAGCCACTCAGCAGCCAAGTTCTGCCACCTGCTTGTTGCTGAGCCCCCATTCCCCCTGCTACTTTTCCCCAGCTTGAATTGCTACGATCCTGGGAGCACATGTAAACACTGCACCTGGGAACAGCTGATGCTGGTGCAAACTACACCAGAGTTTATTGCATTGGATTAATTGTGTGTGTAGATGTGCCCACTGTGTTTCCTGACCTGTTCCACTCCTAAAGCTGATGCTTGCTTTTCAATTTCTACTGCTATACCGCACACTATTTGCATTTCAAGGATCAACATATTTAAAGGATTTCTATTTTCATCATATGATAAAGAGAGTTTGGGAATGTGGGAGGACACTCTTTTGGCCTATGGCATATACATCAACTAGACATTATTTAGGCTAAAACACTCTTATAACCTTATGACTTCAGTACTTTAAAGCAAATTAAATCCTAGTCTGTTAATTTAACTTAAAAAATCAATAACAATCCTAATTTCCCCTCGGGATAAATAGTCCAGGTCTTTAAGTATATATCCAAGAAATGTAAGTAAATATATAAAGTTAATTTGGCTCACTAACCTCATTCAATATTCAGTTCAGGGCTTTTTTTGTAATTTTATCCTGCCTTTTTTTGTTTTAATAAAGCTAGGGCTCTTGAATTGACATGCTTGCCTGAATGGCAATTCCATACTTTTCTGAGGTACAATTTTAGGTTGGTGGAAAAAGTATCCAATTGTTACCTTGAGAAAATAATGGCTGTAAAAAACTCTGTCTTGACAACTACGTTATCTAGTCTCCATGTAGTTACAATCTCTTCACTGATGCCTGGTCTTATCACTAAGGCTTCGATAAGGTTGTTGCAGTATTCTGGCATCCAATATGTTAGGATGTCACAGATATGTTAGCACCAGAAGGTTTGTGTTCTCACTTCTATTCAGTCAGAAATGTCAGCTTTTTTGCTGTAAATAAATCAGCAGCATTATTAATTTATCATATGTGGTCTGGTGAAGATATCTATGGTTTTAGTTTTCTAAATCCATTATTTTCAGTTAGTTACACAGGTATGGCCAAAAGCTTGGCTTATAAATACAGTCGGGTCTCTATTTACACAATATTTTTTGCATGGTTTTAGTTATGCATGGTCAATTAATTGTGACCCTTTATTTTTGTACATGGTATGGATTCACTTTTATGTGGTGCAGCATTGTCGCCAACATGTGCAGATGCGTCTAGAATCAGCTGGTCACTTCCCGCCCTCCCTCCACCATGCTGATGTAGCTGGTATGTGTGTTATGGTGGAAGGGGAAGGGGGAGGGAAGAGGCATGGGGGTGCAGATCAACAACCCCTGCAGTGAAGGAGGGAGTGGGACAGGGAATGGGGCAGGTGCTACCCAGCTGGGTGGGGTGGGCATGGGACAGAGCTGTGGCTTGTCCAGGGAGTGCATGCGGGGGTAGGGGAGTTGGCTTCTGCCACTGCATGTACCCCAGGATGGCATGGAGAGGCGTGTCCTCCAGATCTGCATGGGAGGGGGTAGGGGGGGCAGTGGAGCCAGGACTGTACAGGGCTCTTCTTGGCAAGGGCTGAGATGGGCTGGGCCCAGGGAGGGTGGCAGAAGCACTGGAAGAGGACTGGGGGGGCTACAGCAACATTTAGGGTGGCTGCAGCCCCCATGTAGCCACCTCCCCGAGCCCAGCTGCTGTCGAGAACAGCCCAGCACAGCCCTGGCTCCAGCCTACAGCTGCAGCCTGCCTGCACTGTCCCATCCCTCCCCGCCCCACCCCACACAGATCTGTGGGCACAAGCCTCCCCCATGCCCTCCTGGGGTGAGCAAAGTGGCAGGAGCTGCCCCCCCTGCATTCCCCAACTGAGCTGCGGCTCCATCCCATGCCTGCCCTGCCCCAGCTGGGCAGCATCTGCCGCTGTCCCTGCCCCACTCCTGCCTCACCATGGGGGGTGTTGATCTGCTCCCCCACACCCCTTCCCTTCCCACTTCCCTTCCACCACACGAGACTTACCAGCTGCATGCAGCTCTTTTAGCTGCCAAGTTCTGTTCCTTACTGCCTGAGTGCTGCACTGCAGGTGCGTGCATGCACAGGTATTTATCAGTCAAATTATCAGCCACATCTAGAAACTAAACCCTTATTTCCTACAGACCCTTGATATTTTTTTATGTGATTTCTATTTGCACAGTGTTTTTTTTTCAAGAATGCAACCACCATGTAAATTGAGGCCCTACTGCACTGAATTTTGCTAAATGTTTGAATATTTCTGATAGGTTTGAGGCAAAACTGTCTGAGTAATTTTCTGCATGAGAATAGTTAGATTGCTTGTGATGCGAAGATAAAAGCAAGCAATGGAAATACCTGTCACAGAAAAATATTGTTAATTCTTCCATTGGAAACAGGATTGGTTTAGACAAATTTAATTAATAGTTTACTCAGGAGTTTCAGAAGGTAAGAATGTTTTGTTGTACATGTATATGGAAACTTCATTCTATCTGTGTCCATATCATTGGTATCAATTAGTCTCTCTCCCTGATATAAGTATGCATCAGATCATGTACTTTTATAATATGCTTGCAATATACAATGCAAGAAAGAATGCATTCTCTTATGTGTAGCTCTAAAATACACTTTTTATGATGATTCCTTTCGAGTCCTGCCTCATTCAACATATACTTTACCATATATATAAGGGTACTTTACCATTTATATAAAGGTATATTTATCATTTATATAGGGGTTTCCTATTTCAAGTTTTTTAAAGACACGCATTACTATATTTTCTTGCATACCATACAGCCCCAAATAAGACACACACCTTGTTTTGGGGAAAGCAGTATGGGGAAAAAAAAGATTTTTTCCCCTCCAGAGTTATGACTTCAGAGAGCAGGAACAGAGTTCAACCTCTAGCTCTCTCACCTTCCCTTTTCTGCTCAGGCAAAACTACAGTTTTAACCTTCTCACAGCTACATAGTCAATAGGACTTGGCTGCTCTGCCAAAAGCTGAAACTGTAGCTGCTGCTGAAGACTGGAATCCATGGGCAGATCTAAGACTTTGAAAAGCACTAAAAAATAGTCTTCATGAATTAAAGGGTCAAATCCTACATGATTCATTCTGATGAATAGTCTCACTAGAATCCAGAAGTGGGTTTCCCTTCCCTTCCCTAAGCAAACAAAAATAAGACCTATATTGATGTCAGCTGCACTGGAAACAGGAGAAATGCTTTCTAAATATAGATGAAACCATTGGCAGGGGGACATTCTCAGAAATCTAAGCCTATGAGCTTTTGTAGACTTGGTTATGGAGGAAAATAAATTAACCACCTGATCTATTGAGATGCTGCTTCCTTCCTGGATTATGCCGAGTAGCTTCAATCCCTGTGAAAATTGCTGAGAGGTTTTGTTTCCAGGAGTTGCCAAATTCCTTGTAGGATCAGGCTCTCATATAGGAAACCTCCCTGTAAGGCCCCAAAACAATTTGACAATAAATTAATATTATAATTTTTTTAAATTAATTCATTTTCTAGTCAGGAAAATCAGAACTGCCAAGTATTAATTGCCCAAACCTCAGAGTATAGGGTTTGACCACATGTTATTTTATCGGCATTCATACTCACTGCATGAAAATAAAAGGGGAAAACATAAGTTAGAAAAAGGGACAATGTAATGAGAACAATAAGATGAACAAATACACTTTGCAGATGTTACTAGGCTTAGTCCCCTTTTTACTTAGCATCTGAGATGCTTTGTCTTTAAGGGTGTTAAGTTTTCCATATAAATAAGTGAAAGGAAGATTATGCCCATTGTGAATTCCTTGGTGGATATTTATCCCAACACCTGAAATAGAGATCAACAGGTTTGCACATATGTGCGTGCAATGTCTGTGTAGCTATTAATTCTGGGGAGGTGCATATTTGATATTATCTTTGCTATGTTGCCAGCAGTTATATATTGAGGGAAAGATTGGTAGGGTGGGAAAATTTACCCATAAAGGTTGCATAGAGAGTTTGTATAGTAACTTGCAGATAATCCTGTATTCAGTATTTCCCCGTGTAATACTTGATGTAAGTTCTTTAGTGTGTTTTATCTCAACAGTAGTTCTTTATTGTTCACGCTTTTGCTTTCTGAAAGAAAAGGAGGAAGAAAGAAGATCAATAAGCCCTTGGTTATCTTGGATTGTCAATGAGCAGCATATTTCTAGCACACATTATTTCAATAGATAGGCTGCTTATAGATAGCACTTGAAGATGTGTGCTCAAGAATTGCAGATTTTGTTTCCTTTTGTAAAAAAATGTGTATTGGTAATGCTTCTGAAACTGAGAAGCTGCTAACACTGGCTATGAATAATACAGGCACTTTCACTGATGCATATAACACAGCTGCTCATTTCCTTCTGTTCTGCTGTGTAGATGTACATGCTGTGTAATTTTCCTCCTGCACAACTCTGGGCACTGACCTCAGTTGGAAAGCCTCATATTTCAGTTTTGGGACTCTTCCAACTAGAACCTTGAAGCAATTGTTGCAATTTGTGTCTGTGTAACCACTTAAGGTGGTCACAAACATGGATAAGAAGAATTTCAGAAGGAATGAAAAAAGGTAACTAGGGCACTAAGAACAATAAAAGGACAAATTGGGAGTCACTGTATAAATCATTCTGTGCCTAGAGTGACCATTGGTCCTGGTTTGGCTGGGGCAGTCCCAGATTTCATAGACCATCCTGCTATTCTGGCTGATTGGCTAAAAGTGAAGCAGAAGTCCCAGATTGGTGGTACCACCCTGCCTACATGTACCTGGCCTGGCTCCTTCTGTGCAGTGGCTGGAAGCTGGGGAGGGGGGTGGCCTGGGGTAGGGGGAGGGGTGTCGTGCTAGGCTAAGCACTGTTCCATCTGCCTGGGGTGGGGATTGGCTGGGGTCAGGGTTCAGGCAGCTGCACAGGGTTAGCTGGGATGGCTGCCTGGCACTGTCAGCCTTGTATCCTGCTGCTGCAGCTGCTGCTGAGGCCTGGGCTGCACATGGCAGCCCTGGGTGGCTGTGCAGTGAAGACTAGTGGAGCCCAGGGAGCACTGCACAGGGGCCACTCCCAGCTGAGTCCAGCCTCTGCATGTGGGCCACAGGTGGACAAGCTTGGAGAAGCTGTTCCACCCCACCCTGACATCAGGGCTTCTGGGAGCCATGGGGTCAGTGTGTGTCTCTGTGTTGTGTGTGGCACCCCTTGTCCTGAATTTATCCCATCACAGATTTTCTTCAAAATAATACAGTTACCCCAGGACTATGTCCTCAACTCAGGGAGTTGTGAAGGGGGGACATCAGCCTCCACAGATTTCCTACTCTCCTGTCTATGCAGATGGACATGAAGTAGGTAGTCAGGGAAAGGAAACACACAGAACTTTGGATTCCTGCTTGATCTTCATCCAAAGTGTTGGTCATCACACCTAGCCAGAGATTAAATGGAAGTAATATGCACCAGGTACAGGACTAGAGCAGATTAGCTCTTCTGACATAGAGGAAATAGGAATTAAGCACTAATTTGTTTTGAAACTGGTTGCATCTACGTATGCACTTTATTGCTGAGTAGATTAATTAGCTTCAGAGTAGTGTCACTGTGTGCATTGTTGCCTTTTGGGGTCAGGCCGATGCTCAGGATCTCAATATTGCACTGTTAGACAGGAGGGTGTGACACAATTGCACATATATAAATACACAAATCAGTTAGGTGCATACACACACACATACACTCAGGCACATACCCATCCAAACCAGCCTAGGCATATGCATACCTATCACCAATTCAAGCACATACACACTACACACTAAAAATTAGACAAAAATAAATTGTCAATACCCACACACTCAGTACACATACACAGATTACTAATTCATATATCATGCACACAATGACATATATCTATATATACACACACACTCATGAGTTCACACACATACCACCCACCTACACATACACACAAGTAAGTTCCTAACTTGGATGGTACAGTATGTGTGTGTGTGCTTGGGGTACCTGGGATACTTGGGGGAAGGTTAAGGTGAGAGAGAGAGTTAAAGTGTAGGGAGTGAAAGTTGCCAGAACCAGGATTAGAACTGGTCGACTAGAGAGAAGCTGGCTGAAGCACTGATGCTGGCGTTTACTTAAGATCAAGTGTCCCTAGGGTTACTCAAGGTCACTGGTGCAAGGGAAAAAAACCTGGTGGCAAGGAGGAGACAGCCAGGAAAGAGAGAGTGACAGAAACCAGGGAGCTTGGGGCTAGAAACTGAGGCAGACAACTGAGATATTGGGGGAGGGGAGATAAGTGGTGGCAAGGAGGAGACAGCTAGGAAAGAAACTGAGGCAGAAATCTGGGAGCTCAGGGGAAAAGGCAGTGGGGATAAGACAGTGGCAAACGACAGTTTTATTAAGCAGACAACACACTACACAGCCCTATGAAATTACTGGTTCACACACACACAAGCACTCACAATGGCAGCAGAGAAAGAGACTCAGTGGAAGAGTTGGAGTCCAGGTAGGGAAAAGAAGCAGAGTCCAAGTCCTTGGTTGACGAGCAGATGGGGTGATAGCTACCTATCCAGGCTGGAAAGGGGTCTTTGTCCAGCAGGTGTTGTCCAGAGGTGGGTCACTGACAGGGCCATGGATAGGTGGTGTGGCATGGTGCTGGTCCAGGTGGAGAGGGCGTCCCAAGGAGTCAGTCTTCACTACCCCTTTTTATGGGGCAGACTACCTCTGATCTCCTATGGGGAGGGCCTGTCCAGGCAAGGTCAGTCCTGTTCCAGAGGGCTCTAGGTGTTCTTACTGAGCATGTGCAGTGTTGGCACAATAGTGGCTTGCCTCATCTTTTGTTTCTTCAATGCTGAGGGTGGTTTCAAGGGCTGGGTCATTGGTCCTGGTATTGGTGTTCGTGGTTTGCTCATTCAGAGGGAGCTATTTTTAGACCTACTGTCATTGTTTCTCAAGCACCTGCATTCATCCCTATTCATTCAGGAACCAAGTTACATAGGAGGGGTAGGTATAAATCATAGATCAGGGGACACAAGATGGAGGCTTGACACTGCAAGATGGAAACTTGACATGACTTATGCTAACTTACATATATAGGCCTAAAACAGTAATCACACAATATAAAAGCTGTAAAAAAAAATACAAACAATAATTATCACTTATAAAACAGTGGATATCTATATCAAAATAGCAGGGCACTTATTTGCAAAGAGGGGAGACAAAAATAAAACTTACTACCTAAAATAAAATGTTAAAGTTTATCCTACATCTTAGCTTACTTATGCTTATCTATAGGGAACAGAGAGGGAGAGAAAAAGTCAGAAATGTTTGGGGAAGGGGAGTGAATGCATTTTAAAATAAAAAAAAAGAAAAAACTGGGGGTTTTGCTACAGCATGTGCAGTGGAATTAGGCCTCAGTAAATTAATTTATGCCAACATAAAATAGTACTGTTGGGGTAATTTACTGTAATTAAACACATGTATAGATTTCATAGATTTCACAGACATTAGGGCTGGAAGGGACCTCGGGAGATCGAGTCCAGCCCCCTGCCCAAAGGGCAGGAAGTCAGCTGGGGTCATAGGATCCTAGCAAGATAAGCATCCAATTTACTCTTGAAGGTGTTCAGAGCAGGTGCTTGAACCACCTCCGCTGGCAGACTGTTCCAGACCTTGGGGGCTCAGACAGTAAAGAAATTCTTTCTTATGTCCAGCCTGAAATGGTCTTGCAGGAGTTTGTGACCGTTTGACCTAGTCATCCCTTGGGGCACTCTGGTGAACAAACGTTCCCCCAGATCCTGGTGGTCACCCCTGATAAACTTATAGGTGGCCATCAGTTCACCCCTGAGCCTATGTTTTTCCAAGCTAAAGATGCTGATCATGGGTGAAAATTGCACCTGGTCAGCCCAGCCAGCCGGGGGCCAAACTTCTGCCTGCCACCAAGCCACATGGCTTTTCACTTTTAGCACCCTGATGCCCCAGCCAGCTTCTCTGCTGACCACTGCCACAACATGGAGCCTAGGGCTGACCCCCGTATCTTGCCAGTCCAGGCCTGCTCTGCCCTGGCTCAAATTGTTGCTGTCCTGGGCACACATGTAGATGCTGCACCTGGGAATAATTTACACTGTTACCAGCTGCTGGAGCAGAAAGGTCCAGTCTTGCATGTGCT
Source organism: Crocodylus siamensis (assembly GCF_052110815.1). Classification (NCBI taxonomy): domain Eukaryota; kingdom Metazoa; phylum Chordata; order Crocodylia; family Crocodylidae; genus Crocodylus; species Crocodylus siamensis. The sequence goes on from NC_143398.1 coordinate 39,629,974, forward strand.
GCTGGCATAGCCAGTGCATGTGGAGGGCTCTGGTGCTGGGTGGCTGTGACCCTGAGCTGGCATCCCAGCTGGGGCCTGCAGCTTCTCCCATGTGTCCAGATGTTGCTCCTATAGAGAGAAGTCTTTTGTGAGAGTTTGCAACATTTCACAGACAAGATGCTCTGCACCAGGGGCTGTGCTGTCTGGCCTCAAATCAGGGGTCAGCCATGTGCAGGTGTCCAAGGACCATGGTAAGCTGGGCTGGGTAGGCCTAGGCACAGGTGACTGCTGGCCAAGCCCCCTGTCTGTATGCACTCCCCTGGGGCCAGTGATCCACTGGGTGCTGGGCACAGGCAGCCTGCCTCTCCAATCCCCTTTCTAGGGGAGAACAGGCCAGGCTAGGCTGCTGGCAGCAACTGCTGCTGTGGCTCCAGACCCTGCTCCACCCCTTTCTCCCTGCAGGCTAATTACTCTGTTGCGCTGCCACCCAGCCACAGGTGCTTGGGGTAAAGGGGTGCAGGGCTCCCAGAAAACTGGGATGAGGAGCTGGCCAAGCCCCTGTCCTCCCTGCTGGGGGTGTCTCTGGGGAGGTTCCCTGGGGCCAGCCCTCTGCCATGTCGCTGCTGCCCTCTGAGTGTGCCCCTCCTGTGCGTGTCCTGGGCAGTGCATGATGAGCTGATTGTGCAGGCTGAGGGATGCCCAAGCCAGTATTCCCTGCTGCTGCTGATCCTCTTGGTGCCCCAGGCACACCTGCACTCTTGGTTTGGGATCCTGAGCTACATCAGTGTTTTGGGGGGGGAACCCAGGCTGCTCCAGAACTTCTGCCACTGGCTGGAGGGCTATTTGGGGCAGTGCTACATATCCCTGCCCCCTGCTACTGAGGACGACATCACTGCCAGCATTGATGCCTTCTTTGGGGTATGAGAGGCCCGTTCCCACACAGCTGTGGGAACATGGGCATCTCAATAAAGTTTTGAACTGTCCCACCTCTCTGATTGCTGTGGAGGGGTAACTTAGGGCCAGGGGAATGCAGGCTGGCTGGGCAGGGATAGTGGGGTGGGGCTGGGGCCAGGGCCAGGGCCAGGGGCAGAGACAGGCACTGGGGTAGAGGGCCCTCCCTCCAATGTGGGAATTAACACATTCGGCACTGGCAAGGCTGGCAGCTTGGCATAGGCCTCCCTGTTGGTGACAGCATCCAGCTGTGCCTGGTTGTCCATAGCCCACGGTGTGCGGCAGGCCGGTGCCTGGTGCCTGGCCACAGGGCCCACCCAGGGAAGAGCTGGTACTGCTGACAGCCATCAGTGACACAGTTGGCCATTCCTTGTGGCGGGGTCTGAGGCTACATACTAATAAAAATTGCAGGGTTGTGGCCTGGGTCCTGGGGCACCAAAATCTGGGTCAGATGCTACTCAAAGGGCATGGTCTTGCAGGGACAACTGGACTGATGATTGTGGTCAGTCACAGCCACCCACTGTGCCTGCAAGGCCTTGACCTTTATGCAGCACTGCTGCACCAACTGGGAGTGCCCTCACTCCTGCATCCCATCCTGTAAGGCCTCATAAATGTGGGTGTTTGAGCACCAACACCACTCAAACTGCCTCTGGACCTCTGTGCCACACCAGAGCACCACAAGGTCACCAGCTTCCTCCAAGCTCCAGTTGGGAATCCAGGTGGATGGCACAGGCATGCAAATGTAGGTGTGCCTGAGCCCCAAAGGGAAGGAAGAGGATGACATGTTGCATTCTGTGCCAGGGCTTTGGGCTCCCATGAAGCTGTACCTCTGTCACTGGCCCTGGGCAGTTGCCAGCAGTGCCCAGCACAGGGTCACAGCAAGGAACTGGAAACCACACAGCAGAGGATATGTTGCATAGCACCTGTAGATGCAGGGCAGGATGCTGGGGGTAAGCAGCAGGGAGCTGGTGCTGGCCCTGCTACCAGAGGCAGCCTGCAAGCAGTCCTGGGAAGCTGACTGAGCTGGACAGGGGGTGCAGCAGGCTGCATCCCTCAGCACCACTCACCTGGCTCAATGTGGGTGGCTGGACAGCTGTGTGGCCCAGCAATGGCCAAGCAGCAGCTCAAGGTTGCAGGCTTATCCAGGGGGGGCACACACCTTGAGCAGCAGCTCAAGGTTGTGGCCTATCCAGGGAGGGCACACAGGGCCAGCAGTTCTCTCTGGCTTTTGTGAAGTGTGCTCCAGGGCACATGGCTGGGGGCTTTTATAGCCTACAGCGAGGGGATACTACAGATGCAGCCCAGCCCTGGGCCAGGAGAGGCTCCTAGCCAGGAGCCCTGGGGCTGGGCTCAGACTGGCCCCCTAGTGGCAGGGCAGATCTGGCACTAAACTTAGTGCCAGGTCACATCTACATGTACATTACTGTGCATTAACTAATTGTGACAAAATTTGATACCTGCAAATGTAGGTAACAAATTTAGTCATGATTAGCCATTTTTACTGCACAGTAAGGGCATGCATGTGTAGACATGTGCCTGTACTGCGCAGTAAATTAGACTAATGTGCAGTAACACATCTAGTGGTAGACTAACCCAGAAAGTACTGAAGTTGGAACTATCTCAGCTCGTAAAACCTGAGCAACGTGAAGATGGTTAACAACAGTATATGGAGGCAGAGAATGAAATAGTGGCCATTTTGATGGCTAATTTTAGAACATTCCTTTCAGAGACAGACAATGGTGCCACAATATTTCTCTTCTGGTGCCCTATGGAGGAAAATGGATGAGGGTGATTCTTCTTTAGACTGAAGCTTTTCTGCCTTGCTCTGGCTATGCAAAAAAAGATTGCAACCTTATGCAAACTTTAATGTTCATATTTTACATAAGAATCATATGCCTACCATTTAAAATGGATTCTAGGAAATGTAAAATATTCTGAAAAGAAAGAAATAGGATGGTGAAAGGTTAGGTCAGGTGTATATAGCTGAACAGATTGAAGAGATTTGGATAATTTAGTTTAGAGAGAACAGTAAAGGGTAAAATTATAGTTTTAAATAGTTTAAAGCAATGAAGGGGTTAGGTAAGAGTGATCACTTGTTCCCTTTCATCCAGTCTTGTATTACAAGAACTAGTGGACATTTAATGAAGTTGGTTTGTACTAAATTTGGCATAGACAAATTTGAGAAGGGTACTTCTTTACACAATCTAATTAATAGGTAGAATTCACTTGAGGAAGAAATTGAAGCAAATAGTTTAATGGGATTTAAATAGGAGTGGGATGGATGCTTGAATAACTACAGCGTTGGAAGTTAAACTAAGATTAGTTCTAGGTTAGTTCAGCATGATAAGGGAGGACAAACATTCCGCTTCAGGGTATATGATGACTGGATATTAGGTGGGAAAGAATTTCTCTCTCAAATTAAATCAGAGAGTTGCTTTGGTTCCAGTGATAAGATTTTTCTACCTCCTTCTAAAATCAAAGGGTTTTTATACATGTGCTGCATGAATGTCTGGGGGAGGGGTGCTTTCATTAGAGTGGCTCCAAGAGCTGCTCTAAATAAAATGCCCGGAGCATCACATGTATCAGCGTCCCCATGCTGAAAAAGTGGTCGGGGTGCTTTAACTAAAGCTCATTGAATAAGCTTTAGTTAAAGCACACTGACCGCCATTTTTCAGTGCAGGGATGCTGATACATGTGACACTGAAGTCTGCTTGAGCACGGTAATTACAATGCTCCAGCAGACTCATTAATCAAGTAATTATAGGAGCATCAGAGCATCCTTGCTGCACACAGGCAAGATGTTTAGTTAGCTGGTCCATATTCCTCTATATATCAAACGTGAATAATTACAGCATGCTCATACAGTTTAATAAATGTGCAGTATGGATTAGGCTATGGCTTTAGTTCCACAAAGCATGTAGATTATAGATGTATTAAATGTACTTAAAAACGTAAGGACCTGCCAAGTTTGTTTTTTGCTGGAAGCAGTCCTTGCTGGATTGGAATGCCTATATTATTAAATGCATATTTTGTTTTTTTGTATTATTTACAAAATGCAAGACTGAAACTTTTTTTGTTTTGGGATATAATGCTTTTCATGGTGTATCATTGATACTGACAGTTAAAATAAATTTTAATTAAAATTAAGTATACAAAGATGCAACTAAAATTAAGGTCCTTCTATAAATACATAATTGGTGATACAAAATTTTTGGAAGAGATTTCTGTCAGGCTAGAACACTGAGCAGTAGGATGTAAGTTTTAAAAAAAAAAATCACTAATAATTCCAAATTAATATTTCATACTTTAAGAGAAGAATGTCTATACCCATGGAAAGAAGAAATGCTCTGAGTTCATATTTTCTGCCATGAAGTCCACTGCCTTTGAGGCAGAGCTAATAAAGTACACTGACAAAATGGCAGTCTTCTAGGTTGTCTCTGCATAAACTAACTCAGGAATGAGCTAGCTTTTTACAGGATTTATAAATAATATATTAGAATAATAAACCTGGCTGAGAACAAAGAAGTATACATGGTAAACCTTTATATATAGAATGTATATGGTAAAGCTTTATAAGTAACTGCTGGAATTTCATTTAGATTGCATTTCTTTTTACAAGAATGTTCCCAAAAGTACAGTTCCTTCAGGAAATGTAATTTAAAGGATGCCATTAATATCTATGGTATGGGAATTATATTTTTAAGATGAGAATTTTTTCCTAAAGAAGGATTCAGTTTTGTATTGTGCTCAGAAACTCCTTTGAACTTTTTATTACCTTCAAGTTCCTTTGGTAGATGAGGCTGTGCAGTATGACACAAGTTACAATATTTAGTTAGTTGTTCAAGAAATTGTAGTTCCAACAATTAACTGGGGGAAATTTCAGTTGTGGAAGCACTATTTGTTCAACTACTCTTCACTTTATACTTTAGTAATAGTCTCTCTCAGAGATTTGTTGAATTATTTCATATTTCATTTTCAATGAAATAGAGATGAAATATGAAGCATTAGGCATGTAGCCTAGGTACACCGGGGGGGGTGGTGCCCTATCCTCCGATGACAGTGGTGGTGGTCAGGCAGGGTGCTGAAGAAGGGGTCAGTCACTAGAGTGGCTTCTTCCCCTCTCTATAGAGCTAGGCCAAAACCAAATACTTAACTATGTACAATTTATTACAAGAATAAATACAGATGCTTAATATAAAACAGAATATTTACAAGACTTAACATACAATATTATATATAATGTTCCACATTTCACATATAATACTAAATATGAACCAAATAAGTTACAACCTATATAACACAATTAACACATAAGGATATTAACCTATGTAAGCCAAGTAACTTAACCATAATATTTCTTTAAACCTTCAACCTTCACAAGCAACAATACCAATATACACACCAAGACATTAAAACACATAAACCATATAAGGCCCTTTAAAGAATACCCCTAGCTATATACCCTTTAATACGGCAACCTCAAAAATAGGGAGTGCACTCAGCAGCTCCTCGAGGAGTTTCCCTGAAGCCCCTCCCCTTTAGGGCCCTGGGATGTGGACACATGCCTCCTGCAATGGAGGGTGGAGGTGGCAGACCCTCCTCATCTGTGTCAGCCTCCCCTGTAGGGCCAACTTTCCCAGTAACTCATGCTTCCTCTCTGGAGAAGTCAAGGCTTGTTCCCTGGTGGCTGATTCTGCAAGAGCCTTTCCCCAGAGGCACCTCTGACTCTCCTCGATAGCCTGGTGTCCTGCACTGGACACCCAGGGCTCTCTATTTCCTGTGGGAGCCAAGCCATTGTAGGCTCCATCTCCCTGGTCTCACACTGGGGTTCTCCCCTTTCCTGGGCCCTGCTCTGGGCACTGGGGCTCTTTTAGTTAAAAGTGGAGCTGAACTGCGGAGCTCTGGTCACTCGACCTAGGGCTGGGACTAACGTGACCAGCTGCGAGCTGCTTCCAAGGTGGTTCTCCATGTGCTGACCTGTGCAATGGGTGAAGTCTTAGTAGCTGCAAGCTGCTTACAGGGCCAGCTCTCTGTGTGTTGATCTGTACACCGGCTGCCAAGCCTCTTGCTGGGTTCACAGACTCAAGCTGTCTGCAGCGGCTGCTAGAGCCTGATCCCCATGCACTGATTTAGGCACCACTGAAGCTCAAGCAGGTTCCCGAGGATGGCCATCTCTGGAGCTCCTCTCTCCTCACCATCCCTTGTCATCTCTCCCCAGCCTGCTGAGCATGCTCCCCTTTTATACTCTTCAGGGGCTCCACCTTCAAAGTTCTCCAGACCTGGCTGGTGCAGTTCCAATTCAGGTCCAGCTGCTCCTTGCCCCTTCCTTCGGAAAAGGGCAGGACATTGCTTCCCTTGTGCTGCCTCTGGATTGGTGGGCGGTCTCCACCAATTAAACAGCAGACCTTTGATCCTGGGACTCAACCCAAGCTCCAAAAAGATAAGCCTGTTACAGACATTAATTCTAGGGTAGTAAGGGTTTACCTGTTTAGCCTACATACATGCTTAGTATGTATTATATAGTGACACCATCATGGTTGAAAATAGATTGGCTTACAAGGAAAGAAAGACACAAAATCAAACCAAACCAGCTAACACACCACAAGACTTTCCAAGTATAAATTGGGAGATTGTTTCTATGATGCCTACCTGAGTCCATAAACTACCTGAGACCAGTGGGACTAAACTGAATCCTGCAGACCCCAGCTCTCAATTTTTATGATAATCCTGTAGTTGCTGACAGTTCCTTCTCCCTTGATGTAAGGTGGATCTCCATGTTCTATGCTGGAAAAGAAAAACCAAACAAAAAAACTGTGTAATCTAGACGGGGGCTAAGTTTTAGTGTATTTTGGGATACTCTCTATTTATACCACTGTGGATATGTATATCCCTCTTATTTTGGGATGACTGTGAACTCTGTCATCATCTATATTATTTTGGTCATGAGAGAAAAAGTGTGTAGACTGACTCCTGATCGATTCAGGAAAATGTCCTGTTTCTGCTCCTTGAGCAAAACCCTTCTATGAATCCAGCTAGATTTAGACAAATTACAGAGGTGGGTAGAGAACAGGATGGAATTCAATGCAGACAAGTGCAAGGTGCTGCATCTAGCAAGAAGGAACCAGAAGCACACCTATAGGCTGGGGAACACCCTTCTTGTCAACACAGCACTAGAAAGGGATCTTGGAGTCACTGCTGGCTCTGGGATGAACATGAGCTGCCAATGTGAGGAAGTGGTAAGGTTAACTGCACCTTGTCATTCATCTACAGATGCATCACAAGCAGGTCCAGGGAGTGATCCTTCCCCTCTATGTTGCATTGGTCAGGCCACAGTTGGAGTACTGCGTCCAGTTCTGGGCACCGCACTTCAATAGGGACGTGGCTAGCATTGAGAGGGTCCAGAGGAGGGCCACTCACATGGTCAAGGGGCAGCAGATCAGGCCTATGATGAGAGGCTAAAAGGCCTGAATCTATTCAGCCTCCACAAAATAAGGCTGAGAGGGGATCTGATGGCCATTTACCAGCTCACCGGGGGGACCAGCGGGAATTGGGGGAGGCTCTGTTCCCCCGGGCATCACCAGGGGTTACTAGGAATAATGGTCACAAATTGTTAGAGACAAGGTTCAGGCTCGACATCAGGAGACATTACTTTACAGTTAGGGCTGCCAGGCTCTGGAATGGACTCCCAAGGGAGATGGTACTCTCTCCACCTCGGGGGTCTTCAAGAGGAGGCTGGACAGATATTTGGCTAAGGTGTTATGACCCTGGCATTCATTCCTGTCTGGGGCAGGGGGTTGGACCTGATGAACTTTTTAGGTCCCTTCCAACCCTAAGCACTATGAAACTGTGAATTCATTTTCTTATGTGGCTCCTTTTGTGTATAGTCCTAATAATGTATAGTTGAGACAGGAAGTGGGGTAGAGAAAAGCTGGAAATCTGGAACCAGCTGTTTTGAGATTGCTGTTGGCAAACTGATGCTGTTTTCAGCCTGCAGAGTTTATGTGAGCACTGAATAAACTGAAATGCAGGGCACATTTAGAGGAAGCCTGGCATTTGGGTTTTTTAGAGTGGGTAGGTTCTGCCACTAGGGAGGCATGCTGAGGTTTTTTAATGTGAATGCCAAGTACATTTGAGCTAGATTGTGGGCCTGGGAGTGATCATAAATAGCAGTTTAGTGTGTGTCTAGATGAAATAGGGGCACTAAATTCAAGTGGTGGATTTTTAAAAACCCTGCTTAAATTTAGAACCAATTAAACCCTCATGTTGTGCAGACACCCAACTTACTTGCCTCTCCAGCGGTGGGGAGGGGAGAACAAGCTGCCGGAGGGCAGAGTGGTCTCTGGGTTGTGGGGAGGGGGGGCAATGCTTCCCTCTGTAGTAATGGTGGTCCCCCACAGGTGGCATTTGCCTGCAGGCACCTGGCTCAGGTGGTCCTGGGGGGCACCACAACCACGGATGGAAGCACTGGGCCTCTGTGAAGCTCAGGCAGGCAGGCTTGGGGGGGGAAGGGAGATCAGGTTTGCTGCTTTTTTTTCCCCCCCTCTCTTGGGCACAGCCTGCTTTCCTGAGCTGCTGCCAGGCTACCTACAGGGCTTCCTGCAGAGTCCCTGAGCTGCACAGAGCCCGGTGCTTCACTCCACGGCTGGTAGGACAGCAAACTAAAATTCCTTGAAGGAAAAACTCCTTGAAGGAGTTTTAGTTTGTTGCACCCCAAGTCATTTAAGGCAATTACACTGCTGAATTTGCCACAGCAGTTGGAATTAAATGTGCAATACACTGCTGAGGCATGCAAACACTGACACCATTAATGCGGTACAAAAGTATTTAGTCTGCTTTAAAGTGTCATGCACACATGCCCCTCATGTCATCTACACACAGCAGACATTTCTGAGTTCTCTTTCCTGATTTGCTTCTTTAATAGATTTTTTAAAAATCTACTCATGCTCAGGGGGAGGTGTCATTTAAAGAAATAATACAAGTATTTTCCAGTTCTTTCTAAATAGTGAGAAATAAAAAGACTTCAAAGGTTTTACAGTAAGATTTATAAATATATGTGAGCCAATATTTTCACAAAAGTAAAGAAGAAGGTAAATATATCCAAACAGCTCCATTTCAGGAAGGTAGCTGAAAGATTAGAACTATTAAAAACAAACAAGCAAAACCAACCAACCAACCAAATAATAAACAAAATAAGAGGTCATGGATTCAAATTTAAAAAATAAATAAAAGGAGAAAACCTAAATTAGTAATTCTCAGAAAATAGTATATAGACCATTTCTAGGAGGCCTATAGTGTTGTTTCTTTGATATATCAGTCTTTATGCAGTGACACTTCCTACAAGTTCAGAAATAACTTGTTTTTTCCAGATTTTCTTTTAATTGAATACTCCAAAATCAAGATCCTTTCTTTACCTTGCATGGCTGTCACAAATTATTCTTTGTCTAGTGTTCTCTTGTGTAAGGGCAACCATATTAACCTTTTGCTTTTGATTTCATCACATATTGCCAATGGGATAAGGCAATGATGAAGCATTTCATATGCTTTATGAATATGTCACTGCTTGAGAGAGAGGCTGAAAGCTGTTTTTAGAGGAGTAGACAAAACCCCTAGGAGAATGACATGCATGTACAAACTTTAGTGATACTAAATCACCCTTGGGCGTCCCAATTAAGCAGAGTTACTGTCTCCATTAAGAAGCAGTCACTGCCAATAAGTATCATTGGACTTAAATTCTTTAGCACTAGGAGACATCCTGATTAAACTGATTTTTAAGTGAACCCTAATTAAATGGCATATCTAATAATAGAGAAATATTTGTAACAGGTCAGTGACTAATTTAATGACAGTGCATATCTATATTCCCAGTGAACTGAAATCTTCAAATTTGGTACACTTACTTATTATGGGCCAATGAACAAGAACAACAACAAGATTTGAAATGTTGGCTTTTCTGGCAGATGTCATGAAAAGGCCATCAGTTGTTTTATTGTAATCAAGTAAACTATATTTGAGTAGGAATTAGGGATTATGAGGCTTCTGACTTGGAGAGATGAGGACAAAGGTCACCAGTTCTGATGAGTGGATTTTAGCCAAATAAATTTCTGAAATGCAAAGAAATGTGCCACTGGTGCCAGCATTCATACCCATAGCTGGTTATCATGTGGAGTGCTCTTAGCTAGTTTCATATATTGATGAATCATGAGTTCATTAAATGCATCAAGTAATTCAACTGTTTCATTTAAGAGTGTATGGCATGATGAATAGTCTAAAACCAAAAATATCATGCAAAAGCCATATTTTCAGCTGAAAAACCATAGATACAGTAATCAGCCCATATATTGCACTTTTCTATGCAATAGAACTGATGGGAGAATAAGAAAAAAGTTGCAAAAAGGGATAAAATGGTAGCAGTGAAATTATAAAGAAAGTAGGGAAAAATAGAGGAATGGTTAAGTAAGTAAACAAAGAATAGTTGAATTGAGGTGAAAGTGATTAAGAAACACAACCTGGATAATGACTGAAAACAGAGAAAATGAAACACAACCTGGATAATGATTGAAAACAGAGAAAATGAAACAGTGAAATAATATGATGGACCCAAATCTACATTTGTGAGCTAAACACAGCTAAAGTGTCTTTTCTTGTGGAAGTTATGATAGTGCTGAAAAGGATAGAATTCTTACCATCTAAATTTGTTATTGCATCACACAGTTGGGAAGCATCGTCCTACCTTGTGGTAGGACTGGCCATGGCCCTTACAGTACAGTTGTAATACAATTACAATCCAGTTGGTTTAGCTTCCGTACCAGAAGCGTGTCCTCAAAGAATCCTTTGCACACACCTAGAAGGTAGTAAGATGATAATTAACAGCTCATATGGACTTGGGTAGTAACTTGTGTGGCGGGCCAGTAGGGGGCGCTCCTGCGTTGAGCCGCCCACCTCCCTGCACCTGACCACCTCCCAGACTCCGAATGCCTCCCTAGGGGCACCTTATGCTTGGCTGACCCCTCTCCCGGAGCACACTCGCTAGTCTGGGGGTAACGTGCCGCCACCACCCCTAGAAGGGACTGCCTCGGCCCTGTGTCCTCGGGGAAACACAGGCCTAATAGTCCGACAGGTACTCGACCGGGTACGGGCACTTGGGGCACTTCCCCAAGTCAGGGGGCAAAAAGTAAAGTCTCCCTTAGTCTGCAGACCTAAGGGGTCTCTCTGGCATAATTTAGACCCACCCCTCAATAAGTCTCCCACACCGGTCAAAAAGGAGAACTTTATTGATTACAGGGGGTAGGGGAAACTAGGGTACAGGACTGAGCAATATCTTAGAAATCCTAAAGAGCAAACAGTGTGGCTGAGGTAGCCTTTTGATTACGCATCTGTGTTACTGCCAGCTAGATATCTAATCCGATTGAGTAGCTTACTCACAAGCATCTTCCAGAGTCCTTCCGTTTCCCCTCTGGAGTCTTGGGGTGAGAGAGAGAGCTAGGTCCCGCTGGCAAGGCTCCTCTGTCTCCCCTGCTTTGCTGCTGCTTCACCTCATGGCCGAAGAGAGAAGAGCCTCGTCCCCCTCCCAACCTATATAGCCCCTGTGACCTCATTCACCTGGGCCAGTGGAGGTCAGCCCCAGTTGGCTGTCAGCCAACCAGTTTGAAATACATCACCTGTTACTGGGCAGATTCCAGCTCCCCAGGTAGAAACCCCCCACCCCGGTAATTGATGCCAGTCCCGTAGGCAGAGGGAGCAGGTTTCCCCCCTCCCTCAGGAATGCAGCCAGTTCAAGTCACCTAAAGAGACCGGCCAGGGTGTGGTCCCCTCCGTGCTGACCCACCCTAATCAAATGGTTGCTGCTCAGAGATTTTAGTCACAGTGTCACAGGGCAGAGATTTTGGGGAGAAACAAGGTGGCTTTCTGCCACAACTTGTTGGCAAAACATATCAGTGGCTTTTATTTCAGTAAGGCATTTGACACTGCCTCCCAAATAAGAAAAATGAAGGAAATACCACCTAGATTAAATGGTTACCAGACAGGAACAAAACTGCCTGGATAATCATATTCAAAAAATATTTATCAGCTGTTCAGTGTCAAATAGTGAGGAATTATCAAAGAGGGCTCCCCAGAATCTGTCATAATTCTAGTTCTATTCACTATTTTGTTTAATCCCCTGGAGGATTGGATTGAACATAAACATAGCAAATCTGTGGAAGATACTAAACTAAAGGAGTAGGTACTATAGAGAAAAGCATTAGAATTTAAAATGACATTGCTAAACTGGAAAACAATATATCTGAAATAAAAAGGATGAAATTCAGTAAGAGAAATGCACTGATCTTAGGAAGTGGCATTCAAATTCAGAAACCTAAAGTGGAGAATGCCTGACTAAGCTGTAGCACTTCATACAAGGTCATGGGGATTATATTGTGTATGAATCAAGAGTGTGGTATTGCTGGGGAGAAGAAGCTTATGGCATCCTTTGGATGTAAACAGAAATGTTGCATGCAAGTCACAGGAGGTGATTATTCTATTTCATTCAGCACTTATGAAGCCTCACCTAGAATATTGTGTCCAGTTTTTGGCACCATGCTTTAAGAAAAATGTGGATAAATTAGAATGAATCTGGAGGACAGCAACAAACACAGGTAAAGGTCTAGAAAATGTAATGTACAAGAAAAGATTGGACGAACTGGCATTTATTATTAGTCCAGAGAAGAAATACCTGAGGGAGGCTTTGAAACTGGTCTTGCAACACAAAAAGTGTTGTTATAGAGATGACAGTGCTTAATGATTTTCTTTCTGTGTCTACAAGGACAAGAAGCAATGAAATTAAATTGCAACAAGACTGAGTTATGTTAGATATTAACAACATTTTAACTATGGGGGTGGGTAAACACTGAAACGGATTACTTACAGAGGTTGTTCAATCTCCATCTTTTTAAGGTGCACATTTGTATGAAAAAGATTTACCCAGGGGTCATCTTGCCTTGATCAGTGGGTTGGACTTTCTTGTAGTTCCTTCCAACCATATTTTAAAATATTTATATGATTTCATGAAAATGCCTATTTCATTCCTCATTTCACATTTTGCTGCACAGATCTGTCATACACAAATAAATGCAAAATCTCCTTGTCTGTAATCTTAGCTTTTTTCTTTCTTCCCCTGTGAAAGAACCCTACAACTTTTCAAGCATCTAGCAACTTGCAAGGCATATCAGGATTTCATATAAAACCAATGTTAATAAATATTTCCTCAAATAGGCTCAAATCCAATGGCCTCTGGCGTAAAATTAATGATATAAAAGATTTTCTAAAAGCAAGAGGCCCCGTAACTATGGAGGAAGTGTGAAATGTGATGTAAAGGAGGGCAAGAAAATGTACTGCTGGATAAAAATATTCAGTATAGAAGAAGCTGCTGTCACATAATAAAGCCTTTATTTTTTATCATTTGAACATCCAGCTCCCCCTCCCCCTCCAGGTTTCCTTTCTTGCCCACGCCTAAAGGGGTGGGGCAGTGGGATGAGAGGTACAGGGAGCAGAGGGTGATGCTAGAGCCAGGCAGGTGCACAGTACACAGGGTGGGGGAGGCAGGCCATGCATTAGTGAGTGGAGGCAGGGCCTGCAGAAGTATCCAGTGCTGCACTGGGCAGGGATGCAAGTACATGTTTTGGGGAGGGGGGAAGGGGCAGCTGTATGGTGTGCAGGCTGAGGACCCTGTGGCTCACCCTGATGCTGTCAGTGGCCAGGGGAATATTCAACCTCCAGTCACTTAGAAGTTGGATATGCAGTTGTCATAACCCTTCCTGCTTACCCCTTCAGTTTATCATTAAGATCTTTTGAGAATTTGTGGGATTCTGCCTTATCCCCAATTCTTTGGAAGTGTTGGGAAAACCTGCTGTTGTTGTAAATGCACTCAAAACATAAAATGAAAATATGGGGTATGTTGGGATATGGATTAGATTCAGCCTACTTCCCAGATTCAGTCTTAGATGAACCAGAAGTCTAGAACTGAAATTCAAGTGCTTGTTTTCAATGAGATTCAGAATTCAGAGGAAATTCGGAACACTTCTAGCATTTAATGAGAATCAGATCTAAGATTTGTGGTTTAGCTAATGTCTATTTAAACTATTAAGGAGCTATTCTGTAACTCTTATTCATTTTCAATGGTACTTATCCTGGTAGTTCCATTGAAATCCTATTGACTTTCACCGGAATTAGTTTAGGCTCTGAAGGTATGTCTGTACCATGATGGCAATGTGCCCTGGTCAGAACATTCCCAAGCATCTGTCTATCTGCCCCTGCTTGCATGCTCCAAAATTAAAATATTCTGGAGTCATTCCAAACATGCCAGAGACAGAGGTCTCTAAAGTGGCTGCAGTGACCTTACAACACATCTTTATGGTTTTGGAGTGTGAGAGCAGAATTAGATAAATAGGCAATGCTTACGTGAATCTTCACACAGAGCACACTGCTGCCACACGTAGATTTACCTAAATGAATTAAATGAACAGTTAGTCCCCGTGACGTCATTTCAAAAGACAAATGAGGGAAGTGCAGGAACCAAAATAAAAGTAGAAGTTTTTCTGACAAGATAAATTTTCTAAGCAGCTGATTGAGTTGAGAATATGACATAAACTTCCCTGAATTTGGTCCAATATGCCACAAATCTCATGGAAAAAACATTTTTCAAAGAAGGTCAATAACTCAGACATATAGATTCCTTGCTCATTCTTTTCAGTTAAGGTAAATGCATTTTTCACTAATTAGTTAAAGTATATTCATTCAGCTCTTTCAGGGTCTAAATTTTTCTGGTGATTGCACATTGTTTGAAATATGGAGTGTCTCTCAGAGTCTACTTTGTACATGACACTATAATAGAGATTTTTTTTTAATCAGTGGAGGAATCCTGTTTCATTCTGTTTCCCTTTGTATCCTCTGCATAAATCTGTGAAAAAGAATTGTGTACAATGAACAAGGAGTTAATTGATATAAAATCTTTACTATGCAGCTGGATATCCCAAACTGGTGCAATATGTAAGCCCTATTTTTAGGTTAGTGGCAGGACCTCTGCAAAAAAATAAATTTCACTCCAAATGATTGAAGAAAAAATTGCGTTGGTATGGCATGGGTTAACACATGATATTAATTGTCAGAAGTATGTAGCTGGCTAGGGTATATAGACTGGTGAAAATACAAAGGATAGATTCCTGTATAAATTTTACTGCCCTTATAGTCTGCAGAGATCAGCAAAAAAGTTCTGCTATGCACTTTTTTTCCAAAGGGCAGGATTTCACTCTCACTAATGCAATTTAAGATGACATGGTGGCTTGCAATGTGATCTGGCATTTCTTTAGCTGATTTTATTTAAATGCCTGAGGTTAAGCAATATCCCATTGAATTGTATCCTATCATAGCCAAATTAAATTTAAATCCTTAATCATTCCATCTTTAATCTGATAATTTCTACAAGATCAACATAAATTGTTTTTTAATTATTCCTATATCTGAAAAATTAACGTGTGGGAGCTAATATTAAGGACTGGATATTAGAACATTTAGCTTTAAAGGACTGATCTCTTACTTATTTTGAATCTGACATCAGAAAATTTTCACTGATTTCCTTGTCGCTTTAGACCAGATGATTTGGTCCTGGATCTTGCTCATACAAAGAAATTACTTCTCTTTTCTATTAACTTTGTAATCTTTTCTGGATTATCTTGAAGTCTGAAAATAGTATTTAAAGTTACTAGTGACAAAGCAGTTGTTTTAGGTGGCAGGAGGTAAAAGTAAACAGGAGGATTCCATTTGGCATGGACAATTATGTTTGCTTGTACAGTGGAAAAAATGCAAGTAAGAAAGTATTAAACACTCAAAAGTGGCATTACTGGGTGTATCTACACATGCAATTAATTTGAAGCAATAAACTCTGGAGCAATTTGAGCCAGAGTAAACTAATTCTGGGGAAAGTGGCTACATGTTTACCTGGGAAAACAGCAATTTGAGCAGCTTACAGAAGGGTTGAGGGCATGGAGGGAGTCAGCCCTGAGCTCCGGGTGGTGGCATCAGGTGGCAGAGGGGCTGGCTAGGGCACAAGGGTGCTGAAAGTGAAGAGCTGTGTGGCTAGGTGGCAGGCTGGAGTCTGGCCCCCTGCTAGCTGGGCTGACAGGGGGCAGTTTATGCCCCTAGTCAGTGTCTACACATGTTAATTACCACAGTGTAATACAGCCTAATAACATTGTATGTGTAAATGGTGATACTTTACTCTGCAGCTAATTAGTCCACTTTCAAGTTAAACAAATGTGTAGATATAGCTTCAGAGAAATATTTTCTCTATAGGGAATAAAGAAAGCAACCTTTCCATGATAGCTGAGATTATTATTAGGGCTGTGCAGAGCAGGTAATATTCGAGTCGACAGCCATGTCGAATATTAAACCGGGTCCCACTTCAATTTGCCATCCGCTCTGTCTGCACCTGGTGCTTGGGGATCCCAGCAGCAGGAGGTTCACCTTGAGGAACACCAGCTGCTCCACCAAACCAGGATCCAAGCAGGTGCGGTGGGGTGTCACAATATCTGCAGCCACGCTGAACACCCTCTTGCTTGGCACACTGGTCGGTGGACAAGTATTCCCGGGCAACTGTGGCCAGATCCAGCCATATCGGGCTGCAGGTTACCCAGTAGGCCAAGGGGTCGCAGTCCAGGGGCTCCATAGGCTCGACAAGATAGGCAGATACCACGGTGTGAGGGCTGTCTGCCTGATCCTGGGGTCTGGTGGGTCTGGACCCCCTAATGTTTGCCATGACCTTAGCTCATATTGGCAGCAGTTGTGGTTAAGGGGAAGACTGGCTTATGGATGGCAGGCTGGGTTCAGGCAATGGACCCCCCTACCACTTCCCCCCACCTCCGCCGTTCCACCTCCGTCAGTTTCTTAATAAGTACCTCCCTCCAGTGACTCAGTGTCTCACTGCCACATATGGTGCCCTTCACCCTTGGGTCACAGATGGCAGCCAGCATATGCACTGTGTCGAACCCCAAGGGTTCAAGCCTTTTCCTAAGGCCCTCCTTTAGCCACCTCACCAGTGCCTGCACATCTGGTGAAGCGGCCTGCCCCAGCCAGGAACATTGGCCCCTAGGAAACTCTCCATTTGGCTGTGGAGCTCCTTCACTATGGGGACCACCTGGCTGAGGAAGGCATCAGAAGCACTGAGGGTCTTAGTGGCATCGAAGAAGGGCTTGAGGACCAGCAAGATATGGGAGATGGCATCCCACTCAGCTTTGGTCAGGGGGCCGCTGTTCCCAATTTCCCCAAGCAAGGCCAGCTCATGGATGGCCTTCTGTTGCTCCACCAGCCTCTCAAGCATGTGGCTGGTTCTACCGAGTCTCCACACCCTGGATGATTCTGTGCTGCGGGACATTTAGCTCTGCTTGTTTGTCCCGCAGCATCTTGCCCCCCTTGATGCTCCAGTGGAAATAGCCTGCCACCTTCCTGCATCTGGAAATGAGCCTGCTGGTGTTGCTGGTGCTATCACTGGCAGCCCTGTATTGTCCTAGCTGTCTTTTCAGGTGGGATTTTTGTTAAGCTAATAGTTCTATTTACCTAAGTCATGCCTCTGCCATTTTTGAACTACAAGCAGGCAGGAAGGGTAACATTAATTTGGTATTAGTTATAGGACATCAGCTATCTAACATGACAGACTTTCTTTTCTCTTTTTGGAAGCACAGGTTCCCTTGGTGTGTGCCTTCTGTCATGAGGCATTCAAAAAATGAAAAAAGGTGCAAGCTAGAGATGAAAATCAAATGATAAATTAGATAAAAGGACAAAACTTTTGTAGTCCATGTTTTGATTTTGGAAAGACCATGAAACTTCTGTTTACATCCTGATGTACATAAGGTACTTTATATATTGGGTAAAGAACTGAAATTCTATTGTTACTGTCTTTTGTGATTTAGAATATAGGTGTTAACTTTTAAGTGTGACTAAATTGATTCAACAGGATTATTGACTTAAGTTAAAAAACACACCAAAAAACCACAGCTACCTCAGCCAATATAAATGGCCATTTCATGATAACAAACGCCAAAGGAAACCACGGTTGTTGCTGTCTTTCAGAAATCTGTCTGACAGCTGATACTGTTAAAATGTCTTACACTTGGCTAAATTATTTGCTGGTAGAAATTTCAGATGCACTGGAGTCAAGAAGCAGAGAATTTGGTCCATTATTTTTTATTACAAAAGAAAAAATATGAATGGTGAAAAGGAATGACAGGAAAAAAATAATTCTTTCAGATTCTCAGGTTAGTTACTGGGTGAGTACTGTTGCTTTTATGCCCCAGAAATTAGATACCACTTGGCAAAATCTTGCAAGTGGTCTATACTTGAACACCTGCAGATAGGAATTACCTTGGGAGTTGGGGATTTTCCAATTATGCATTTTTGGGTGAAAATAATTTTAAGTTGTCCCTATGTAAAATTTGTGGTTATTGCTGACAAAGGTGAGATTTGAGTTGGTGACCAAGATATGAAGTTTGCCATTACTACTTGCCCTCCCCTGTCCCCAAGTTATTTTCTCATGATATATTTCATGATGGCAAAATAGAGTACATCCAACAAGATCAGAGTGCAAAACCTATAATTTTCTCACTTCTATACACACAAGGTCTGGTCTCTGTTAGACACCAGGTAGCCTCTCTTATCTAGAAGGAATGCAATTAACTAACCTGGCTTAACAGAAGCAGGATGGGTTTCTGTCACATTTGCTTTGGATGTAAGATAGGAATTAAGGAAACAACATGAGCTGCACAGATGTACAGAAAAAAATCAATGATGGAGTAATCTCATTAGCAAAGCCCTTTGTCTGAGGGGATAATAGAGATTCCAAAAGTCTTTTTCTGTTCTGTTGAACTATTGTGCAGCTAAAGGTTGAAAGTCTGATCATTAAGTAGTGTTGGCCCATTTTAGTATTGGTAGATCGCAAGCTGCTGTATTTGTGAACTCTCTCTTACAGTGCCACAGTAGTTTTCCTAGGAAGACTGAAAATAGTCTATGAAAATATTTTTGCACTATTTATAGATTTTCTGCTGATGTGACATATTGCTCTGATGTCCCATGCTTTAACAATATAATGTCATCAGCAATGACTTCACATTGCAGAAAAATGAGGAAGCTTGCTGTTATTTACCTGCTGAGTATGTTTGATGGAAAGTCTGCACTGAATAACTCACTATGTTTGCCATGGTTCACATTTAAGCTGAAATACTCCATGCAGCTGAGTTGGCAACACTTCAAAAAAAAAAAAAAGAAAGAAAAAAAAGAAAGAAAAAAACAGGGAGATTCAGGCCTCTCTGGTTTCAAATAAAATATTTCTGGAAATAATATAGTGATGTAACCTTCATTAACAAGTTTTTAATATGGCTTTTCTTGAGAGAAAAAAGTACCCTCAGCCAATTTGCAAAATCCTTGCTAATTATAAAATCCGTGTGGGTGCTCACACCTTGCAAAAGGTGCTGAAACCAGTATCTATTAGCAAGATTGGAAGCTTTCTGCTGTGCTGCTCTGTTCTAATACAGTGCTGACAAATGTATTCAACATATTTCCATGCTGGCCTATATTTAGTGATTCTCTGTAGTATTTTGCAACCAGTCGATGTTTGCCTTTTATTTGCTGTACAGAAAAGAAAAGAAAACAGGAAAGTAAGAAAGAAAAAACCCTCACCAAAAATAATCATAATTTTAAAGCAGAATATTTTAGTGGAATAGACAGATTCCTATACCAGCACTGGAGAAAATAAAACTGCTGTGATACAGTGCAATACTACTGTCTTTGGCTTTCCTCTGTTCTCTCCTGAGCTCAGCCTTCTTTCTCAATATGTCTGCCTTTTTAATTAAGAAAGATAGTAACTAAATACTATTTAAAGCTCCCCTACACATGCCATTGGGCTCTGAGTTTTCTGTCATAATGAATCAGCATGTATGGAAGCATTTATTTCTCTGACAGGTTTTGCTGTTTTATGATAGTGTCAATTCAGCAAGATACATGGTAGGAAGCCTAGCAGCAGCAGTAGGGAACCATTAAAATCTAAATCCATTATTCCAAATGCATCATGTTGCCTTAATGACTTGAGCAGTTGACAGCACTGCTTCTTATCCAAAATGGAAAGGATAAGACTTAACATGGCACACCCATCATTCCAAATCTGAGCGTTGCCAGGACTTGCAGCAGGGTAAATTAGCCCAAGGGAAATATTGCACTAACATGACCATACTATCTCCTGTACCCGAGCTGACTCAGAATGATATTCATGATACTATATTGTGCTGTATTGGACATGTTGCCAAATGTTTCTGTCTTAAAAATCAGGGTCTGTGTTCTGTTTCAAGAATCAATTAATTTTGTTAGTGTGCTAGGGAGAGAGAGACAGGGCTACTCTTAAAGAATCACAAGAGTATTGTTGAGATTGACCATGTCTTTATTCATATAAAAATCAAGTTTTGAAAGATCAAATTATTAAAAAGATAAATGTATGGACACGATAATATCAACCCTAATTGAAATGATCCTTAAATGATCCTTTAGCACTGAAAAGATGCTTCTCAATATTTGTAAATCAATGGATGAACTGTAGTTGTATGATTATTACATTTACAAGTTTTGCTTCCAAACTGAAGATGATTCTCTTGGTCAATATACAGTGCTCTAGTTCAGAGGTGCTCAATCCCTGGGCTCCTCATGGGTCTGAAAATTTAGCAGAAGGGGAGTAGTGGCAGCATGAGTTGCAGCCTCCCTCCTGCCAAATTTCCCAGCCTGCGGGGAGCCGGATGAGATGGATGGCTTGGCCCTGTGTGCTAGATTGAGCGTTTGAGGCTGGGGAAGTGTGGGGATCTAGATGCCAGTACATGAGGCCAGTCTGAGGCAGCATAGGGCCTGATTTGGTTACATAGGGTTGGGGTGGTATGGGTCCTTATTTGGGTGCTCAGGGCCCAATCGGGATAGTATGGGGCCCAATTCTGGTATCTTTCCTTGCAATGGATCTGGCTTGCAGACTGGTGTCATGTCATTCATCTGGCCCACCGCTGATATTCCTGCTATGTGGTGTATGATTGAGAGAATCTTGCACTTGCACACCTTTGTTCCACAGCTCTCCCGTTGAATACATTCGGGGAAGTTCCAGAGGGGATGCAGTGGTATGCCTGCACCCCCCTTTCTGACCATGCAGGCAGAGCAGCAGCCAGGAATTTAAGAAAAGACACAACCCCTCCCCTCTCCAGCTCTCTCTCTTTCTTCTACTCCCCTCCCTCAGTTCTCTGACTGCCTTTGGAGTGGGTGGATGACATGGGGGGGAGGAGAGCTCCTCCCCACTCCAGCTGGGCTTCATGGAAGCTGTGTTCAGCCTGGGATTGCATCAGAAGGAAGGTGTACTTCCCCTTCTTGCCTGCTCCCTGGGATGTTCCCTGCCAGCCCTGGAGCAGGTGGGGAGAACATGTCCCCTGGCCTCTGCCACTGCTGCAGTATTCCCTAGAGAGTGCAGCCCTGTAGTGGGCAGGAGCTCATCTCAGTGATGGGGGGGAAGGGGAGGGCGGGGGAGAAGGGAAGGGGAAGAGACATGCCTGTGAGCACAGAGGGGAAGGGAGTAAAGGAATGTGTACTTTCCTTGGAAGTTAAACAGAGCTACAGGAGCAGCAGCTGAGGGCTTACCTGCCCCAGTGGCATAGAAA
This sequence comes from Crocodylus siamensis, assembly GCF_052110815.1. Taxonomy (NCBI): domain Eukaryota; kingdom Metazoa; phylum Chordata; order Crocodylia; family Crocodylidae; genus Crocodylus; species Crocodylus siamensis. The sequence goes on from NC_143398.1 coordinate 39,651,603, forward strand.
AAGAGTGCAGCCACCCCTGCAGCAGCACCTGCTTTTGCCAAATCTCGGATCCATTTCTGCAGCTACCCCTGCAGTGCTGCATCCCCCTTTACAAAATCCTGGATCCACCCCTGAATACAATAGTTAAATTTTATATGTAATTGGTGGGAATTTTATGCGAGTAAGAAAGAGATGAATAAATGCCAGTGCTGAAAAAGAATGTTGTGATTTTTCAGTAAATAAGGAATTTAATTATGACTATTTTTTGCTTCTCTCTTTGTTGTTTACAGAAATATTCATGTGTGAAACTCAAAACAGATGAATGCAAAACACAGTTTTGGCCAATCAGAAAAGTTAACTGTAATGGATGCAGGAGTCAAATGTACTAGATAGATAAACTAAGGCCTATGCTCTCTTGTATAATCGGGGGTTCATTTTTTTCCTTATAGGTGTAGATTGCAGTAATTTCTTGTTTATCCCAGAGTTTGTTCTGTAGTCACAGTTTGGCCTAGACTGTTAAACAAATCAAATATATTGCCCTTTTCCATTGCAGAACACAGATGTTCAAGGGAATACACAATGACTTCCCACTACAGGTCAGATATGTTGCCAAAAAATATTTAAAAATAAATCTGATTAAAAACTGGGGAAATCTGACCATTATCAGTCATCTACTTCCAGATCAGCTACAGAAAGAAGATGATTAATACAGCTATTGTATTTATTAAGTATAATAAATAAAAATACAGAAGAAGGAAGTCTGACTACAGCTCATCAGAAATTTTCTGAGAGGATGTTTCACGAGCAGTTTGATACATTTGGAACATTTCAGTTTCAACAAGCATAGGAGCCTGCTATGCTTTACAGGTCTGGTGCTTCCATGTTTGTGGGACTGCTCCTGACCTGAAGACCATGGTACCCCTTGTAAGAACATAGGGCTCACTGTGCAACTTCAGGGGCAGGCAATCTTTCAGCTCACAGATATTTTCTAAAATGTTTAGTTTTACTCCAGTTCAAACTCAAAGGAATTTAAACACTAATCTAAATGTTCCCGTGACACAGAAACTCCAGTTTTTTGGCCAGCTCCAGTTCTGAAATGGCAGCTAGCAGTTCTAGTACATGTCTGTCAATCAAGTGCCAGCTTCTGATTACTGAGTAAAATGCTTTTGAGCTCCCTCCTGCACTCTGGGACACTTCACTTTATACTGACATTTCCAGATAGAAGGCAGTTGTGCTTTCCATGTAAATAAGAGAGTTGGTGGCAAGGTTTTTGCACTGAGGACATTCTATTGTACATATTAGTAGTCAAAGAGACTCTGTAAGTTATCTTCCCGCTGTGTGTCTCACTCTTCCCCACTGTGTCCCTCATGCTCCTCCATTTCCTTCTCTCAGGAACTGTGCATATTACCTCTGACTTGTCATCTGCCGATAAGTGCTCATTTCCAGACACACTGACATTGCCTGAATTATCCTTGAGTGAATTACATCTATCACTTCCTCCAAACTTGAAATGCTTCCTCTCATATTTAGTGGTTTGTCTTTTTTGCCATTACATGTAAATACCAAATGTTTAGTGAGAGGGGGACAGAAGGTTTCCTCCTCTGCCCTATGCATGGGATCTTAAGTTTCTAAGATGAGTTATATGACTCAGTGGGCGTGTCTACACGAGATGCTGTGTTGCCATAGTGATGAGCTATGGCGAAGTAGCATCAATGGGCACAAACCGTGATGCTGATGCTATGTCGCCATAGTGACAAGCTATGTTGCATAGCGTCAAAAATAACTGTGTGCCTCCAGGACTGCACAGTATCAGGGGGTAACTTTGTCTGACTCATGTTAGTCCAGTTCTTGAGGATCAGCCGTTCACGACACTAATACCTACTGGGCTAGAGAAAATGAGAGCATGCCTACACATGGAAATGCTGATGGATGGGTTTACTTTGGAATAATTTACTCCAGAGTGAACCCACCCTGGACAGGCATTTACACCTGCAGGCATTTGAAAGCAGATTTGCTCCCACCCTGCTCTGTCTTGCCCCCCTCCCTGCCCCTGGAGCACAAGGCCAGGAGACAGCTGTCTCCTGGTGGGGGCTGGGAGATTGTGGGGGTTGGGGGATTTAGCTCCAGTTTGGAGCAGCTGCATGTCTGCAGTCACTCTTCTCTAGCCCCACCTCTCAACTCCAGCAGAATGGGATGGGGAGAAGGAAGTGGAGGAAGCTCTGACTGGAGTTTGCCCAACTTGCACTGGAAGGTGGGGCAAGTGGATTGGACCCCCCTCTTCTCCACCTTGGGAGGCCCTTGGGAAAATCCACAATCCTTCTGTGCAATTCAGAGTTTCTTTATGAAGTTAGCATTTTTCCAGATCAGTTTTCCTTCACAGACCTCGGTAAATCCTGCCTGCTAATGAAGCCTTGCATCCCTCTCACTTACCCAAGAACTCCTGTCTTATCCCAAACTTTCTGTGTGTGGTTATATAAAGTTGTTTATACAAAAAACCTGAGTTGCTTTGCTCTGTGTTTGGTAACTCTTCTTTGCTCCAGCCCTTTCCCTGAAAACAGATAAGGGGAAATGTTTCATTTAAACGTTTATCATACCGCCTTATCATATTCACGGTTCCAAACATAATTGTTAAATATAATACTATCAGGGCATGCTTTACTGTGCAGTAGAGCAAATTACTGCATAGTAAGTGTTACCATCTACATGTACATACCCTTACTGCACAGTGTTTGCTCTACTCAGCAATTAATATTTCTATCTGCAATTTGCAAGTAGCAAATTAACTGCCCAGTAGTAAACAGCAAACTTCTGTTGGATTCAGGAGCATTGAAAGTCATGGTGCTTTCTGCAAAGTGCCATAACTTACAGTGAGGAGTGCATGTCTGTCAGCACCCAATATTCTCACGTGGTTGGAGTTATGGAAGAGAATGTATTTAACAAGAGCATTTCTGAAGACTCAAGCCTGAAGCAGCATCAAGACTCTGTTCAGACTCCAGAGGCAAAACACACTGGACCCAATGGTTAGGATTTAGCATAGAAGACCCAAGTGAGAAGCAGCATAGTGACTGTCCAGACAAACAGCTCAGTCAGACCTGTGACAGTGCAAACAAGATGGCATCTTTGTGCTTGAAAGACTCCAAAGAGTAGAACTTTACAGGTTATTAATGCTTTTTGCAATAACACATAACGGTGGAGAAGAGATGCTGGCAGTTCCTATAGAAAACCTGAGAAAGCATCCTGTGACCTGATGATCCTACAAACCATAGAGTAAAGATGCTACTCTTTTTCTAAAAAAAAAAAAAAAAAGAGAGAGAGAGAAAAGAAAAAGTCCCTTATTTGACCAAAGAGAGATAACATCATTTAGAAAAGACTTATTAATTATATACTGTATTTGATAGACCTTTTTATGATTTATGTTAATGTATGTTTATCCATATCTTGGCATTTCTGTAGGTCTGAAGGACTTGGCATCTTCTTTGTCTCCATGACCTATTATTTCTATTATTTTTTTTTATATCCGCAAATCCTAGTATATTTTTTATATCCCCAAATTGTTTCTTGTTAGCATGAATAGATGTGTGTGTGTGTATATGTGTCCATATACACATATGTGCATGCATGCATACACACACACGCACCCCCCCCCCCAACTTTGGCTGGGATTTTCCAAAGTCATCAGTGTTGGCTTAAATCTGCTCTGAGGTCAATGGGATTTACCTTTGGCTGCAGTGGAGGTACAGTTAGGGCAGAGGGCCCAAGTAATTTATCAGGAAGCAAATGAGGGAAGGAATTTACAGCACACATTTCTTGTAATTGCCTGGATATGTATTCTTATCTCACAAGAAGCTACCATTTATATGTTTAGCTTTCCTTAACCATGGAGTAAAACCCTGAACAAAGAAGTTAATTAAAATATACTAAAAGCTCCACCCTATAAGCCAGGTGGTAATTTGTTTGTGTGTTAGTGCCCTTAGAAATGAGCATTTTGATAATTGCACCCTTTGAATGTATTTCCTCTTCTTTCATATCTTTTCTACTTTTTTGTCCAGTGTGTTTTATCTATTGTTTTTGTTGCTCCCAATCCTGTGTTAGCAGAGCACCCAATGCAAACTTCCGAGAAGGAAATATGAGTATATAAATGGCTCTGGTTCTCATTATTCTTAAACACACTGTTAGCACCTAAGCACTACCAGCACCTAAGATCCTTTCTAGGAAAAAAGAGGTTGAAGACTAAATAGGAGATCATGCATTTGTTGACCTGAAATTTTGGATTCTTATTAACTAGATGGACTGGTGTTTTTTCAGATTGGTATACACATTCTCTTCTGTGAAAGACAGGATGATGACTTGGGGATGGTAGTCATCCTGATAATTTTCACTAACCATCGATTGTCTGGAGTCTACATATGGTAGATCAAAACATTGCTCAAAGCTTTGAGTATTTCAATGACTTCAGCTGAGCTGCACTCCAGTGGTTTAATTGGTTAAAGCTTTGGCTATCAACCTTTTTAGACTCAGGATGCCACCCCTGGAAAATACCAGCTATTACTTTGCACCCTTTTTTAACTAGATCAGAACATATGAACTACTATTTACAGGGTCATACCATAGATCCGTCTTGCCCAGTATCTGGTGTCATGCAATGTCAGAGAGTAGATGCTGAAAGAGAGAGTGAACTGCATATGACAAGGTTTTTTTCTCCACTATTCCTTTCTCACTTGCAACCTCCAGCAGTTGGTACCATTTTCATGAACAACACATGCCCCTGGAGGCTGGGGGGCATGGTGACTGCCTGCAGGCAACAGTGGCAGTGTCAGTGGCAGGAGTTTGGCAGCAGTGAGCAAGGAACTACCTCAGGGAGCCGCAGCAGTGTTCGCGTTGGGGGGTGGGCTGAGTGGAGAGCTCCTGCAGGCAGCTGTAGCGGTGTTGGTGGTGGTGGGGGGGGTGGTGGCAAGCAGTGACCACCCACAGACGCCGCCAGCAGTGTTGGTGGCACTTTTTGCAGGGGGTGCACTGTCAATCGCAGGAGGTGCACATGCACTTGTGTGCACCCTCTACACATCACCAATGGACATTTTTGGTTCAGGTAGAGACCATTTCTCTTCAACATATTCCCCCTTTTCCAAGAAAAATAATACAGTAATTCTTCTCTTGCAAAGAACTCAGAAAGTCCACAGCTATGGATTATTATTTTAAATCTCTGGGTTTATCTTGTGAATTGTGTTTGCAAATCTAACTGAGTGGGCACATCAACATGTGCCAATTTAAGGTACATTAGCCATTTTTAAGGTGCATTAAGGGCACAGGTCTACATGTGCATACTCTTAATGTGCTTTAAAAGGGCTATTTTGGGCTATTCATGTCTACATTTGATACCTGCAAAAACCGGTATCGAGTTTATGTGGGAAAAGCTAAAGTGCCTTAACGCACATTTAGATGCATTAAGGCACATAAACTCTGTGTATATCGACTGATTTCGGATTAGTTTTAGTCCCAAGTTCATCTTCATGCTGCATTTTGCTGGAGTCATTTGACCTGAGCTGACTTCCTGCCCCTTGGGCAGGGGGCTGGACCCAATGATCTCGCAAGGTCCCTTCCAGCTCTAATGTCTATGAAATTTAGAAATGAATGCACCTTAGCACGTACACATGTAGATGCACACCTAAATCACTTTAATGCACATTAGGCAAATATGCATTATGTTTAGGCACACGTAAAAGCACGTCTAGACATGCCCTGATTAACATTGTGTGGCACTTTGCATCACCCTTGACTGGATCTCAAGGCATCCCAGGGTGCAGTGGCACCCTGGTTGAGAATCATTGGGTTAAAGAGACATTGTATAGCGTTGGGCCTGGTTTAATTCATAAGTGCTCTGCATTAGGGCTGTGCAAACCTTCGGATGCTGATTTGATTTGGAGGAGATTTGCCTCACTTTGGTGGCTGAATCTCCAAATCTGGATTGAATCAGGGGACCAATAGAAAGGTCCCAATCAATTCAAAACTTTTTGAATTGATTCAAAATGATTTGGAGAGTTTCGATGATTTGGGCAGTCCCCGGTGGCTGCAGCAGGGAGCTGGAGCAAAACTTGGAGCTGGTAAGTAGGGGGTGGGAGAGATGGAAGAGGGGACCATGGGATACCCCTGCCAGGCCCCATCCCCTGTCCACTCCCTTGGCCCCTGCTTGCTCCCCTAGCCCACCCCCCGCCATGGCTGCCTTGCTTGGCCCCAGCTCACAGCGCTTTAAAAAAAGCCCGTACTCACTGGGTGCTGCTGGGCAGCAGGTGATTTCTGCTGTCCCCCACTGTCCCATGCTGCATGGGGGGTTCTACCATGACCCTCCTGACCCCCTCCCTGCTTCACCCCCCCCAACAGCTGCCCTGCATGGGCCAACTCCAGCCCTTTAGGAAAAAAAACCCAATCCCCCCCGGGACTTGCCAGCTCCTGCAGCAGCCTCGAGGCTTAGCAGGGCTCATGGAAGAGCCCCCCCATGCAGCTTGGGGCAGTGGCAGGCAGTGGGGATCACCGCCTAGTGGGCAGAAGCTAGTGAGTCTTGGGTTTTTGGGGTTTTTTTTCCTTAAGGGCCAGAGCTGGGGTGGGGAAGGGGCTAGGACAATGGGAGGGGTCTTGGGGGGCTCATGCAGAGCCCCCCATGCACTGTGGGACAGTGGGGGGAAGTGGGGATAGCCCCCCTGATGGGCAGCACCAGGTGAGTTGGGGCTTTTTTTCCCCAAAATGCTGGGAGCTGGGCTGTGCAGAGAAGCCATTGCTGGGGCTGGGAGAGCGGGTTGGGGATGGGCCTGGGTTATTCAGAGATTTTGGATATTTGGCAGCAGCTGAATCTCCGAATTAAATTCAGTCAGCAACACAGAAGTCCTTGATTTCAGAAAAGCCAACTTTGACAAGCTCAGGAGGCTTGTCAGTGAGGCCCTAAGGGACCATGACCCCAGGGAGAGGGGAGTTCAAGAAGAGCGGCTGCTCCTCAAGGGAGTGATCCTCAATGCACAAGTTAAGTCTATTCCATCTCAGAGGAAAGGCAGAAAGAGGGCACAGTAGCCCCCCTGGCTCTCCAGGGACCTAGCAGACCTCCTAAGGCTAAAAAGAAAAGCCTACAAAGGATGGAGGACGGGATTCACCTTCAAGGAGGATTATTCTGCACTGGTCTGGTCCTGCAGGGAGAAAACCAGGAAAGCCAAGGCTGCAACTGAACTCCAACTAGCTTTGAGCATCAAGGACAATAAAAAGTCAGATATGTAGGGAGCTGGAGAAAAAGCAAGGGCAACGTTGGACCCCTGCTGGACCAGATGGGGCAACTGACAACTGATGCCCAGGAAAAAGCCAACCTATTAAATGGGTACTTTGCGTCAGTCTTTCATCAGTCCCATAGGATGCCCATGCCCGCTACAGGACAGGGAGGTCCAGGTGAGGGAGATCCCCTGCCCTCCATAAATGCTGACCTCATGAAGGAGCATCTTGAGAAGCTGGATACCTTCAAGTCAGCCGGCTCCAACAATCTACACCCCAGGGTACTCAACAAGCTGGTGAGCGTCATAGCCCAGCCCCTGCATCGGATCTTTGAAAACTGCTGGTACTCTGGGGTAGTGCCCGAAGATTAGAAGAAGGCCAATGTAGTGCCTATCTTCAAAAAAGGGAGGAAAGTGGATCCAGCAAATATAGAAAAGTTTATTAAAGAGGCAATCCTTAATGGACTGGCTGACGCCAAGATCCTAAGGGATAGCCAGGGTTTGTTGTGTGTAGGTCTTGCTTGACCAATCTCATTTCTTTCTACGACCAGGTGACGTATCACCTGGGCAAGGGAGAAGAGATTGATGTCATATATCTTGACTTCAAAAAAGCCTTCGGTCTGGCATCCCATGATCACCTCTTGGGGAAACTGGCCAATTGTGGCCGTGGGTCCACCATGATCCACTGGCTGGGAAATTGGTTTCATGGTTGGACCCAGAGGGTAGTAATTGATGGAAGTCAATTGTTGCGGTGCCCTGTGACCAGTGGGGTCCCCCAAGGCTCTGTCCTTGGACCCTTATTGTTCAACATCTTCATTAATGATGTGGACATTGGAGTCAGGAGCAGACTGGCCAAGTTTGCCGATGACACCAAATTTTGGGGCAAAGCATCCACGTCAGAAGATAGGTGGGTGATCCAGGCTGACATGGACAGGCTCACCAAATGGGCGGATGAGAACCTGATGGTGTTTAACACCAAAAAATGCAAGGTTCTCCACCTTGGGAGGAAAAACCTGCAGCATCCTTATAGGCTCGGCAGTGCTATGCTGGCTAGTACTACAGAAGAAAGAGACTTGGGGGTCATTATTGACCACAAGATGAACATGAGCCTGCAATGCGATGCTGCGGCTAGTAAAGCGACCAAAACGCTGGCGTGCATCCATAGATGCTTCTCAAGCAAATCCCAGGATGTCATTCTCGCCTTGTACTCGGCTTTGGTGAGGCCGCAGCTGGAGTACTGCATCCAGTTTTGGGCTCCACAATTCAAAAAGGATGTGGAGAAGCTTGAGAGAGTCCAGAGAAGAGCCACACGCATGATCAGAGGTCTGGAAAACAGACCTTACAATGACAGACTGAAAGCCATGGGGCTCTTTAGCTTGGAAAAGCATAGGTCAGAGGTGATCTGATGGCCACCTATAAGTTTTCAGGGGTGACCACCAGTATCTGGGGGAACATTTGTTCACCAGAGCGCCCCAAGGGATGATGAGGTTGAACAGTCATAAACTACTGGGAAACAGTTTCAGGCTGGACATAAGGAAGAATTTCTTTACTGTCCGAGCCCCCAAGTCCAGAACAGCCTGCCATCGGAGGTGTTTCAAGCACCTACATTGAACACCTTCAGGAGTAAATTGGATGTTATCTTGCTGGGATCCTATGACCCCAGCTGACTTCCTGCCCTTTGGGCGGGGGGCTGGACTTGATGATCTTCCGAGGTCCCTTCCAGCCCTAATGTCTATGAAATCTATGAATCAAATCACTGTCCTGAGTCGGCTGAATCCAAAGTGAATACTAGCCACTTTGCACAGGCCTACTCTGCATTTAGAAATCCACTCAAGGTCAGTGGAAGCTGTTGATGCTGAGCATCTTTAAAAAAACTGGCCATGATAGTAAATTCCAGTATAGCCAGTAAATCTTTCAGATGGTTTGTAGCTTTATTCCAAAGGATCTTAAGCCTAACCACAGTGTATTGTTCAAGGTACTTTATTACAAAATATAACTCATTATTAAGCTTTATTAGGAATTTATTGTTAAACAATTACCTGTCTTATTTTGCTCTACTTGTTTCTGTGGCCTGGAGGAAGTGGTGGTTCTTTACTTTTCCCCAGAGAATGGGGGCTAAAATACCTAAAAGCCTTTTTACTGTGTTAAAGGATTTAAACCTACATTTCCCAATAGTGTTAAATATTTTAATCACCTGGTTCTTTTTTTGCAGGGAGACGAGGAAGTAGGGGGGGAGTTGCTCATTATATTCTCATGATACTGTAGATCAGTGGTGTAAATGCTTATCTTTGTTAGATCTTGGTCCCACTGCCTGTTCTTCTGAACAGTTAAGTATTTTATAGAAAACGGAACTTCAGCAGGTGGTGTCTGAGTCCCGTGGCAGCATAATAGCTATCAATTAATGTTCATGCTAAAATGGTGGCTGAAGTTTGCCTACTTGCAGGCTGAAAAAATATTCTACTGTAAGCAATAGATACCTAGACACAAACGCCCCCAAAATGCAGATGGGAATATGTAGAAATGTGAATGTACTTTTATCCACCTTCATCTTAAATTCATTTATGCTACCCTTGGTAGACAGATAAGTGTACAAGCCCAGTTTTCATGTGCACCTAAAACAGTTTGACTTTATCATATGATAACTGAAGAACTGAAGAGTACTATGGTAAACATACGTTTTTAGAATACCAAATACTCTGAAGACACAGGTTGATCTTATTAAATATAACGATGGTGGAATCTTGAGAATTTCTTAGTTTGAGTTAGGTTTACATAGCACCTGAAAGACTGGATGCTCATCTTAGTCACTTAAACTTTTGATCCTGTGTGACAGGGCTGGAAATCCTTTGAGAAGAGACTTTTTTGTAAGACTCTCAGTATACCTTCTCCAGTCATGGGCAGAAATAGAATGAGAAAAAACCTTCATTATAGCATTTTGATACTGGTGTGGACTGGGACTCAAAAATGGGAGGAAAAATACCCCAAGTTCCTAACTTGGAAAGCCAGGATCTTATTTAATTTTTTTAAAAGGTCAGTTTGATTTTGCTTTTAAAAATGACAAAGATTTATCAGGGGTGGGTTTATTTTTAGGTGCTGTGAAGCATTAACTATAGCATTAATCATTAGTTAAATACTGCCTGCCTATATGGAAGTTGATAGTGACAGAGAAAGAGAGATGAGGACAAAACTTTAGTGAAGTTAAGACTGGTTTGTAGGCAGTTAAGACTGGTTTTGAGCATGTTTAAGATTCATTTAAATTAGAAAGCAGTCTTTTAGGAGGTCAAAAACATTGTTTCACCTTTCTTGTTTACACTGTTTTATACAGTGGGAGTCCATTCTTCTCAGTTTCATCCAGTTTCAACAGAACAAAAAGACACTTGAATGGTTATTTTGTCTAGCCATGAACAACAATGGAATTGTTGAAGTAAAAAAAAAATCTCTGTAAGAACAAAACTGATACATATCTCCAAAGAACAAAGAAATACAAAAAGCAGAAAGCTTTATGAAAATTTATAACACATATCTGATGCAACTTCACTGGTGTAATGTACTTGCTAAGGTGTTTAAATAGTTGTTTTTTTAAAATAAAACTGTGCCTTATAGATATAAAAGAAATCTTTAGATACTTAGAATTAGGACATTTGCCTAGAGTTCTTGCTATTTAATGAAGGCTGCTTATTATGATAATGAACTGAGTTATTTCTACACAATAGCAATGAGTGCATAGAAAAAGTAGTTATTCCTGGTGGCCCATATTTTTGCATTTCCTTTGTCCAAGCATAAAACCATTTTCATAAACCATCTGGGCATTATATATTATCAATAGTTGATATGCTATGTAAACCCAAAACCTATTAAGGTTATTCGATTGCTGTTTGTCTCTTATTTGTAATCCTCTGATAACGCCATGTTTGTGTGGTTGACTGTTGCTTAATGACTAGAATTGCATTTGCTCAAATGTGTTTTAATTACGGTTCCCAATAGGCCAAACTAGAGTATCAAAATATATGAAGCTTTTATGATTTTTTTTATGAGCAGAGGCAAAGTCTTTAGCACAAATGGATTACAATTCCCAATACTAGATGAGAATGCTTTAGAACTGCAGCATGCTTTTCTTTTGTTTGACATCCCCTTGTCCTCAATGTTTTTCTAATCCTATTATTTCCTTTCTTCAGAAGTACAGAATATAATATCTGCATTTTCTGGAGAGGAAAGGACAAACTGACAAGATCACTAGCTGCATTATGCCATGTTGATAGATTGTTTAAATCCTGCATTTGTAATGCAGATGGAAATAAACAGTTTCTGAACGAAAGCTGATTAAAGAATTTAGTCAGAATTTTGTTTCACAAAGAATTTGCTTACATAAGCAGAATGTAGAAGGTAATAGAGCTAAAGTGATTAAGCAAAGAAAAAAGACCAATTCTGTAAGGTGCTAGGTACCCTTGATTCCATTTTGCAGGGAGAGTTTGAGAAGGTGGGGATGCTGCGTATCAGCAGCTCACAGGAGGCACAGAACAGAATTGAACCCAAGGTAAATGCATTTGATACTAATAAATCCTATTTGGTGCATCTACACAAGATACTTTACTGAACATTAGGTTAATCTAATGCGTAGTAAAATGTCAGTGTCTACATGTGGAGAGCAATTACTGCGCAATAGATTAATCTAATGCATCATTTTCTAGTATGTGATGATTAGGACAGCTCTCCCAGTCTCTGTCCTGATCTCCACGTGGCTGGGAGGCAGCTGCCTGGAAACTGGGACAGCTCTCTCCTGCCCCGTGGAGATCGGGATCAGCCTCTGTGCCTCCTGCCAGCCCCCGGCTGCTGCAGGGGGACTGAGCCAGGTAGGAGCAGCCCTAAACTGAACTGCTCCCGTTGGCAACATATTTGCTCTTGACGGGTGCATATTCAGATGTATGTGGGGGTCCAGTTTAATACAGGTGGGCACCCATTTTAATGGATCTGAATTTTCTGCGCAGAAATTTCAGGTGCGTTAATTGTACGTGTAGACAGGCCCGCTAAGGAAGGATGCATCTCCAAGATAACCACCAAGCAAATGATTGTGGAAAGCATTTGCTCCCTGCAGTTTCTATCATATGCACATTTTGTAATTCTGATTGTAATTAGAGATGAGCTCAAACCAAAATGTTACATCTGTTGAACTTTTGTGGAATGTAGGACTTGGAATCCAAAGCTGGATCAATTTCTGAATTCTCCAGCTAGTTGCAGTGTCCATGATGGGATGCTTGAAATCCAAATCTAGATGTCAGAGAGCACCATTCTAGTCTTAATTATTATCAAGTTTATAGAGCATTGTTCATGTCCTTTCTCCTCTGGAGGATGTCTCTCTTGAATTCAGTATACTTTTCCAGCATTCCTTGTAGTCTCCCTTTGATGCCAACTGCCATGCATTTATTAGTTTTCTTCATAAAGATCTTGGCCTTCAATGTTGTACTTGGCTAATTGAGAACTATGCTCTAAATTGCCCCATGAGACCCATATTTTACTTCATGATTCTTTAAACAGAAATCTGAGCTTACTGTTAAAACAGGAAGTTCAACACTAGAAGTATTCTATACATTTTAAGTTAACAAGCTGGAGTTACATTTGCCATAAAATAGAAATTAAACTTAGGGAAAACAAGCAACAAAACCAGTGATCTGTAGGAAAAAGAGATGGATAGCACAACTGTAGATAGTAACAGAACCATGATTTTAAACAAAACATTGATTATTTATTTATTTTTTTTACCCAAGAAGGAAAAGTAAAATGTAATTAACCATTCAACTTTGGGTTTTTTCCAAAAAGCCTTGTAGTGTTTGCACTATATTTTTGTTCTAGGACCAGTCATCCCAAACCACTGATCAGTGGATAAAAGTAAATGGATGTTTTGCAGAATAGAATAACCTTAGCCAACAGTTTAAGAAAGCAGTTGCATTCTGTGTATTGTCTTAATTGAAATTAGGTTGATGTACACTGGCTGAAGTTCTGACTCCATATTACCTAAAGGTTCTGAAAAAGGCGACTTTGCTAGATACTTTAATCCTTTTTTGAACCTGGACTGTGAATATTTAGTGTACGTTCTATATGTGCAGAAAACACTGCCAGGAACAGGTTAATAATCAACAGAGAACATCTTGCAACAGTCTTATGACCATGTTAGGGCATTAGATCTTTTTTAGCTTCCTACTAATGTCTAGAAAGTATTTAACTTTTTCTTAAATGACTGGATCATCATTATAAACAAATGTAGTAGTGAAAAGGAAGCATAATACACAAAACACATAACTCTGTAATCTGCTTTTGGCTATGAATACAGTAAATGGTATTGAAGTATTTTACTTTACACCTCCTGATTCTAGCAGCAGTTATTTTAAGTTTTATAAGTATTGCTGGGAAAGTAACAGTAATACAAAATGATTCTTAGTAGATGTAGATGTAATATCTATACTGAAGAACAGATTTATAATAAATATGTAATGCAAAGCTGTACAGTGAGAGTGATTTTTGAAGTAAGTTTGTGAAGTATTTTGTGTAAGAGCAGTGAATGCTTGATTCTGATTTATTAGTTAAATCCTCTAGACATTAGTAGTAAGACATTTTACTCACAAAAGAACAATATAAAATAAGTCATACATTTAGATCCTGCTTTGGATCTCCCATATGCCTTGAGGTACATATGAATTTCAAGCAATTGAAATGAAGAAGCAGTGTAATGAGTCTCTCTCTTAAATTATGCAGTGCTAGTGTTCTCTCTCCTAGGATTCTGTATGCATTTCAAGAAACTTGCCAACTGTGCAAAAGGAGAATGGGATGATTGAAACGGGCTGGGTGGGAGTTAAAACATGTTCAAGAAGAGCTGGGTAAAAGGATGGGAGGAGAAGAAAATGGCCAAGAAAAATATCCCTGAATTATAAAAACACTGGGGTCAAATTAAACCATATGTTGCTCTATGACCATCACTTAATGAGCTGATGACTGCAGTACAAATCCTGACATAAAATTCTCCCATTTGATTTCTGTGAGAGTTTTGCATACATAAGGTGAGCAGGATTTAGCCACATATGGCTTCCCACTTTGATCTTCAAAGGTCATTTTCATATTGCTGAGCTGGTTTTGAATATGTCTCTAATTAATTAGGAAAGAAAAAAAACTCTTCTGTTTAACATTGAGCAGATGTGTCTTTTCCTTCTTTTTACCAAAGATATTCATGAGAATGCAAACAAAATACTGTTTCTCTGTATCACCTTCCTTATAATATTAAAGAGCAGTAAAGAATCCATCTCAGTTCTTTCACGATTATCCCTCTGTGTGATTACAGTAGTGGCTATAGCTCCTGCCCAGGGAAGTTCTATTTTTCTGGTAAAGGCAGGTGCATTATCCTCAGCCTTTTGCGTGGTATCTTGCATATAAACTGTATTCTAAAAGCACATTATAGAGTTACAGTTTATAACACATGAATAAACAACTAAAGAGAGAGTGAGAATAACAGCCATAGACAAGGGAGAAAGTGTCATTTGAAAAGAAATAGAATGCTAATGAGGTTATGAGATAAGATAGCTGTTTTACCTAGCAAAGATGTGAGGAGAGGCATTCACACAAAGGGGTGCTAAGACTGTGTGAAGAGACAAAAAGAAAGCCTGTGTTAGATGGGCAGAGGAGACAGGGACTTTGGTGAAATTCACTACAGGCACAATCCACAGAAAACCAGGGACCCGATTCATTGGTATGCTCTGGCTGTTTTGCATTACTCAGGTGCTGCAGAGCATCTCTCAACCCTGCTTATCTAATCAATTTATTTGGTGACTCAAGGCAGCTGGAGCATAGCGGTGACTCTGGGCAAAGTTCTGGGTTGTAGGATGGAGCAAGTCCATGAAGAGTTTAAACAAGGCAGCCAGGTTTGAATGTTATATTCACTATGGTTTTTCTTTCTTTTTCTTTTCTTTTTCTTGACATTTGTTGCTAAGGCATTGAGAAACATCACAACCATCAAGGCATTAACCCTCACTGGATTCCTGGCATGCAAGGCAGAGCTAGAAGTATAGTCTAGAGACCTTCTGATTGTGTCTTGACCACAATGCCATTTTCCTTCTCTCAGAAGCTGATGGCTTGATGGCCTTACCTAATGAATAAAGCTCAAGGGGGTCAGGTTTTGCATACTATTGTGAAGAGGTAGGAAGTAGCTTTTTGTGTTAGTGTGTGTCTGTAAAGCTGAGACTCGCTAAAGTCATTTAAAAAAGAACTTGCAGTATTAAAGATGAGAGGAGATGAAGGTATGGATAAGAATTTAAAGTAGTGGCAGAAGCAGAAAATATTGGATAATGAGGTACTTCCTGTGCTTTCCAGAGCATAGAACACATTTGTGACTAAGATCCAAGCCACCCCCAAAACGGTTAAAGTTTTTTGGGGAAAAAGCTTTTACCACAAATTATTTTTGTTGTATAGCTCTGGTATAAGACAGCTTAAGTATAGATTTCATTTTTCATAAGAGAAAAAAAAATATCCTGTGTATTGTACATTTATATATTAAGTATGCAAGGACACCTGGTAATATGGGGCTACTCATATGCTTAAAGTTCTGTATTAATATACAGAGGGAGACGGGAAGAGAAGATGTATTCAGGATAACCCTAATATTACAGACCATTGAGGCCAGTGGGAATCTGACTAGAGGATGGGGATATGAATTGCTTCAGGATGCAGTAAATACCATATACTCTGTGTTCTGGAAATTCTTAGGTTAGCAGACTGTACTATTTTGTGCACTTAATGCAACTACTCTTTCTTCACTGCCGAATCCACAGAGTGGAGCAGATACAGGTGGTTTAAGTAAGAACGTTCACAGTAGGGCTGAGCTCAGCAGCTTACTCTAGATGGTATGATTTGTTCTAACCACAGGTATTCAAAGAAAATTATTATAAGTGTTCTAAGGAAGCACTTACTAAAGAAGATTTGGTTGCAGTAGGAATTTACTAACTGTGAGTTATTAAAACACAGTACGCACAAATCAATTATTGTGAAATCTTTTTTAAGTGGGCATTGTATATTATTGCATTATCAACAGCCTTTAAAAGTGAACTGCTGTACTGGATTTCTTCTACTTATTATCACAATGCAAAGGTTTGGTAGAAGGTAACAATTTAAGGCTGGGTTATAATTGTCCAGAGTATTCCTACAATAATTATTTGCTGTGGCACAAATTCAGAGATAAATGGGTTGTGAATCAATATACTCCTTAGGTTTCAGGTTAAGCTTATTTATTCAGAATCTTTCTCTCCTTGCACTGTATACCTCCCAGGAACATAACTACTGTGGAATAAAATGAGGGCATGGCCCTGAGTAATTTTATTTGGTGTGACTCTTATCATGATAAATCAAAGTTAACTTTCATTCACATGGCATTTTTCCACCCACCTACTCATCTCTGTGAGGAAGAGGAAACTCATCTTCCTTCCCACCTTCACAGCCTCACAGTGCATCTGATCTTTGCTAAAATAAGTTTTAAAAAGTGACTACCTTAACACCTATTATTGGGCTTTTTATACAGTTGATTTAGGGGCTCAGTAGTGCAGTAGGTAGAATAAAGAAAATGTAAGGGAAAACAATTCTTATAAGCCATTTGTTCAGCAGTTGGAAAAGAAATAACAAATAATTGAATCTGCCATCATGCTAACTTGCCTACCTTCATCAGGTCATTACACTGTTTTGCCCTTTTCCTTTTTCATAAATAAACCCTTGAAACAGTAGTGTCCTTGGCAAAGATCCATAGATTTCCTTGCTATTAAGGTGCTATCCCAGAAAAGACCCATACATGAACCTAATGCATTCCTCAGTGCAACTCGGTATTCTTGGATGTGGGGGACAGAGACCCTCTCATCTTATTGTACCCACTCTGCTTGACTTCCTGCTAATGTTTAAGACCATCTACTGACCAAATTTCTTCAAGTTTTTCATACCATGATTATCACTGTACTATGTGAATGCTAGAATTTGTGTTCAGTGTTGCTTGCAGGAGTGTGACATGCCCCAAGGGGCTTAGAAAGAAAATTCAATAAGGTATATTCACAGGGAGATTGGTTTGAAAATCTAATGGTGTTAAATAATGATGTACTTATACTGTAAACTGCACTAAAATATATTAAAAGTACCTTTGAATTAAAAGGACAACCGGCCTAATGAACATTCCTTAAACAATTAAATCTCGACCCTTTGATCAGTGACTACAGAAGATGAAGGATTTTGCTACTTTCAGTACTTTTATTTCCAAAGTGTTTTAAGTGCAAACTAGATAATCTGACATGTTTTATATGCTTAACCTTTTTACATTTAAAAAGGATTTCCCTTATCTTCATTTAATGCAAGCCTTGGATAATGTAGATCAGTTTTAGTCAATGCACATTTCTATGCTTTGATACACTGATACAGCTCAAGTAGTCGATATGTAAATGGAAGAAGAGGGTAATTTAGTTCTAAACAGAGGAGGCACTGCATGGTGGCATATATTGGACATAAGAATAAAGATAAAAGAATTTACTCTCCTTGCTTAAGGAAATGAGGTTAAAATATAATTTATCCTTTACAAAATGGCAGGAAGTAGAAAATAGAATGAAATAAAATGCGGTAATAAAGCTGCTGAGGGTTACTAAGCAAATGAAAAGGAAAATGGTTGGCTGATTTGACAGATATCTGAATATGTAAGCAATTGATGAGAAGACAATGGATAGTAGAGGGAAGCTGGGAACAAGAACTTGGACAAGCAGTCGATTCACAGAAATTTGAAATTCAGACATAAATCGCCATGCCAAATCAGACCAATAATCTATCTGGCCCAGCAGACTGTCTCTGATAACAGAAGATGCTTCAAAGGAAGGTACATGAAATTTAGTAGTGCACAGTTTTGGAACAACTTTCAGATGAATGAATGTCTTCCTAACCCCATAAGATATAGTGGTTGACTTGTGCTATGAAGTATGAGAGTTTAATGCCCTATGAAACTGTTTTTATTCCATCTAATATAGTATTGGATATCCTCATTTTTCACATAAATGTTAAATATTTCAGAAACCTGGAAAATAAGCCTTTTCAATGACTTCCCTTGGTATGAAAATAGGATCTCTATGACAAACTTCTGATGAATTTGGTACCATTAATATAAAAATACTTGGTCCTCAGATTTGAAAGTAATTTAATCTTCAGGTGCAAGAGATATAGTTTCCCCAAACCTACATGGAAGAGGGCTATTGTTATGTCTTATATAAAGAGGCATATTTAAAAAGTACAGTTGATACATTGATAAGCAGAAGTAGATATTTTGGGGGAAACAGAGTAGCAATTGTAAATGTACACATAATGGGTAGAACAGAATTAATGTATTAAGGAGCATCCATTTCTGAGTCAAACATGTGAAGATGTGCAAACATATAGTGCTTTCCTAAAATAATGCTGTTATGGAGTGTCAGCTTTTCTTACTATATATTAGGTCCTTCTATGTGTCCTAGACAATGCAAAAGGTGAAATTCCTAAGGGGGTTTTATGCAGCACTAATGATTTAAATGCATTTCTGTCAACTCCTGTTTTTTCAAAGGCCTTTGGGGAGGGAGGGGGTAAAAAAAACCCGTGCACATGAGATACATGAGCACATCCAGTTATGTTTTCTGTTTCTGAGGAACTTGACAACAAGGCCTTCACATAAATAGATGCTACAAAGTTTTACTCAAAGGGAAAAAACCAATTATATGTATGGAACACATAGGGCACCATCTGTGTTACAAGAGAAAATTGGAAAGTGTGTGTCAAAACTCATAGATCTGATCACTGATTGAGAAAGGTTAAACAATGACTTGAAGTAGCTGAATGGCAGCTTGTAATGATGAAGCAAACCGAGGCGAAAAAATCTTTAGAAACCTCTGTATTAAAACCTTTCATGACTGAAACATCCAAATGCCAGGGTTCCCTACCATTACAAACAAATTCAGGGAAGTTCTGTCAGTAGGTCTGAATTGATCTGACAGCACTTGTGGAATTGTTGGTCACAAATGTGTCAGGACAACAAATCTTTGCATGGAAACATGCTACTGAATCACTAAGAAGAGATGCAACAAGAAAACAAAATTTTATGTTGAACATGACTGACAGAAAAGAAGGAACAGAGATCTATGTTCTTTGGCTCAGTGTTGCAGTTTTTATACAAAAGGGAGTATTTGCATTGTTTGAGCTTTTACTCGAAACAACCCTGACACTGATCCAGGGCTAGCAGTAGGCAAACAATTTACAGCACATGATTTGTTCAGTGAATTTCCCTCTGTTTTTGTTTGTGAATTATCCCCAAGCAGGTGATAAAGTTTATACATGTGTTTGCTTTTCATAATTGGTCAATGGATCTTTGATCAGAATTTTTAGTCGGCGGGGGGGGGGAGGCAAGGAGAGGGCAAACTGGGAAATGGTGGAGGTAAGGGGCCAGGGTTGTCCATAGTACTGTAGTGGCAATTCCCAGTGAGAAAATATCTGAGAATGCAAACACTAGGGATGAGAACATCTTGCTAGTGCATTTGGTGAGTGCCTGAAGATTGGGGTGGAGTGAGGTCATTTCTGCCTGACCTGGACCCAGTAGCGAACTGAGGAGGAGTGACTAGGGGAAGAAGCCCTGGGTGCACTGTTTGTGGGGAAAGAGAGAGATGGAGGCACAAAAATAGCCAGCACCACAACAGTGGCTGACCTTGCCACTATAACAACTGGCTTTGCCACAGCCAGTGCTGTACTCTTGTGCCCAGCTGCCTCTAGTGTTGGGCTGCCTGACTACACCCCTGCCTGGACCTGCTGCTGCAGCTGCATAGACCAGCTCTGAGTGGGAGAGGAAAGGAGTTAAATGGGTCTTGGGAATTGGTATGTTTATGATGTTATTATTTGTGTCCTTTCTTTGGCTACACAGTAGACTGGATATTTAAAAATATCTGCGTTTCTCCTCAGGTAGTGGCAAGAGTCAGATCTAAGTTGTCTATCAGATTTTACATTTGAGCCATATAACTGATTGCAGTCTCATTTATGGCCCAGATTCTTGCCCATTTCATTTAATTGCTTCCCTACTAGGTCCCTGGCTCAGCTGATGAGCTGCTGTCTGTCCTCCCTTACAATACACAGTAAAACAGAGCACCTTGTTCAGATATAGACTGGATCTGTTGGCTTCGATTGTCAGTTACACTTTCACTATCCTCATTTGCCAGGACTGTGCTGAAAATGCCAAATGGACACTTGCAATACAGAGAAATGTGCACCAGCAGCCTGACAGCATCATTCAGGGTGACAGCCCTGTGGGATGGCTTCTAATGCTTTGGTCTTGACAACACTGCACTCTAGTTCCTGGGGCATTGACCTGGGCCTAGGAGCCATCCAGGTGGTTGATGGTATCTCTAAACCATCGTTGTTCATCTTCTAATACATATTCATTACTATATTGGCAGCAAAGGTGGGGTTAATGGTTGAGGTTATTTTACACTGTTTTACAAGATAGATTGTAAATCCCACTTTTTTTCCCTCCAGATAAAAGCTTACTCCTTAAACACCTTTTAACACAGTGAACGCTTGCCTATGGACTAACGTGAATTAACATTTTCCTTCATATAGCAAGTGAATTACAAAGCATCTAAATAGCAGTGATAGGGAAACACATGATGGAAAAAGGGGTACAGCAGAAAGTTTAGCATGGCTGGACTCTAAGTACAGACCATCAAAAAGTTTGAGGGGGAATTGATCCATTCTTCACAGGTATCTCTAAACCAAATAGATTGGGGTTGGATTACATGACCTCCTGAGGTCCCTTCCAATCTTAATTTTCTATGATTCTAGCCAATAACAAACTGAATTCATATTCAATTTTCACTTGGAAAAGGCAGGCGGAGGTCTGCATTGGCCCAGGCCAGAAGTGGGGGGACATTCAAACATGCCTCCCAGCCCACTGATTATTGCTGAGCTCAGCCCAAGAGGGGGTCATCCCTGATTGGTTGCCCAACACATGCCCTACAACCACCCAATATCCCCCTGAAGGGGAGAAGGATCCCTCATCCTGGAGCCAGCTTGGCACTGGTTGAGTATGCATTGTATTCCAGTGGACCAACCTGTGAAGGGGGTGGGGGGCTTGCGGAAAGGGTCTGCAAAGCATCTTGGGATGCTGGAGGACTGCAAAGTAACTTGAATCAGTAGGGGACCTGGGACAGGAGTTCCATAGTCCAGTTTAACTTAAATCAGTTAAGTCTGATATTACATCCATCCAGGTTTATCTTAAACCACATTTGGCCATTTTGAAACTGATCTGTGTGCACTTAACTTCTGTTCTGTTGCAGGTGTGAACCAGTTTCCAATTACACATACTGGTTTATGTGCCACTTCTGTCCCTAGCCTAAGTGCTAAGAGTTGTAGACTATAATATGCTTCTTGGATAAAACTTTCCAATGGTCATTGTATTTACAGAGGGATAAAGTTAACTTTGTGCTTCTGTCCAGCAGAGGCCTATTGATCCACTTATGCCAGAAAGAGATGGACTAAACCCTTTGATGTATATAGACCCTTAGCTGATCCTCTTCATAGTGGTAAAATGTGCCCCAAAATAATCTGTTCTTTCTCCTTCTTGAAGATCATGTGTGTGGGCAGTGTGGAGAGAATGAATATGAGCTTCTAAACTTGAGAGGTAGCACACAGCAGACACAGGAAACAAGCAGCGCCAGGCAACATTTCACAGCTGTTGCCACCCCTACCCCTGCAGTGTTTCTTTGTGGAATCTAATACAGTAGTATTTAGACCTATCTGCACTTACGGTATTAAAATGAGGAAGGTAGGATTCACCTCCTTTTCATTACTGTTGTCATTTTTAACTTTTGAAAAATGATAACCTCCTCATCCATAATCCAACTGACAAAGACCTTTTATCATGGCTGCAACAGGACTTCCAGCAAGAACCCCCCTTTTGAACTTCAATTCATGGCTATATCTTTGAATCTTCTGCTGTCTGTGAGCATAATTGCATGGAGAGCTGTTTTGAAAAAAACCCTCAAACTTGCACTGGTTTTGTTTGCTCCAGAATTCAAAGCCTGAAAATTCCTCCTAGCTGTATCTGGGAATAAAGGAAATCTCTCAGCTGAAGTTCCTGTATAAGCAAACAAATTAAGTTACTGATATCAAGAAAGTGGCAAGACAGGTTTTGTCTGTCAGAATATTTGGCATGGTCTTGTGAATAGTCATCCTCTGTCTGCACCACGAAAATCTTTTGGCATTATACTATGGAAACTTGAATAAGCAGAGGCAGAGTGTTCTGTGGAAATCTTTGAGAACAAACTAAGTGTTTTTCCACCTCAGAATCTGACAGTGATCAAAGGCTAGGCTTTACAAATAAGTGACTAATATTACTTAATATGGTATTATCATTTAAATATGATATGCTAAGCATTTAGTGAAAGTTTTGTTTTAGGGCTAGTGCTGGTATTTGTGCTTTTTTCAGAACATTGAAAGGATGTAAACAAGTTTTCTGGTAGGCGTTTTTACTTTCTTTGTTGTCTTCCCTTTTGTTATTTATTATCTTCACTTTTCTTCCTACTCCCTAACTCCAACTGGTAACGTGGGATGGACTTTTAGTTAATGTTTGCAACATGGAGCTTCTTTCCCACGAGTCCACTGGGCTAATCATATTTCTGTCTTCAATGTATTATTCAGAGCAAATTGAAGTACCTTAATTTTTCTTCCATTATGTCTATGCCAAGGTTGAATGGGTAATACATTTATGGAATTAATAAGGCTGAAAACATGTATATCTGCATTTTTTTTGATAATGAGTGAAATGTGAGTGCTCCATAGATGATAAATTTCTGTATGGTATAATTTGTGATGGCTTTTGAAAAAAATAGATAAAGAAGAATGTTTTAAAAATGTTATGTATAATAGAGAAGGAGATGTCAAATTATTGTAACCAGGTGAGAAGACTAGCAGTGTGGATGTAAAATGGTCTTATCAATCAGATGATGTGATATATTGTTATTAAAAGACCAAGAGAGAGACTAGATTCACAATAAAACATACTTTTATTTCAGCTTCTATTACAGGAACAATGATGGTCACTAATACACAGTGTTCATTTTGTATTCTGAAAGAGTGATCACAATTTTTTCAGATATTTTGGCTCTTTTATGGGCTCATTGTCTATAAAGTGAGGTAATTCTGGTTGGCTGATTATACTGCAGCAGGGCTGCAGGGATCTTTTATCAATCGCTGGTGACATGGGTGACTGGAGCCTCCCACGTCTGGGGGGAGGGGAAGCATCAGATCACCGATGGCGAGGGGTCCCCCAGCTGCCAGTTGCCAACAGGGTTCCCCAGAGGCCAATGGCTGACTGGTGCACTCCTGCCAGCACTTCCAGCTTCATGGATAGCACTTCCAGGGAGTACACGGTCAATCTCAGGGGGTGCACATGCACCCACGTGCACCACCTAGGTCTTTCCACTGACTGGTGACACTAGGTATCCTTGCTGTCAGACCAATGCTGGTCCTCTTATCCACTGCCCATCACAAAGCAGCTTCTTGTTTTCCCTCCTAAACCTTCCTCCTAACCTTTTCTTCTAATGATAGTTCCTTTTAGAATGGCCATTTTTTGTGTGGGAGGAGCAGGGCTCCAGTAACTTCCATGTCTGTATTTCTAAAATTGTAAGTCCACGTGGAAATACAGACTAAAGGATAAATTTGGAATTACACCAGAATTCTAATATAATAAAAGTCTTAGTCTGTCCATCTGTGTGTCTGTCTGTCCAGACACAATGCTTTTGGGCAACTTTGCATGCACTGCTGAGAGGGCTGGCAGTGATTGGCTGCATGAGCCTCACCTTCTCAGGCAGGGAGAGAGCCTCTGCTGCCTCAGGCAGGGAGGTGGTTGCAGTTGCTCTGGGGGCAGAAGTGGAAGCAGGGAGGAGGGAGCTGCCGCTGCTACCACCACTGCCACCACCTCAGGCAGGGAGGCGGTTGGAAGTCTCGCTGTTCTGGGGGAGGACACAGAGGTGGGCAGGGAAGAGGCAGCCTCTGCCACTGCCACCACCACCACCTCAGGCAGGGAGGCAATTGCAAGCCCTGCTGCTCCAAGGAGGAGATGGAGGCAGGCAGGGGGGAAGGAGCTGCCACCGCTGCTTCAGGCAGGGAGGTAGGGGAAGGCCTGCTGCTCCAGCTGAGGAGGCAGAGGTGGGTAGCAGGGAGGGAGCTGCCATGCTGGAGGCTAGAGAAGAAATGCCCATCAAGAATGATGGGTGGTGCATGGCTCTAGTGAGTGATTTAGGCAGATGCGGGGGGGGGGGGGGGTAGGTGCCACAGGGCCAGATACAGAGTGGGAGGGGTGCATGTGGCTGGATGCACAGCGGCAGCATGGGCTGGTAGGTGGTGGCAACAGCCGCTGTGTGTGAGCTCCCTGCTCCCCCCCATTCCTGGGAGGCAGTGGTGGCATAGGGTGTTGGGTGTTGGTGCTCCATCCCTACCCCACCTACCCATCATCCTGGATGACATTGGCTAGTTCACAATAAAAATATTACTAGGGGGCTAAATACTATTCATAGTTTCTTTTGTTCTCTGAAAATGAGTTAACTGCACATGCATCCATAAACTACAGATTGTCTTAGATGGTCAGAAACTCTTCCTTTCTCTATTTCTCTAGCTTTCCTTCTTAGTTGCCCCTCTTTGCCTTACCTATCCCATCATGATGGTGGGGTGAGCCCA
This sequence comes from Crocodylus siamensis, assembly GCF_052110815.1. Classification (NCBI taxonomy): domain Eukaryota; kingdom Metazoa; phylum Chordata; order Crocodylia; family Crocodylidae; genus Crocodylus; species Crocodylus siamensis. The sequence goes on from NC_143398.1 coordinate 39,676,568, forward strand.
CTCCTTGTAGGGCCAGGGGTCTCCTCTTGAATGTCTTCCTGGATGGAAACTTCCTACTACATCTTTCTTCTTTAAGGTTTCAGTTTATGTCAAGCAGAGCCACTGCTTTGAATACATCTTGGTCTGTCTAGGGGGGGAGTGGGGACTGAAGGCAAAAACAATGCAATGTAGTTACCCACAGACAGCAAGAGTTGTGTGTGGGGAGGGGGAGACAGTCCCTCTCCTTCCTTCTTCACCCAGATCAGACAGTGGCTATGGCCTTTTGGTCATTTCTCAAAGAGGGAAGTTGGGGAAGCAGAAAGAGGGAGTGGAGAAATTAGTTCATTGCTCTACCTAAGCCCTACAGAAGGCCACACACATACAAATGAGAAGTCTTCTGAAGAAGTAGATGTGCAATGTTTTTTCAGAGACTCAGATTTTTTGCAACCCTTAACAGTTCAACAGGTACAGGTAACCAACCTTTTTCATGATGTACCCAACTCTGGATCTAGTTATTACTCAAATTGAATACAGCATCCAATATAGAGTCACTACCTGTAGCTTAGGAAAAATAACAAATACTCCTTTATGCTCCTGCTGTAACTAACTAAATCCAGTGGAATTACTTAAGATTTAGACTGATGGCTGAACAGGAGTTTTTGCCTGAGAAAACACCCTACATCTCTTTGTTATATGTTGCAGTTACTCCATTAATGGCTTTCATACAAGGGTGGGGGAAGTACTTTACAAGCATTCATTAGACTGCATGATTAAAAACACTTCACTGGAAAACCTGTTCTAACTCCTTCATTTTCTGAAATGGCATGACTTGCCTTAAAGCATACTAGCATGTGTTTCCAATCTACAAGCTCTCTATACAATGCCATGCTTAGATTCTCTGAACATTTCTCTGGTTATCCATTTGCCTATAAGTTATGGACACTACAGAATCCTTCCACAACACATTTCCTCATTCTCCACATTTCACCTGGTGCCTCCATCCCATAGGGCTTTATTAATTAAGCTAATCATTCACCCCAACATGCTACAAATAAGTCTAATTACTTGATCCACTTACTCCTAAACTTCATCCCCAGGGATATTTTACCTCTTAGTAACACATAGAGACACCAAACACATTTCATAAACTGTGTTCTCAGAACCAAATCTCATAACAACGCCCTGCAGGTTTTTCCCTAAAGCTGTAGTAGTGACAAAGCTAACTCCAATACAATTTTGTTTTCAAAGTTATGTTAAGCTTCAGTAAGATTAATTCATAAAATGCTGCCAAATGACTCCTTTGTTCACTCACTAATTCACTCCCCTCTTCAGTGCTTCCATTTTAGAAGAAGTATGGATGTTTCTTAATATCACTAAATTCTGAAATGGTGCTTAGAATTATGAAAACCTGGAGAGATGTACAAGATTTAGCTTAGCTTTATTCTTTTTCATCGTTTGCAACTCTGAGTGGTAAGAAGTGGGTAGACAAAAATTCATTCATACTGTAGCAGGCTTATCTTTCAGAGCTTGGGTTGAATCCCAGGCTTGAGATCCTGCTGTTTTGATTGGTGGAGCCCATCCACCAATCAGGAGGCAGGAAGAGAAATAACATCATGCTGCTTTCCTGAGGGGAGGGGGAGAAGAGCTGCCCTGGACCTGATTGAAGACTGGAAACTGTCAGGTCTGGGAGACTTCAGGGGTGGAGCCCTGGAGCACATAAAAGCAGCTGCATGCCCAGCATGAGGGGCAGATGCATCGGGGACTGAGAAGAGTGAGGCTTAGAAGAGCTAAGGAGAGCTGCTCAGCAGGGTGAAACAGTAGCCCAGGAAGAACCCCTGAAATACTATATAGTATTTCTATCAGCAGAGTGCGGGGGACAGTTCCAGCGGTTAGGTCCTCAGTGTGCAGCACAGCACACAGTGTCCAGACCCTGGGAGCTGCGTGAGGCAGCTTGGGTCTGCAACCTGTGGTATGCAGCCAGAGACACGGTGCATGGAGTAGGATCTTTGGAGCAGCTGGGGTGGCTCAGGTCCTCAACCCCTGGAACAAGGCTGGGAGCTTGGTGCAGGAGGCGCTGCATGGAGGGTGAGAGACCCTGGGAGCTGCTTGAGGTGGCTCAGGTCTACAGCTGCTGACACAGGGCAGCAACTCAGTGCAGACAACACAGTCTGGGAACAGACCAAGCCCTGGTGCTGCACAGGGCTGTCCAGGCCTTCAACCCCTAGCACAAGGTGAAGCATCCACTACACACAGTGGTTCATGTGACCCTAAGCCAGGATGGTGGCAGCAGAGTGAGGCTGCAGGAAAACCCAGCAGGGACAGACCTTGACTTGGAGAACAAGAGGCAACCCTCTGGGACTGTGGAGTAGTAGTAAGTTACCCTGGAGAGAGGGTCCCCACAGGGGAGGGCCCCCTGCCCACACCCCAAGGGTTGCGAAGGGGCACTACATGGGCCACTCCTGGGTGATAGTAGGGGAGCTTAGGAGTCTTTGGGATCTTCCTCTCCTTTTTTATTTCCATCCCCCCCATCTCCCTTCCTGTAGTGGTACCTTAGGATTGGGCCCCTGCCCTGGCAGGCACCCCAGTATGTCTAAGGACTGCTGATTTATATTTGTGGATTGTGCCTTACAGTTTATGTGAATAATTTGAAGTAATAGTTTGTATATGTATAGAATTATAAGGTTGCCCAATCAATATCCTTTGGTCTAGGGTTGTTCTGTTGTTCATCTGTATTTTAAATGATAACTGGGTGTGTGAGATATATATAATAGGGTTTATTGTTTTGTAACCTTGTGTATATATACATATACATACATATACACACCTTTAATGGTTTTGTTGTGATAATAAATCTGTATATAGTTAAGCAATTGATTGACTGGACCTGACTCTATAGGGGATGGAGATGGCTGCTGGACTGTTGGTGTCCCTCCACAGCACACTGCCCTGCCAATAATTCCCTCAACTGGAGAAGGAAGTACAAACCCATGTACACTCGGGCTATAACACCTTTAAGTGCTAGGGTTGATATTACCAAAAAATTCAGGCCACAGGATATTGAGACCTGCATATTGTAAACTGAAGATCAAATAGACTCATTTTGCCCTTTAAAAACAATATTGGGGTGGAAGGTATAGGAAAGTTTCAGAAAAGAGCTGCAGGAATGATTCAAGGTCCTGAAAACATGACTTGCTGTGAAAAACTAAAGAAGCTCAATCAATGTTGTTTGTCCCAGTAATGGCACAAAGGGACCTGCTTACAGTCCATGGTCTTGTCTGTACTTGTTGCAGATGATCTTGAGTCTGCTGTTAAGAAGTGTGCCCCCTAACTGCTCCCACACTGTATTAGCTGTGCTGAGAAATGAGGTAGTGCTCAGGGCTGTGTTCAGAGCCCTTTCATGCTGTTCTCAAGTCCATGGGAAATAAAAAACTTGAAAGCAGTGGCAGAGGCAGAGCTACCTCCAGTGCAGTTTCATTTCCAGGTTTGGTGTGGGAGGAGATGGGTAGGACTGTTACTTACCAATGGTTTCAAGTGTACCAGGGAAGACGCACTCTATCAGGAAGTATGTGGGAAAGAGGTTTCTGAAAGTACATGGAAGGCTATTTGAACTGGAAGGAAGAGGGAAAACTAGATCTGTAGGTCTGAAATTAAATTTAGCAAAGTAGAAAAAAAGGCTTTTTTAATGTTTAATTAAATTTACTATTGAAACAACTTACATAGGAATAAAGTGGAAGAATAAACTCTATCCTTTGAATTTTTAGATTGTGAAGAATATCTTCCAGAAATTATGAATATGATTCAGAAATGTGATTACTGGGAATTCTTCTGAAGAATTTGGGACCCAGAATCAGAGCCTTGTTTGGAGTGATTTTGATTTGAAACCAATTGAAACCCAGTTGTTTTCATACATTTTTGCTACAAGCAATAGGCTACTGTTAGAACCCAAACTGCAATCTCAACCTTCCCTCAGGAAAATGGAAGGAGATGTTTACAGGCACACAACAAAACAATTGAGATTTAACCTAATTGAAATACAGACATGGGTATTACTTAAGATGTGATAAACTGTGTGCTGAATATAACCTACACCATTGCTAAAATGGCTGGCTAAGAGCACATAAAGAAAAGTGGAACCAGTTATCTTTCTTAGCCAGTATCCTGGCAGTTAGTCATTGGCAAAAGAAATTTTGTTTAAAATTCCAATGCACTGAAGACATCTTGCAATGTTCAATTACTTGTAAGGGCAGCAGTTCACATTTTCAGCTGAAGGAATTAAAAAAGGCGCAAGCTTATATTCTTTGCATTAATTAAGTGATGGGCACAGTGAGAGAGTCCTATCTAAAGCACAGAAACAAGGACATATATGTACTAAGTACTTGGTATTCTGAGCTGTTAGCTGTTATTAGTTGTTACCTCAAGGAAGCGCGAGGCTAATGTAATCAGGGCCAACAGGTTCAGAATGCCAAGAATGATCATTGCTATTATTTTTGTTGAAGAGCATCTGAAAAAGCCAGGTCAGCATGACTTGAAATATACCCCAAAGTATACAAAAGGGAGGTAAGCTGAGGCCTGTATCTGTTTAATAACAGGAGGAAACAGGCATGAGAAAAAATAGGTTACCACTAGCCATTAATAACAAGTGGTGCAGAAAAATTTAACAAATCAACAAAGTCATCTTATGTAACTGATTAAATATTATAAGTAAAAAAAGGGAGGGAAGGAAATGAAATAAAAAAAAAATAAACAGAAGATCCCTGTCGAGCTGAGGGTGAAGAAGAGCTTTATTAAAATAAATAAATAAAAGCTTTGGACAGAATCCAGCCCTTCCCATGCAGGGGCTTCTTTTCTTCCCAGAAAGCACTAAAGTATCTCTAAGAAATGTCTCTAAGCACCCGTCATCTCCACGATCCTAAATCTATATGTTTATCAGGTCTGACTTAGCTTCACCATTCAGCTAGTGTAGTGAAAGCCAACCTTTTTGGCAAGTGTGCCACAAGGTAAGCCCTGGATCCTCCCCAGGTGCCACTCCAATTTCCTTCTCCTGCCTGATCCATTGCTTTGCTCTCACCTACCTGCCCTATTTGCTCCTGTTTTCGCTGACTGATCCATTACTCTGATCTCTCTTGCCTGCTAGATCCATTGCATGCCACTTGTGGCATGCCTGCTGTGACTTGGCAAGTAACAGTGTTGCTAGTGTACTTGTCTCTGCCATGTGAAAGGAATATATTAACTTTTTGTAACCTAATCCCGTATCAGATGGCTGGGACTATGTAAAGAAAACTAGCAATGTTTTACCAGCAGTTGGGTGTATCATACCTTTTCACATGGTATCAGACAATCAGCTAAATCTTTGACAAAAGCATCACCCCTGATCACCAATTATTGATCATTTTTGCATTTGGTACATTTAAGAAACCCCCTTTTTTTTTCTCCATATGACTGACATTATAATGGATTGAACAAAGCCCCTAGGTCTCTGAAAGTTTTGATCCAGACCTGAACATGTACATGGGGAGGGGGCACAGCTTTCTTTGTGGCACACCTGCCAAAAAGGTTTGCTCCTACTGTAGTAGCTGATTGATGAAGCTAGACACACCTACTAAACATGAACATTTAGGGTTATGGAGATGACACAGATGCCTAGAGACATTTCTTGGAGATTTGTGCATACTTTCTCAGACCTCCCTCCCTCTCTCTCTCTCTCTCTCTATTAGTAGTCCTAGAAAAGAGGGAAGGACTATCAGAGAGTGATTACTCAACTTACCAGTTGTTTGAATTTAGGAGAAAAGTATTGGACAGATTTCCAAAAGTAGGTGTTTGATCTTGCACTATTTCATGCCAGTATAAATGAAAGCAGATTCAAGTCAAATATGTTTTGCCAAAATTTTAAAGTTTAGTGGCTTTATGAAAGCCTACACCCTCCAACCTTCCACACCCCTCAGAAAACAAAAACAAATTATCCCTACCCTAGGGGGAATGATAAGAAAATGGCAGAAGGACTAACGGTGGGTATTTCCTTTTTATCTGCAAGTGTTTTTTAAGTTACAAATCTATAGCAGTAGAGAAAACCACTTTTCTTCACAGAGAGGCATTCATATCATCTACAGTGGTGACATAAGGCACATATCAATTGCAGCAAATGAACTGTAAATACCAGTAGTACTGGAAGGCTGCTATAGTTAAACTCTATTGATCACTGAATATTTTTGGTGTAGAAAGGCCACCGTATTGTATGCCTGTAAAGTGGTAAGGCAAACAATTTGTTGTTGTGAGGGAAATTCCATCTCCCATAACCTTGGTTATCTCATATTTGAAAATGTCATTTATTGCAGGTTATACTCCCATGCATAAACATTAGCTGTGGTCTCCCAGGTGCAGGGGTGCATGAAAACCCGCAATGGCTGGGGCATATCTGATGTGGTCTCCCTGCCATGGGGACCCCTGCAGTGTCCCTGTGGCTAGAGCCTTGGGTCAGTTGAGGGGTCTCCCAGCATGGGATCAGGCTGCCCTGCACTGGCAAGAAGGCACAATGGGATCTAGTGTGTGTGATCCCACCATCATGCCTCCAGCCATGTGCATGTGACATTGCATCAGGTGCCTTGTTAAAAAGGAGGAGTACACTTGTTAAAAAAGGTTGAAAACCCTTGGTGTATATGTAACAGCATGGGGTCCTAGGGGTGGCCGTGATCTCCCCTAGCACCCCCTACCATGCCTAGTCAGTGTTAAAGCACCCTCACATCATCTCATCCACCACGTCTTTGATGTCAACTATGTATAAGGGAGGCTGCCTTTTGTCCCCTTGGACATGGTGCTCTGATGTATCTCAGTCCCTGTGCTATTTTGGGTGACTCGGTGCACTCCAGCCTTATGGGCTATGCATAGCTCCAACCACCCCTGTACCATGCCCCAAGCCTCGCAGATGTACCGGACGTTGTTTGGTCGATTTCACTCTGCGCACCCCACCAAAGCTCTCTGACTTGTCTCGCCACTGTGCCACCTGGCACCTGTCAATCGCCCACTTGCTTTGGGGCTACCGCTGCCTTGGGGTTCAGGTGGTTGTAGCCATGCCTGGCCCCAAATCTCCTCCTTAGGGTCTTGAAACCCCTGTAGGGCTCAGGCGGCCTCGGCCTTACCTGGCCTCTGATTCTTCACTCCCCTTTTCAGGGCTGGGGTCAGTGTACCCCCGAATGCTGTGCCCTCTCTGGTGCCGGAGTCCCCACGCTACCGTGGAGCCCCTATGAGGCCTTGTCCAGCCCCTAATAACCTCACCCGGTCCTCCAGTATTGCCACAACAACAAAACAAGCCCCTCGGCTATAATATAAAACTAAACTGCTTGGCTAACCCCCTTTGAGTCACCCTCCGTGGGTGCTCCAACCTTCTTCATACAAGCAACAGTTCGCATTCAGGCCTTTCTCTTTTGCTTAGTCAGGCAGTACTCCTTCTCTTTGGCTGCCAGCTGAAAGAGCACTCTCGGCCTCTAGTCTGTGCTTTATAGTAGTCAGCCCTGCCCCTTCTGGTCAGCTGACTCACCAGGTGTAGGCCCTTAGCTCCTCCTGGTTGCCCCTAGCAACCAGCACCTGAGCCAATACTCCTGCTTTTCAAGTAGCAGGCACCTTAGTGCCCTGCTCCAGTATATAGTAGAAAAAAAAGAATTCTGCTATTTGTACATACGTTCTTTACTGCATAAACAATATTAAAATTCTTATTATCTGTTTCTGTAAAGAATAAATGCATTTTCACTGAAACCTAGTAACTTTCTGCCTCCTAAGTAATCACAACAAAATCTTATATCATCCATCAAAATGCATTATGTTTTAGTGCATTGGACACTGAGTGCCACTTCATGCTTTCAAAGCAAACTATAATAAATTATTAAATGTTTTTCCTTGTATTACCTACATCAAAGAATATTGCTAAGATTGACTGCAGAATCAACAAACTTCATGATATTAGCTGGATCATTTGCTGGGATATTTTGCAAGATTCTGCGGCAATAAATCATGAGGTTTTAAGATATGTCTTCACTCTAGTCAGGTGGTGTAATTCTAGCTGGGTAAGCATACTTGAGTTAACTTTAGTCTAGCTAATGTGCATGCCAGTATCCCTGAAGATTTGGCAGCTTTCAGTGGAGGCTGGTAACCCTTACTACCTACTCTCAGGTCTAGGCTGTCTTTTTTTTAACATTACTATTAATTACAGTACGGACCCGACATTCAATATATCCTGATGACAAAGCACATTTTCTAGTGATTTTCAAGGCCCAAGACTGTGACAAAGCTGTTTATCGTAAGTGTGTATCATAAGTGAATCTTAGGCATAGGACATGTGCCTCTATTTCTTGACAAGGTAAATGAACAAATGAAAATCCTGATAAGTGAAAATCTGGGACCATGATATTCAACTTCTACAGTTTGCCACAGCCACGCATCTCAGTTCTACTCACTCCTTTAAGATATTTTATTTCCCCATTTATCTAGTTAACCTTCAGCTGTAAAAGTTGAATAGTATGGCTCAAGATATGCATTTGTGTTGAACTTTACAGATACTACACTTTTCTTCTACTTTTAACTGGAGCAGAAACTTATTCCTTATTTGCAGTTTGTCCAGAATGCATAATGCTTTGGTATTACTCAGGGAGATAGTCTATGTCCTTAATTAGCAGTTCAGCTTACTCCTTCAGTCCTACCCATGTTAGGAAAGATATATATTAGTGCATGTCTACGTCTCCTTGGTATGCTATGTAGTCATTCAGCATCACTTCCACTGACACCCACCTCGGCTTTCTTGGGTATTTAATTGTTTACAATTAACATGTCATCTTGTGACTTCAGTACCCAGGAGAGGCAAAATGAATATTTATCATTCTAAAAGCTACTGTAAGTGTAACCCTTAGAATGACATAGGCATTGCATTTCATTATAGTTTTGTGCTTATAATCATCACTGTAGAAACACAAATGAAAGTAAAATGTATTGATCTAAGGTACTTATGCTATCTTCAAAATCTACTATGCTCCCAGTCTTTTGCAAACATGGCTTCTTGGTTGATATCCTGTTTCCCACAGCTGTTATGTGTAGTGCCGATGAGCAAGCCAAGTCTGGCACTGAACAGTTTGTTTAAGACATGATTTTTATCAGAACAAAGAAAACAACCAAACAATGTATTGTCTGTGGATCCAGGTCTGACTGTATCCTATTTTTAAAAGCACACAGATTATTAGCTGTTAAGTTAAGAGACAAATGAGATAGTAATTATCACTTATATAGCACTTTTCAAACACTAACTAGCTTTAATACTCACAACAGCCCCCTTGGATAGTTAGATATTATCACTGCTTTACAGATGGAGAACCTGAAAGAGACAATTCCTGGCTGCCTACAGGGATCCCTCCTCTCCTAAAAGAAGCTATTCCCATGGTACCACATTAATCACCCAAGAAATTGTCGGGAGAAAGCCAAGCCATGTACTAGCTGATGGAGATGTAAGGTTCCCATTAATGTCTTTCATAGAATCATAGAAAATAAGGGTTGGAAGGGACCTCAGGAGGTCATCTAGTCCAACCCCCTGCTCAAAGCAGGACCACCCGCAACTAGATCATCCCAGCCAAAGCTTGTCTAGCTGGGTTTTGAAAACCTCCAAAGATGGAGCTTCCACCGTCTCCCTGGGTAACCTGTTCCAGTGTTTTACTACCATCCTAGTGTGAAAATTCTTCTCAATACCAAAAAAAAAAGAGATTTAAGATTACTTGCCCAAACACCTGCTTGAACTGCCAGCTTTTTTGTTCCCAGCTCACGATTCACAGCCTTCAGCGATGGAGGAGGCCTATTTGTTATCCCATTGCATAGTGAGATGCATCCTGTGCCCTTGTGGGGGTTGTACAAGTATCCTACCCAGTAGATGCAGTACAGTTCTTTCAGTTTATCCCTAACTACCTCTGGCTTCAGAGGTAGAGGAATCAGAAGTACCTGATTCTTTGTTCTGTATTTAGCTAGGTCATGCTTCCTCATGACCTTTGTTGTACAAATGGTGTGCATCTCAAGAGGTCAATCAGTGCCCTTTTAGGTAAGGCTATTTTGAGTATAATTTCTGTCGCTCATTTGAAATACAACATTTGTTCTTTTAATCAGAAGATGGTTAGGAAATATTAATCTACTGGATGCTGAGTTTAGCATTTAGAAATGGAATTGTCCAGACACAGTGTACATTGCTTATTTGTTATATATTAATACTATTGATATCTGCCATGCTTGGTACATGGAAGTCAGTGCCTTCTTTTATTGGAGCATCAACAAAATTAAAAGTTGCAATTGGTCCAAAATGTGCTGACATCCTGGAATTCTGTTTAACCAGACTGTTCTTAATAGAAGAAACATAAGTACAATGTGCAAGATAAAAATTGGGACAGCATGAAAGGCTTTTAAATTATAGAATAAATGAAGTAGGTAGAAAGAAGCTCCAGGACCTTCAGAAAATGTCACCAAGGTCTACCCTTCTATTTTTCTTATGAAAACCTAGAGACAGCATGAATCCTTAAGCTTTCAGACATGTTACCTTACTTGCATTTTGTCTTATGTTGAGCTACTTATTGTTCTCAGTCAGGAAAATAACCAGAACATCCCCGCCTCCACCTTCTCTCCCCCCCCCCGAAAATCTGTTTAATTTTAGGGCCATAACTTTCTAATCGTGAACAAAGTTTATGGTAGGCACTTATATTTCAAATGGACCAACTTTTATGGAAACTTTCTGAATTAGGGAAGGGTATTCTAAATGGAGAATACACAAACTTCCTTACAGGCTAGTGTGACAAAATTCTATCCCAATGCAACTGTAGGCACTCAAACACAACAGTGAGATGAGCCATATGAGCAGCACTTCTGTAAATGCTTTTGAGCTAAAGTCCAAATTAAGAGCTATGGGCTCTATTTTTTAGTAACTTCTAGTCATCTGGCCCCAGAATAGAATCCTAAACCTATAAATAGGGGCACAGACAGAAGTGACAAGTTTTGCCCAATCCGGCCACAGAAAGCAGTCTATAACCATAACCAAACACAAGTGCATGGCTACAGACTGCTTCGAAAATAGCCAAGTAGGTAAAAATCTGGAGCTGTACTTCTGTCTTCACCCAAGATGCTTCCTGTCCAGTGTGTGAACTAAATTCTTATTATCCTTATGGCCCCTCTACACATGCAGGTAGGTGCAATGGGATCTAATGTACAATCCAGTCATTTCTCCTCCCATGCCACATGTGCATGGTTAGAAGCATGATTATGGGATCATAAATCGGATCCCATCACCCTGATCCTGGGCTTCCCCTGCATCAGCAAGAAGCATGCTTCCAGCCATGGGGGCTCCCAAGGGGCTTTGTAGCAGGGATACCACAACTAATGCTGTTTCCCAGCCGCAGGGGTGCATGGGGCTCCCCCATGAATGGAAGTCCTGTCAGTTGATGGGGCTCCCAGCTGTGGGGCCATATGCTCCTGTGGCTGGGAACCAGCATCAACTGGGAGCTCCCAGGCTCAGGGGTGAACATGGGCCCCACCAGTTGGAAGATGATGAGACTCTCAGGCACAGGGACCTCTGGCCCCATGTTCAAGTAATGGTGTGATAAGACGCAACTACAAAGTAATTACACATTTTGAGGAATAACTTTGTAGCTTATTCCTCTTTTTCATGTCATTAATTGAATGTGTGTAGCTGGATAACCATCTAAGGCATACTTACCCGGTGAATCACACCATTAGTGTAATGTGTAGATGGGGCCTAAGAATAGACTGCTAGGAAACCTACAGGATGAGTGGGGAGCCACCTAGATCTAGCCAATGGGAAATAAATAATAAGCATAGGGGATTATCTGAAACCCTGCCTCTCTCTGATCTCAGGCAAGAATCTTATACAGATGCCTATATTCATTCTTTAAAAGAAATGAGGTGGGCCCAGTGTTTGCTTGAGACACTGGCATTTCTGGTGCCCATCTTTAGGCAATAACCTAAAACTTTTTCCCAGCAAGTGGGAGATCCACATTCAGTGTCCATCTTTAGCCTGAGGGAATTCAAACCCACAACTCCCAGCTCCTAACATTGCCTTAACTATGAAGCTATAGGCTACTTGGGTAGGACCATCTTCCATACCTCCAGCTGAAGCTGGGAACAGTAGAATGTGGGAGTCCTAGCCCAGAGAAGGAAGTACAGGAGGGATGTGCCTAATGATGGGCTGTTACCTGGACTCAAGTCTCTTCTGCCATTATGCATTTTGTTTAATATAGTCATTAGATAAAAATTAGAAAAAAATCCCAATTGCCCCTAACCACTGTGACTAGGTCACACCACTCTCTGTAGCATTTCTTAGTGGCTACCTATTTTTAGGTACCCAGTTGTCCCCCCCATTCCCCCTCACACACCCCCTGGGTACCTAACCCTCACTGTGGATTCTGTTACATAGCATTATGCCTTTGTGGATGTATCTTTTCAAACTTAACTGAAAACTGATATCCTGATACTTGTTTCAGTCACAGATATGTGTATAACTTATAGATATGAATATACACAAAAGATTTTGTGAGTGAGAAGACAGCTTGTAGAATTCATTATATAACAGCAAGGCTGGAGGGCATTTTGTTTTGTTTTTAGAACATTCTTCAACATAGGGATATTAAAATGTAGAGTACAGTTGCAATCAAAATTACTGATATAATGATAGAATTGTGTTTCTGCTATGCCATTTAGATTCTAATAATTTCAGGTACTAACATTTTTCATTCCTTGATGTCTATGCAATATAGACTATAGATGTCAATCTGTACATAGTATATAGTGTGTACATGTGTATGGTATGTGTGTACTTTTGCAACTATTGGATGTGCCTATCATGTAGAGAGCATGGGTTTTCCTAAAGGACCATTTGCATGAGTAAAAATGGTGGAAAAATTTATGAGGTAACACATTTTTTTTTTAATGTTATTTCTTTTCTTTTTTTTCCAGATTAGTTTTCATTTCTGTGCCTGGCTAACTTTTGGCAGTTAAGAGCCTAATGTTCTTTTTCAAGACTTTTATTATATCAGAAAACTGTTATTCCTAAAATGACAAAAAATTACACTATGTCTGTGAAATACTTCTTTTAGTATTCATTATTAGGTGTACAGCTTCATTAACCTAGCAACAGCTTAGAATGGAGGATTTTTTCCCCTATTTCACTGTACATCAGAATGAGTAAGCATATTTTTAGACTACAGGCTAAACCTTTTTATATGCCTTGTCTTTCACCTCATTGATGGATCATTGAAAATGCCAGATAGATATCAAGATCACCCAATGTTTGTTTTCAATTCTGTTTACAGCCAGAATAGGAACCTCTTGTGAAAAATGTGGTTATTAATAAAGCTGTGAGAAAAATGTGAATACCAGAAAAAGGATAATATTCCAACTGAGCAAATAGAAAGAATATACATTTCTACATTTTTCTTCATAGGTGAATGAGAACTGTTTTCAGCACAAATGTTATTCTTGAAGCAGAATGGTGGGTGTTCTCACTTGTAAAAGTATTTTTGTTTTCATAGCATTGTGAAAAAGGGAAAAGTTCAAGAGAAAACTGTGTGGTAGTTTCCTTTTCCTAAAAGAACAATTTTCATAATAAAACTTGAGTCCACTGATAAAAGATGACATTTTTGTCCTTAGCTAAAGCTCCTGATTTTTCATGAGGTTGACAAAAGTACTAATTCTTTATTATAACAGTAGATAGTGTTATACCTCTTTTACCTGTTAATGATTTCCTTAGGTCTTGATCCTGAATTGGGAAGGTACCAATGTACCATTGAAGTCAATGGGATTCTTTAAAGCCTCCATGATTTGTCCTAAAGTATCCAAATAAAAATGTTGATACTACTTTTGAGCATCCACTTGTTCAAAACTAATTTTCCTCCCAAGGCTTAAAATTCCTCCCTTTTAAAACCAGAACACAAGAATGGCTTAACAGCACTTTTGTCACTTGCCCCTCTTCAAAGCTCAGAGCCTGTATCAACTTCAAAATGAAGTGCTTCAGGAGAAGTAATAGTGCATTAAAAGCCACTAGAGAGATGTGGACACTTCCTTTCAGTTACTTATGTCCCTAGCTCCCACTGGTTTTAGTATCTAGATTTGGATAGGCACAAAATGTTTTGTATATTAGAAGACAGCTTGTAGAATTCATTATAAATGTAGGCTGGCAGGCATTTTGTTTTTCCCTATTAGTATCGAGTACCAACTTTTGTGGATCTTAACATCTCTCCATTGATGCATAATTTATTATTTGTTCTTTAGGTTCCAGTTGGAATGTTTTTTCTGGCAACAAACACTTTTTGATCACAGTTATAATGGCCAGGTTAATGAACATGTTTTCCATAAGAAGATTTTTTTGTTGTTGATTACAGCAGATGAGAGTAAATATCAATGGGAATTAGGTGCCAAATTAAGAGTTAAGCACTTAATTACTTTGACTAGCTGGACACGTGTTCAGGATTCCTCTATGCCATCTAACTTTTTCTAATTGCTGAGAATAGGCACAGGTGAAGTGGGAGTGAGTGAGCAGGGCTTATTTCTCACAGGTATCATAATATTTAGGGTCAGAAGGGACCTAAACAGATCATCAGGTCTGACCCGTGACCTGGGCAGGGATGGGTGCCACTGTCATATCAATCCAGCCAAATATCTGTCCAGCCTCCTCTTGAAGACTCCCAAGGTAGGAGAGAGCACCACCTCACTTGGGAGTCCATTCCAGAGCCTGGCAGCCCTAACTGTAAAGTAATGTCTCCTGATGTCCAGCCTGAACCTTTTCTTTAACAATTTGTGGCCATTATTCCTAGTAACCCCAGGTGGTGCCCTGGGGAACAGAGCCTCCCCCAATTCCCGTGGTCCCCCCTGGTGAGTTGGTAAATGGCCACCAGATCCCCTCTTAGCTTTCTCTCATGGAGGCTGAACAGGTTCAGGCCCTTTAGCCTCTCTTTGTAGGGCCTGACCCTCTGCCCCCTTGACCATGTGGGTGGCCCTCCACTGGACCCTCTCAATGCTAGCTGCATCCTCTTGAAGTACGGTGCCCAGAGAGGAAGGATCACCTCCCTGGACCTGCTTGTGATGCATCTGTAGATGCCTGACAAGGTGCGGTTAGCCTTACTGACCACTTCCTTGCATCGGCGGCTCATGTTCATCCTGGTAGTCCTAGGCTTTGCAGAGAGGTGGTATATAGAGGAATCAGGATCTTTGAAAGTTTTAGTTATATTTCTTAAAGAGAAAGTCATTCAGATAAATAATTTAAAGAAGTAATGACATCTAACACTATACAGGTCAACCATTGTACAGTACGTTAGTACCCATCTGGACTAAATGCTATGAGATGGCCTCTTAATGAAGTTCCTTCTGGGTATGTTCAAAAGGTATATAAATAAGGAGCCTTAAATTCCACCCACACAGAGAATTTCCTGCTTTATTTCACTGGATAACACTGCATTCCTGTAAACTGTCATTGCTTCCTGCAGAAGAGTTAAAATGTAAAAAATCTAATTAGCTCTCTCGTGCTTCTGTCAAAAAAAGACATAAATATCATCTTTGAGTTTGTGTTCACTCACTGATTAGTAATTTAGAATTTTCATTGATGACTCAAGGCATCTTTAATAAGATGCTTAAATAATTAAGACAACTTAATTAAGAATGCTATAATAACAATTTGAAAAGATCAGTCTGTGGTTCCCTTGAGAGGATTACAAATTCACTACCACAGTCCTGTAACCACAATATTTACCGTTAACCATATACTCATTGTCATGCTTAATAAGCAGAGGTATGTCACAGTACCCCGCATTGGGAGAGGGATTCTTAGCAGTAATACAAGATTACTGCCAGCTTGCAGGTAATTTCCAAGGCTAAATACAATCATATGATAACATTTATTATGAAAAGAGCCAGATTTTGTACTAGTGTAAATAATCAAAGTTGATGGATCTGTGCCAGATTAAGCCAGCTGGAGATATGGTCTATTGTGTCCTTTACATTTTAGACATAGAACCAAGTATTTAGGTAGCTTCCATTTGGGTCTAACGTGCAAGTTAAAACCATACGCATCATTATTATTATGGATTTTTAGAGGGTTTTTTTGAAGAGATAGCCATATCCTGTGGATGAGACAGTTATTTGAGGGGTGTTTGGCTGAAATGTTTCCACCTATCAGACTACCATTTTGTTTTCCTTATCTGTTTAGCTATGTGTTTGATTAAGTATAAATAAACAGTTCTGAATTTCATCTCAATTAAATTTTATTTTCTTTTTTATTCTTTTTTTCCCCAGGAGGTGTTTGTATTGCTCAGTCTTTAAAAATTCCCCGTGAACCAAAACCAGGAGAGTTTGACAAGATCATCAAACGCTTGTTGGAAACTCCTAACGCTCGAGCTGTAATCATGTTTGCAAATGAGGATGATATTAAGTATGTCTTTCCTAATTTAAGTTGAAAAGTTGCTCTTTATAGAAATATATTCACCAAAATGTGACTTTCTCAAAGATTTCAAACTGCATTCCAATATCAATATTCTTGGGAACTGGTCTATAGGACATTCAGTTGCAATTATACATCATGCTATGCCTCTGATCCTCAGAGACCTAACAGTTTTTTAGTTTCTAGGAATGAAGATCCTCCAGATTGTAACTTGGGAATTGAAAGAAATGAAACAAACAAGAATGATAGACACAATTATATAGCTAGGGGAAAAGATGAGGCAAATTAACATGTATGGTACAGTAGTTTGAGATCTGAACACTGTCCCTGTCGAGAGATATACTTTAGACTGTCAGAATGATTGTCTAATTGGTTAAAGTGAGACTATGTATTGCCAGAATTAATGCTGAAGGGGGGTCTAATCAGTATTATTTCTTGATAAGTGCATTCTGTCTAACTAGTCATTTTGTTTGTTTATTCTCAGGAGAATATTAGAGGCAGCCAAAAAAGCTAATCAAACAGGACATTTTCTTTGGATTGGCTCAGATAGTTGGGGGTCAAAAATTTCACCTGTTTATCAACAGGAAGAGATTGCAGAAGGAGCAGTCACCATTCTGCCCAAAAGAGCTTCTATAGATGGTAAGAGCAATAATGACACAGTAGTGACACAAAAGACATGCAGTAAATTTTTTGAGTCAATTTGAACCAGATCTGCAAGGCCATTTGGATACCTGGCAGAACCATCTCTTTCTAGTGTATTTCAATGGATTAATGATGAATTAGTTAGTATATAGTAACCACTTGCATTGATTTTGTTCACTTCTAGTAATCTGCAGCAGCATTATGAATTGGTACCAGCAATAATTGCTATAACAGAATATTTTTCCAGGACAAATATTTCTATGAGTTATAAATGTATGTAACAGTTTTAATTCCCTAAGTACTATTTCTAATTTTAAATACAATTTCATTCAGGTAGTTAATACCTTTATATATTGCAAGTATGCATTTCAGTCTTGTTTATGCAAAATTCTTCACACACATTTTGAGATGTATTATTTATCTTATACCATATTTTGTGCTGCTTTTATTAAATGTAGGATTTGATCGATATTTTCGGAGCCGTACCCTTGCTAATAACAGAAGAAACGTATGGTTTGCAGAATTTTGGGAAGAGAATTTTGGATGCAAATTAGGATCACATGGAAAAAGAAACAGTAATATCAAGAAATGCACAGGTAAACTGCTAGAATAAAATATATACTTATTTTTTGGTATAATTCATTAGAAGACAATATTATAGGAATTGGCTTTTGTTGGTAACTTGATAAGCTGCTTATGACAGATATTCACATACAAACCCTTACTATTCAAGGCACTGATTATGCTATCATAAGTTGGTATTCCTACTGTTTGTTAGCTTTTAAAATTAGTATTTCTTTTGTTAGTTGGTTACAAACTCTTTTTATCAGGTATAGCTTTAGTTACATGTTGGTTTATTGCGTTAGATCCTATTTCTAGGAAGTTGGCCCACTGGACTAGCCCAGGGGAAGACAAACAAGCCTGAGTAAGTGTAGTTCAGTGAGATGGGACCCCAAAAGGAAGGGCTCTAGCCTGGGCCCCTGTATCCTGGGGCAGTGCTGTTTATTGACCTTATCCAGTAAATATTAAATGAAAGTTTTATTAGCCAGCTTCACATAGAAGGCTAGAGAGCACTCTGGGCACTGCCAGCCTTGAACTTGGTGGTTTCTGGGAAGCAGGAAACACAGGTCTAAACCTTTGTGAGCTCAGGAGGAGCTAGAACCTGGGTGTTCTATTCCCTGGCCAAGTGTCCTAACCTTTAGGCTACTGGGCTGAAAGGAAGGATGATATTCTTCTTCCTTTCCCCATTTTACTTCAAGTAGCTACACTCGCAGGGAGATCCCATTTTGCCACATATGGAAATGGAATCCCAAACTGTGTCGGTGCCAAAAACTGCAGTTACATGATTACATAAATGTTACTTAGGCGCAGGAAGGGAAAATAAGATTTAGCCCATAGGGAACATCTAGTTTGTAGGGTTTATTGTGAACTAGTTTTAAAAAAAGCTAGCTCAAGTACCACAAGAAGTCTAGCCATGGTACTACAGAGTTCAATATGGGCTAATTTACCCTGATGAGAAGCAAGGTCAGCTGACCTTGCTGTCACAAAGAAACAACTATTAGTTCCTACATTAGCGGGGGTACCTCTGTACAACACTTCAGATTGTCAGACGGCCACACAGCCATACACTCAGTTTGTTGTGCTTCAGAAAGCACCAAATCCTTTAACACTAAGAGACTCCCAAGTTTTGAAGACACAACTTGGGTTAACAGAGACTACTACATCTACTAATAAAATGTGATTTTTATCAAAGTTGAAAAGAAGAATTTGGAGGGTATCCACATATTGATATGCTTCAGATTTGGTTTAAGCTTTCAGGTTGAAGTTTGCAGAGGATTTACCTAACTTCTGTTTCATTCCAGATATACATGTCTACATATATTCTTGATTAAAATGTGGACACAATTTAGGGGTTTTTTTTTTCTTTTGATTGACAGCAAATAAAATTGCTGTTTATGCTAAATGCCATATTAATATGGGTCAAATCCTGAAATTCCTAAGTTTAAAGACGTTGTAAAACAAAACAAAAAATCAAATTTCTCATCATTTGGCTTTGTGGAAAGAAAATAAACTTTCTATTGTCTATATTATAGCATTGATATTTTCTCTGAATGCTGAACAGAAGCATTTAATAAATCTGTTGCATGGCTGAAATAATGAGAGACCATTCACTAAGCTTATTGCATTTTCTCTGGTAGAAACGCTGAGTGTACAAGTGTTCAAGCAGTTTCTACTGAACCAAAGATGATGGGTCCAGTAGAAACTTTTGTCTCCACCAACAAGGTGGAAGTCAGTTTCAGTACAGTTTCTACCAGAGGAATGAACGCTTCCATACTTACCTTACCAATAGAAGCTCCACTGCTGCCTTTTAGCAGCATGCATTGTTTTGTTGTTTCTCCTCTCCAGAGAGACAGTCTGTGATTTGGCTGTTTCCACTGCTCCAGCTGAGTCATAGACCAAACCCCTTCTCCTGTCAGCTTTGGGGCTGGGAAATCCCAGGCTCTCTCCACAGCCCTGGGCTGTAAACCTGACAACCCACTGATGAGCCCCTGGGCTTTAAGTGTTGCCTCTGTCACCCAGCTGGGCAGAGAGTGCAGTATTTAAAACCTGGAAGGCCAGGAACCAGGGTGGGAAGTACTACTTACTAGGTGTGTACGAAATGGGTAGTATTTGATTTGGAGTTGGATTCGGCCTGATTTGGGGGACAGTGATTCAATTTGATGATTTTGATCACTGACTGAATTCGATTCAGTCAAATCTGAAGATTAAATTCTGATTTGGAGAATCAGCGATTTTGGCCATAGAAACAGCTTTATGTTTTTTCTACATATCTTGAGGTATCAGGCGTGGCTCATGAATGCTGAGATTCTGGGGCAGATGGAGTGTGTGGGTGGGGTCCCCTGCATGCTTGCTGGTGGACCTGGAAATGGACCAGAAGTACTTCAGGTCCACTTTCAGGTCCACTGCTGAGTGTGCGGGGTAACCTCCTTCTCCTCCCAGTTTGGTGATCAGCTGTGGGGGGACCCCAGGTACCCCCCCCAAACCCAGGAGGCACCAGTTGCCAGGGCAAGGGATGGTCCCCCACGTGGAAGTACTTGTGGTCCACTTCCAGGTCCACTGCCAAGCACATCTTAGCCACACCTGGCACGTTGAGGTATGTAGAAAAAACACATCGAGGTATGTAGGTATGGCTAAGATGGTGGGATGGATGGAGTGTCCACTCAGTCCCCTTGGGGGCTTTATCCCCCCTTTATTCCCTCTTCAGCTACCTCTGCCCCCTTGGGGGCTTTATCCCCTCTTCAGCTACCTCTGCCTGCTCAGTATAGGGGTTCAAAACAGTAGGCACTCCAGGTACCCTGCTGTGCACCCCTACAGTTACAACCTGGTTCTCTGGTCAAACTTAAACACAAACATCAATACACTGGTCTCTAAAGTAATCTTATACCCAACATTAGGTCTCTACACGTTGCATTCCCTTCTCCAGGCTTCCAGCAGGCAGTAACTTCTTTCCTTTAGGGGATAAGGACCTGACTACTTTCTCTGTCTCAGGGCTGAGTTTTCCAGTCATGTGATACCCCTCTCCCCCTTAGCTTTCTTGCTGAGCCCAGGTGGTCCCCTTTAGCTCAATCAACTGCCTGCTCCTCTCTGTGGCACCTGGCATGGCTGAGCTGCTTACTCAATAGCTAGCCTAAGCTCAGTTTCACACCCTCCCCATCAGAATGCAGTTCTAACCTGCCACTGTTGCCTCTTGCTTGGCTACCTGTGACACTGTCCCTTCAAATTTGAGTCAGAAAAACAGATATTCCCCTCTTCCTATTTTTATCACATTGCATCTGGCCACTGTAGGATGTAGATGTATATGCCAATGTAACCAGCCCAATTTCTGTGTCATGGTAATATCCAATGTTAAAAAAGAAGGGAAATCAAGGACTGAAGTTATAGCTAGGTATGCTTTACCATAATCTGTTCAATAATGTTCCTCAAGAAAGAAGTTTATAGGCTAAGAAGGTCTGTATAAGTTTTCTCAGGTTCAAGAGAAGGTATTATTTTTAGCTCTTCAGGTGGAGGCTACAGGCATCTAATTAAGAGGAGAGGACTTTTCCTTCTTAGCTAAACAATGTTTAGGAAGGCAACAATGTATCAAGGAACTTCTGTCAGGTATCCAGGTTGTAGCTGTATTGGTCTAGAGGAAAAGGCAATCAGGACTGGTAGTAGAGATGATTATCGTTTATTAGACCAACAAGATTTTTGCAAAAACAAATCTTTAATTGCAAGCTTTTGGCCATAAAGACCCTTCATCAGGCATTGGGGAAAAGATTGTAGCAGTTCTCTTGGGTAGAAATGAAAGTTCATAGTTCATAGGATTTCACAGAGAAGTCAATCAAAGGAAAACTCCTCTGGGCAGTCAGTTCATAGCTGGTATGAAGCCTCTCACCTCCTGTGAGGATCTGTGATGGTGGAAATTATCAAGGAACTTGGAAACCATTTTTCCATCTTATGTAGCCTCCACATTGGAGGGACAAGTTTTTCATTTATTATCCAAGAAGGAATTTTTAAGACTGAAAGGCTCTTCATCACACATCATTCAGGAGAAAAATTCCATCTACTGCTTAAGAAAGAACTGGCAGAGGCAATAGGCCTTTTGCCTACTTTTGATTTTCATATGTTGAAGATTGTCCAGCTGAAGAGCTTAGAAGGCTGCAATCTGGTAAGGAAAATCCAATACAGCTCGATAGATAGAGCTACTGTAAAGCACTGAATTGTAAGGTCTCTCACTTTATCAATTTTCAAAAGACAAGATCTCTTGCATTATCAGGTCCAAAAGATAAATAAAAAGACCCAATAATTTAAAATATGAAATGTTAAAATATTAAAAATACCCCAAACAATTCTCCTAATTCTAATGCTGTTGCAGTGATAATATTATACTCATGGGGGAAGATCCAAAGCATAGTAACAGAGAATGAGGTTTAAGGGCTAGAGAACAGGGATTAAAGAGAGACAGAGTCAACCTAAGTGTACATTTAAGTTTGCTTAGTTCAATTCAGCTCAGTTGATTAAGGTTTGACCTGTTCTAGAGATGTAGGAGGTTTGGCAAGATTTTTACTGTAACTAGAATTATTAGAGAATCCTTACTACATATAACTAGACATTTAATGTAGGCTAATGCAAAGGCAGTGTAATATGTAAAATTTAGAGAGACAAAATCAGACCTGATGTATGAAGATGCAGTTCCATTGAGATCAGGTCTGAATTTGCCCCAAAGTATCCCTTTCAGGCATATATTTAACATAGTGCTTTAAATCTTCTGAACAGTAAAATCCAGTCTTCCAATACAATCTCAACAAAAATGTTAATTAAAAGTGTTCTTTCATGCATATCTCTTTGCAGTTTGAGAAGAAGTCTCTTTCTGTTTCTGTGTGGTTAGCATTTTGTTTAACTACTCTGCAAACCCAATCAGCCTTTAAATGCCTATAATGACTGACTGCACTGCTAAAAATAGAGATGGGAGAAGAGATTCCAAAAGCATATAGAGACCTGTGCAAATTATGCAAATTTGAATTTGTTTTATCAGCTTGATTTTTTCACTGGAAAACTCCCAGTATAGTATGACAGATGGTACCTATTTGGGAACTTTGCAAATGCATTAATTCATCTAAAATAAACTTATTTTTGTATAGCGTTGCAA
Organism: Crocodylus siamensis; assembly: GCF_052110815.1. NCBI lineage: Eukaryota > Metazoa > Chordata > Crocodylia > Crocodylidae > Crocodylus > Crocodylus siamensis. The sequence goes on from NC_143398.1 coordinate 39,699,331, forward strand.
ACTGAAAAAATTAATGGAAAAAACCTTTTTTCATTAGCTTGTTAAACAGTGATGGGAGAAATTGTAGAACAGAAGAGAGAGCTTGCTTATGGAATATGAGCCTTTGAAACACCCAGCAAATGTCTGCATAACTTGCATAATAGATCAATTTCTTATAATCTATACTCTTAAGTATACTTCACAATGAATTGAAAACCACTCAGTGTGTGAAAAAGCAGTGTATTGTTTCTCAATTAAGACCAAAAGAAGTGTAGCTTATGATGGTCTATTGTTTGGTATGCCGTGGCCCAAGAGGCATTGTGGCTCAAGATGAACTTAGTGTGAGATCCACAAGGGGATTTAGGCATGACTATGCTAAAAAATCCCATGCCTAGAGTTTAGGCAGCCACTTTCAGAAGTGCAATTAAGAAACCTAGAATGAATGCCTTAGGATATGCCTGTGCAGGGGTAGTCGCTTGTTTTGGCTGGATAGTTCTGAGCATGCCCCAGTACTACTTTCTGTTTTTGTCTGTTCTTGAATCTTGCCTTTTGCCTTCCATTTATGTTCTATTAGATACAAAAGGATAATGGGAGCTGCCTCTACTGTATGTTTTGAACTGCTACTACTTTTGTTTTGACATTATCTCAGAATTTTAAAAATGTGTTACACTAAAGCATCTAGGCTAGGTACAGACATTCAAAAAACCCAGGGTGGAATCTAAGTTACATGGTTTTCTGTAGGCGATGCAGTTTAGGTTAGAAGTGAACAAAACACACATTTGCTCTTTCTTGGGGAGAGGGGCAACAAATCTTAGATCAGGTTCTGCCATTTTTAAATCAGTCTCTGTGTGCTAAACTTCTGTTCTGTTACGGGTATAGATCAGTTTCTGATCACTTATACTGGTAAAAGTGTAATGTCTGTACCTGGCCCTAGTGCAGAAGTCACATGCTGTCTAATGAAAAATTAAATCAACTGTGTCATGTGTGTAACAGGGAAGCCTGTCCTCTAAGAGGGGGTAGCCAGCTCCTCTGAGTAGCTGCAGCTATGGGAAGGCTGTTAATCAAGGAGGGCTAACTGGGACCTTAAAGCCCCAAAGAGAAGAGCAGGGTGGAGGGGCAGCAAACTGTGAGGGATCAATTGTGAGCCTGAGGAAGGTGGTGGGATGAACCACTGTCTGCATGGTTTGTTGAACTAGACTGCTGTGTGGCTGGAGCCATAGGGGAACCCTTCCAGTGTCTGGGAAAAGATGACAAGACTTTGTTTGCTTGTTTTGTTTGTTTAAAGACTCTGTTTTTATGGGTAAAAACAGGCTGTGTTAAAAAATACTTGCTGAGGTTCTCCTAAGGGATCAAGAGCCTGCCTGGAGAAGCCCACAAGCAAGGCAATCTGCTTACTGTGCTATTAAGTAATACACGAGGTTGGAGAGCATTTAACTTTGCCTTTTAGATGGCAGATCATGTCCCAAGTGGTACCGACAGTACTTCTGATAATCAAATAGAATCTAATCTGTTTACCAAGTCATCTTTTAGGTAATAAATTCACCCTGTTTTCAGAGTGTATCTAGCTTCCAATTTCAGAAGTCAACTCCAAATGAAAAGTTGCTGTCCTGCTATAGTGGCTGACCTTTAAGAATGTGTCATCCTGTCATAATAAGCAGAATTGAAAAATAGATTTTCCTGTTCTGCTTGTGAGATCAGAATATGTGTTTGTTTAGGTCAAATTGCCTTGATGATAGGGAACTGAGAAGCACAGCTTTTTGTCATCTAACTTCTAAAAGAGTCAAAATGGAGCCAGTAGGTTGAAGTATATTGTATTCAATCAAAACATGAATATGCAAAAGCAAATGTGTATTTGACACCAGGCACAAACAGTAGACCAGTCCCTAAGAAGTGGTAATGTAAGGCTAAATTCCCTAGCCAGTAGGTCTAGGACCCAATGTTCTCTCTTACTGAGCAAGTCCTGTAAGCACAAGGGTGTTGGGTGAGATGTAGGCAGTCACCATGTCCCACTTGAGTTGAAGTGACTAGGGCGGCTGTGATTTGTACTGATATCACTGTTGTAACTGGGTTGGGAACCTGCCCTCTGAGCACTATGGATTTGGAAATGCTGGTGGTAACTTATATGCAGCTCTAATTTAGGGCTAAGTCCTGGAATTCAGACGTGTGTAATGTTTTTTTCTCAGCTAACTGTAGGTGCCTTTCTCCTCAGCATATGAACACTCTAGATTTCCCAGCCTTCCTGTATTGTCTCCATAGGAATCTGAAAAGATGCCAGTTTTTTATCTTGCATTCTTCCATGTGAAGGCATCTTCAAAGATGATTTAGACCTGGTCCTTGTCCTCTTTTTAATATGTATTCATATGAAGAAACTAGACTTGTATTCATATACAAACCACATTATTTCTAACAGTTGCTTATTCTAACATGAAAAGTGTTGTTGTAGACAACTTCGTTTTATACAATTTGTATTTTACAAGGAATTCAAGCCTTGGTCTCTGTCACTTTTTAGACTGGTATTTTTTTCCGCATTAGAAGTTATGATAGTCTACATGAGCTTTAGGATATAGCTTATCTTTCTGATTTAAACTGTAGGGTTCTCAAAATACCTTCCATACTCATGCCTTGATCCTCAAAGTTGGTGATAAATTGCTCTTTCTTCCCTAGCACTTGTTCAGTGAGAGCGGGGAAAGTGACAGTGCCCAACCTAGTCCATACCTCTGTGGATCTCTTTGGGGTTGGTAGAAGATAATGATTTCAGTTACTTCTGCCCATGCCTGGACTCAACATACATGTAGTTCCCCTTCCACTACAGTATATAATACATCCCTGTTTCCTATCTCTTCTCCATTTAGTGTCTCCTAAACACTTATCATGTCTCACCAAAGCGTCTCTTTTCTAAACTGAATAGGCCTAGCTTCTTTAGTCTCTCTTCTTATGGAACCTCCTCCATACCACTAAAAATCTTTGTTGACCTTCACTGTGCCTGTCTTAGTTCTTCTACATCTTTTTTGATGTGTGGGGACCAGAATTAGGCACAGTATTCAAGGTTTGGGCACACAATGCATTTAGAAAGGGGCATAATGATATTTTCCATTTTGTAATATTCTGATTGCCTTTTTAATGGCTGCTGAGAACTGATCTAATTTTTAGTGAACTGTCCACAATGACCATCATGGCTCCTATACATGTACAGGGAGGCTGCTCCGGCATGGTATAATTACAGCGCGTTGGATCAGATTCAGTTAATTGAGTCTGCTGGAGTGTGATGATTACCGCACTCTGGCAGACTCCAGTATCATGTGTATCAGTGCTGAAAAATGGCAGTGGGGCACTTTAATCTAAAACTTGTCCAGTTTTTCAGCACATGTGATGCATGCTCTGGGTGCTTTTAATTAGTGTTTTTAGTTGAAGTGCCCACCTTCCAGGGCACATTTATAAATGTCCCTACATCTCTTTCCTGTTTGGTAACAGCTAATGTAGAGCCCATCATAGTGTAAGTACAGTTTGGGTACACATTAGTGTACATTATATGGTGCAGTGTAATGTAGCACTTTAGGTTATGGTATATACATAAAATATCAAGTTTATTATGTATTCATTATATACAACTATTCCTGACTAGTTTTTCCCTTAGACTAATGATTACATATAGTAAAAGGCAGTTTGAGATTTTCAAAATGGCTATTATTTACCTAATTTTTGGCATCTGGCCTCCAGGGAAGGATTATCCATGCTTTATACATTCACACTTGGAAATAATGGTACATGACCTTTTGCCTTATGCGCTCCTGGCATGATGGGGAGAGCAGTCTCATGGGATCGCTACTTCCTGCCTTATGCAGGAGTAAAGAATGGTTGGTATCCTGGCTCTGATGTTCCCAATATAACAGTCGGAGTAGCTGAAATGCTATAGCCAAGGGAATAACATGCTGCTTTTATAGATATCTAACAGATTGCTTCTCTCTTGGTGCAAGTCAGGAGCCACAGTTCTCTACCTGATCAGTAGAGGTGTGTGAAGCAGGCCCTATTCAATTCAGATTTGGAGTTGGCCCAAATCAGGAACAGTGATTTGATTCCTTGATACAGACCATTGTCCCTGATTCAATTAGACTGAATTCGAATCTGAAGATTCGATGCTGATTCGGAGAATCAGTGATTCAGACATAGAGCTTTAAAAGTTTTTTTTCTTCATACCTCAAGGCACTAGCACAGCTAGTGAATGCTGTGATGCTGGAGCACATGGAGCATCCCACAGGAGTGTGGGGGGCCCCTCCATGTACTCAGTGGTGAACCCGGAAGTGGAATAGAAGTACTTCTGGTTCCTACGGGGAGTGCATTCCCCCCCCCCCCTTCCTGGATTGGTGATTGACTGTGGGGGGACCCCAGGTGCCCCCCTAGATACAGGAGGCACCAGTCGCCAAGCCTCACGGGTGCAGGGGGGCCCACTGTCCAGCAGACCTGGAAGTGTACTGGAATTACTTCTGGTCCACTTCCAGGTCTGCTGCAAAGCACACTGGGGAACCCCTCTGGTTTTGTGGGATACTCCATGCACCCCAGCATTGCAGCATTCATAAGTCACCTGGTATTTAGAGATATGTAGAAAAAACACTTAAAGCTGTGTCCATGTCCGAATTGCTGAATCTCTCCGAATTGATTTGGAGGGTTCCAATTCAATTTGGAGAGATTAAAGGGTTCTCTGATTCAATTCAGATTTGGAGATTTGGCCACCGAATCAGCCAAATCTCAGCTGAATTGAATCAGGGACTGAAGCTTCGCACAGCCCTACAGATCAGCTCCTGGCCATGAATACTGGTGGCTGGCCCTTGACTTATCACATATATTTAACTCACAGATTAGCCCTATGTTACACCATTGATTATCTGTTCTGAGAAAAATATAATACTAGTACTATTATGATTTTAATCTTCTGGAACAATGAGTTGATTCAGGCATCTATATGAATCTTCCAGTATAAGTCAATATAAGTTTTTAGCAAAAGATATGAGTAGCTTTCTCTTCGTAGTTCACATTTTGTAACTATAAAAAAGTATTTCAAATATAAATTAGATTGATTGCAGATTCAGTTACAAGAAAATATTTGAGACTCATCTACTAGCCTCTCACTGTACAACATTCTTGTTATTAAACAATACTGATTTTGAAGGAGATCAACACATTCTAAATATATGATAAACTAAAGAAATGGATGGAGTAAAGAGAACCTGATTTTTTTTTCAGTCTGTTACTACCTAATTTTACCTGATGTTAAAAACATTATTTTGTATTCACACTTATGTTCTGTTCCACTTACCACTGATCTCCTAAGGTTTACTTATACTGATATTGAACTATAGAAAATGTAGGGAAGCACCCAGCAGTGTTTTCAAGCAGTGGGATGGAATGACACAGTTCTGGTCTTCCGTGGGCTGTCACTAGAACCTGGCTCCTGTTTCTCCCACCACTTCTGTTTCTCCCTGCCACCACATAGGAGAAACTCTTTCCTACCTATCTGCAGTGCAGATAAAGCCTACCACTATTCCAGCTCTCTGGCCACATACAGATGAGCACAGCCATGCAGCATGTGGTGCTGCAAACCCATCTGGGGCACCATACACTACATGTTCAGATGTTCTCTGTGCTGTTACCTTGCAGTCACATGATAAAACAACAGGGTAGCACATGAGGGGCAACATGTGCCACTCAAAACCAGAGCCTGGCTGGCTGGAACCACACAAATCATTGCAGCTTTGCTTCCCTGAGACCGCCAGGACTCCAGGCAGTTCTGGGGTTCTGGGGTAGTGGTCCTCCCCGACCCCACCTGGGGTAACCTGCAATGTGTCAGAAGGCGCATGGCACAGGTGTTTCCTGGGAACAAGTGGCAGTGGCACAAAGTGTGCTGGTGCTGTTTGTTCTTGAGAAAATAAGTGTGCATGCTCATGTGGATGCAGCCCTGTGGGCAAATGCCACCAGAGGCCTCAGGTTCACAGGCCAGAACCAGTGGTTCCATAGGCCAGATTCATCTCTCAGGGGGCATGTCTACACAAGATACTACATTGATGTTGCAACAAGCTACTGTTACACAGCATCACCAGGCACAAACCATGATGCCTTCAGTACTGCACAGTAGCTACTGCACAGTAGGGTTGGAAACAACCCGTGTGGCACCGGGACTTGCAGTACCAGCAGTTACTGCACAGTCATTTAGTACTTGCTCAGTTATTTCGTACTCAGTCCTCTGAATCATGGTGTACGCATAAGAGTTCTGGTCAGAATCCTGATCAATCTGTTTGTGGCTGACAAGCCCAATTTGAGGGTGACACAGCTTGTTACAAGTTTCACAGAGGAGTCCAAGTTTGCAGCATGTTGCTTTCTTTTTTTTTTTACTTTGCTTCCATCCTCTGGATCAATGCCACTTCATGTTGACCTGCACCCAGTGCCAAATGTTTCCTCCAGATCAGACAGAATTCTACATGCTTTTCCCACCTTTCTTTGCTGAGGTTGAATGACTTAATATCATTTTTGCACTCATTATGGTACCACTGTAGAGAGCAACCCCACTTTCTAGAGCATTGTCAAATCTCTATATAACAAATATTCTTGGGGGTACAGTCTCCTATGATTCTCCTAACATGGCCAATCCATTGCAGTCTCTCCCTTTTGACAGTGGTTTCTAAGTGTGTCAGTCTTGTGCATTCCAGAACCCATGTGTTTGATATTGTGTCTTCCCACTTTGTTTTCAGGATCTTAGACATTTCATGTGGAAGGTGTTCAGTCTCTTGATATGCTTAGCATATGTGGTCCATGTTTCTGAATCATAAAGCAAAGATAAAGCACGCAAGTCCTGTAGATTCACATCTTCAGCTTAGCTGATAATTTGCTGTTATTCCATGAATGTTCCTGTAATAGCTTGACATTCTTAGTTGTTTTTCTGATTCTGTTAATCAGTTCAGCTTCCTGCTGATCATAGAACCCAAGTACCAAAAACTATCAACGACACCCAGAGATTTATCCTCCAGAGCGATATCAGGTATTGGTTCTTCCATCCTTTGGTACTCGATCACAGTTTTCTTGAGACTAATTGCCACCTCAAAGCTCTTGCATAACTCAGGAAATCTGCCCAAAAGATTTTGCCAGGAGGATTCACTATGTGCAACCAAGGTCATATCATCCACAAACAGTAAGTCTCTCAGAATCAGTTCTTTCACATTGGTTTTTGCTCTAAACCTTGCATTGAACAAGCTTCCATTTAGTCTGGTTTGAAGATAAATGCCAGCATTGCTGTCCTTGAATGCATGAAGAAGCAAGAATGAAAAATAGATGTTAAAAAGCTTGGGGGCTAAGGCATACCCTTGTTCCACCCCGCTATTGTTGTCAAAAGTGCTTGATTCTTTGTTTTCATACACTACAGTTGCCTTCATACATTGAAATAAGAAAATGGTGTTCAACAGTTGTGGGGGGGATAAGTAAAACAGAACAGTAAAAAGGCCCTGTCTGTTAACTGTATGGAAGGCCTTTGTCAGATCCATGAAGATTATATCCAGTGGTATTTGTTTTTCTCTACACTTTTCTTGCAGTTGCTTGACCAAAAATAACATATCAGTGGTGGAGCATCCTGAGTGAAAACTCCATTTACTTTCAGGATAGACTCTTTCACCAAGAAACTACAACCTAGGGAATATGATGTGAGTGGCAAATTTTGATTGTGAGTGGCAAATCTGATGTTGAACAGAGAGATACCTCTATGTTGTCACAGTCTCTTCTATCCCCTTTGTTTTTGTACAGTTGTACAAACAAAGTATCTCTGAAACCATGCGGTACCACTTTCTCTTTCCAACACAGTAGTGTAACATCATGAAGCTTTCAAAGTAATTCGTCATTGGCACATTTGTAAATTTCAGCAAACAGTTGTTGCCAGAAGCCTTGTTCCCAGGAATTGATTAAATGGCTTTCTGCAAATCTTCTAATGTTGGCTCATTGTCCAGATCCTCTGTAACTTTGAATTCTGATGGTCCTTTGAGCTCTTTGTGCTTGATTTCAGTCTCAGCTGAGTATAGAAGTCCATAGCGTTCAATGCTCAAGCTGTTTTTGTTTATCAGTAATGGCATTTCTGTTAAGTCTTTCAGTGAACCTGTTTTCTTCTTGACTGGACCAATTGCTCATCTGATGCCTCTGTACATTCCACAGCTATCACCTGTATCACCTGCTTTCTAAATATCATCACAGAGTTTCAGCCAAAAATCTTGGGCACACCTCTTAGCCTCCTTTTGCACTTTTCTTTGAGCCTTTCTCAGATTGTTTAGGGTTATGGGGTTAGGAGATTTCTTATAGTTGGTAAGTGCTATCCTTTTGCTATCTGTCAGTGGTAGAAGGGTTTCAGACTGCTCTCCAAACCAATATGCATTTTTCTTGCATTTTTTTTTTTGCCAAATGCTGTTACAGAAACATTTTACATGCTAGTATTTAAACTTTCCCAAGCCTCAGTGGCTGAATTGTTAGGTAAACTTGCTTCCACAGCTTTTTCATTGAATAGTCTGCATTTTTTCTGTCTTTAGTTTGGCTGATGTGTGAATCTTTTTTTACCTTGATTTTAACTTGGCAACAGACTACCACTGAGTAGTTCAATAGTATATAACTTGATATTGGTGAATGACTTCTCACCGTTGTAGGTGAGGGGTCCCAACAGTCATATGCAAACAACAATATAGGCTTTTCAGCCTTTAATGTATTGTCAAAAAACCTTTTATTGCAACTCACTGTGACAGAGTGACTGAAACACCCTGTCATGGGAACAATAGAGAAAAACAAACTTACCTGGAGAGGCAGAGAAAATCATGGTGAGCCCGGGTGGTAGAAATGCCACACTTCAAGCAATTAAAGGAACTGGCTGGGGCTGTGAGAGATCAAAGGCTGCTATGGCAAACCCAGCTACTGGCGGCTTGAGCCCAGGAGAAAGAGAATGGCATGGGCAAAAAGAGAATGAAAAAATGCACCAACGGAAGAGAGAGGAAACAACTGGGTGAGGCAGGCAGCAAATGGGAGGCTGCCATGGTGGACCCAGCTGGGCAAGAGGGAAATTTAAGAGATACTAAGAGGGTGATCTGGGGCAGCAGGAGAGAAGAAAAGAAGCAAAGCGAGAGAATGCAGGGGAGACTTGAATAGAGGAGCAACCCCAGAGCTCAAAGGGAAACCCCTATTCCTTGACTTACCTGGAGGGATCCAGTGAAGAGATTAATCTGCAGGGGAAGGGCAGCGGAGGAACAGAGGAAACTGCTCAGCCAGTGAGTCCTGTCCTGGAGAGTGAAGTTAACTACTCTGGGAACCTTGAAGAAAGTGAAGACATGGACAAGATTATGGGAGTGAGTCTGTTCCAACCCTGAAGGTAAGGGTAGGACTGAAAGCTAGGGTGGCTGGCTTGGGACCCATGCCAAGAAGAATGGGGGAAGCAGCCAAAGGAGGAGGGAAATTTCTACCATTAGTCCCTAAGACCGAGACTGGAGTATCAACATCAGAGGCCAGTACCAACATGCCTGGAACATCTGAAGTGCTTAGGGCATGGTATGGGGATGGTGGAGCCCTGTAAAGACCGGCTGACACCGTGAGCCCCTAACTAACCCTTCATTTCCCCAAGAGTGTTTCAAAATCCATGTCCTGTAACATCAAAGGCATGGCAGAAGATTTTTTTAAAAGACAAAACACTACCATGCATAGGGAGAAAGCTCGGCTCCAGGCAGCATGCCAGCGCCCTCCTACACTCTCTTAGTGAAACTTTCTCATAGTGTGGGTTACAAGTTAATAAAGTTTGTGTTGTGAACATAGTATTTTGCAGACCACCAAACTACAAATGGTTTAACAGGCCCAAACCATTTATATTCATACTAGCCAATTGCCCGTCATGAATGACGGAGTGTTTAAGGGAGTGTTTACATGTCCCTTCCCCTGCTCCCTGCTCACCATTTGGGGTCAACCACTGCCACTGTCTCCTCCTCCAGCCTCCGGCATGGCAGCTCCCTCTCCCCACCCCCACCACCTCTGCCTCCACCTCCTCCCATGGAGCAGTGAGGCTGATCTCTGTCTGAGGCAGCTGCAGACCCCTCCCCCCTGCCCACCCGCCTCCGAAATTCACCACTGTGTAGAAAATGAGGCCTATATACAAGCTCATGTGCCAACTCTGTCCCAGGTGACCCTTGAAAGTAAACTTTAAATGCAAAAAAACTTCACAACGTTTTATCAGTCAGTGTGCTGAGATCATTGTCTCTGAAACTGAGCAATATTGCTTCAGTTTCCCAAGATTTCTTGTCTGTCCCTCAACTTCCACTTCTTGTCACTTATCTTAGATTGAAAACTCTTTGGGGTAAGGGGTAGGTTTTATTCTGATACAGAACCAAGCACAGTGGAATCTTGGTCCATGAGTTAGACTTTTTGGTATGACAGAAATACAAATAAAAACTACAGTGCTGCTCTTACTACTACTAAATAATGTGTTCATTCTTCATACGAGTCACATGTATATGCATTCTGAGTGCTCATTTGGGACTTAACTGGTTCACAGAATGAATTTTACTATTCTGTTTTGATCGCTAATGGAAATCTTCTGTGTCCTATAGCCTCAACAAGGAATCTCATATAGATCAGCAGGAAGAAATATTCCCTTGCTTTGAGGTGAGCAATTCATTTCTAGCAGAAGTAGTGGTGACTCAAGATGGCAGAACTGAATTGTTTATTGCTGTCTTCTCTCATGGCTTTTGATACTACAATGAGCTTGTTTTAGTTTAATAGTATCATAATCACTTTTCATCAGACAGCACCTGATGAAGTGAACTCAAGCTCACAAAAACTTACGAGATCCATCTATGATTTAGTTAGTCTGTAAGGTACAAATCTACCCTGTCACATTCCCTTTAAATTATCAAAGATGTTGAAGGGAACAGAAGCAGTAGTATTTAGAAATGCCATAATACGGATCTTACCCTGGAGAGTGATAGAGTAAAATTTGCAATTCACAGTGTCTTCTTGCCAAATGCATTACATACTAAAACTGAAAATATGAAATAAATGCTCTGTATGTTTTTGTGGAACTTCTTACACTGTTAGCAGTTCTCATTTTTCACTACATTCAATTTGGGTAAAGACATTTTGGCATCTGCCCCAAATGTTTACAACAGGGAAAAATTGTTTTCAGAATTGAAAGCTGGCTCTAATAATTGCTCTTACTAGATGGAGGAACAGAAATGATGGCTTATGATATATATGTCCAATCAAAAGTAGCCAACAGGGTATGAATTTCAGACACAAAATATTTATAAAGAAAAATGTAGGAACCACAAACAGTAATAGCCATTTCTGGTGAATAATTCAGAATAAATAATACATATTAGAAAATTATAAGCAGCTCCCAGATACTATAGGAACAGAAAAGGAGGGTAAATTCATTAAATTAATTATTCATTATGCAATATTAACATATATGAATCAGAAAAATATGGACTTTGTTACTGAAACTCATCTAAACCTCTTTGATGTATCAGTTGAATTGGGGATTTATCAAATTGACTTTTCTATAAGACATTAGAGGTCAGATAAGAAAAGTTATTCCTATGAAATTTCTGAAGATCTTTACATACCTTTGAATTTGTTTCTGGATCAACTCAGGAAGTAGCAACAGTGCCTGAAACTGAACAAAGGTAAAATTCTCTGGGATCTATTAGGATACAACTTTATATGGATTCATAGGGGTGTAATGTTGTAAACAGGCACAAGAGTCTTTCATAATTGGAGTTCCTGCACTTAGTGGAATTCTCTGGACTGCAGGGGATGTTCCATTAATACATACATTTCAGTACATGGCATACTCAGGGAAAAAGGGAAAAGATGGAGTTTTGGTATGGACTGTGTCGGTCACACTGCGGGAAGGAAGTGGCAGCATAATAAAGGATATAATAGCTTGTGCAGTCCCCTTACATAAAAGGATTGTCCATGTTGTCCCCTGGGCAAAATCCCTCTTCAAGCTTCCTATAAAATTAATCTGGTCTTTAGAGACCCTTATTTTGACCAGTTTGCTTTTTGGGATAAATTTCCAAATAATCAACTTGGTTTCCATTTTATACGAAGTGATGTTCAAATTCTGTTGTGAAAACTTCTGTCTTATCATCATTCACTAAGTGAGATGTGGCTGTGTGATCAAAGCTTTAGCCCAAGGATTTTGAAATTTAATTTAAAAATGCATAAAATGGTCTGGACATGTTAATGGCCAAATTCTCAACTGGTATAAATTGTAGTTGAGCCTGGTATAAATTATAGCCCTGTTGACAGCATTGGAGCTGTTATGACTTGTATCAGTTAAGGAAATGCCAGATGATTATATCTTGAACTTCTGCAGAAGCAATGTGGACATCACTAGTGAAAGTCTGAATAGATGCTGCTTACTTTAAAATGCTTGATCTGAAAGACAGCTAAGTTGTCTGACACTTCAGGAGAAACAGGAAGAAACACTCATGCTTTAGTTACAATAAGGAAGAAAGTAGAAAGATAAGCAACTATTTCATATCCATCCTTAAGAGGCAGAGTTGGTAGGAGTAAGAAAAATTGAAAGCAGAATTTAAAGCAAAGATCAGTTATGCAGGACTTTGAAGATCAAGAAAAAGCCTGGAATATGATGTTTAAAGTATAGGGTAGCTAACAAACTTCTTGGCTTCAATGATATCTTGTGGAATAAAGTTTGAAAGGTCAGTTGTTTTGATATAAAGAAAAAAATGTTGCCTTTCATTTAATTACATATCCTCTTGTGCTTGTGTTAAATGGCCTGTAATTCTAGTTTATTTTTCAAGATATCTGTAATATTTGTTGGTATCTTTCACATGTATACACTAGCTAATATTTCTGAAATAATTTATATTTTTACAGCAACTCAGCTAATTGCTTCTTAAATGTCTTTAGAACTTCTGAATATACTATTCTTTGGACTTCTCATTATTTTCAATGCCTTTTGTGGAGAGGATGGCTTTTCTACAATCGCCTTATATATCTTGATTTATTTTTTGCTAATTCACTGTATCCAGTGATTTTTCTCGCAGGCTTCTAGCTTGTGATGCAATTAACAGGTTTCCTATTAGCCTGTTGTATATCTTTGGCTATGTATTTTTCAAAAGCCAAGATAGTCTTCTCTTCCGATTTCCATCTTACAGTTTTTTTATTTTGATAGTTTATCTTTTTCTGACTTTACATAGTTTTAGTAGCCACTTCTTGAAATTAATTTATCTGGCTTGAACAGTCATGCCTTTTATTCTATTTGTTTTACTCATCTTCCTGTTGCTTTTTTTATTTACTGGTATTCATACCTTTGATAACTCTAGGACTATTATGTGTCAAAGGATTTTTGTTTCCTTTTTGTTTTGAAGGATTGTTTATAACTTCCTCATTCTTTTTTGATTTGGGATGTATATGGATACTGGTTCAATTTTGGATTCACTCCACTTGGAAATGGTATTACGTTATACCAGGTGGATACAGTTAATATGAATATAGAACACATAATCTTTACTCCTTTTCCTTATTCCACCAACATCCAAAGCTATGCTAGTGAAGTCACTAAAGCATTTCCAGTGATTAAGTTGTGCACATTTAGGGTCTGAAGTCTTTAGTCTTCATTCATTATTAAGGAGGCAAACTTGACTGGAAGTTAAGCAGAGCTGCACAGAGAATTGATATTCTATTTCACAGAGGATTTAGAAATTCAGGTTTATTCTGAATTGGAATGAAACATAATTTAAAAAAAAAATTCTTCCCCCCCCCCACAAAAAAAAATCCCCAGTTGTTGTAGGTACACCAACATAACCCTTGCAAAAGCTTTTCCTGCTATATTTAGTAGTGAGATACCTCTGTAGTTGTTGCAGTTGCCCTTATCTCCTTTATTTTCATATGAAGTCACAATGTTTGCATCATGTATGTCTTGTCGTACCTCACCATCTTTCCAGCATTTGAATAGCAGCTGATGAAGATATGGTAGTAGGCTTTCTTTCCCCCACTTGAGAATTTCCGCTGGGATGCCACCTTTTCCAGGCTTTCCACTTGATAAAGAATCGGTGGCCTTGCTTAGCTCTTCTACAATGGGTTCCACATCTAGCTGTGGCATGACCTGTAGTGTTGGTATTTGGTCCAGTGATTCACTGGTGATTTGAGAGGCAACCTTGTTGACAGTACGGCCTAGAGCTTTCTTCAGACCATCCCACTGTACATTAATATTTACCTATGTCCACTTAATATAAGTGATGATGACAACAATAAATATTTTATATATATATACATATATGTAAGATGTTATAATTATATATATAGCACGTACACATTCTTGAGGTTATAAATTGATCATGTGAAAAAAGTTGACATTGATGCCCAGTAATTTTGAAAGTCACAAGTAAATAGATTTCTGTTGTATTTATTCTGTTTTAAAAGGAAAATACCTGATTTATATATATAAATAGATAGATAGATTCAATTTCTATAAATGAAAAAAAATGAGAGTAGAAAAGAGAATTGCAACAGGCCAAGATTGGAAATTCACATGAGTTGATGCATTTTTATTTCCCTACATCTCATTATGACAGTACCTCAGGTAGGCTGGAGCTCACTAGAGTGCACAGATCTCGATGCATTTTCTAGAGCTATCTTTTTATTTGTTAGCAAACTTGCTGCATCAATGCCTCTCCTCTTGTCTCAGTTCTATTAACCCTAGGAAAAAATAGTACAGTAAAACTATAACAAATCATTGCAGATGAATCACAAGGACAGGTTACTGTGCATTTCTGAAAGCCTATTATCACTACTTCATAGTGCTTTACACAAAGAATGGGATTTCTGGTTCTGCTGTGGATGTTACTCAGACAAGCAATAGAAAAACACATTGTTCCTAGTTTATTTTTAATTCACATGTCATTAATTGTTGTATGAGAACCCTTTCCTGCAGCTTGGAATATCATTGTCAAAGATACGTTGCCCTTCTTTTCACTCTGTAAACACATGGAATCTCATTGGCTTGATATTGAGCAAAAGCAAGTAGCTCATATTGATGGAAAGTCTTTCTTTGTGAGAGGTTATTCCAACAAATAGAACATGTGTAGTTCTCACTTACTGGATAGTGAACAAACTGCTTTCTTCAAGTATTATGTGCCACAGAGTACGGAGCCATTTCACCTTCCATTTAATAGTCATTTAATGGAGAGCCGTGGGGAAGTTTCTGTCCCATTAGGAACAGGGGCCCAGGCTAGAACACAGGGCCTTTCCTATCCAGAACAAGAGGACTAGTAACTGGAACTAAAACTTTGATCTCTCATGCTACCATTAAGCTATTGGAGAAAAAGTCAGAAAGCAGGGTAGATACTTGTATACAGAGACAGAGATGAAGCTTTCATGAATCCAAGTTTACTTCATGAGATGCTGTGGTGAAGTTAATTTGGGTACAGGAAAGCTTGTACTCTATATATCTTTTTTAGTTAGTCTACAGAGGTGAATATCTACCATGCCTTCTGGCTGGCTTCAGACTACTTCTGTCTGCTTTTACAGAAAAAAATTTGAGAGGCTTGTCATTTTCCTTCTGCTGGCCAGCCATCGTTTTCTTCCCAGCTACAATTCCAAGACTTACAGATGCCCAGGTATGGCCCACTATGCCTGCTCAACAAGAACACAACTTACTGAGCATATACCCAGACTGAATGTGGACTAGAAACACCAACCATGCGTAAGTGCCAAAATAGCACTTACATGGCTGGGTAAGTGCTATTTGGGTACAGAAAGTAAAATAGTATCTAGCCTAGAAATTTCCTGTTTCAATTTCATGCACTGTAGTCATACATTTGTTTCTGGGCCCTTGTTACTTAGTTACTGAATTGTTAGACAGGCAGGCATTCTCTGAAGATTTCATAGTGATGATTTATAAATTGCTAATAAAAATAGATGCACGTATTTCAGGGTGGGATATTTATTATAGTAATTACTTCTGTTAATTCAGCTTGATAGATACATCAGACTGTGTATCTTAGAAATATATCATCTAAGAAAAATGAGGGAATTTAGCTTTCAAAGCAGGGTATCTTCACTTATGTTCAGAGGGTGTATTGGCTACCACTAACCCACTGATTGATGTGGTTGACTAAGAACAAACAGGGTCTCTATCCCCATCTTCTGTCCTGCAAAGAGATTTTGCACTTGCACATGTTAAAAAATGGTTAACACCCAGATTGCCTGATTTATCCTCTGCTTCATCACTTGGGACATGTCAGTTAGATGAATTCAGAGTTGTGAAGTATTTGAAAATGCAAAGTATCCTAAAATGATTGTTATTGTTATTGGAATTCAGTTTTTGAGGTACCCTGAAGGATCAGCAAGGAAGTAACTTGAGTGTCTTGCCAGTAGTCCTCAGTAATGCTCCATTTTATGTGTTGTCCAGTGCCATGACATTTCTTCAACATTCGAGACTGGATCTCAAGGACCTTGCCTTGGTTTTCTTTTGAGTGATAAGTATTATA
This sequence comes from Crocodylus siamensis, assembly GCF_052110815.1. Taxonomy (NCBI): domain Eukaryota; kingdom Metazoa; phylum Chordata; order Crocodylia; family Crocodylidae; genus Crocodylus; species Crocodylus siamensis. The sequence continues at coordinate 39,715,827 of NC_143398.1, forward strand.
TCCGTAGCCACACCAAAGATAAATCAGATAACTGAAGATATGTCATAACTTTACTCTGTATTTGAACACATCCTTCCCAAAAAGTTGGTTAATTATTTTAAAAATGATTTATTCTCTCATCTCTCATTAATATCTTCTGCTGGAAGTAGAAGAACCAAAATGCCAAGAGAGGAACTCTTTTGATTGTATTTCTAGTTGGGATAGAAATTGGATGTAGGAAGTGGAAAATATCTGTGTGCAGAAAAAAAAGAAACACATCTGCATACAGGTTATGAAAAGAAGGACCCAACTTTGGGTTAAAGTCAAAATGTGGAAAAGAGAGAACCCAATCTTGGTTTGGGATACAGGAATGATCAGGATTCTTGTGAAATGGAGAAGTTATACCCTTGCATAAACATATATAAATGGGGAACGAGTATAACAACACTGAAATCAAGAAAAAAAGCAGATAATAACAATTGTGGACAGAGGCAGCTTTCACAATATTTATTTTTTATTTTATTTTCCTCCTATTCTTCATCCTATTATTTTCTTCCTATTTCTTTCCCTCCTGTTTCATTTTTGATGGGGTTTTTTTTCAGTTTTATTGCGTCCTCATAGCTTCCTTAACTCCTTCTTCTTTCTATGACTCCCTTTTTCTTTAGAAGTAACCATGACGTAACCTTTGGCGACCCAAAGACACTTTGACTCACAGTAGGCCATCTTGTTCTATAAACTTTGTAGAATGGTCCCAGCATACTATTAGATAAGTGTATAATGGAACTGCAACTATTAACTGAGACAGTGCTAGAAGGCTGTATATTTTGCCTGCTGTCATTTACAGATGGCACTAGTCTTGCTGAAGTTGATACCCAGAACCACCTAATGTATGGGGGAAGTTTGATCAGTTGAGACTCATTCTCCTATGCAGCTTCAATGAGTGACTCATTTCCATTAACTGTGTCAGTCTGTTTAAAATTGATTTGCAACTTTGATTCTCCCACATTGAAACTTGATGGTACAATTTATTAATAAACACGCTTAGAAATAATATTTACACCAGGATGTAACAAATATTCATGATGTAATGTAATAGTGCCAAGGAACTGGCAAGAGTTCACATAGGAATATGCTAATTGTTTATGCACTGCTAAATTTCCTGTGGAATGCTGAGTGCATTAGGATCCATGGTAACAGTGCCTGGGTACAATACCTGATTACACTGCTGTTGATAATAGACATCCATTTAATTAGTACCAAATGTCAGGGTTCTAAGAGGAGCAGGTGGTGCTATTTATGTCTGAAGTTAAATACAAACAATGGATTTTTGTGTGAAAACACAGGCGCAGTAAAAGCTTTTGTAGTGTTTGCTACAGTTAGTCTTTCTGAAAGCACAAAACCTGAGAGAGAATAGGCAAAAATGTGTAATTTGTCCACCAAAAATATAATTGCCAACTTCAGCTCAATATTGGTAGCAAAAATCCTACTTTCTGATACCAAATATTATTGGTTTGAGACCTGCTGAGGTTAAAAAAGTCAGTCACATAGTCTTTGGTGTAAAGACTGTTTTTTTCTCTTGAAGCACCTGGTACATTTTGGATTCTACTGCCATTTAATAATAATTACTAACAGCAGCAATTGGGAGTAATAACAATGCCCAGACTTTTTTGGCCTGTAACTTAATTGCCTGCTTATCTCCTTTGCAAAAGCTGCTAGACTCCAATCTGTATCTATAGGTTTTTGAAATTCTGGCCCTTGAGCACTTTTGAAAATGGGATTTAGCCTCCTTCTTCAAAAAAAAATTCCATCATGTTGTACTTAAACAAAATAACAACATCATGACTACCTATAGACTGTGACATTTATATGTAGTTTTTATGACTCTGAGTGGGATACATTTTTAAAAGACTAGAATTTCACAGCAAATAATAATTACTATGCCCAAATTTGTGTCTTTTCTCTGGACATTTGTTAGGGGTGATATGTTTGCCATGTATTCCAATGAGTAATTTTAAATAGTGGATGTTGATCTCTACCACTGCTGTGAGTATTTTCCTGAAAAATTGGGAATTTTGGAGTATTGATCTAAAGGGGAAGACCTCCTTATTTAACATGAGATTAATAAGTTTGTCTTGACATAAAAACTTATTGTTTTCCACCAAGATTTTTGAATACCCATATATTTGTATATTCAGCCCATAGAAATGAGAAATGTTCAGTGTCAGTGAACTTATACATAAGAAAACAGAAGGGATCAGTGAGAGGGCTGGTGACTAAGAAGCAGTATTTAACAGACAGACTAATGGAAATTAATGACACTATGCATAAATTGAAAGGAATATAACTGAATGTGGTCTTAGTTTAAGGGACTTAAACAAGGGATGAAATGTACTGTGCTCCTAGGCTTTATAGGGAAAAGTGCCCTGGGCTGGAGCTGCAGCTAATTTTTCAATCCATTTTTCATAGGTGGGAAGAACAGATAATTGCAATTTCTGGGTGCTAGGAGAATAGGAACTATTTATCTGATGCTCCGGCCTCTGATTGTTCTTGTCTAAAGACTACCTCAGTACTGGTATATGTGAGGTTAGTATGTTAGTATGAAAGCCACAGGTGCAGAGGGCTTACAGTCAGCCTACCAATCTGTATTTCAGAGTTTTAAGTCCCACTTGGACACCTTGTAGATGGGTTCTCTATAGCACTGGTGTTCAATCTTTTGGCCCCATGGGCCAGAAGAATGATGCAGGGCCAATCTTTGGCTCAGATCAGCCCCTGTGTACCAGTATCAGGTCTGCACATCTGGATTGAGCCCTGTGCCACCTCCATCTGGAATGTGTTGGAATCAAGTCCTGAGGCTCTATGCTGCCTCCACCCAGTTCTGTGTGCCTTGATTGGCACCCAGAGCCCCTTCCTGCCTCCATCTGGCCCTGTGGGATGGAACTGCGTCCTGTACTGCCCTGTGTGCCTAATATGGGGCTGGGTCAGTCCACAGGGTTCCCAACAGACTAATACGGAGTTCTGTGGGCTGGATGACACAGCACTAGAGCCTAGATTTGGCCCACAGTCCAGGGATTGGTAGCACCCTTGCCTTTAAACAGGATGCCCCACAAGGGTACATTTTACCACTACAACTAAATAAATAATTTCTGAATTGTAAACCCAAGGTTTCATTTACATACTACTCATCTTAATCTTCTCAAAACAAAATATTTACTAAAATCATTATATCCTTTCTATGAAATATTAAGCTCTTCTTCTGAAATCGCTGGGTTATTCTTGTGTTTAATGAATAAATAAGGTTTGTAATGCTATCTGTATTATAAAAAATGGGCTGCTTTGTTTTTATTAAAATGTAGTGAAGACATAACAAACCACCTATTAAGAATAGATGGTTTTATGCCCATTCATTTATGAAATCAATATCAGCTTCCTTCCCCTTCCCCCCACACCTCCCCAAATAAATTTGCTTATAGTGAATTATCTTTAAATACTTTAAAAATCCACTCACCCCCACTTCAGTGCAGGCTGTGTAAACAGCAGTCTGAGCTCCCTCAACTCCCTATCTCTGCCCCACCTCCCATCATGCAGACAGCACTGGGCGTGGGGCTGGGCTGTATCAGCCCAGCTGCCTGAACAAACAGATGTTAATGAAGGTACTCTGCTTCAAAACACCTTCATTTGCACCCTCATATAATGAAGGTTAATTTGTTGTGTGATCTGGGATGCTGCAGCCATGTATCGCGATGAACCCTGCAGAGCTGGCAAGCCAAGCTTGGGGTCGCGGTCACGGTGGATTGGCCGGGTGGTGGCTATTGGCACGGACAGGTGGGATTAGCGGCTTTGGAGTCTGAGAAGTACCCAGGCGTAGTGATTTAACAAAGATGGTTTATTTTACTCACGCTTTGAAGCGGAGGCACACAGTTGCTTTCTCCGGTTACAGTGATAACGTACAGACAACAAAGGGGTCTGTTGGCCCACGAGGTTCAGTCCGAAGACCTAGTCCAAGGGCTGGTCAACAGCTCATAAATGGGTATAACATAAAACAAACTGTAACGCGTAGATAATGAGTCGCGTGACGCCAGTCCACAGCAGTGGACAATCGGGTGGTCGAATACGAAAAGCCGGGGTCGGTAGCCAGGAGGTGATGCAGCGAAGACGTCAGTTGGAGGGATAAGCAGAGTCGTAGTTAGTGAGGGAAGCCAAGGTCGATGATCCAGAGCCGGGTTAAACAAAGTCCAAAGGGTGATCCGAAATCGTAAGCCGTTAGTGAGTTCAAAAGATAAATCAGGAGCCAGATAAACGTAGTCAAAAACCGCAATGGTAATGAGTGATACGAAATACTAAGCGAAGGAGGCAAAGGAGGAGATCAATAGGCCCTAAAGCCTGACTCAGAGAGCAGTCCCTGCAGCAGCAGCCTCTGTCTCTAGTCCACGCGATCTCCACGCACACCACACACACCACCCCGAGGGAGGGGCTCACAGAACTTTTATATCAATTTGGTAGCCAATCAACGTGCTCTCTGCAGAGAAATTTCTAGTCCGATTACCTCATGTCAGGTTCTGACTGAGCATGCTCTCAGTCAGGAGCTGACACAGTCTGAGCATGTCTGTGGGGAAAGTAGGTCAACAATGATTGACAGCTCCGCAGGTCACCCAGGGGGCAAGGACTGGGTGAGCCTTGGAAATTTCCACTCACAGCTTCAAACCGCGCATGTCAGCTTAACCTCTTCTGTGCTGGCAGCATATACTCAAAGTTTTTCCATGACATGCCCCCTTGCGGTCAGCACAGAAGCTAAAAGGCCAAATTATACCTCCTCCTCGGCAGCGGCGGTGTTCCGAAACTTATTGTGAGTGGGAACGGCGGAATACACGTATACAGACATATTCGACACCCTACGTGTCAAAATCTTAAAATACAACTAACGATAAGAACGATAACTAAGAACACGAATAAAAATGATAACAAGGGTGTTAGCAAGGTCAGTAGCCACGAGGAGGCATTCCACCCAAACCTGAAAAGATATACAACTGGAGGATTCAGACTACACACAATGGTTACTGCGGCCACGACTCGAGGATTTAAGGATGACAATAATGACCGATAAAATAAACAGGAACATAAAGACAAGTACACTCACACTTCCTACACCCTGCTGTCCCGTCTCGTTATCCCCAGTGTTATTAGCCCACATTGATAACAAGTACAGAACAGAATTTTGGGACCGCTCAGAGTCTGAGATCGATACCGCAGATACAAAAGTAACATATTTACAACACATCAAAATCCAGATTATTCTGAAGTCCTTTTGTTTTCTTGGCATCTTTGCAGCCTGGTTTTTTCCGATTTAAGTTGTCCCTCTAATTTCCAGGCTCCCCTCAACTCCTCTGAGGAATGATCCGACAGCCTGAAACGACAAACATAAACAAAACAACAGAACGTGTCCTTTTTACCTATAGGCCTCTTTCTCCTGTACCTTCCAGCACTTAATAAGGGACAAACAGTTGCCCCCTTGCTGGGAGGACAGTAGCTGCAACTTTAAGTAGTATCATTAGTATCATTAACGTCTTGTGGTAGAATCGTTTCTGTATTAGAGAGTCTCGATAGCCAGTTGTGGTGGGTGAGTATTGTCCAGCTGCTATCTGTAAGGGTGACTAAGTAGGTGTTCGGATATCGCTCCGCGGATTGTATTACGCCTTGCAAAACTTTAGGATGGCGATGGTTATGGTCTGGAAGGGAGACCCACACTAGTTTGTTGTCCGCAAATTTCTTCTCCCATGGTTCGACTGGTTTTTCCGTGGGTTGTTCCCACAAGGGTTTGGTTGCATTCAGATTGATTAAGATCTCATGATTGCAGACTGTCCAATTTCGATAACTCCCATTTCCCGTTACTCGGAGCGCTTCTTTATAAAGTCCTATGGCCCGTTCCACAACCCCGTTGGACTGGGGATGGTAAGGAAGGTGATGATGCCACGTGATGTTATATGACCTAGCAAATCTTTCGACAGTGTTTGACGTAAAAGGCGGCCCACCATCTGATTGTATTGTGGTGGGAACTTGCCACATCGCAAAGACGGTGGTTAAGGCTGTAGTAACTGCTGCGGCGTGGGACTTCCGAAGGGGTACGACGGTTATGAGCCGAGAGCCGAGATCGATAACGAGTAGCCCCTTATTTGGGATCGAGGCTCCAGGTAATGGCCCAAAAAGGTCGACTTGCCAGGTTTGACCTGGGTTGAAATTTTCCTTTGCGAGGGCTCCTGTCGTGCTTTTTCTCGGATGTACTTTCTCTTTTGCACAGGCTGCGCAGGCTTGGACCACGCGCCTCCAGTCACGATGTAGGCCATACTGTGGCTTCTCTGCTATGGTCTCACGCCATCGGGAGTAGCACGCTTTGGGGCCTGGATGACTCCATCGCTCATGTAACCAAGTGAGGTAGGGGTCAATACAAATGGGTTCGCTCGTATCGTCTAGGGTGAATACTTCATCATGAGGTACTAGTCGTGGCATGGGTTCGCTCGTATCGTCTAGGGGGAATATTAGGGTTAGTATTCATTTTTTTGATGTATCATAATTAATAACTCGGCTAGTTGATTGTTTTAAGTCTATGGAAGAAATAGTTTTATGCAAAAACGGAAAGAGAAAAAGAAAGAAAGGAAATAACCTTGCAGTCTGGTTGACTGGTGCTTGTTTTATGCGTGGGACCTAGAAAATGAATGTGGTCAGCAAGCGGGTGTAGTTGAGATTTTTCTTTATTTACAATCCATCCTTCAGCAGTTAAATGTTGGATGAGATCGTTCGTGGCTCGGGTTACTTCGATTGTGTTCCTGCCCATGATGGCGATGTCATCGAGGTAAGCCCAAATTTGGATGGACTTTGCGATTTCATTGCTTTTGGTGATTTCGATGGTATGCAGGCGGGGTTACTTCATAGTCACTGGACCAAACAGCGTTGATGGATTCTTCGCTAAATACTTTAAGAAATCATGCAGGTACTGCAATAGTAAAGTCAAGCTCTTCTCATCCAGGGGTGTATAAGCAAGCATAGCCCCAATATTCACAAAGAGTCGTAGCAGATGAGGTGCACCGTAGACCTGGGATATGGGAGCATCTGGATGATCTGCTAAGATTTCAGCATACTGGGGCCTCTCAAATTTGTACAGCAGTTGAGTTCCCAGCATTACATTGAAGTATTCCTTAATCCCAGTAACAACTGCATCAACAACATATTCTCAGTTATCAGTGTTTCCTTGCGATTTTTTGTAGTTCGTATAATCTTCTAGAATGGAATCAACATTCTTTTTGGCAGGAAGGCAAAAGAGTTGTCTTTGCCTTGTGATCAAATCGCAGTAATCAACAAGCCACGGTTTCAGCTTTTCTGGAATTTTAACCTTTACTTTAACCCTGTTCATAAATGTTTCTTCCCTTCTAACTGTGGGGTCTACTCGAGCTCTTCTCTTCTGAGGAGTCCTCCGTTTTTTCTTTTCCGTTTTCATATAATACCGAGGCTTGGTTGGTGCCATCTCAGGCTTCTCTCAGGTCTGTTGTCATCTCCACTCGAGAGCAAGTAATATCTTCTGTCGCCTTCGGCAGGTTACAACAGTGGAGCAGGGCGCTGCACCTTCTCCCGGTCGACGTTTGATTATCACACACTTAGGGCTGTTGTGACCTGGAAAACAAACAATACAGACACAGCTTTTATTCTTAAGTCTTTGCAACCTACAGTTGTTTTTAAATTCCCTCAGCTCCTTAATTTCTTCTTCCAGGATTTCGTTTTTCTCCTTTAGGTTCTTTATAATATTCTGGACTTCTGCTAGTCGTGACTGTGCTTCTTACTTCGAAGCTCCTCCTTCATTTCTTCCTGGGCTCCTGTACCTAACAGAAATCTTGCCGTAGTGGTGTCGTGCGGATCATCGGGGTTCTGTATCTCTATTGAGGCGTACGGTCGAGGATCGCTATCAAAGAGTTTCATGTGGTTCGTCGCTACCAATATCTTTCGTTTTCCGTTTTGAGCTTCCATGTCTTTTTCTCCAACCCTCTCCTGCACTCCTTCAGACAAAATATCATTGATTGCTTCAAGTTTCGTTTCATTTCCGTTCTGTTTCGCTTCCTCTCGTTTTGCTTTATTTCGTCGGTTGAGTTCACCTCGTTGAGTTTCGCTTCGTGTAGATTCGTTATGCTTTGGTTCGTTTCGTTCTGGGTTACGCCGTTTCAGCTCGGTTTGTCCACTTAGTTTTGCTTCATCATGTTTTAGTTCGCTTCGTTTCAGTTCGTTAATCGTTTCCTCGTTTGAGTTCGGTTTAGGTTCGTTTCGCTCCTGGTTGCTTTGTGTTACTTCGATTGTTGAGTCCGTTTGCCGCCTTATTGGGTCAGTCAGGCCAACGATCGCTGGACTTCCGCCGATGGCGATCACTCGTTTTTTGGCTTCTGGTTGTCTTCGTTGAAACCTAAGGTTTTTGCAAAGGCTCATTGTTCCTCATCTCCAAGGAGTCGTAGCTTCTCCTTGGAGAGGCCAGATCTTACCAAGAGAAACCCGAACATCGCTCTCTCTCTTGGTGTTCTCTGAGGAGGCGAGTAGGATGTTTGATACTTTGGTTTTGATGACGAAGGATTATGTGGTTGATCCTTTCTCATGGTCAAGGGTACAGTCCGGGTCGGCTTCCTTTGGTATGGTTTCGAATTTACCCATCGGGAATGGGTAGCGGGTTCTTCAGCAAGATACGTTTGCTTGGGTCTTAATTCTCCATCAGAGATGGGGTAAGCAGTCTTCTGTGGTTTCGGTTTCATTGCTCCTTGTAGCTGGTCTAATTGGCCCAAAACATGTATAACTGGACCGTTGATGGAAGCACTCAACAAGAGGTGGGCGGTGATGCTCTGGGTTCTGCCATAAATCTCTGTGGCAGCTTCTATAGCCTCAGACAGGCATGGCACGTCCCCTGGGGTGGTGGCGAATCTTTGTGGCCATGCCCCCTGCGCCTAAGCAGGCGTTAGGTTTAGTGCCTGTTGGGCTGGGTTCCAGAGTGCATAGGAAGCCCCCATGATCGCATACACCATCGATGTCGCACTGGCACGACCCGCTGCTCCTTCATGCCAGGTGTGGATTTTCCGCTGGATGGCCTCCACAGCTAGGGCTGGCAAAGGTATTGGCCAGTGGTAGTTTGCCAGAACAGGGACTGGGTCCACTACCTTGGCTCTACTCCATGCGGAACTCCTAACTAGCTGCAGTGCCTCTTCTTGATTTACTGTTTTGTTTCCCGATTCAGCTACAAGACGACCTAGCCAGGCGATGGGTGTTTCATCGCTTCGTATCGATGTTTCTTTCTTGAGCTCGCTCATTTCTGAGCGGGTACGGGATCTTGTGGTTACGGTTACTCTCGTTCCCCCTTGAGGATCGGTTACCAGTTTTTGTATCGCAATGGGATATGCTGTTATTACATCCTCCTCATTGCTTAGGGTGACTTGTTGTTTTCATTGGTTTTCAGTTAAATTAATTCCACTTGCTTCGTTTCTTGTAATCGTGTGGTTCCTGGCTGGTTTATTCGTATTGGTTGCAATCATATCTGTCCATTCTTCACTTGTGGTTGCATTCGCATGGTGATTACTCGTAGTGGTTACATGGTTACTTGTTGATACATTGTTGCAGGTAGTTCCGCTTATCTCATTTGTATGTTTGCAGTTCTCCCGTACATCCTCTAGGTGGCGCTGGCTGATGTACGGGGGCGGTGACGTGATTGCAACAGGTGGCGCCATTGCAGGAGGCGGGCTCCAGATGGGCGGAGTGGCAGGTGACGTTGCCGAGGGAGGAGGGCTCTTTGTGGGTGGAGTAGACGGTGACGTAGGTGGGGGTTTTCGCGGGGTTTTTTCTGCGCTCTTAAGCTGGTCAGCGCCATCTTGTAATGGCCGCTCGCTTAAGTTTTTCGCTGCGGCTTCAGCAGCGATCTTTAGTTGTTTCCCCTGATCCACCAATTCCCCCAGTAATAACACATATTCCTGAAACAGGACCTTTATTATACAGCCCTTCTTCCATTTTTTGAAACCGATCCACTTGGTCTCCTTCCCGCCTTGTTCCAGGGCCTCATGGAGCTGGGTGATCAGCTCATGGCCTCTCGATCCGGCCGGGATGTTCGGGCAGTGGAATGGGCTTGGAAGGGGTTTCTTCCCACCGTCCACCACATATTTTATGCACCGAGCCAGCTCCTGAGCCGGGCTGAGGCTTGCCACGGCCGGAGATTTTCCGCGAGCCAGGGATGTGGTCCCGGTCTCCTCCCTCGGGCGATAAACGGCCCGGGAGTCTCGCAGTACACAGCCCAGGGCTCCCGGACTGAGCCGGATGGCCCTCTCGCTCCCGCTTATCCCTTGGAGGGACAGATAGCCGTTAATTGCGGCTGAGGCCTGGTTAGTGGCCTGGTGGAACGCCACATGGTTCCAAAGGTCCTCCGGTTCGGTGGTCGGACGCACCCCGCTGCGCCATGGGCAGCTCTCCATTAACTCGGACTCCATGCCTCCCGTGGATCCTGTTCGTGACGCCATGTCGCGATGAACCCGGCAGAGCTGGCAAGCCAAGCTCGGGGTCACAGTCACGATGGATTGGCCGGGTGGTGGCTATTGGCACGGACAGGTGGGATTAGCAGCTTTGGAGTCTGAGAAGTACCCAGGCGTAGTGATTTAACAAAGATGGTTTATTTTACTCACGCTTTGAAGCGGAGGCACACAGTTGCTTTCTCCGGTTACAGTGATAACGTACAGACAACAAAGGGGTCTGTTGGCCCACAAGGTTCAGTCTGAAGACCTAGTCCCAGGGCTGGTCAACAGCTCATAAATGGGTATAACATAAAACAAACTGTAACGCGTAGATAATGAGTCGCGTGACGCCAGTCCACAGCAGTGGACAATCGGGTGGTCGAATACGAAAAGCCGGGGTCGGTAGCCAGGAGGTGATGCAGCGAAGACGTCAGTTGGAGGGATAAGCAGAGTCGTAGTTAGTGAGGGAAGCCAAGGTCGATGATCCAGAGCCGGGTTAAACAAAGTCCAAAGGGTGATCCGAAATCGTAAGCCGTTAGTGAGTTCAAAAGGTAAATCAGGAGCCAGATAAACGTAGTCAAAAACTGCAATGGTAATGAGTGATACGAAATACTAAGCGAAGGAGGCAAAGGAGGAGATCAATAGGCCCTAAAGCCTGACTCAGAGAGCAGTCCCTGCAGCAGCAGCCTCTGTCTCTAGTCCACGCGATCTCCACACACACCACACACACCACCCCGAGGGAGGGGCTCACAGAACTTTTATATCAATTTGGTAGCTAATCAACGTGCTCTCCGCAGAGAAATTTCTAGTCCGATTACCTCATGTCAGGTTCTGACTGAGCATGCTCTCAGTCAAAAGCTGACACAATCTGAGCATGCATCTGTGGGGAAAGTAGGTCAACAATGATTGACAGCTCCGCAGGTCACCCAGGGGACAAGGACTGGGTAAGCCTTGGAAATTTCCACTGACAGCTTCAAACCGCGCATGTCAGCTTAACCTCTTCTGTGCTGGCAGCATATACTCAAAGTTTTTCCATGACACCATGCACTTTTGTTAGGGCACAGCTGTAGAGTGCTTTCAAGTGGCTGATCATATGACAAGTATAACTTCTGTCTGTGCCTATAGTGTGTCTGAAGTTTGCTGTCCTCCACATGTAAGAAACAAGTTTAATGCACTGGCCTCAGAGGCCAAGGGAAAAGTTTATGCCCATAATAACAGTAACAATACCTGGGCCTAGTCCCTTGGAACCATATGCAAAATAGACTGTGATTTGGCTCACTATTTGGCTTAGGTTTTGATTCACTTACATTAGATACTCCAGAAGCTGTCCCATTCATTTAATGGGACTTTTACTGGAATAGAGAAGTAGGATTTTTATTGAAGTATTATTGGCATAAGAAATTCAGAACCTGGATAATAGGTTTTTTTCTTTGTTTTATGTTGTTTTTTTGTTTTGTTTTGTTTTGTTTTTTCTCTGGTGAACATGTTGAACCCTTAAATACCAACACTTGATACCATTTAATTTAGCTTTAATACATATCAGCACTCATTTCAGAATCTAGAAGTTAAAAGTGTGAAAGGAGAACCTTTTATTATATTTTATTACATCTAAAATCATCTTTTTCTCTGACTCTAAGGGAATGTTGCCTTCCTAATATATGTACAATACTACTATTAATGTAAGTAGAGATTTGAATGCCCATCAAAAGGAGAAAAAGTCTCTATAATGAGATTAAAGAACAACTTACATTGACATTGTTTAGACTGACAACTGGAGACTGTGAACTATAAATTTCCTTTACTGATATTCTGGTACTAAGATCTGAGAATTGACCCAAACAAGATTATTTTCTTGAAGAGGAATAATCTTTTAGACTTATCTGCAGCAATTATTTTCTCTAAATTGTAGTGATAGCTATCATACAGGGGGATATAGCATATTGCATTTGAATATTAAGCAAAATAACAGCACAGAATAGTACCTGAACAATAAGAGAAACCTTTGGAGCAATTGTATTTACTATTTTGGTTACTTTTTGGAATTACGTGTGTAGAAGGCATGTGCATATTATAGTAGTCATTTTGTCATGTTTTCTACCTACTGACTTAGTTGGTCACTGTTATCTTTTCCATTCCATTGGAGATGGCCTTCCTGGTCCTTTTTCTTTTGAGTAGTATGGCTACCTTTGCAGATTTTTAAATGCAGCCCTGTGAATCTTTGATTTTCTGCAATGCTGCTTGAAAGATGGAAATGTCAAGCTGGATGACAGCTAATGAACTGAATGCTCAATAGTTCATCACCTTGGCTTTACCAGAAATCATTTAGAAACAGGTTTGCAATAATTGTTCTTGTCTGGCAGAATAAGATCACTCAACTTTTTGATGCAACATATCACACCAGTCACAATACCTAAATGTCTAGACAGGGAAAATCTAATCTTCATGTTGCAAAGTGTTCTGCAAAAAAAAGAAAAAAGAAAAAAAAAGGATTTCCAGTATTTAAAAATAAATCTGTGAATGATATATTTGAGGATGTCTGCATCTGCTAAAATAGACTTGCCTACTTATGGTGCATATCAAAGAAATTTCTTTATCAAACATGTTTTTGGTATTAGATGTTAAAGTTTGTCATGTGATTAATTTAAACTTTCAAAGGCTGTTCTTCATTTGCTCTGTGAATTACTAGAGATTTGCAAATACAGTCATTATCAGTTGAGGTCCAGGTTCAACAAGATGCTTAGTACAAACCTATTTTTATAAGCATTTAAGTCAGACCTATTGACTTCAGTGTCTTAAAATTAGGTAGGTATATGAGCACTTTGCTGAATCAGTGCCTAAGTGAGAAACAGAACCTAACACTGGGAATTTGAACAGGTACTTTTCTAACTTCTTGCTTTTTACTACTTGGAGCATCCTTAGAACCTTATTTCCACTTTCACAGTCAAAATCACCATGACATTCCTTATGTCAAAGGCAAGACATTGTCAGCAACTAGATGGTTTAAATTGTACATTGTAAATAGCTAGTACCTTGTACCTTTTGTAAACATCTAATATCTCAAGGAGTTACTGTTTTATTTACTGCAGCCAAGGGCAGTCCTTCATGCCAATACCAAGCAATCTAACATAGGAACAAAGGTTTGAAAGGTGTCTCCCAAGTAATCTGCTTCAGTTCCCCACTATTTCAAGCAATTCCACAATCTAATAAAGAGAACAAAAGTTGCTTGCCTCCCACTGTTCCTAAGGGACAGTGCCTCCTTTGTTGATTACAACCTTACTTTTTTGCTGGTTAGAAACTTCCTTCTAATTTCAAACTAGATGTATTCATATTGCTTGACTACCTGTTTGCCCTTTAGTTTAATAGCTCTTCTTCCAGTCTGGTGTTTATAGGAAGCTATCATATTCCTTCTCATCCTTCATTTTTCATAGCTGAACAAGCCAAATGTTTTTAATCTCCTCTTATAAGGTAGGCTTTCCAGTCCCCATGATCATCCTTGTAACTCTTTTCTGTGCCTGTTCCATTTTGAACAGAACCACCACTTTTTTATTTGTATAAACCCAATATTAAAATAAATCAGGGTAGTGATTATATAAATTATCTCAGTTGCATTATTTAATGTACCACTATTATATATGAGTATATGTGTATATATGTATGTGCACTGGATCATGCCCCAATCTTGCGGATTCCCAAGAAGGAGCCTTACTTGGTCTCCCTTTCCTGAAGAACCCTGTCCTGGCATGACTTCACAAGGGGAAATCTCTAGCTTTCAGACACTGAATCTTCTCTTTCCCTGGCTGTCCTGGCAATCTGTAGCATCCCCACCTTGGAGAGATCCTTCTTTTTGGTCAGATCCCAGGAAGGGAGGTTTTCTTCTTCAAAGAGTGGGTCTGAAGCACAGCAGACCACTCACGTCCAAATAAACAGTCCTTATTGTGCAATTTTTTTCTTGATATTTTGCCTGTTTTCATATGACTTATGGTAGTACTGTAGCTACTACATAATTGCCCCTGACCTGGCTTGGACCCCCGAGTGCTCTTCACTCTATCCTCTTTGTGTTCAGCTCTCTATCCTCCCTGAGACTATCATTTCGAGCCCTGGATCTGCAGGCTGGATGAGAGGAGGCTCAGGCTGCTGCTGCTGCCTGGGACAGGTGGCAGCAATCTTCTCTGGTGCTGGGCGCAACCCGCACCAGCATTGGTCCCAGGTGGGAGAGGCAGCCTCCTCTCATCTGGGGCACAGGTCCATGGGATCACACCCCCAAGAAGGCTGCTGGCACATGCCAGACTACTCCCAGGGGTGTGAGCCCCTGGATCTGTGCCCCAGATGAGAGAAGTCCCAGGTGGCAGCAGCAATGTTCTTTGGTGTTGGGTGTGGGTTATGCCCAGCGCTGGTTTCAGGCAGCAGCGGCAGCCTCCTCTCATCCAGCATGCAGATCTGGGGGCCCACAACCCTAGGAGGAGTCCAGCACAGCCCCACAGCACTCCCAGGGATGTGGACCCCTGGATCGGCAAGCTGGATGAGAGGAGGTTGCCGCTGTCAGCAAGTGTCAGGAGTTTTGCTTTGAAGGGATTGAGATGCAGCTTCCCAGAAACCTCTACACCTATCTCCTTGAAATCTGGCAAGCTTCATGCCCTCAGAAGGGGCTTACTATCCCTGCAATTTTCATCCAAATCAGGCAAGAAATGACAAAGTCTTAGGCATCTTCATGATTCCCCATTATAGCCTATGGACAAAACATCGAAACTCGTCAAGACAGTTTTGATGAAACAAACAATGTTTTGAAATCAAACAAAACAACAAAATGAAACCCTGTCCCTTCAAAATGGCAAAACGGATGTTGAAATGAAATGATGGTGTTTTACACAGCCCTACCTACCAGTACTGCTAGGTCGATTTCAGCCCACTTAGCCTTTTTAATCACTATATATATGTGTGTGTGCATGTGTGTATGTATTCAATATATTTAGCATTATCCTACTTTCCATTACCAAAGCAGCCATATAGATAATATTTTTCCTGAGTATTATAATTTCTTTGGTTTTAGCTTTCATTATTTGAGTGTATTGAACTAGGAGTGCATAATAGAAAAGCTTTTATAATATTAATCTTCAGTTCTTAAATAGACTTCAGCTTATAAGGACATCAGTGAAGAACCACATTCTGGCCTTCATATGTACTGAACAATTACTTTTAACTGATCTGCTTACAAAAACATAGTTAAATACACAGGAATAAAAACCTGAATATGTACCCTTTTAAAGAATTTCTACTATAAAGAAAAACTGCTGACTGAGATTTAAGTCAAACAACAGCCGTTGAAACTATCTAGGATTCAAGGACTACTTGAACTTTCCATAGAAAAATGCACAAAGAGCTTATCAGTTTCCCTAGGATGCGTTCTTGTTTCTATCAATGCTTCATTATAATACCTTCATTAAGAAAAAAAAGAAGAAAGGTGTCAGTGTCACCATATCTGAATAAAATTTTGACTGATCAACTTCATTTACTGTTATGATTAGAATGTTTCATGCTATGAAGGTTTACAAAAACAAAGCATGAAGAAAGCCACTGTGATCGTAACATGTTATTTGGAATAGTTTAATTATTACTTCTTTGGACTTTTTCTACAGTTTTGTGAAGTACAATGTAATACATTTACATTCCTTATTTGGAGTTGAGCTTACAGTGGTTGGCAGAGATACCAACCTGATAAATGTAAACGTATTTTTTTTTCTCTAAAGGTAGTCCTGCAGAACCAAAGCTGCTATTCTTTCACTTTAAAGCCTAGATTTGATGTATCATGTATAACTAGCAAAAAATTAGCAAAAAAATGCATGAAACTAGATTTTTTCTGGCTGAAATTTTAGTATGTTTAAACTGCAAACTTTCAGTCTTCACATCAAGTATGGGCCCATTTCATTTATGTGTTTCAAATAAATAACTTTCTGGGTGAAATTCTGGGCCAGTTGTAACTTCCACTGATTTCCATGGATTGAAAGGTTCTTGTATCAATGAATTATAATTGATATCAGCAAAAATGTCAGTTTCTAATGTCCTGGCTTATATTGCAAGGATAAATTTCACTGTAAGTCAACCCACTGGTTTGATGTTTCATAGCCCTGATTGCAGAATTAGTCTACAATGTATTAATAGGAATGTAGTTTATATTGGTTTTATACACTGATGTAAATTACACTGCTGTTTGCAGTGAACATCTGCTCTGGGGTAATTTCATGCAGTAGGCTGCTTTTAGTGTACCTTCCCACTACAAGAAACCTAAACAGGTAATCACCAGTTTTGAGAAAAATACTATTACTGATTTTCATGTGGTAATTTTATTCCAGATTTTAGTGCATGTGAGTGTAGGTCTGTATTTCATGTCTGATCCTTTTGCTAGACCCTTGTAGAGGCTGATTACTTTGGTATAAACCTCGTCTGTTTATTTTCTCCAAACCCTGATAGAATAGTTTATTTTACAGTGCACGAAAAGGTAATAGAAAGATTATATCCACATCTAAAATAAAAAAGGTGTAAACTTCCAACCTGCCTTGTTATTTTGTTGATCATTTTTATCTTTTACTTGTAGACTGTTAATACAGGAGTATGGACTAGATCTACAAGAGAACTTAAAATTGTAGTACTATGTTACAACAATTAACATAAGGTTCCTGGCTGTACAGGCAGAGCTAAGTGCCTATGCAGTGGTGATGTATAGGTGGTGCACAGGGGTGCACCCTCTGAGAGGCAGCATTCCCTGCTTAGACAATGGGTGGGTGGGTGCATTGGTGCCCCCTTTGAGAGCTTCTAGCACCCCGACTTCCTGGCTGGCAAAGTGCTGCTGGCACTTGCAGGCACATCCCTGGCCTTGCTGGGTGTGTCGCTTCCAGGTTGGTGCAATTGCCTGTGGGCCACCTCACCCTGGTTGCTGACTGGCTGCTGGGGAAGCAAGTGCCCCCCCCCCGACTCTGGATGCACCAGTCGCCCATGTGCCTATGACTGGGATTCATAAAAGTCAGCAGTCTGAACAGCCATTATGAAAAATTGGAGAGAGAGGTATGCATCATAAGCATGCCTCTTGGTGACTGGCACCTCAGGTCTGCAGAAATTCACTTACCATAATCTTAGACCATGTCCTGGAGTTAGGTGCCTATACAAGGCTTTTCTTATAGAACATGAGCAGGGGAGAAGGAAAACTTTATCTCCCCTCCTTCTCCACCCCTTTCCATAACAGCTCAGTGGTTAGAGATCTATATACTGTTTAAGTATTTTATTCAGCACAGGCCATATGAACCATGGTTTAAAACTACTTCCACAGTTCCTCAGTGTTCTCTTCAGTTGTGGGCAATGAATCCACTGGCGATGCCATCCATAAACACAAAGAATGGTTTGATGAGGAGATGCCAAGATCTAAACCCTTCTTGACTGGAAGAGAAGTGCTTACTGTACTTAGCAAGATGACACCACATTTCATCAGGAGACATGCAAACTTCTCAAATTTGAAGTTCAGAGGAGAATCCAGAAAATCAAAAGAGGTCTTTTTCAGGGTGCTGCAGTGTGCCACACAATGTTAGCACTGATAGCTGTGCAAATATGATTTACAAAATAAACCCAAGGGCTGTATCCAGATGAGCACGGTCATCTGGTATGAAATGTCTGTGGTGCTACACACTGAACATTCAGGCATTGCCTTGTGCTTCTACCTTGCAACACAGGAGGTTTTTTTGACCCCTGGAAATCCCAGGGTTAAAATAACTCGTGGGGAAAACAAAGCGGGGTGGTTCATGTGGCTGCAGCATGTGCTCCCCAAAACTGGAGCCTGGCCCATCAGAGCCATGCTCTGGCTGCTGGCCAGGGTCCAAGCTGTGGGAACGCTGTGGCTGCAGCTTCCCTGGCCCCTAGCATCCCAGGTAAGGCTGCTGGGGCCCGCACATTTGCTGGTCCCAGCCTCCTCTACACCACCTGAGGTAACCTGCTGCATATGGCACAGGCATTCCCCAGAAACAAGAAGCAGCGGTGTGCCGCTGCTTCTTGTCCCTGGGAAACCAAACATCCATGCTCATCTGGATGTGGCCAAAAAGTTCAAATAGAAGTCCATAGTTTTACAGACATTCTGACCTGTTATGTTCTTTCTGAGTTCTCTGCAACACAATTGATCTTTATTTTCCTTTAATCAAAAAATGAGTAAAAACTAAGAGCTGGCATTTGCTTAGTGACGACTTGGGTGTAAAAAGGTTGATAACCACTAATCTAGTCCCAGGTCTTTCTTTTATCAGTATATCATAGTTTTCCTAGCGCTTTCTGATATTTTATATAAACTAGGCACGTTTCTATTCCTAATTCAAATAAACTCAAAAACTTACATAAAGAGGCAAAAATTTAAAATGCCCTCTTAAGTAGAATTCAAACTTTATTTGGTATAACTCACTGCTTTATAATGAGTGCTAATCGAAAGCTAGTATAGCTTTCATTTGGATGTAATTTTATGTTACACGAATAATCAGCTGCTTAAGGAAACCAACATCATTGTCCTGTCAGCAGTTTTTCTCATTAGTTTATAATTAACGCCATTAGAGAGCTCATGTGTGAACTTTTTCCTAACCTTGGGCAAAAAAGGTAAGGGAAGTGTAATGGGCACTGACTATTCTTGAATTATTTTGTTTTTCATTCATTCAAATTTGTTCATTAGTAATCTTAAATTGTACCAATGATTCATTCATTAATAGGAAATAATGGTAAATTCAGCCTTTGAGCATGAACTCTATTGTATTTGCATAAGTGATAAGGCTCAAGTTCTTTGTGGTTGAAGATGTGAAATCTATCCACATAAAGAGGATTACAGAGAACATAACGACTTTGAACACTCAAAAATATACATCTCAGTAATCTTCCCTTGTTCAGTCAGTTCCTACCACAGCTTTTCATACTGAGTTATACAGGATTGCCACAGAAACTCTTCCTGTGATGCACTCAGTATTAGAGAGACCCCTACTCACAGTTCTTCTGTGCATCCCTAGTTGGTTTCAAATTGTGGAGGCCTTTGCATTAGGGCCTCCTGAATTCTGCCAGTTTAGCCAATAAGTTTTCACCTTACACTGGACAATAGTGCTAGTCTCAGAATGTATGTTTTTGGATTTTGTAACATAAAATGCTTTGGAACTAATTGATGTTAGCTGCAGCTTTGTACATTTATCAGTGGCAAGGTTAGGCCCTATTTTTATCACTATGAATGATTTATCATAGTTTAATCAACCAAACTAACCTGTGTTTATAACATTTGGCAGAGGTGCATTCATCTTTCTTTCTGATAATCGTTAGTGTGCTTACTTCTTGGCCTCTGTTTTTCTTATTTTCTAAAAGTAGAAGTCTGAGGTCACCAGACACCATAGAGGTTTCACAAAAATCCATTAGTAACTAATTCTAAATTTTAATTATACTAAAATGTGTAACAGTACCCTGCAGGTGGGACTGGGCTGTTGGCACAATGGTGCTTAAATTCCTCCACTTTTACCTTCTTCCATTATTATTTTTCCCTGCTGTGTTAATGGATACAAAGAAATTATGGTTGCATGTATTTCCAAAGATATTCACAATATTAACTATAGGTCCCCCTGTGATCTCATGTAGAACGTGTTCAACAGTGACTTGCCTGCATGGGCTGCATCCACACAAGTGTGGACATTTGTTTCCCTGGGGACAAGAAGCAGCAGTACATCTTGTGTTGCTGCTACTTGTCCCTGTAGAATGCCTATGCCATTTGTCCTCTGGTACATGGCAGGTTATCCTGGGTGGGGTAGGGGAGAATGAGGCCAGCACTGGGATGACCCCAGCAGCCTTATCTGGGGTCTTGAGGGCCTTCTGGGGCTGCAGTTGTGGCGATACTGCTGCTCAGAGCCTGGCCAGCAGCCAGCATGTCAACCTTATTTCATTCTTTGCTCTGCTTTGAATTTTTTTCTTTTATTCCCCCATACCTCTCTCTTTCTTTCACACCCACTTCAATATGCTTTCTATTCTTCAGCAAAATTAAAAGATGATTATGTTGTTAAAGTTTATGCTCTCTTCAGTTGGGATGTAAAATAGTTGAAAAAAGAAAGGCTGAGTCTATAGGGCAGACTCATTGTCCCAGGTTGGGGCACGCTCACAAATGCTGAGCCTTTCTGGCAGGCTGACTATGAAATCAGAAGTAGTCTCTTCAACTGGTTAGTAGTGTTGCCTTAACTACACAATACTTGGGAGTCAACTAATTAGCTCTGCTGAATGACAGACCCAAATAACCTGTTATGCATGCTGCTTCCATTTTTGGAAGGATCCTGCCAAAGCAGAACATGCTTAGAGGCTCTGCTACTGCATATTATAAGTTAGCCACATAGACATAGTTGAAGAAGAAGGAGGAAGAAGAGTGGTTCAAGAACACTAGAAACAAGCACTTTCAAGTGAATTTAGCATGATAATAGTATTAAGGATGGAGAGAAGGTGGAAAAGGAAGTTGGTATGGACCAAACCTAGACTGATGTTGCCAGGCAGGAAAAAACTGAATCACAACCCTACTGGGTACTTGTACCCATTCTGCTATGCAGCTGTCAGCAGTAACAAGGGCCAGGTTCAATTCTGGGGTGCTCAGTATATTTCACATCAGCTTGAACCCAAACTGCCTGGGAAACACTAAATGAACCACTAGGGCAGGGATGGGCAATTATTTGGGGCAGAGGGCCACTTACTGAGTTTTGGCAAGCCATTAGGGGCTGCGTGACAGGCAGCCAGGGGCAGGTAACTATTCATTTTCTAAAGTTTTTAGGGGCCCTGTGAGCCAGATAGAATGGCCTGGTGGGCCACATCTGGACCCCGGGCCGCATTTTGCCTGCCCCTGCGCAAGGGAGTCCAATAAAACCAACAACCTCACAAGCAGTATGAACACAAAACCCTGATTTATTACAGAGACAAATACCAGAACACAAAATATGGTCAAGAAAAAAACCCAACACTGTCCTGGTTCAGAGTATACCGTGTATCACCTCTATCCCTACTGGGGAGCCTTTGACCCTAGGCTCAGGAGTGGGGGAGTCTTGACCCAAAAGATGTTAATCCCTGGGAATTTGGGTGCATCATCTCCCTTGCTGTTGCTGACATCTGGAAGTTGCCAGTTCCCTCTGCATTGTGAAGGGCCCTTCATTGAGTTGATGCAACTCTCCCCAGGTGCTGTGGAGTGCCGATTTCTGCTCCTTCCTGAGTGGCTGTGGGGGTGTGTTACCAGCTCCTGCCCAGGATATCCAGTCCAAACCCCACACTGCTACATCACTCGAAACCCTGACTCTCTGTACCACCTGGCCTCAGGCTCCAGCAAGCATTCCAGTGTCCCCCCTCCCCTCCACAGAGGGAACACGGGGAAAAAACAAAGAGACACCCCCCCTGCAGCCCAGGTGGCCTGAACCTTTTCGGATCTTATCACAAGGTCCAAATCAAGAAACAGCATCATTGAAACACTGCTAATGCAGATGAATCAATTCAAAGGTGGCCAGTGCTCCTGGATCTGGCTAGAGTCACTAAGCTGGTTTCACAGGTTCTTTTTAGGAATCTTAAGACAATGGTCTGGACACAGTGAGGGGGATGGGAAGTGGTCCTCTTCCAGTGCTAGCGAAGGCGCAATATACAGCACAGACAAGATACACAGCAACATGAAACCAGAACACACTTTATAGCACAAAGTGACTTGCCTATTTTGGGTGTACTACATTCTTTCCCCAGTCAGGAATTTGATGTCTCGACAAATCAACTTTTTTTAAACATCTCCACGGTAAAGCAATAGGTGTCTCTGAAGCAACTGTTGGAACATAATTTGTTAGTCACTGTACAGGCTGCCTATTTCTCACAGGCCTGGGAGTGGCTGGGGTGGATGTACAAGGGTTTCCCTCTGTAGCTGGGGGGAATGGGGTTAGGGAACTCTCCTCCACTCCTGTACCTATTGCAGTTGGAATTCTTAACTCTGGCCCCACCCTCTAGCAGAGGGTGAAAACCCCCCAGATCAAACTCCCTCTGATCCCTTTCCCCCTCCCATTCTGAAAAGAGGAATAGGCTGCCAGGGAGGCAGCCACAAGTTGTAGAAGATGCTCTGTTTTGAAATGAGGGGTCACATTTTCACCTTATGGGCAATTTTTGAAGCTGTCTGAAGACATGCACTTGTGTTTGGTCATGGCTATAGACTGCTTTTGGTGGCCAGATCGAGTGAAAATTGTCACTTCTATCTGCGCCCTAAAAGGGACCAGGTTTAAGACTCATTCTGTGTTCAGCAGAGGTCTAGCTCTGGGCAGCTCCTTAAAAAGTGTGCTGCTCCAGGTTAGGGCTGCTCAGCAAGCTGCCTGTTCTAGGAGGTTTCTAATTCTCCCGATGCACTGGAGAAGAAACCACACTCACGGTTCTGGATTCCACATGGGGGCCAGATACCTAAAAGTCAGTTGCTTCAACACCCAACTTTTAAGTGCCTACATTTTTCTGTGGATCTGGCTCTTAGACTTCTAGTAGCACTGTCCGAGAAGGTGAAGATCAACATTAGGGAAAGGAGGCCCCAGAGACAGGAGAAGGGAAAAACAACAAGAACAGGGTGAAAAGGGTGAGGAGATGGAGACTTCTTGTTTCAAAACTATTGGTATCATTATAAATATAAATAATAACAATAACAACAATTAATACTAATACTTATCATAAGCTTTTGTTTTAATAGATCTCATCCTATATTTTTTCCGATTTCTAGTAAGTGTACAAATCTCAAGAGTAATCAGGACCATAGCAAGGTAGCTTGGCACCCGAGGAAAGCCTGCATTGGCAGCCCACTCTTGCCCCATGTACAGACTGGGTGGTACATGCTGCCCCATACTTGCCCAGGGGAGCATGCAGTGGTGGGAGCTGCCCCCACATCCTCACGTCCTCCCTCCCCTAGATGAGCTGCTCGCAGCTCTGTCCTGAGCCCTGTCCCAGCTGGGCAGCGCCTGTGGGCATCCCTTCACTTCGGCACCGGGGGCAGATGCCCAACTCACCCCTCCCTTGCTACAGTACTGAGAGTAATGCTCAAGTCTTTGATGGAGTCACTTAAGCCCCCCATATGGAATTACAGTTCTCTTTTTCTCATTTCGTATAATAAATAGATCTGATGCAGAAGCTGGAACTGTGCCAGTGAAAAGCTTGTCCAGCCTTCAACTTTTCCCTTGCTGCTACTTCATTTGCCCTTCAGACTTTCATTACTGTTCTCTCCATCCATTCGTTACTGCTGCAGCTTCTTCTCTCCCTCTGCTTTCCCTCCCCCTTCTCCTGTCCCCAGAGCCTTCTGACCCACTGCTCATCTCCCACTTTTCAGGTCCTGCCTGTTGCTAATGGACTCTTTCAAGTCTGGATCCACCCTTTCCTCTTGCTCTTGGAATTTCTTTCTTACTGTGGTTCCTGCTAATGATTTCCTGTGTGTTCCACATGCATCTATCTATTCAGTGTGGTTGGAATAACATGGAAATGCTCTATGTTTGAACATTCACAAGTGTGATGGTATACCTGTTATTTATATTTTACATGGATTGTAGTATGTGAAAGGTGAGGCCAGATGTCTGCCAGTTTGCCAGTTTAAGTGACACAGCTTTAGGTACTAATAGAGCCCAGTATTTTTTATCACAAAAATCTATGTTTTCACTCCTTTTTTTCCTGCTAGAAGACTTCAAAACTTTGTCTCACTTCTTTGTGTCTACTATCATCATATGCACTAAATTTAATGAAGGTCACAGCAACAGTCATGCTCAGTGATGCAAAAAAGGCAGATAGCCCAGTAGTTAAGGAAGAAGTTTGAGTGTTATCATTTTGAATTTCTAGATGTAAAGTATTTGGCAATAGTGCTGATATTACCAAGTGCCAAGAGTATCAGTGACAGCACTTCTAGTTTGACCTTCAGATGCTGTAAGTCTCCAGATTCTACTATCACCATCTCTTTTTCTCAGTATTTTGCCTGCAAATTATCATCATTTTCTCGACCTCATACTTTTCTATTTTATCTTTGTTCCTTTTTGCTTTGATGATTGCACTTATGATCATACATACTAATGTAAAGGTGGCACAATGAATTGCTTACAGTGCCTATATCACTGAAAGGACAGATAGAAATGAATGCTCTGAGGACTAGGCTAGATTCAATACATCAGTTATGAAGGTTCCTTTTCCTTTCAAAAAGTTTATAGCAAACAGCCTGTAACTCAGCTCCTTTGTTGAAAGTTGGTCTTTTGAAAATTTATTTCCATTAGGTTTTGTAGGACCATAAGTATCCATCCTTTACCAAGGCAGAATGGTCTGATAGAAATACCATATACTATAACTCTGTAGTTGATGGCTAAGCATTTCAAAGCTACCTTAGAGATTTGGATGTACAATTCCTATTACACAATCAATGGATATAGGGCATCTATATCCCATACAGGTTTTCCTTGCTTTATGCTGTGCATGCATTCTTGAAAAACAGCGCATAACTCAAAATTGCATGACAGGAACCCACTTTACAGTGTAACAAATAGGGAGGGATACATTCCAAGACCTTGATTGTACTGACCTACAGATCCATTTCTTTCACTTTTACAAGACAATTTTGGTGCTCACCAACAGAAGACAGCACAGGGCACTATCACAACTAGAGAAATAGATGTCACAGACAATGAGCGAAGAGCACAGATTCACACAGCAGACCATATTTTGGTGTGCATCACTCCCACAATGCACCACACAGAACAGCTGACTGTGGGCTTCCCCCACATGGATCGCATAAGAATGAATTTATCTTGCATATAAGGAATTTGTGGTATAAAAAGAAACCCGCATAAAGTAAGGGGAAACCTGTATTTAGGTTTGTAGATTTTAGCTTATATGGATCTTGGCTGAGTTTCTCAGGAACATGAATATCACTGCTAGCTAGAAATAGGTGTCTGTCTGTCTGGATCAACCTCTTAGTTACCACAGCTTTTGTTTACTTCTGGCCGAGTTAGGTGGCTTTTCAGTTGATGGTTTCTGATGAATCGTTCTTTAGCAAATTAACTCTCCCCATACAGTGCACTTATGTTGGAGAATGCCACCTAGTGGCAGGGCAGGTAGTGGCTAGGTGTTGCAACACCAAAGTACCATTGATAAGGTCATCCTCTGTGCTGAAATCAGCTTATGCGTTTGTACCAGTTTAACAGCATTTTACAATAAATAAAAAAAAAATGTAAAAATTAATCCTCCCTGCAAGATGGATATTTAATTAAATCACTTAAAAGCTAGTGAAAACAAATCAGATGAAAACTTAAAGAAGGGAAAGATAACTTCCTTCCTGAAGAAGAAACAAGCCTTAAATTAGTTTATAACCAGTGAGCAAGGGTAATTAATGTACCAAACTTACCTGATCCCTGTTTTTGATGGGATTTCTAGTTCAACATAACACTTTATAAATAAAGGGGAAAAATGCATTATGGTAATCAATGGCACTAAGTGGGATTAGGATTACAGTCTCGAACTTCTGAGAATCGATCAAGATTTAGCTACTGTAGTCTGTACCAACTGCTCACTATTAGTCTCGCAAGATAAAATGCCAGTGTGGAAATCGCTTTTACATACTGTGCCCCCCTGCTCCTAACTTCTGGAAGAAACACACAGTAAAGTAAAGAATGGTTCCAATTGCTGGCAAAGGGATGAGAGGACTGCTTCTGTACAGCCCACCCAAAGGAATACAACTAATGCCATCACATCTGGTGCCTACAGATCTATTGCTTTCTGCATTGACTGTTAGTTCTCTTACAGACTCTTGAGAGATAGGACATGGGACACAGTTATTCTCCCATAGCGTGTTGAGAGCAATGCATCTTCCTTTTCTTTTTCTACAGAAAAACTACAAACACAAATTTACAAAGAGCAGAAACAATTATACTAATTCTAGTGTGCAATCAATAATTTAATTAATTGTTTGAATAACCTTGCCAAATGAACCAGAAAGTTAACTTGAACAAATGTTTTCTTTTAACTCTGCCCATTTTGAAGTTTCTGTATTTTATGTAAGTCAGTAAATTGTATTCCTTCTCTGTCTGTCTCCTATTGACAGACATATACCCCGCTCCTGTGTTAGAATCCCCGAATCTGTGTTCTAAATTAGGCAGGCAAAAGATTTTGGCTATGTAGTACATTGGATGTTGAGTGGGCACATGTCCAAAGGGATTTTAAAAATCGCCAAATCACGATGGTGGCATTTTACATCTACTTGTAATGAAAAGTCAGTGGTGATCTCTATCTAAGTTGGTGGTGATGTAGTGATTTGCCAAATCTTCATATCCATCTTTCTTTGCAACACTTTGCAGCACAAAGTGTATATAGTCAGCTTAATTACCATTCACAGGTTCAGTCCTGAGAAGTACTGGGGAGTGTAGTACTAACATAACAGCAGTTCTAATCTTCTTCCTTTCTAGCCCTACTTTCTGTTGTAGGTTGTGTTAATGTGTGGAAAGCAAGTATTTTTTAAAAGTGAAGAATAGTTGTGTGTTGCACAAAAAGTTCACTTCAATATGCATTTTTTTTACCTATAATACTGAGTTTTACCTATAAATAAAACTGAGTTTCATGGGACTGGAATGCTTAAAAAAATATCTGTACAGAATCACAAAGAATAATGAGACAGCCCTATATTCTTGTTCCTCTTGGGATAGTTCAGAGGGACACTGAAGAATTCAGATATGAATACTTTCTGACATACCATATTTATGCACATCCCACATGCACCCCTTTTCAAATCAGCTCTCCAAAATTGGGACATGTACCTAAAGCAAGAAAGCTTATTTTTTCTT
Organism: Crocodylus siamensis; assembly: GCF_052110815.1. Lineage (NCBI taxonomy): Eukaryota > Metazoa > Chordata > Crocodylia > Crocodylidae > Crocodylus > Crocodylus siamensis. The sequence continues at coordinate 39,743,143 of NC_143398.1, forward strand.
TTCTGAAAAAGAAACAAGGAGAGACAGGAATGAGTAGCTGCTGTGTTTTAATTACTTCCAAGATGGTCTTTGCTTCTCTGGCTGGAAGAACGAGGAGGGGCAGAGTCCTGTGTTAATCCTAGATGTAGTTATTGGCCAAATACTGTAGCTTGTGACTGAATGAACAGTTGAACTAGATCAAGGCAAATGAGCCTCTGCATGTAGTTTATAGTATCTTGATGAGGCTTGTAGTGTGGAAACAACACTTTATTATTTACTGAAACCTAAAGAGCTATATATAAAAAGGAAGTAACAGCCTTGTTACTTGCAAAAGTTTCAGGCATCACCTTGTTGCTGTTCTGCCACACCAAGCAGCTCTTCTTCCTAGCCCACGTTGTCTCTGGGACACCACACTTCCTAGACACTCTTTGTTTCCAGGAGGACTAACTCTGTTATGCAGGCACCAGGCCAATATTTTTTTTCCTGAATTCTGCCTTTCAAAAAAAACCAAGGTGCATGTCTTATTTGAAGGCATGTGGTAGGCAAGAAAATACAGTATGTATTGCAGTCTCCAGAATATCATGGCTGAATCTATCCATGACATGAAGAATGGCACATGTTGAACTAATGCTGTGCCACAGAAGTCTGAAAAGAATTTGCTAGAGAGGGAAAGTGATTAGGTAAATTTCCTGGCTCTGTTATTGCAGATGTTAGGGTTATATTAGATATCTTGCCTGACTGATGAGGATATACTAACTCAGAACGTCCTCTGCTCACCCTGTCTCTGTCTAGCAGGGCAGCGTGAAGAGCATCATTTCATTTCAACTTCCATTTCACCATTTTGAAGGGACAGTGTTTGGTTTCATCATTTAATTTCATTTCGAAGCACTGTTCCATTTCATTTTGTCGAAATTGTTTCATTGTTTTGATGCATTTAGAGGTTTTGCCCACAGGCTATAATGGGGAAATCATTCTTGCCTGATTTGGATGAAAATTTCAGGGATGGTAGCTGCTTTTGAGGGTATGAAGCCTGCCAAGTTTCAAGGAGATAGGTGCAGGGGTTTCTGGGAAACTGTGCCTCAAACTGTTCAAAGCAAAACTCGTATCACTTGCTGGGAGCGGCAGCCTGCTGTCATCCAACGTGCAGATCTGGGGGCCTGCGTCCCTTAGGAGGGCTGTGGGGCTGTGCCAGACTCTTCCTGGGAGGTGCAAACCCCTGGATCTGTGTGAGGGATGACAGCATGCTGCCACTGGCGGCTGGGACCAGTGCCAGCACCCGAGTCTGCGCAGCACACCCTGCGCCGAGCGCTGGAAAGAACCCAGAGCTGGTGCTGGTCCCAGCTGGCAGGGGCTGCAAGCTGCCATCCCATGCAAAGACCTGGGGGCCTATGCCCCCAGGAGGAGTCTGGGACAGCCCCACAGCCCTCCCATGGGGTGCAGGTCCCTGGGTCTACACGAGGGATGACAGCATGCTGCTGCTGCTGGCTGGGCCAAGTGTCAGCACTAGGCTTCCCAGTACTCTGCACGGGCTGCGCCCAGTGCTGGTCCTAGCTGGCACTGGCAGCCTACTGTCATCTCACATGCAGATCCCGGGTCCCCACCCCCCCATGAGGAGTCTGGCACAGTCCTGCAGCCCTCCCTGGGGGCATGAGCCCTCAGATCTGCGCACAGGATGACAGCAGGCTGCTGCTGCTGGCTGGGGCCAGCACCAACACCAGTCTTCCGGGCATTTGGCACAGGCTGTGCCCAGCAGTGGTACCAGCCAGCAGCAGCAGCCTGCTGTCATCCTGCATCATTTTGGGGCCTATGACCCCTGGGAAGAGCTTGGGGCATGATTTGGGAGCTGGGGAATTGAACCAGGAATTGGGGGAATGTTCGGGGACCTGAACATTTCCCCAGGTCCCAGTTTGATTCCCCAGCCTCCTGTTCAATTTCCCAGCCCCCTGTTTGATTCCCCAGCTCTCTGATCATTTCCCCAGCTCTTCCCGGGGGATGCAGGCCCCCAGATCTGCACACTGGGTTTCAGCAGCCTGTTGCTGCAGTTTCAGCGGCAGCCTGCTGAAACCCCGCATGCAGATCAGGGACCTGCGGCTCCTGGGAAGAGCTGGGGAATCGAACAGGGAGCTAGATGTAAGTATCAGAGCAGTCCTTCCCCCCCTTCCCTCTCCCTCTCCTTAATTTCTGTTTTGCTGCAGCAAGCCTGGCTTTGAAACTCGAAATGTTTCAAAGTTTTGAAATGTTTTGAGTGCCCTTGTTTCGTTTTGAAGCTGTTT